>NW_027526204.1:114608356-115208356 GCF_048455015.1 Haemaphysalis longicornis
GCAGTAGGTACCTTCGCTACTTATAACGAAACTACCACTGCGGAAGCTTTCACCACTGCTGGGGAGAATACGTCCCTCAGTAGTGTTGATCAGACCACAGCCGGCGTCACCGAAGTGTCTACAGGCAGCCAAGCAGTAACGTCCACGCTTATCACTACTGAAGGGACGCCCTTTGATACCCTTAGTTCCACGCCTGGTATTAGCACGTCGACAGAGGCGAGGAGTACAAACACTGAGATAATGATCGCAGTAGGTACCTTCTCTACTTATAACGAAACTACCACTGCGGAAGCTTTTACCACTGCTGGGGAGAATACGTCTCTCAGTAGTGTTGATCAGACCACAGCCGGCGTCACCGAAGTGTCTACAGGCAGCCAAGCAGTAACGTCCACGCTTATCACTACTGAAGGGACGCCCCTTGATACCCTTAGTTCCACGGCTGGTGTTAGCACGTCGACAGAGGGGAGGAATACAAACGCTGACATAACGATCGCAGTAGGCACCTTCGCTACTTATAACGAAACTACCACTTCGGAAGCTTTTACCACTGCTGGGGAGAATACGTCTCTCAGTAGTGTTGATCAGACCACAGCCGGCGTCACCGAAGTCTCTACAGGCGGCCAAGCAGTAACTTACGAGCTTAGCACTACTGAAGGGACGCCCCCAGATGTTGTCACGGGTGGTTCGCCAGTTGTGGCGGATGTTCGACAGCAAAAGACGACTGTTGGAGGCCTATCGATAGGAATGTACGCTTTGACTGGCGGTATTGCAGTAGTGGTTATTATTGCCGCTTTTGTTGCCACGCTTATTGTGCGACGCCGAAAGGAGGAGGACTACATCGTGATGTTCACGAAATCTGGATAAGAGGAGACCCCCGCGTAGTGTTAGAGACGAACTTTCAACGCTGTTGAAGTGGGCTGCTTGGTGCGTCCTTGCGCAGTAGAAACAGTGCGAGGACGTGACTGAACAAGTGGGAACGAGGATAGTACACTTGTTATGGAGTGTTGTAATCGTACTGAGTAGCACTACTCACAGGCAAAACTGTTGCTTCCTCGATCATCTGTTCAGCTTCATACTCAAGAAGCCACACGGTGCAATAAACATCAACTTTGTTACAGTTGAAACAGCTACGTCCCGCGTTTTATGTCCTTATTTATTCAGTTCACTCTTACAGTCGTCTCGTACGCAAGACACTGTGCACAGCGATAAAAGTCAATAACGCAGAGTTACTGCCCTCAAAAGGGGTTGTTTGGCCATAAGTAATTCGTCTTCGCTGGTGTTCTCAAGAATAATACAAAGCAAATAAACGAGTAAAATGTCCCAAGAAAAAATACAGTACCGAGCGCTTAAACGAACACATAGGGATATGGAAATCAGTTCGTTATATGCGTTTTTCGCTATATCTGGACATAAAATCAATGTAGACAAACAGTAAAGGGAAACGGAGGTTTGTTCGGTATACCCGGGATTTCGATAAAACCGGGTTCACTATAAGTGGGCTATACTGTACTATAAAATTGCAGTTTACGTACACCGTATTTGCCGCACTGTTTTGGTTTGATTGAAAGGCTGCGGCATAAAGGTGATTTCAATGTAAATTAATCAGGTTAAGCACTTGAAGCTTAATTATCACGAGCGAAATTAAATATATTCACATAGTGTTTCGTGAACGTTTGCCTTTGCTTGAGATTTCGCAGCCTTCCGCATATCTATCTACATCGACGGGGAGGTTGAATCCTGGCTGTCGCTTACGCTGAAGCACAAAACACCACCGGCCCAGCCGACACTGAGCGATCAGGCGTAGGTGAAGCAGCGGCTTCACCCTCGCCTAGATATCAAGTAACTCTGTCGGCTAGTCACACTGTCCCACACAGCTCCGATCGAGCGAGCGAGAAAGCGAAGCAATGAGAAAGAAAGGCGCCTATTGTGCTGCGGGCGCTGAAGGTCACTGAAAACAAGATGAAATGACCTTGAAAGAGGTAGCGTATAGGTGGTTTTCCTTTAAAATTGATTTGAAGCATGACAGAAAAAGAACGCGCTTTGTCAGCGTTTCTTTAAAAAAAAGCGACGCAATGCAGGACACCCTGGTTACGTCGCACTCGGTGTTTGGAATGAACAACGATTCGTTGATTGATTGATTGATTGTAGGGTTTAACGCGCCGACGCAACGCAGGCGATGAGGCGCGCCGTAGTGGAGTGCTCCGGATTAATTTTGACCACCTGGAGATCTTTATCGTGCGCCGAAATCTCGTACACACGGGCGTTTTTGCTTTTCGCCTCCATCAGAAAAGCGGCCGCCGCGGCCGAGAATCGAACCCGCGACCTCGTGCTCAACAACGAATCGTAATGACTGAGAACAACTTTTACTTTGCTCCTGGTGAGCGAAGTGATCAGTGATTTCTGCGAGTGATTTTTTTGGCAGCAGTGCACGCCAGGAGAGTAATTTTTGTTGGAATTGCGGTCCTCATTAAAGGAGCCATGAAGAGAAAACACAAGTTTGGTTCATTCAAAAGATTGCCTGGTTAGAATCATACTGGCACCACTTTTAAAGTAAACTTCGCCCAAATAAGCTACATAATTAGGAAAAAAGGGAATGGCCATGCGACCCACCAGCTCATTTCCCGCAACAGAACCTATGATGTCATTCGAGCCAGCTCTGCGATTGGCGGAGGCCGGCAGAAGCAGACGCAAATTAGGTAGAGCTTACAAACTAGCCGAACGAGAGAGTTGCGCTTAAATTTAGGGCACATTCTTTACAAAGCAATAAGAATGATGGGACAAACAGTGGAAGTTACGAAAGCACATGTAAACATAGAAGTACTGATGCGTACTGCTGTTCGTACTGCGCACAGCATGCTTGGTTTAGCTGCACAGCACTACGGGGCTTGGGGTTGTCGCAGACGACACTGGCCGATTGACGCAAGCAACTGTGTCTTACGTGACCACATTTGTCGAGCGAGCACTGTTTCAGGGAACGAATATTTCCTCCGAGAACAAAAACAAGCCAGGTTTACATACGGGCAAAGACAAACCAAACGCTTGCCACGGTATGGTGGCGCCATCTAGGTTCGGGTAACGTAAAGAAACAAACGCGGGATTAAACCAACACCGCTGTACAGGTCGGAGACAACCTTTGAACGGTCTTGTTCCGCCGCAATTGGGCCAACGTTCTCAACGCGTTGTTCTTTTCGTTTCCCACGAGACCTAGCAACGCGAAACAGACAATATGATTCAAACTGCTTCAGTAAACCGCGTTACGGCGATAATTTTAGCGCGGTTTTTACACAATGACATGCTTCGGCGGCGAGCGAGCGACCCAAAATGGCGGCGCCAGCGTATACGTGTCTCTACCCTGTACAGCGGATGCGTGAATGAAGGTATTCTAGGCTGCAGAGCGGTCGGTTCCTGTGATGTCATTGCAGACCCCGAAAACAAACGATTTAGCGGGAAAATCAAAATTTTAACTTGAATTGTTTAATTTCTCAGTGAATAAAGCATCGTTTGTATCCGGACAAGCGCTGGGGGCCCTATATTTCACGAAATCTTTCGAATAAAACCCACTTGCATTTTTCTTCATGGCTCCTTTAATCACATTGACGTTGTTGATCAGCTTATTGGAGCGACACCTCAAAGTCAAGTCACGGTACGTCGTTTTATTAAATGCAGAGCATCTCAGTAACTCACGATGTCACCCGCGTTGACGTCCGTAGTCGTAGTCCGCACCCCTCCCCCTACACTATATAAAAAAAATACTATCCGGCGCCTGGTTTCGATCCCTCGACCCTGCGGGCGGAACGAAATGTACATGGTGCTCTACCCACTGCGCCACAAAGCCGACACGGAATGGGAGGCTACGGACGCGCCTTATATCCTTGACTCATTCAAATTACTGCTGACGAACGCACTCTCGTCAACAGTTGCCACAAGTGCAACAACATTAACGTAACGCAAACTACTTAACGTCGTGCGCCCCCGGAAATGCTCTGCATTTGATCGTGCCCCTCGCGAGGGGGATGTTTCTTTAGTTTTATTTTGTTGTTGTTTGCTCGGACTGCCGTTTTTTTCAAACAAATTTTCTTGGGGGTTCCCCACGTTAAAAGTGGTCATAGAGCACTTAAAAGTGCCTGGGGGCCCGTACAGGCGGCAAGACATCTCAAATTACAGAGATGTCTTACAAATTACAGTGACATAAAAGGAATGTCGATCAATTTGCAGAAAAGATCTAGCGATGCTCATGTATAGGTGAAAACATTTACATATATAGTAACACATTCTCGGTAAGTTTCTCTGGAACAATAAAACATTGCCTGTCATACACTTCTGCAAGTTACAGCCACTTCTGCTATAGGAAATGCACAAGTTAGATAGTACTGCAACGGGAAATTGGCAGAGAACAGGAAATCTTCTTCACACTTGCATCGATGGCGTGTCATGCGTCGACAACAAAAAGATACCAGTATCAACAAAGGGTGCACTATGCAGCAAAATTTGTAACAGATACTACGAGTTGTCAATGTAATAATCGCGCAATTGTCTTATAAAAAGCGAGTTAGCGCGAATGCCTCTCTCTTCCAAGCTATTCAAAATGAAAAGCAATCGGTGTGTCAAAGATTGTACAAGATAATTCATGCACCGGCGTAGAACAACCCACATGTCAGGAGTGCGGGTGCACAGATCACTCTTTTTAACTCAGATTAGTCAGAGGTCTTAAGAAACCTCACAAATTTTTATTTGAAAAATGTAAATATGAAGTAATATGAAATCAAAAACATATTTTGCACTTATAATCTGATATTTCGGAAAGAGTTGAGCGGTTGTGTGTGAGTACGCAACGTTTGCTATGGAACGCAGTGCTTTTTTCTGTAGCGAATTAGTAGGTTAAGTTTGCAATAGTTGGGGGTTGCTTCAAACAAGGACCCGCCGTGGTAGCTCACTGGCTAAGGCGTTGCATTGCTGAGCACGAGGTCGCAGGTTCGTTTCCCGGCCGCGGCGGCCGTTTTTCTGATGGAGGCGAAAAGCAAAAAACGCCCGTGTGTGCGAGATTTCGGCGCACGTTAAATATCCCCAGGTGGTCAAAATTAATCCGGAGCCCTCCACTACGGCGTGCCTCATCGCCTGCGTTGCGTCGGCGCGTTAAACCCTACAATCAATCAATCAATGCTTCAAACAAGGGTGCAGTAGTTTAAGTTGGATGCAAATAAAGCATGGTAGATTTGTGGTTTAACTTTTATCGGGAAGAAATTTCGACAGCGCGATAATACATCTACCGCCGCTTGCAATGACTTGCTGAGAGATTCAACATGGCAAGACCAGGACAAGGTAGCAGAAAAAGTCACCCCAAAAAGTTTATGCCAGTGGACAACTTCGATGGGCAAGTTGCCTATTTTAAGGTCAGTATGGATGTGCGCATTCTTATTTTTAGCTTGAAACAAAATGGCCTTCTACTTACTCGCATTAATTTTTAAAGCGTAACCATCGGACCACTTGGCAA
The DNA here is from genome assembly GCF_048455015.1 of Haemaphysalis longicornis. NCBI lineage: Eukaryota > Metazoa > Arthropoda > Arachnida > Ixodida > Ixodidae > Haemaphysalis > Haemaphysalis longicornis. The sequence goes on from NW_027526204.1 coordinate 114,613,848, forward strand.
GCTCCTTAAGAACGTCTTCTAATTTCAGGGTTACGTCATGAGTCTAAGGGAAGGAAAAAAGCATCGTTATGTCATCGGCTTAGAGGAGAAAGTTTGCATTTTTGTCTCTTTCAATAATTGAAAAGAAACGGTCCTATTACGCTTCCTTGAGGTACACCGGTGCAGTTAAACAGAAACGAGGAAACACTGTCCCCTAAAGCGACACACTGTTTTCTATCGCTTAGTAGGACTGAAGTTGCGAGAAGGCTACTCTACGAAAACCGTAGGAATGAAGTTTTTCAAGCAACATGTCGCGGCTAAGGTAGTCGAATGTCTTGCAGAAATCTATAAGTATAGCCAGTGTGAGCTCATTGGATTCGAAATTTTGAATCATCGCCGTTGGTACAAGCTAGCGATACAGGTAGCGGCATCTGGCGGCGGACGTGGGAAGTTCACGGATGTGAGCACCCCGGGCCACTGCCAGTTGGCGCCACCGGCTGCGTTTTCTACAGAGGTTGCATTTTTCATTTTCTATGGCAAAAATCAAGCATCTATGTATTATTTGACAGGGGAACACTGAAAATATCCCATTTGTATTGATGTGTTGCCTTTTGCTCAACAATGTTGACAAGTTGAACATTGCCACGGGTACAGAAATGACTTCGGGTATATAAACGTAGCGCTCAATATTTCTGCTAACTTTGGCCGTACGCCTGAATTTGAGGGACGGACAGACCAACATTTTCGCATTGAATTAGCCCAAGAAAGGCTAACGTTTTTAAAATAACAGCATGCCTTAAGAGGCAGTGGCTTCCAGGTCACTGCGGAGTCATCGGCAACGTACGGGCGGACGAAGCTATCCGTTCCGGCCACAAGAGCGAGCGCACAAGTCTGCTTCCGCACTCAAGAACCGACACCGCGAGGGTGCTTTGTTCCTTTGGACGTAGGATTGCCCGCTCTTAGCCGATTGGACAACGGACCATTTACAGTAGAGACTATCTTAGGTCATCCGTGCCTACTATTGACTTCGCAGAAGGCGACAAAAGCCCTTCTACGTTTAATGAGCGACATGAGTTTACACGAACGACTTTGTGCCTAAAACAGGACTAGAGTGGACCTTGTACCTCCTATCTCTTACTTTTCCTCTGCCGTGTCTTTTGTCCCCTGAATTCAATATTAACGTGCTCTACATATTTAGATGACGGACAGGGATAGGGAAGAAAAAAACCAAACTGTGCTGTGCAATCTTTGTCTTTTTATCTTTTTCACTGTCCATGTCGCTCCTCCAAATATGCAGCGCACGTTAATATTGATTTCTAGATTATACCAAATAACCTCTAAACAAGCCTTTGTTAACTTCATTTTATTCCCTGAAACCCAAGACCCCAGTTCAGGTTAGCGGACCGGACTTGACACCTGGTCAACCTCTCGGCGTTTCCGTCTATTTTCTGCTCCTCCTTAACTGTGTATTCGCTTGAAAATTTTTCATTTCTTTCTATATCGAGCACAAACATTTGAGGGCTTATATTGTCGTGTTCTTTCATGCGTTTTTTGTGTTTGTTGTGTCCCTATATGAGCGTGCAGGAGAGTAGTTTTTGCAGTTCCTTCCAGGGCCGTTGCGGTTATGTTAAGGTGACACCAACGGCAGTTATTCGTGAAGTCTTCTTGCTCATTTTCCCCTCGTATGCGCTCCGAAGTAAGGAAGGAGGCAGTGTATGCAAAATGGCTGCCATTGGTATACCTCTGTATGGCTTGTGCGGGTCCTCGTTATTTTTGCCGTATTTAGGTGCGAGTGTTTTCGACTGAATAGACACTTGAGAGTTGGCGCTTGTCCCTTGTGTTTTGTAAGTCTTCATCCAACTTTAGGGCTGTTATGTGTTCTGTAGCTGAGTCCAACATCATATTCATCATCAGCCTACTCAGGTCCACTACAGGAAGAGGGCATCTCCCATTGACCTCCAGCCACTCCTGCCCTGCGCTGCTCCAGTCCACAGTTTACCCCGAATTTCCTTGTTTCATCCCTCCAACACATTTCTCGCCTTTCTTTTCTAAACCCATCTCTTGGTATCATACTGTGCCTTCGACCGAGAACCGGTCGAAGGCACAGCATGATTGACCAAGTGCCGTCCAAGCAAGGGACCGAACTCCACGCGCGTCCCTCTCAGCGTCTTCTTACTCTGCATTTTACTAGCGAAAAATAGACACGGACGAAGAAGTACAGGACACTAGCGAGTGTCCTGTGTACTTCTTCTTCGTCCGTGTCTATTTTTCGCTAGTAAAATGCAGTCAGATAACCAACTAGCCCAACCTTATGCCTTATCTGTCTGCTTCCTCTGTTGATGAGGATGTCTCGTAACAATATAAAAAATCGTGCCATTAAAGATGTCATGCTCGTTTTGGTCAGTCTTGACCCCGAGCCCTGCTGCCGAGCTTTTCGTGCCCTGACAACCCCGGTCCCCCCTACCTTGTTTCTTATTCAGAGTTTTGAAGAAGTTTCTTTGAGGACCGTTGTTTTCATATTGCGAAGAAATCAAGACAGTCCGGGAACCCAGATCAAACTAGAGGTTTCTTCATTCTGGGTAAACTCAGCGGCGAAAAAGCGAATGTAGCGCATTGGGTTAATGGTAGACTGCACTGAGAATTAAGCAGTTTTGTTTCTGGATCTGTTCGCTTTTTGTCCATTTAGATGGATTACTGGACGTCTGTCTTTGTTTGTTGGATCCTATAATAATAAGAATGTGTAAAACAATATTCATGTTTTTTTTTGCAAATTTCCTCTTCAATTAGAAGAAAGGATTACACCAAATAAGTTTACAAACTTGTTAAAGGTGCTATCGAAAAGAACCCCCCCTTCCCCCTTCATCAATTTCGTTTAGACGGAAGGCCGGAACCGAGCCGGGGAATTTTAGGGAAAATAAGACTCTCCAGACCGGAAATATTCCCATTGATTACAAACACCGGGAAGTACTTCGCCGGTTACGGAGCAATTGTCATGCAATTTTGGAAAAACGTTTGGGGAAATAATTACGCCTTGTGACTGTATTGTCTTGGGAATTTAATTTTTTTAGCGCCAAAACTTAAATCAGTAGGTTAAGCAGGCTCTCGCCTTCATAATTGAAGGCTCTCCCACGTGCGAACTGTTGAATGATAGCTTATTAAGCTGTACTTCTATAAACAGTACCCCCTTAAAGTTAGTTTCACTTCTGAATATGAGCGCATTGCTTGGAAGAGATGTTTTAGAGTCAATAGACGTGCCTTGTGCAATTATACTAAAACCTAAAGCTAAGGCGTTGGGCTGCTGACCACGAGGTCGCGGTTTCGATTGATTTGATTGCAGGGATTAACGCGCCAACGCAACGCAGGCGATGAGGCGCGCCGTAGTGGGGGGCTCCGGATTAATTTTGACCACCTGGGGATCTTAAACGTGCGCCGAAATCTCGTGCACACGAGCGTTTTTGCTTTTCGCCTCCATCAGAAAAGCGGCCGCCGCGGCCGCGAATCGAACCCATGACCTCGTGCTCAGCATCGCGGTTCCGATTCCCGGCCGCGGCGGCCGCTTTTCTGATGGAGGCGGAAAGCAAAAACGCCCGTGTGTACGAGATTTCGGCGCACGTAATGATCCTCAGATGTCGAAATTAATCCGGAGCTCTCTACTACGGCGCGCCTCATCACAAGCGCTGCTTCGGCGCATTATACCCTACAATCAATCAATCTAAATACCTAAAAAAACGCCGTGTATCCCTAAGGAGCGCTGTACACCGAGTGCCTTTAACTCCAGGTTCACCGCTGCACAAGAAAGCATGCCTATGAAGACATTTTTACGTACAATAGCAGAAGTTATATGCGAAAGTATGATGGCCCCAGGGCCTCATATCAAAAACCTTCCCAAGACTCCATGTATCATTACGGAGGGCTATCCAGTCTTTCAAATGACTACAGTCAAACCCGACTATAACAAACTCAGATAGGGCGAATTATGCTATATATCGAACAAAAATAAATCAGTTACGGAAATACACGCGAAACGTATTCTTTATAACGAAGTTCACATCCGATATATCGAACTCGGCGTGCCTAGAATGGTCGCCAAAATGCATGGTCTGGGAGCGGCGATTGAGATGTCGATTGGCCGCGACCACTGAGCAAGGGCCGCGACTGAGACATCGCGTCTCGTATGGAGGGACATGACGCCCGACACTTCCCGTAACTGTTTCCGGCGCGCGGAACTCACGACGGAATCCGCCCAGTTAGTGAGGCCGGACCAAGACAGCTCGCCAACCTTCCCGATGCTGTGCCGAAAGGAGTGTCGTTCGAAGATTTAATGAGTGTTGACGACGACGTTGCCGTCACTTTTAGCCCATCGGACGCGGACACCGTCAGCAGCACTCTCGTAATGCTTCGTTTCGTCGTTTCGGTGAGATGGGGCCCATCCCAGAGCGCCCTTCTGCAGTTATACCGTACTCTTTTTTGGGTTACCTTCGTTATAGCCTGCTAGTCATCCCCAGCTTTCCTCCTTCATCCCTAAGCACATTAGAAGGCAAGCAAGCACAATCCCTATGGGTCTTCTTGAGTCTACCGCGATGTACTACTCTGAGTACTATTGCCGAGGCACGTGTCTATCCGATGGATGCGCTCCTTTCGTGCGAACCCCTCCGCGTCTACCTCCGATGTCTGACGAGGCATCAACGCCACCCATTGTCGGTTCTTCCCGCCCAGTGCTACAGAAGCAGTTTTGCGGCAGCAGTTTCGCGTCACCAACGCATAATTCCCTCTGGTTACGCCCCAATGGTGGTTTCACAGAATCCTCTGTGGGTGCTATCAAGACCGTCAATCCGCCTTTCCATCCCGAGACTTTTCAAGAAGTCTTGTTTGCCCTCAGTGGCTCTCAAACAGTTGACTTTAGCGTTGTTGAAAAGCACATATGCCAGAACTATACATGCCTACACCGATGGTTCTGTGACTGAGTCCAAATAACCGCGGCTGGGGTGATTCCAAGCCTGGGTGTAACCCAACGTTCCACACTGCACCACAAGACAACCACTACTGCTATAGAATTTCTAGCCATCCGGGAGGCGATTCGATTAGTTTCTTGTGAACCACCTCAAGACTGGACCCTGTTCTGTGACTCCAAGCCAGAGTTCCAGGTCCTGAATGGTGTTATGAGGCAAGGATCGTATTATGCACTTGCTGTAGCAGTGGGAGAGCTATGCTGTTTTGCAGTGCAGCAAGGCCATGTTTTGACGATTCAGTGGGTTCCAGGCAACTCTGGGTTGGCGGGCAATGAATTCGCTGACGCGGAGGCGAAAAAGGCTTCAGCAGGCGCAGTAGTCGTGCGCCTTCCCTTCGCAAGACCAGACGTGAACGCTCTTCTCACCGCTGTTCTCCGCGACGCCACGATGAATTACTGGGGCAACCCTGACCACCGGCACAGAAGGCTCGATCGACTGGATCCTAATTGCAGGTTTCGGATGCCCCCAGGGACTCGGCGAAGCTACTCGTCGCTGTTCCATCGACTGCGGCTCGGCGTAGCTTTCACTGATCGCTACCCACACCTCATCGGTGGTTCGAGTGACCCTGACTGTGAATCATGTCACATAGCGAAGACTACTGAACATGGGCTGTGCAACTGTCCCTGCTACGCGCATTACCGTGGAAAGTTAGCCACGTCGTTGGCCCGGTTAGACATTATCTGAGGACGTCCTGCTGGGACCCTAGCCAGACCCGCAGTATTCAAACAAAGCCTTCAAAGCAGTGCCGGCATTCTTGAAAAGCAGCGGTTTGGCAGCTAGATTGAAGCTCCATCCCGTTGTGGTAAACTATTGAACATGTACTGTACATAGCATAGATATTTAGTATATACTTATACTATCACGTCTATGTCCGTCATCATACCTGTCACCCTCTCTATTTACGCTCTTTCCCCCCTCCACGACCACCCCACAGAGTAGAGGTCCGAGGCTACACGACCCGGCCAACCTCTCAGTGTTTTCCTCTTATTCAATAAATTACTCTCTTTTTCTACTCTGCTCCATGCGAATAAGGGCGTGCGGGTGCATCTGCGTCCTTGAAAAAGGCGTTTACCGTATCTGAAACTTCATACAGTTGAATCTCCTTATAACGAACACTGGTATAGCGAATTATCGGCCATAGCGAGCTGAATAACTTTGGTTGGTCACGGTTCATTTCAATAATACTTATTCTTTTATAACGAAAGGGAAACTGTGCGAGCCGCGCGCACTATCGGATAAAAGGAAAAAATACTTCGCCAGTAGGCTGAGGAGCTACTAGGAAAAACTTCCGGCGTCCGAAGTAGAAAAGGCCGCTTCATTCGTGGACACTTGAAAAATTCATCGTGCTCAGTGCTGTGGGTAGCCATTAGAGAAAGATCACTTCTTTCATCCCAAAAATATGAATGCAGGCCTGTATAATGAAACTAACTTTGTTCTGTTGTAATTTTTCTTTTCATGCTCGGGTTCATTGAGTTTGAAATGCTTCAAGGCGAAAGATAAGGGATATTATGTTTTAGTATATGTTCGAAGATTACGATAATGCGTTTTTGTATCAAAGATTGTTAGGGAGCCAGATTACCGATTTGTTTCAACTGATTTTTAGCGCTACTGTTACAACGAATATCGGATATAACGAACTAAATTATTGCCCAGTACTACTTTGTTATAACAATGCTCGACTGTATATGCCGGGTAGCAAAAACGGCTTCTGCCAGGAAGGAAAAACCAGACCAGGGGAATTCAGAAATTGTCGTGTTTGGCAAGGGGTTGAAGAAACAGTACGGCACTACTCTATTGAATGGAAGTGCCATGGCCACCTTGAATTGATTGATTGTAGGGTTTCACCCGCCGACGCAACGTAGGCGATGAGGCGCGCCGTAGTAAAGGGCTCCGGATTAATTTTGACCGCCTGAGGGTCTTTCACGAGCGCCGATATCTCGTGCACACGGCCGTTTTTTCTTTTCGCCTCCATCAGAAAAGCGGCCACCGCAGCCGGGAATCGAACCCGCGACCTCCTGCACAGCAGCGCAACGCCTTAGCCACTGAGCCACCGTGGCGGGTACCTTCAATTTTCTACCTCACAACCCTTACCAATAAGTCTCCCCATTGACATGTCGCATTGTTCTTCCTGACATCTTATTTTTCGTAAGTGTTTTCCTAGAACTCAGAACCAGGTAGCTGTATCAGACAAGGGACTGATACAGCTACCGATAAGCAATGATGTCCTCGTCAGAATGTCGAGTGTGAGTGCCGCCTGATGCCAGTTGACCCACGTTGGATAAAAGCAACGCCATTGTTTCGCTACCGTCTGGATTTTACAAATCTATCATTTTTACAGCCGGCTTCCGTTCTATTCAATTTGTTGCGGGGTTGAACACACAGTTCAACATCCATGAAGACGTGATTGATTGTCGGGTTTAATGCGCCGACGCAACGCAGGCGATGAGGCGCGCCTTAGTGGAGGGCTCCGGATTAATTTTAACCACCTGGGGAGCTTTAACGGCGCCGAAAACATCCATGAACACATCACATTACCAGGTTTTCTGGGTGGGCATCATCATCAGCGTTTGTGCTGCTAACGTGAACCTTATTGCGAAGAAAAGGAAATTAAAAAAGGGAACATATTACCAAAAAAAAAATACCAGAAGTACACAAGCCTGAATAAACTGATTAAAAATAAAATTCAAAACTAGGAGGACGGAATACAATTCGAGCCCTTAGTTCGGGCTGTGGGGCCCGTTGAGAGTGACCCTTACTTTACTGGGGCCTATATGACGTCCAGTCCGTGTGCCTTATAGATTAAAGGAAGCTGCATCGTCAGCGTGGAGGAAAGAAAAATTATAGGAGGGAGCGTGACGTCAGCCAACCTCCTTTGATGCCGCATTCTCTTCTCCTCGGGATCCTCCGGCGCATTGCATCCTGGGAATTTCTACATCCGCGCAGGATCGTGCTGGAATTTAGTGGTCTGGCTGCCTGCCGGTGAAGAAAGAGCGGATGCGCCGAAGTCGCCGTACGAGATTTTTCGCAAGCGTTGCGCTCTTAGTCTCGGGTCATGGAAGTGCGGCCGCTGTCGCTGTTGATAGAGAGGCGAGATGTAGATCGCATGAGCAGGAAGCCCCCTCACGAGCTGCCAGCCGAGTTTTACTTCTGAAGTTGGATCGCTCGAACCCCGACCGGCTTTGCTCGAACGCGCGGCCGTGAACATTGACAAGCACGGAGCGGCCTACGGCTGCGTGGTGTTTGCCACGTTTTCTCCGACGATTTCGTTGGGCATTTTGCTTGGTGTTATCGCGCCGCCTTCCTTTTACATCATAGCGGTGTAACGAGGGTCCTATCAGCTGAGAGGCGGTGCGGAAAGCTTTGGTTTTGCTCACGTGCGTATTTGCATACGTTCGCCTTATCTGTGCTCCGGCGTGGTGGCACGTTGTTTGTGCCACATTGTCGTGAAGATGTTTGCGGGACGTTTTTGTGTCCTTCAGTGCATTGGAGCAGAAAGGTGCAGGGCCAGTGATTTTAGCTGCGGGCGCGGGAAGAAGGGATAGTTCTGTGCTTCACGTAGCAGGTGGTACGCGGAATGGTTGTCCGAGGACTTCTCGATCTGTTGTATAGGTATATATGTGAAAAGTGAAGGCGAGAGTAGGCCTGGGAGGGACCGTGGTTAGTTCTCGACTGACTGCAGCCTTTACCATAAACGGTTGATTGCCTATAATAGGGCCTGAGCGGCAATTTGAAAAGAGATAATTTGTGAAATAAAATGAATAGCGCGGATGTCGTACTCTGTCATCTGACTTTTACACGGCGGCACACAGCACTTCGGTACGGGCGCAGCGCGATAAACGTCGGCTGCTCCGTCCGATTACATAGACCTCTCGATCGGCCAGCGGCGCGCGTCGGGGGTTGCGATTCGATGCAGCGTGACGCCTGATAGGCCGGGAACCGAACAGACGAACGCACGCAGCGGGGGCAGGCGACCATGTGAGACACCGTACATACTCGGGAACAGGTTAAGAACGGCAATAGCTCATGTACGGTATTACTCCGCCTAAGCGACGGTCCCGGATGTCAACACGCGCGCGTTTTGAAAGGACATTGCAATGAATGCGTGATATCGTCTGCCTTTTCTCACGTAGTTAGTTTGTCGTTGCTGCAGTAGTTTATAAGCATATTAAGTGCAAAAAATCCCGGAGACGGCTCATTCCATGTTCAAATATTTCCAGTAACGCACTACTTGCGGCGCGCGGAGTACCAGCCGGCTGCGGTGATAAGGCACAGAGGCAAATACTTTAAGAACTCACGTGGAGCAACTTAAGGGTAAGGGAAATCGAAACGCAGTTATAACGAAGCATATAGTTCTTGGGGGGTATAACAAACATTAAGTAGTGAGAGGAATGTGGCAAGGAGCAATGGTTCCGGGTCTCACATTTGCAAATGCATTGCTGTGCTTAAGACCAGACGTTCTGGCAGGCCTTGAAGTGAACCAGAGAACGGTAGGCCGTTTGGCATTAGGAGCGCATGGAAAAACAACTAAAGAAGCAGTGCAGAGATATATGGGCTGGGCGTCGTTTGAAGTTCGAGAAGTGCAGAGTAAAATATGTTTTGAGAGGAGGCTGAGAGCAATGGATCAACGTAGGTGGACAGCCAAGGTTTTTAGGAACCTATACTTGAAAAGCGTGAACACGCAGTGGTTAAGAAAGACTAGAAGGCTAATGACGAAATACGGAAAGAACAGTGGAGAATCTAAAACAGCCAAGAAATTAAAAAAAGAGGGAAGGCCGATAGAAACGAATAAATGGAGAGAAAGAATGGAAGCTAAAACGTCGTTAGAGATGTACACGGCTGAGAAATCGGACATCAGAAAGGAAAATGTCTACGATAATTCCCAAGGCCGTGCTTTGCTTTTTGAGGCTCAAGCAGGTTGCCTACGAGCTAAGAGCATTTGGGGAAGTAGTCACAAAATGATGGGGTATGCGCGGTCTGCGAAAAAGAAACAGAAACAATACGGCACATAGTGTTAGTATGCGAGGGTATACATCCAAATTTACACGAGGGAAATATTAGGCTCTCAGAAGCCGAGGAATTTAAGGGTAGCAGAGAGGGAGTAAACTTCAAGGCTGTCGACACGAAGAAAAAAAGATTCGAATGCCGGTGTACGAAAAGCAGAGAAAAAAAGGTGTTTTGTGCGTAATAAGTTCTTTTGTGCCTGCCCTGGGAATAGCGCTAGTAATAAACGAAAAGTATAAGGCATACGTATATTAGTTTTTTTTTTGGTAAGATGACACGTCATCACCCCGCTACAAAGGGGATACCCATAGAAATCGTCAGCAATCATCATCGTTGCCGTTCTTAAGTTGTACACGAGTATAAGAGCCACCGTTTGCTGGTGTTTACCTTGAGTTTTTTTTTATTTCTTATGACTAGGCTCACCATTGTCCCGGGACGCTCCCTCCGAAAATTTTTTTCGTCAATGATCGTCACCGAGGGGCTTGGTGTCAAGGTCTTCCCTTAAGAACGGTGGGGGAGAGGAGAGGGGTGGACAGGCTGGGTTGAAATCCCGCCTCCCCATTACGGGGCGTAGGGATCTTGGTTTTTCTCCGAGTTTGCCTCCAGCAATTTGCTGCTTCCCGAGCATGTGTAGACCGCGCGGTTGGTGGAAATAACGTAATTCAATGTAGCAAGGAGCTGTCGGTCGGTCCGTGAAAGGTCGTGATTGACGTGACGGCAGCGCCGGTTTTTGGAGTCGATAGTGCTGGTATTTTGCGCTGAAAAAGGACCAGGATGGTGAATTTTCAGTTCGTTTATCTGCTTTAGGCAAGTGTGGTTTGTATTTTACAGCAAGGAGTGTGCGTCTTTCTGTTGCCGAAATTTTCATTAATGGTGGAATTTAACGCGCCGAAGGTACACCTGGGCTATTAGGCGCGCTGTAGCGGAGAGCTGGCCTCCTGGGGGGATCTTCAACGTACGCCGAAATCTCGACACACGGGCGTTTTCGCTTTTCGCCTCCATTGGAAAAGCAGCCACCTAAGCCGGAATTGAAGGCGCGCTCTGGGGCTCAGCAGCACAACGCCTTGGCCACTAAGCCACCACGGCGGGTGTTGCCGTAGTCAAATCTATTTATGTTGCACCGTATGGCATGAATGGGGCAACTGGAATTGTCAGTTGTAACTTAAAAGCAAAGACGGCAAACAATACAGTAACTACAGAGCCAACCACTGTAATTACAAAAAAGTGTCCGGTGTTGACAATGGCATTTAAATTGATTAAAAATGCCATTAGCTGTATTGACATGCAGTGCACGTGGTGTCGACGTGGACTCCATAGACTCCATAAGCGGCTACTGAACCGAGGAAAGTGAAATGACCAACGGGCTCATCAATAATCCTTACGATGGCAAATATAAAGCATATTTTACACGCGGGCCCAAAATGATTGTAGCAAGTTCACATTATCTCCAAATGTATTTATCACGGAGCATATGCTATGTACTTTTGGCTAGATAAAATTTCTACATAATCAGAGGTGCAATATATGCAACGGAAATGTGCTTAAATAGTACCCAAAATATGTTACATTACTTATTATGTCCGCTCGTTCGGTTAGAGGGTGTCGCTGATGCTTTAATATTTAGCGGGATTTGTTCCAAGTTTCGTTCCAAACTTCCAATCGGTAGCGAAGGTATTTTTCAAACGCAACCGGAGTGCTAATAGCACTGATGGAACAAACTTTTATTACGACAGGCACACGCAATTCAATTGGGTAAGGTAATCTTTCGCGGCGGGGAATCGAACTCGCGACCTCGTGCTGAGCAGCCCAACGCCTTAGCCACTGAGCACACTCCTGTAATAGCTGGTCGAATATTTAATTCACGCTTTTTTTAGAAACCTCTGCGGCCGAAGCGATTACGAAGGGTAGCTTTAGGAAACTGTAGCGCCTAAAGGGCGTGCCAATTATGAACACCTTTGAAGTAGCTTGATACAGGAGAATTTGATGAAAGGCCGAGTATGCTTCGGGGCGAGAAAAAAACTTCGCACCGGCAAACTCAGCCTCAATTTCTTCGCTTTTTGGTATTTTATGCTGTTCGCTTTTAAAACACTCGTTAATGCGCCTGCGGTCAATGAAGACCCGTAGTTTGCCATCCTATCCTTTGTCCTCGTTGCGACATTAGGGCTCACCCAATCTCTCGGTTCGCTGAATTTTGCCAGGATGCCTCCACGTTACCTGCGGTCCAGTCCCTCTCGCAAGGGCTGGAGCAGTGCCATGGGCACCTGTGGTACTGGCTAGACCACCGGTATGGCCATGCAGTACCATGCAGTACCGACGGGATGGGGAGCCGATGCCTTGAAGCCCCTCGGGAAACTCTGCCGTCACTTAAACAGCCGGTCTAGTGCTTACAACGTCCACAGGACGCGAGACGTTTCTTAAAGCTCCCCTTGCACACGTTCGAAGGATGGCCTGGTTTTTCTTCTTAAAGACCAAAGTCGAAAAAGCGGCTCTGCTTCTTCGCGAACACTTGTAGCGTAGTCCCGCGAGTGTGGTTGATGGCGTCGTCATTGTATGCGCTCAGAACAGAGGGGTTCTCTCTTAATTCTGACTTCGCTTTCAACTTGTGGTGCGAAACGTAAGGCAACATTTGGCCAGCGAGCCTGTGTCTACGCTTAGGAACACTTGCTGGGAAGCCACTCGTGCACTGATCAGCGAATCAGCTTTGCCATGAACACTGACCTCGAGGACGTCAACATCGTCCTGCTCGCAGCGTACTGCTCCTACTTAAGGCTCTTTTTTTGCAGTAAACAGAAAAGTGGTTACCGCCACGGCACAAGAAACAAGTTTGTCGAATCCTGGACATCTACTACGTTCATGTCAAGGATTGCACCTGGGTAAGTTGAATGGTCTGCGTGCGTTAACGTGCCAACTTCAGCCTTGGATTCCTCAGCGCATTCGGCACATTGTTCACACGCTGCCCATTTTGTTTGCCTGTGCATTTTGATATGTGCTACCTGCTCAGTTGTATGCAGCAATAATTTACTCAGCCAATACTTCTTCCACCTCCTTGCAGATATCTTGTGCAAATATCTTCCGAAGTACTCAGATGAAGACTGGTCCTCCAGTCGAAACGTCAGTAAACCACTGTTTTTGTTTTTAATCTTCAGTCAACCACTTTATCGATATTTATTCTGGCTCCTCTAGAAGTTTCTTCTACCGCTTATATATATATATATATATATATATATATATATATATATATATATATATATATATATATATATATGGTGGGATGGTGGGGCTGCCTTCTGTAATTGCGCAGCGCTCCCTTCGAACTGTCGTCGTCATAAACAAACTCGACGAGAGACGTCCATAAAAAGACTGGGTGGTGATATCCCGCGTGAAAGGAAGTACCCAGTCGAAGTACGTCGTTCGACGGATGTGTTCGGGGAGCTTGTGGACGGTGCGATCTCGGAAAATGGCGTAAGAATCGCAGTCCCAAAACAAATATGCCGCAGTTGCAGGCACAGAACAGGGAGGATTGTAGAGAAGCAAAGGTCTAGCTTTGTCTTCGGTACCGAAAAATCCAACCGACAGTGTCGCGAAGTACCGATAAAAACGTTTAAGGGCGCTGTAAACCGTGTTTGTGAAGGTGGCGGAAGCTTTTTTTTGCAGTGCGCATTAGAGCTCTTTTTCAATACGGCAGAACCTTTCAACGTTGGCTGGACGGGCTGGGGTGCCCGCTGGTTATGCTGATAACCTTACGGGAAGGATGCTACTGCAGCCCTATCTAGTCGCGTTAGAAGCATACAGTACCAGGAGACATCGACGCCTCGACTGGTATTGAGGTCGTTTCAATCGTTACGCTCCTTATACTGCAGTGGTTGCGATGCTTCGGAGCATATAGTCGAAAAAGGGAACCGCCATCCTTGACGGGTCTTGTCGCAGGCACACCGCAGGCGAAGTTCTTGTGCCGGGTAATCTCTATAGTATTTGTGGCGTACCGGCCGAAGGCAACAAAAAGCAACAAGAAGAGCGTTTATTCGAGATAGCGTGCATATATTGTAGCCTGAGGCGGCTGTATTATCACGGCCATACGGCACGGGAACGGCGATAACAAAGGACCGATAAAAAGGGCGCATGCGCAATTCACACGATACGCAGAATAAAACCTGTTTTGAAGGCGCTTGTGAGAAAGAAAGCCAAGGTTATTTCCGCGTTTGACAGTTTTATCAAGCGTTTTCGTGACACTTGGAAATACCTTTTGATTAAGGGCGCTCGAACGACAGATATTACGCACTGATACGTAGCTGTGGCCGTACAACACACTCAGGCAGAGAACGGCAGTGGTCACGAGACAATTGTTCCCTTGATAGGGCTCGAATGTATTGTGATCACTCTACTCACGTACACTGTTCCGGACTATCACGGAGGGAGTCAAAATCGGCGCCAAGACCGAGGACAATACGCACTACGGGATACGTTCAAGGTGAAACCTGTTTGCCTAAGATCGTTGCCTAAGAGTTGCCTAAGAATGTCACACTCATCACCAGTATTTCTTGTGGGCTATGCGTGATTATATATCTATGCGTGAAGTCTTTTTAATAGACCGAAGTTGTACAGATCAAAGGTCAGAAATAAGCGCCATAAGAGAAGTAGGGTGGACTACAGAGGGAAAAGGGGAGAGGCAAAAAAAAGTGAACATAAAGCTTTGTGTAGATGACTTAAAGGGACACCAAAGTGATTTGTAAACATGGCGGGATTACTAGCGCAAATTGTAGTCTGGAGTCCCTAGGCCATGTTTCGGCGACTCTCGCTGCGTTTACGCGACTTTATTAAGTAGCGAAATAAATTTTAAAATACTGTCCTCCTCTCTGCATCCACCTTGCCCATTTCGTATGGCGTTTTGAATGACGTCAAAACGAGATGGCTTGGCTATACTACGCTACCGCATGGCTCGCCCACCCTTGGACAGAATCAGTCGGCCCAGCGTTTACTCTGCCGGCGGCCGGCGGGTCGTCGCTGTTCGTTCGCTCAGTTCAAACTAAGCCAGGGTACGTGTGTGCCGGAAAGAATGTGCGTTTAATTTGTTAGTTTGTAGACTGTATCAATCTCGAAGTCCAAGTCGCTCCCCACAAACGCACATGCGACGCTTCGCTGACTGGTACGCTAGTAGAAAAACCTAAGGCGAATTGAAGGTGAGAAGAGAGAGAGAGAGAAAACATCTTTATTTGTCCTGCAAACGCAACGCGGCCTCACGTCGTGTCAGCCGGCCACTCGGCTTCCGTCACCTACTCATGCCTACCCCCCGGGTGAGGGTGACACTTTCGGGCGTTGAAGCTCGAGGGCGTCGGACACTTGCTGGACGGCCATGTGTTGTATGACGTAGTCTTTGCACGCCGCCGCACTGACAAGGTACGGCGGGAACGTCTCTGCTGCACTGGCCTCGCTCGGGTGTCTTCTGCAGTCCCACAGGATGTGGGCCGCCGTGGCCCTGTCCTTCTTGCACATCACACACACATCACTGGGGTACACCTCCGGGCATATGTGTTTAGCTATTACTGGAGTCATCAGCGCACGTGTCTGCAGCTGCCTATACACCACTGCTTCGCGTCGCGTCAGCTTAGGGTGGGGGGGGGGTAGCGTCCGGCGGTTAGTCCGGTACCACTCCAGGGTGTCCTTGTAGGTGGTGAGTGGCACCACCTCGTCGTCTTCCTCCGCCGCAAGTTGGGGGCTCGGGCTCGCGCCGCGGCTGGTGAACGCCCGTGCCGCCCGGTCCGCCTCCTGGTTGCGGTTCTCGCCCGTGCTCAACGGGCCGGCGTGCGCCGGGAACCACTTAATAGTTACCGATGATCGTCTGGGGAGTAGGGCCCCGCACACCGTCACAACACTGAGGGAGACACTATTCGTAGCGTAGTGCGAGATCGCCTGTCTAGCGTCACTGATGACTGTGTTGCAAGTTAATATTGGTACTAAGGAATTAAAATCAACTGAAATGTTTATTGTGCAGCATAACAGCAGGGTGCGGGAGGCACGTTTTCAGCTGGGTGAACTAGCACAGTGGTCAGCATCATGACCCCACTTCTGCGGACGCTTTCTAGTCTGAGGAAGGCAGTCGCTAGATATGGTATATTGTAGGAATGTGGGGGACACTTACTGCAACAGCGCTATGCAAGGAATAGTAATCTAACCTGCTTGAATGCTAAAACTAAATAAAAATGTCAACACGGCTGTATTTTATATACTATGTATTTCCGCCACCGGCGTCGCTGGCTTATGGCCGAGCAGCCTTGAGCACTAGGTATATTGTTTTGCAAGTCGTAACTTGGAATCCTGGATAGTGCATGTTGATGTATTTTTGGCGGGAAGTGTTTTTTATACTGAATTCACATTTTTTTGCGCTGTAACGTTCATTGCTCCACGATCGAGTTCGCAGAACGCGTGCGAACTGACATTGAGGCGCTGGCGAGTTCTCGTTGGCGTGGTGTTGCAATAGGCACCGACTACTTGCGGGACCAGTCTCCAATCAGCCGACCCTTGGCCTGGTGCGAACACGCCTCTGAAAATACAAGCACGAGCCAGGCAAGCTGCAAAGGTGTAGGAAAAGCACATCGCATTTGAGCGCCTGCGGTGACGCGGAGGGCGTTCATCCACTGCGTGCGGCTCGGCTAGTTAATGTTACGCTACCAAGCAGTGCTGGTAGGGGTATCTGACACATTTTACAGCCGACAACATGGCAGAAGCGTGGTATGCCGATTACTGAGATATGCCCATCCAAAGATAACGTCGTACGCAAAACATGTTGTTCCACAAAACCGAAACCGAAGATGGTTTGAATTCCAATCGTGGACATCGTCCAAATACATACCACCTAGTTAGTCAGTGCGGCCGCCGTAATATACGGCCGTAATATACGGCCGCCGTGATTACTTTTTCTTCTTTCATGTTTTGTAATATAAATACCGCCTTATCGCCCGGATGAACGATGAAAAGTGCGTTTATTTGAGGTAGTCTATGCAGTGCAAGCAAAAAGTGGGGCTTGACAAATTCTCTTCAGTGTCCCTTTACAGTCTAGATGTCTCTGCTTTTACCTAATAAAGATCTCTGTCTCTCTTGCTCTCTCTCTCTCGGTCTCTCACACACACAGGTCCGACTTCAGCATAGCAAGGTTCTAACTTTACTTTGCTGTTTGCTCAGTAGAGTTTTGACGCTTTCCGTCAGGACGTTTTTGTTGATGTTGATGAATAGATTACTCTTTGTATTGGGGTTGTGTTGTACAGCATCTTTTCTAATGGCGCCACTCAACCTCACGTATCCTTTTCTTCAAACAGTTGCGTATACATTCTCGTAAGTCTAGTCTCAAGCGATCTTGGATTTAAGTTTTCCTCCTAATTTCATCTCTGATTTTTTCTCTGTAGCAATGTACGAGCATTCTTTTACAAAATTTGGTGGCTTTTGAGTCGAATTCTTTACTAACTTGAACCCTAGAGCTTTTGCCTAAGCTAGACGTGTTCCTCATTCAGGTCAGGCTTGATAATTCTGCATTCATATACAGTACGTCGCGTGGTTTCAGGTTCTATTCTGCAACCTACGCAGAATTTTTCTTGCTATATGTGCGTGATAGCGATCAGAGCGCTTGTTATCAGGGCGCCTGAAATAGCCTCAAAAACAGTGCCATCTTTTTAGAACTGCGATAGACAGTTTTCCCAGTAATCCCTCCCTTCCAGATTACGTAGACATTGGAGCGCACGTAGAAAAAGAACATTAGGTATATTTGACGTAAGACATCAACACGTAGGTGGCAATTAAAATAATATTCTAATTAAGAATACACGGCTGCTTTCTTTTTCCGACAGGAGAAAGAAAAATACACCTCGAAGTTTTTTTACCTCAAAATACAAAAAGCGCTTACGGTGACCACTAATGCCACTAGCGCCTCCTAGAGGCTTTGAAAAAAAAATACTTTTTGACATGCCGCCGGCAGGAATTACCACCGCAGCAAAATAAGACCCGGCACCAGCGGGGCCACATCTGATACGGCGCTTTTTGGATAAACAGTGCGCGGTGCATCAATGGAGAGAGTCGCGGCCGGCCGCCTTCTCTCCACGGCCGCGGCGGGGAGATACGAAACTGAAACTAAAGCGTGGCAAACTGTTCGCATGGCGACGCAGTGAAACATCCCCCTCGCGAGGGGCACGATCAAATTCAGAGCATTTCCGGGGGCGCACGACGTTAAGTAGTTTGCGTTACGTTAATGTTGTTGCACTTGTGGCAACTGCTGACGAGAGAGAGCTCGTCAGCAGTAAAGTCAAGGATATAAGGCGCGTTCGTAGCCTCCCATTCTGTGTCGGCTTTGTGGCGCAGTGGGTAGAACACCATGAACATTGCCTTCCGTTATCCGCTTACTGCTACTACCCATCACGCTTTTCGCCTCCCTGTCTCACTTCCCTCTTGATGAATTGAACGGAGGTTTGTCCAAAGCAGTTCAAATTTCCCGCTTTCGCAGTGCTAGCGCGCCCCCTGCCTGGAACAAACAGCGCGAGTGGTTCTCGCACGTGCCGACACCTTACTGCGCAGTCCAGAACGCGTTGTTTTTGGCGGTTCCATCTTCCCGCGAGGGGGGCTCGAGTAAATGCGTCGCATAGGGGGTGGGTATATTGCGTTAACGTTTAGTGTTTGGGGAGTTGGTGGTAGTGAATGCGTTGTATCAGCAGCTTCTTGACGTAGTTTGAATGAGTCAAGGATATAAGGCGCGTTCGTAGCCTCCCATTCTGTGTCGGCTCTGTGGCGCAGTGGGTAGAGCACCATGTACATTGCGTTTCGCCCGCAGGGTCGAGGGATCGAAACCATGCGCCGGATAGTATTTTTTTTATATAGTGTAGGGGGAGGGGTGCGGACAACGACGGTGCGGACTACGACGGACGTCAACGCGGGTGACATCGTGATTTACTGAAATGCTCTGCATTTAAAAACTTTCACAGTGACTTCATTATGACCCCTTCGGGCTCTTATTGGCTACGGCTGCACGATGGTCGCAACGACCGTACTATTGCATCTTGCCTGGCCAGTCGCACGTCGTGAGCCTCCTCTGAAAAGCGTACGACGCCAAAACAGGTTTTAACAATCAGTGGTAACGATCAGTCGCATGCCAATCGCATGCTCTAGTCGTGCATGTGTCTCGTGTTTAACATGAGCGTTCGCGGCGTTGAGTCAGTGAAGCTGGGCGATTATTTTTGCTGCGTATCTTGACGTAAATTACTCTGACAGGCAGACTGGCCGCCCTTAAAGCCTGTCCTCCGCGTGAACACGTTTTACTCATGTGCAGCCACGTGCACCTGTCACGGGGTACGCGTCAGGGTAATTGTTTCTTTAATCCTGTAAAGTTGGCGGACTAGTACTGCGGTTAGCGCACTTGGTTGGCGCTCGGGCGACCCTGATTGTAATCCCACACGAGCCGAATTCATTTTCGCCGCCCGGGCTGATAGACACCGGGCGCCACTTTCTGGGTTATCAGCCCGTCCTTGCATTAGCCCAACCCGAGAAATAATCCCCAGAAGGTACAGTGACATCCTGTTCCACTATTGCTTGCGACGAAGAGCCTTTCCGCCTGCACATCTCAACAAGTCTAGCGATGACAGGGTCATGTACAGACAGCTCCAGACAAACTTATTTCCACATGGTACATTACTACACTCGATACATCCGACATTGTACACATGCACTTGTAAATTGTGCATAGAGCTACGCACTCTTTGTGCTGCCACACGCCTCTCCTTGCCCCAAATCCAAATCCCTCATTTGAGCAGTGGGAGGGTCGGGTGACCGGCTCCAACCCGGATCACCGACAACATCTGGAAGACCGGGCGAGACACGGCGGCATGACCCAGGGCTTAAGGAGGTCCCCCACCTGGCGGTCAACTCAACAACATTGACTGCTCAAATAAATGTTTATTCCTCCTCTCCTATAGGTCGCATATCTCCCGCAGCCCTAAAAATTCGGCAAAGTGTGCGCCAGCTCCTGGAAATGCATATAATTTGGACCTCCCGACACTTGTCCTTCGAGGCAAACGAGGCGGCACACGCCGCTGCCTGCCTATATACCCACGGGGCCGTTTCTCAAGAAGGAGAAGACACGCAGCCCCTTCCCTCTCCCAAGCTTATTCATGCTTCATCGAGCGCAGAAATCCTAGTGCAGTACTATCACGAACGCCTGTAGTTCCCCGCACCCCATCTCCATTTACTCAGAGCCGAGGCGACCGTTTTTCGCTTACTTCATGCGAACTCCTATCCCCACGGCCCTCTCCTCCGTGCCATGTACACTATCATTTACTACGCTACCTGTAATTTCTGTCCCCATCCTGGTACCTTATACCACATAGTATGGGAGTGTCAGAAAACCCCATCCCTTGCCCCCATTCCTCACCCAACGTACGAGCAGTGGGCGGGCCTGCTGGCCAGCACTGACCTCTGAATCCAGCGTAGCCTGATGGAAAGGACGAGGGCAGCCAGCGCAGACCACGGGTTCACAGACAAAGGAGGCCCCCCACCGGGCGGGCGCCCAACCGTCAGCGCTTGAAGCTCGTCTCATTAAGGTTTTAACTCACTCAATCTTCACGGTGACGGCCATATTGGTACCATTCGTACTGACGACGATTACGACTGCGGCCACTTTTCGTATTTGATGAGACATGGGACGGTTCCTCTTTAAAAGCAAACCAAAAGGCCAGGAGGTTAGCCAGGTGTAGTTTTTTTTATGCTGGGGAATCGACTTCCTCCTTTTTTGAGATCAGACGAATGGCAGTGTGCCCTGCGGCTAAGAATGAAAATGCAACGTGCGCGTCGGCCGTCCTTGCAGGGGCGGGGGGCTTTCTTCCGTTCCTTTGCTGCGATGGGAACGTGGATCCACATCTGGGCCCTCGGGTGGGTCCAGCAACCGAGGTTCCGGAGACACAGAGTTTTGTCGCTGTCTCTCGCAATGATTCGCTCGTGCCGTACTTTTTCGCTGTACTTTTTGGAGGGAAAACTAAAACTGACTGATTGATTGATTGATCGTGCCGCATCAGCGAGATCGATCCACGAAGACTCACCTGCAGCCCTATACGAGGACGTGCCGGCTCATTGTTTGGACGCTGCAGAAGTTTGAGCTAACGCCGATATGCCACCTATGCCAACCGACTAATGAAAGGGCATTTGGTGCGCCGGTCTTAAAAATGCCATTGTTCAGAATCCTCCCCATAGCGAAAGAAAGTGCCAGAAAGAATGCCAAGCCAGCAAGAGCTCGTCTCCGTTGATAGGCAATGCTGAATCAGCGAATGCCGGGAGATCAAGAAAGAGGAGACAGAGTATTCTTTGCGAGGCAACGGCTTTGTGCTCTGCCGCTTGCTTGGCTTTTTCGGCGCTCTGCTGTGGGACGCCTGTGACAGCTGCGAAAGTCGCGTTCGTCTGCTGCTTGTTAAAGTGGCCCTGAAGACAAAACACAAGTTTCGTTGATTAAAAAGGCTGCCTGGGCCCGAAGACAGTGATACCACTTTTGTCCCAAACTTCAAACAAATAATATAGATATTAAGGGCAAACCGCTGACGCAGTAGCGACTCCCCCGACACTTTCAGGAGATCTCTCTATGACGTCACAAAACCTCGTTCGTGTGATTTGCGGACGACGACCAAAGCCACGCCAAGAAACACGGCTGTACGATTGCAGCGGGGCCTTTAGTTCCGTTTGATCGTATCACTTCAATGCTAACGTGCGTTCGCTTCTCCTGCCCGTACTGCAGAACGCAGCACAAAATTTGCAAGTTTTTCATGACACAGTGGCGCACTGCGCCCATATTCTAAAGCAAAGCTTTACTACTTTAGTCCATCGGTTTCGCTGCGAATACACGATTTCACCTTTTGACCGGAAACACACCCCTCCAATCACATCGCGTGAATCGCCGGGCCCACTTTCGGTACAGCGCTTAGGGGCCCGTTTTCAGCCGTTCTGCTCAGCACCAGCGCGGTTGCGGCTGATCAGCTAATTGGCAGCCAATTCCCCCCCCCCCCCCCCCGCATCCTCTCATGCAAGCGGCGCTAGGTCGTCTCAGGATACGCGACTCCTCTCGCGCCCGGCGAAGGAGAACGGCGCGTTCACCGTGAATGAACGCCGTGTTCGCCATGAATGAACGCCGCGTTCGCCGGGCCTCCTTCTGTGAGCGTTGCACGGAGCCGAACGGCTTTGAGCCGTGGTCGGGAATACAGCTACATCAAAGGTTAACCAACCAGACTCAACCAGACTTAGCCAAGGTTTTGTTTGACCCGCCGCGGTGGCTCAGTGGCTAAGGCGTTGCGCTGCTGAGCACGAGGTCGCGGGTTCAATTCCCGGGTGCGGCGGCCGCTTTTCTGATGGAGGCGAAAAGCAAAAACGTCCGTGTGCACGAGATTTCGGCGCACGTTAAAGATCCCCAGGTGGTCAAAATTAAACCGGAGCCCTCCACTACTGCGCGCCTCATCGCCTGCGTTGCGTCGGCGCGTTAAACCCTACAATCAATCAATCAATCAAGGTTTTGTTTGCATATCCAAGGTTAGCTGAGCTAAGCCGCATCCATTTTGTTGCTGTTCTCGTTGTCTTCCGTGGCTAGAAAAACGTTTAATGAGTTACCAAAGGTTAGTTCATTCAAACTGAATAAAGTTTCATTTTTATGGCAAGTCCATGTCGGCTGTTGGGTCACAAGCCGCGGCAACGTCTGCGTTCCTATGGTTATTTTCAGCAGGCGTTTATAAGGTTCGTGCTAGACGCTGTAAACTCAGTTGCATCCATGGGCTGGCCCGGTCCATCAAAATGTGATCCTGCGGTAGAAAGCCGCGCTAGAACAGCAGCCCAGCATCGTAAATGGTGGCAGAAACAACGTGAATCCATCGATTCCACCGTTGTAACAACGCAGAAGTGGATGCTTGTTTACACTTGCGAAACGCGCCCATAATCTTGCTTAGCCTTGCAATAGCCTTGCCCAACCACACTAAACCGGTGGCAACCAGGAGAATATTCACAGCTCCTTCGCTACGATAGCACTCCTCGTTGAAAGTGCGCTCAAATTTTATCTTATCTCAAATTTAATCTCGGTCGCTTTGATATCGCTGCCGTTATGGGCCGGGGCACACATATTTTGAACCCTGACTACGCAACGTCGCTATGCGAACGCAATAGGGTTGACTGTCAAGAAAAGAACGCCAAAACTAAATGCGAAAAACAATTATGTAGTAATTTCACTCCGTGAAGGGGAACGACCAGCAAAGCCTGAATCCGGACAATTCCTGACGTTGCCGTTGCAACGACAGAAGCGAAATTCAAAACGTAGAACAGCAAGTTGTCTTGGCGACGGAATGACCACGCTGAGGAGCCGGATAAAACTCGGCAGGCAAGCGTTTGGAACGGCGACAACCAGAGGGCAGTGCGAACGTGGATATGGCGAGGCGGGGCAACAGCGGCACATATTAGGGAAACCTTTACTATCTGAGAGGCTAGCGATCTTATAAAATGATATCAATTGATAAAGATTCGACTGAAGATGTGTGCCCAAATGCAAAGACGTGTAAGCTCTTGTACAAAGGGAACGATGTTGCATTGAATTATGGACCTGAGTTTTCGTACACGCGCAAAAAAGTTCTCGAAAGTCCAGCCACAATGAGCTTCGCTGCAAAAATTACGCGAAACAGAAAACAAGTACATCAGGAAAAAACCGGAATAGAAACATCGTTAGGCAAATATACCGACAGAGAAGTGCGATATCAGAAAAAAATGTCTATCGGGGTGTGTTTCGGAGTCAGAACACCCCCTAAATGTTCTGAGACCTGCATTCTCTGCCTCTTTTCAGGGTTTTTTCTCGAATGCTACGTACAGACCGAATTGATAAATTAACGTGTAAAAAATGGCTAACGATGACTATACTCCTAATTGGAAATTTGTGCGCAGCGCGAACTGCCTTCTTCTCGGCCATGGCGCATAGGTGCTGCGTCTCAGGAAATGATCGCGTGATGAGCGAACGCATGGCGGCGCGCGCTACTCTGACATTATGTCCCAGCGCGTCGCTGCCACCGAGCATGTTGTTGTAAATTGTGTTTGAACCTCCCGAGCAAACGTCAGCGATGGTAAGCCTCTGCGAGGGCGGCGCGAACTGCGTCTCAGGGAGTGATCGCAATTTGCGTCTCAGGAAGTGAACGTACGATTGTCGACCGCACGACGGCACGCGCTGCTATGGCGTTGACTCGTGTCCCGTCGCCACCGCCCAGCTTGCCTCGGGCGGGCTTGGCATACCGCCCTCTCCCTCACACTTTCGGCGAATTTCCTCCTCCGTTTTCCTTCTGTCTTCGGTGTTTCCTTCGTTCGCTTGGTTGCGAGTCCGGGAAGGATGCCAAACCACAGTAGTGGACGCTTAAGGGATGCGAACTAAAATTAAATAATAGCAGCGTTGGTTTCTTAACAAAAATTGTTTGCCAGAATTCTGTGAGTGAGGGAGACACTTTAATTAAGGAGAGGCCATGAGGCCCTGGGGTGAGCAACGATAAGGGGAAAAGGGGAAGGTCACAGCTCGCACAATACTCACAGTTGAAGTCTTGGGGTGATAATCACAAAAATAACACATAATTGTCAGTCAATGGAACCAAAAAGCACAGTTCACACTTAAATGTACAGTTCACACTTTAGACAAATTGGTGCACACTTAAAGTGCACGCTGCAGACAGTCCACATTGCAGACAATGGGGAAGTCGACCAGGCCGTTACACCTATTCGTAGAGACCGTTCTCAAGGGCGTACTCTGTGATTGCTTCTAGTGTGGTGGGATTCTCACGAACCGGAGTAACATGTTCCTGTTCAGCCGCAGGGGTGGGACCTTGAGTTAAAAGGTGGTGGCGATTACGGTCGAATAATGGACAGCGCCTAATTGAGCGGTAAAGATTTGGTGTGCCTTGACGACTACAGTGGGGACATCGACACTTTTCGGATCCTGCTGGAGCTGTTCATTTTTAAATAATCTGCGTACGTTTGAATTTTAGTAGACGTTACAATGAGCAAGACAGCTCACCATTACCTTTAATAAAGCATAAAAATGGTACCCACCGCGGTGGCTCAGTGGCTAAGGCGTTGCGCTGCTGAGCACGAGGTCGCGGGTTCGATTCCCGGCCGCGGCGGCCGCTTTTCTGATGGAGGCGAAAAGCAAAAACGCCCGTGTGTACGAGATTTCGGCGCACGTTAAAGATCCCCAGGTGGTCATAATTAATCCGGAGCCCTCCACTACGGCGCACCTCATCGCCTGCGTTGCGTCGGCGCGTTAAACCCTACAATCGATCGATCGATAAAAATGGTCACGATATTGTTTGGGTGAAGGATTTTTCTTTATTTTTACCGGTGGCGCATAACACCTTCCGACAAGGGAGTGCACTAAAAATGATTGGTCGTTTGCGGTCGGTACACAGAAAACGACAAAGCAACGGAGGCCACTTAAAGAATATTGGAATGTTGGTGTAGGAAAGAAGATAGGAAATAGAGGGAAGCAGAAACTGCTGGTTACAAATAAAGTCTCGCTCTTTATAGCAGCTGGATATTAATGCAGATACAACAGATATTTTGGTGAGACGTCACATCTTGTCACCCAGAAACAACGGGGCTGTTAAAAAGGATCAATAACCCAAAACATGATGCACACCAGCCAGATTATCAGCGTGACTCAGAAGGGAAGCCTCTAGACGTCGTTATCGCGAACAACTTCCCTGCAAACACGCAGCGGGAAATGCAATCGCGGAGCAAGCATCTGCCTATCGCATCCCGGCTGATATTGAATGGAAATTGTAGACGGGAAGTACACATTGACGCAGGAATGAAGGAACGTCACCCAGGTCATTTAACTGTTCCTTTAGCCACTTTTGCTGACTCTACGTTCCAACCCTAAGGTCCTCCACTCAACTCTCTCTCCTTTCTCTCTCTCACTTCCCCTTGCTTTTTTTTTTGCCGTAAGGTGGCAAACCTTAACCGCTATATTTTGTGACCGTCGTGGCAAAAAAACAAAGCAAAACAAGTGTGGTTTGCAGGGAAGCTGCCTCTCTCCTGCTGGAGCGAGTACAAGCATCTCTTTCACTCTCCCTGTTCTGTCGTAAGGGTTTCATTCTAAATTATGACATCAGTCATGAAAGCGAACAATTTTAACGCTGGAGCACCCCTCAACCATTACATGGCTTGTTTGGGGAGATCTGCGTAGCTTCAGTTCCTCGGCATAATTCTTCGTCGCCCCACGTAATAAAAAAAAATAGCGTAGCTGGAACTAGTGGTGTAAGTTTGGGGAAACGGCAGAGCTGGCGGCCCCTCTCCCTTTGTCGGAGACCCGGCTGTTGCACCTCCCATGGATTTACGAACTTGCCGCTGAAAGTTCTCCATGATTGGCAGGCCCGGATCGTTTTGTTGGCAGCCTTTCACATCTGTCCCAAGTGGACCGCGTGAGCGCGGGCTAGAACCCACGGCAACCGGCTTCGCGGTGCTTCCTACCGCTGCTTCCCACTGGTTGAGGGAGGTGATGAGAGGGAAGAGGCCAGATTTAAAGGACCACATGTGATGATGTAATGCGGCCCGTTCTGCGCAGTGCTGGAAGGGTGTTGTGGTATACAGTGAGGGGTGACTGTGATAAGGTATGGCTACACAGCGGAGGGACTTCGTTTGAAGGTTCCTCTTCCACTGATGATGGTTCGGCAGGAGGAAAGTTGCGGCGGGAGAGGCGGTAATAATCCGTGACATCTCTGTGCGTCAGTAAACTATCAAGGGGTGATCTGGCTCTATGGGAGGCAGTGCTGGCATCGCAGGCCCGGGAGACGACAGCTGGGGTTTGCGGATTGTGCAACTTCATTTCCTCCAATACCCGTGGAAGCTGGAAGCCAGTTCAGTTATACAGGATCAGTAGATGGTTTTTGGCTAAGAATTTCATGGGCGTGAGGAGAGATCTCGCCTCAGCTTAGAATGGCTGTTTTCGAGTCTGAGAATATGAATCGGTGGGTTGGCCTGTGTGTCGGTGCAAGTGCTATCGCCGCCGCTTCCGCCACGTGAGGGTGACGGGTTCGGATGGTGAGGGCTGTGAGTGGGTTAGGGCACGGGGGAAAATATTTGAGGAGAGGAATCAGCTGGGCTGAAACAGCGCGGGCGGGCGGCGCGCTCATGTCATTGTCTGGCGAGGAGGAAATACAGCTTGCGGAGCAGCACAACCGATAACGCGTCAAGCGAGTTGCCATAGTTTCTATGTTCTTCTAGAAGGCGACGCAGAAAATTCGTAATATCATCGAATATATTGTACACGTTGCAAGATTTAATTCTGTAAAATAAGTAAACGGAACTGCTGGACATGTTAGCAGCATTTATAAATAAGTACTACCCTAGTTAAATGCCCTACCTTCCTTGAAAAGAAGCATTAGCAGTTTGAGAAGGAATACATGAGCAGACGACGTCTGCCTACGCCGCCTCCTCGCCACGACTGATTCACTCTCGCCGCTCTCGCCGGCTTCTCAGATTTGCGCTTTTTTTCATTGCCCGAAGGCTAGTCTTTTCCATCCGTGCTTCCTGAGGATGGGGCGGAATAGTGTCGCGCCGAACTGCAACAATGGCTACGCATCCTGCGAAGAAAAGGCAATTACCTTCAACCCCTCCAGTGACCCGGTAGGGTTGGAAGTGTGGGTTCGTGCTATTCCCCAAAAATAGGGATCTTACGTATCTTGACTACGTTTGCTTAAAGCACTTCTCGAAGAGGGACTTAGAGAGGCGGCGGTATTACGGCGAGGTTCGAGGCGAAGTCGTTCTAGACACACATAAACGGCCTGTCGTGTTACTAGACGCCGTGCCGCCAGTATTTCCGAGCTGTTCTAGCTGCTTGCCTTCTGTTCACAAAAAGGAGAAAGCCGGCAGAGCCGGCAGCCTCCTATGCACTGACTGACCTTGAACCGGCGAGCGTTTTGGGAAATCGCGCCGCGCGAGTTTCCCCCTTGGCGCCTCGCGACAGAGGGCGCGTCGGTGCCGTGCTCGGCGCCGTGACTTAATCGCGCTGCCGGAGCAAGCTCTGTTGCGGGGCCTCAATAATTCTTGCTCCGTGGGTTAGGGTGAGTGAATGACTGCCAAGGCAAAAGCGTCTATGTGACGATACTCGACTGCGTCAATATACAGCGTGCCTGAGTCAATTTGTATGTTGCTGTTAATTAGCGAGCTCGTTGCGCCTTTCTTTGGGAATGATATTGCGGGCGCATATTTTCAGGAAGGGCCAAATAATGATGTTCACTCTCACCACAGTTTCGGGGAGTAATTTTGGTTCGGGCTCTTGTAGGTAGCCAATGCGTAGGTTGTGTAGGAGGGCTCTGGCGACTGCACTGCGCCTCAGTCGGCCAAGCTGCTCCGTGCGATATTCATCGATAAGCTTTGCTGCGGCCGTATTGTACACACCTGTGCTCTCTAGTCTGGCAGTGGAAACTTCATGGGGTCTTTTGAGAGCGGCTCGAGATAAGCCTTCTGAATTAGGCAATCCACAGTCCGAGTTTCCGTTTCCGCAAGGTTAAGATATCAAAGGGAGGGAGGACTCGGGTACGCAATAGCCTGCCGTTCTGCCTGGTGTTATGCTTTGAGGCGAAACGTCGCCAACATTTAAGCGCAACTTCACGTGTAACTTTTGTCACGTTGCCTCGTGCGTGTTTAGGCTTCTAAACTCTAAAACTGAATATAGGCCTAACAATGACGATTGGCAAGGGTTCTTGTTAATGGGGACAAGACGAAAAAACGCGAAGAACGAGGTGTGCAGGGAAAAGGGGATGGTAAAAAGGTGTAAATCTGGTGGATTTTTCGTGTGGCGCGTTGTGCCACGCCATGCACTCAGTAACACTGAACTCAGCTGTACGAAAAACCATGACAGTAGACAGGTATAGCAGAGCGAAATACTGATCCCGGCACGTCACCTGGTAGGCGACCGGTGCCACTGCGCATAACCAGGGGCGACGAAACTCATTGTGCGCTAGCGCAGGTCACTCACACTGAACTCGGCGGCATACCGGGACCGGTTTCGGTCTTTGCAATCTCATCTACGTAAATCGCAGGCGTACGTAAGCGAAACGTAATGCTCACGCATTCTCACACCACAAGAGCAAGCTTGATCTCCCAGTAATTTTTATTGGCATTTGTTTGCAATATATATTGGCATATATTCCGGAGTGTGCAGTAGAAATCGGGGGCACGATGGCTAGACAGGACAATGGTAAACTTTCCCAGAAGACGAAAGATTTAATAAGGAAACGGCAAAGCATGACAATCTCCACCCCCGCTGACAGAGTAGAACTAGCGGAGCTTTCGAAGTTAATTAGTAAGCGTAAGACAGCTGATATAACGAAGTTTGATATGCAGAGGATCGAGCATGCTCGAAAGAACAGAGGTAGCCTGAAAGCATTGAAGAGACGTCTAGCAATGGAGATAAATCAGATGTATGCACCTAATGACAATGTAGGCAATGTCACCTCATCACAAATAGGGATAAAGTAGTTACAGCAGCCGAGGAATTCTATAGAGACCTGTACAGTAGCCGGGACATCCAGGATTATACCGAAAGAGAAAGTAGTTCAGAGGCGATAGACATCCCACAAGTAACGACCGAAGAAGTAAGGAAGGCTTTGAAAGAAATGCAAGAGGGCAAAGCACCTGGTGAAGATCAGATAACAGCAGACCTTTTACAGGATGGCGGAAAAATTGTACTATCAAAACTGGCAAACCTGTATACGCTAAGCATAATCACCGCTGGTGTACTGGAATCTTGGAAGAAGGCGAACGTTATCCTAGTCCATTAGAAAGGTGATTCGAAAGACTTGAAAAATTACAGGTCCACCAGCTTACTGTCAGTCGTGCACAAGTATTTACCAAGGTATTAGCTAGCAGACTTTCTGCCGCGTTAGATTTCAGTCTGCCTAAATAACAAGCAGGGTTTCGTAAATGCTATTCAACAATGAACCATATGCACACCATCATTCAGGTGATAGAGAAGTGCGCGGAGTATACTCAACCCCTGTATATAGCCTGCATAGAATATGAGAAAACATTTGACTCGGTCGAGACCTGAGTAGTCATTGACGCATTACAGAACCAGTGTGTAGACGAGCGTTATGTAAGAATACTAGAGGATATCTACAATGGATCCACAGCTACCATCGTCCTTCATAAGGAGAGCCGTAAAATACATATTAGGAAGGGCGTCAGACAAGGAGACAGAATCTCTCCAATATTATTCACAGCCTGTTTACAAGAAGTATTCAGAACACTAGATTTAAAACAGGTGGGAGTAAGGGTTAATGACGAATACCTCAGTAACCTCAGATTTGCTGATGACGTTGCTTTGGTAAGTAACTCCAGGGACTAATTGGAAAACATGCTTATCGCACTGGACAAACACAGTAGAACTGTGTGCCTGAAAATTAATATGCAGAAAACTAAAATAATGATCAATTACCCCGGGAGAGGACAGCGGTTTGAGATCGGTGGCGAGGCAGTGGCCAAGTTGTAACCCCCCGATCCCAACCATGAGGCAGAGGTAGCTAGAAGGATAAGAATGGGGTGGATTGCATTCGGCAGACATTCTCAGGTAATGAATGGTAGTCTACCATTGTCCCTGAAGAAGAAAGTGTATGATTGCTGCATCTTACCGGTACTTACCTACGGGGCAGAAACTTGGAGGTTCACTAAGGGGGTTCAACTAAAATTAAGGACGACTCAGCGAGCAATGAAAAGGAAGATGATAGGTGTAACATTAAGGGACAAGAAAAGGGCGGAGTGGGTGAGGGAACGAACACGTGTTGAGGTCATATTAGTAGAAATTAAGAAGAAGAAATGGACGCGGCCAGGGCATGTAATGCGAAGGCAAGATAACCGTTGACAAGTCACTAAACTGGGCACTCATAATAGAAGTACTTAACAAAAAGTTGCCGTTTGGTTGCTGCACATTAATTCAAGCACGGAAACACTTTGACAGTAAAACACTACCATTACTTTACTACGGTATTTTCCACTCTCGCCTTGCGTGCTGTATAGTGTCTTGAGGATTCACATATACGTCATATAGTGACAGTATTGCGAAACTCCAAAAAAGAGCGATTAGAATATTGACATACGTACCCACCACTGCGCCATCATCCCCGATTTTTTTTTTTTAGATCTTAAAATTATGCCATTTATTGTATCAAAAATTAAGGGCCATCAAGACAACATTACTAGCCCAAAAATTGCTAAAACACCTAACCGATCATTCAATTTATTACAACCTAAATTAGATACCAGACACGCCCATCAATGGAACTTAAATTTACCAAAAACACACAATGTATATTGTCGCCGCACTATTTCCTGCTTGGGAGCCAAACTAATAAATCGTACCACTCGAATTAAAACGAAGCAGACATATCACATATTCGGTAAAAAAGCTTTATGCTTCAGCTTTACGCTTAACCGTGTTAAATTTGCAGAATAGATTTTTCTCGTGCACATTGTATTTTATCTTTGTATTATTGTGTTGGACTGTTTTTTGTGAATATTATGTTATGGATCCATCACTAGCCATGTTGGCTATGGGACCAGATGACTTTTCATTTATATTTGTATCTGATTATCTTCATGAAATAAAGATTTCTGATTCTGACTCTGAACCGTTGGTCATTAATGGTAACTCAGTCGATCCCTGCATAAGGCGAGCAGGGCAGGGGGCGGCAGAATGTTAGATGGGCCGATGAGATCAAGAAGTTTGCGGGGATGGTCGCAGTGAGCCTAGGGCCGGGATAATTAGAGATTAATGGGAGAGGCCTTTGCGCTGCAGTGGGCGTAGATAGGCTGGGTATGATGATGATGATGATATTTCTAAACACGGCGGCATTGGGAAAGTTACGACGCTGCAACAATTGCTGGCGAAGGCCAAGGCTTGAGATAAAACAACGCCGTTAACTTACCTCCGATCCCGACGAAGGGGAAGGAGATAGATACAAAATACGGGAGAATACAACACTTGGGTCGCTGCCCGTTTGTTCTCTGATAGCGGGGTGGAATGAAATACCTTCGGGGCCGGCAGCGCAATCATGTGGAGCCTGTCGGACGCCACAAATGTGTTCCGCAATCACAAAACTTCCGCGTCGCTGCCATTGATAAGGCATAAAAGGCTTAAAATGACGAAGCGGCGTCAGTGGCCCCTAAAGTGGCCTGCTTGCTCATGGCGGGGCACCTGTCGAGTGCCGAGCTCATAACTTTCCCGTCCGTCACTGACAAGCAGCACGTAAAACACGAGCTTCACGCCGCAGAGTCGGTGCACCGGACAAACCGGTAAGTGATTTGTTCGCATTCCCTTGCAAAGAGTGAAACTTACGATATAAATGGCTTAATTTTTTGCTGCGACGAGCCTAGGCATTGGAATATTGCTTGCGATTGCTCGCCTCCTCCTTTAAAACCGAATGTATACGTAGCATGCTTCGTCCTTGCAAAACGGGACAGTCTTTTTCAGGTCGTTCCGTTGCATCTGCCCTGTGTTGACTGTAATAAAATAAACAAAACCCTGGTTTGATTTGGTCATATGTCAAATTAATCTCAGCATAGTTGTAGATAACGTTTAGATTAGCTATGGCTAGGTTATATAGGTTAGGGTACGTTAAAACTGCCTTCTGAGGTGTGTGATTAGACGGAGTGGCATGCAAACGGACTCTTCGTTGCAAAGCTACATCAAAATCAGGATATTACCAGGCCTACTTGAGTGGATACATCGTTATATCAGCGCATTTGTCCAAAGCAGGACGTAGGCCTATGCAGTAGACTTTCATCCACGCCTATCCTGCGATGTTCGAATCCATTATTGGCCCGAAATTCTCCCATTTCTTTCCTCCGCCGAGTAATTCGTCTTTCCCTGCGTCTACTCTTGGCTATTGGTGGCTACTACACTCTAAGGAAGTGCCGCAGCTGGGCGTCCGAACAAAGCCCCAAAGCGACCGAATCAGTGTGGCTACATGTGTGAATTTGGCGAAGGACGAGGCCAAGCTCGCGATTAGAGCAAGAAATAGAATCTGTGCTGGGACAAACGCGCACGTGCACGCCTTGCGCTGTTGTCTCATTCCAGATTCTATTTTAACAGCGGAACGGTTCTAGCGCTGGTCCCGACGGCAGTATTTGCTGGTATCATGCCACGCTCTCTGCGGAGCAAGGTTCTCCGCCGTTAAAAATCCGTTTCGCCGTGTAGACCTTGGTTGTTCTCTATCTCTCTCACCATGTGGGAAAAAAAGTCATCAAAACAAAAAAGGTCCGAAGCCGGGCAGATTTGGATACAAGTTTGCGTATATTGCACCTGAAAAACTGTCTTCACACCACGTATTTGTAGTTAGAGGTGGAGCTAGAAAGTATTCGACCTCAGTTCCCTCCATAGTCCAAGGCGCACGTTTCCTATTTCTAAAGGTTACTCCTACCACGCGCTTTCGATGGCTGATAGGGGGGTCTGTTGTCCGTAATTCGTAACCGGGAATTTGCGTTGTTGCTGTACCATTCTTTGAAAGGCCAAAGGTGATCCCCTGTTGGTCAGGTTAAAGTGTTTGCCGAATGTCTTGTAAATAATAGCACTGAAGTTGGCCTCAAAGTGAAACGTTCGGGTGGACCGCCTGGTATTAAGTGCGAATAGTAGTGCCACATTGATCGATTAACGTGGCTATTAATCGATTAATGGTTTCTTCAAGATTCTATTTTTACACCGCTTAATCGGTTCAAGTCGTATGAGCAAAATTAAAAAAGGGCGCTCGCGCGTGTAGAAGAGAACATGCGTTTCAAGTAACCACCCAAGACCGACGGAAAAATGGCAACTCTCGATGCAAATGTACACGACGCACACAAACTAATAACGACGGGCACTAACGACGTTTTGCAGCTGTATTAACTAACTATGGCATAAGTAAACGACGATTAATCAGCGCTCCCTGCAATTACGGTGAGTGAATCTGCTCCTGATTCTAAAAATAGTGCGCGTGACGAATTCGGTGATACCTGCGCCGCCCGCATCAGTGAAATGAGGATGATCTGCTTACTTCATCTGGAATGACCTCCCTACCTTAATCCATCGCCTGCCACAGGCCTATCCGTTCCATAAAGGCAAGTGCGCGACGAACACAAGGCCGAGGAGCATATTGTTATTACTTTTTAGTATATTAATATTATAATTAGCATTTACGTATTTTATAATATGTCTGCCTAAACCAACGCAATCGATTATTCAATCAATGCACCGATGATAGCCTGCCGATTAATCGGAGAGAGAGAGAGAGAGAGAGAGAGAGAGAGAGAGAGAGAGAGAGAGAGAGAGAGAGAGAGAGAGAGAGAGAGAGAGAGAGAGAGAGAGAGAGAAAACGTTTATTGAAAAGCAGGGACGGGGTAGGGGAGAAAAAGAGTTAGTTAAAATTTTTACCCGATGCCCAGCCGTAGTAAATAATGATGCAAAATGATTCTGGCTTCCGAAGTACAGTTCACTTAAAGAGCAGCAATAAAAACACCACGATAAAAAATAGGATGCAAATGAATTATTTGATCCTTATTTGATTGTAAGGTTTAACGCGCCGACGCAACGCAGGCGATGAGGGGCGACACAGTGGAGGACTCCGGATTAATTTTGACCACCTGGGGATCTTTAACGTGCACCGAAATCCTGTACGCAGGGGCGTTTTTGCTATTATTCAATGCTAATAGTTGGAGCTCTCAATTGACTTGAAAGCCATTCTCATCGAGGTCGCAGCCGCTAGGTTAGCTTACTTCTTGTTGCAATTATTGGTGCATCGTTTATTAAGCAAATGAACCCTACTTAACTACCAGATCGGGTGGTCCATTCCACTTTCTCTTCAAGCTTGGGGACTGCCTGCTCATGCCCGTATCCCATAAAAGAAGTTCCCCTGATGACCATATTACATTGTGCGGTTACCTGTATTACCTCTAATCTCTGCTGTGCAACTATCAAAGTGTCCATCGATAGCTTTGTCAAACATGTCGCTAGGTAGTGCACTGAAAAGGGTCGATTGGCCCCGTTCCTCTGAATGCCACGCAATGTTTGTCTCAGTTATACAGATAAGTTCTGCAAAAAGGGGTGTTCAGGTGTTTGCGCAGTATGCTTTTTCTGGGCTGAAGTGCCGGGTCTTATTGGAGCAGGTTCCTGAGGGTATCCTATCCACGAGCGTGCTATTTCGCGCCGTTGGTGTAGGCAGCTTCTAACCTGAAGTTTCAAGTTTCATTATTCAAGTTTTAATATTTCCAAAAAGAAGTAGCTAAAAAATCCAGCGTATACAGACGAGGGTCCCAGAGCCAATGACTTTATGGGACATGCCACGCAATGTTTGTCTCAGTTATACAGATAAGTTCTGCGAAAAAAGATGTATAGGTGTTTGCGCAGTACGCTTTTCCTGGGCTGTAGTGCAGGGTGTTTTTAGAGCAGGTTGCTGCGGGTATCCTATCCATGAGCGTGCTATTTCGTGTCGTTGGTGTACGCAGCTTCTAACCTCAAGTTTCAAGCTTCAAGATTCAAGTTTTATTATTTTCAAAAAGAAGTAGGTACAAAATCCAGGGTATACAGTGCGAGGGTCACAGAGCCAAAGACTTTATGGGACCCTCGGTTCGTAGATACAATTTGACGGTAAAATTTATGCACAGCAACTGAAACATTATTCCTAACATTACTCCGGAACATTAATCCTAAAAAATCCAACAGTTCACCAACCCACAAAGTGGGACACTTAACGCTGATGTGAATCTGTCGAAGATGTGAATGTGAATCTGAACGTGAATGTGAACGCTGATGTGAATCTGTCTGGGACAACGAAGAGAAAATACAACTTTGGCGCCTTAATAAGACCACTTTTTTCGGTAGCAATGATGCCAATTTTATTGCAAACATCGAACAACTAATCGAGATATTAAAGAAATCAGATGAAGAAGTGGCGATTCACCAGTTTTCGGTGAACCAGCAAGAAACATCTCCGGGCGGTTGTTGTGGGCCTCCATTTCCGTTCAGTCGTATTGCTGTAAAGCGAGAATTCAGTTAAAACACTGATAAACATGATTTAAAACCGTTTCTTGGGATACCTAGACGCGAAAATTTTGGCTTGTCTGTTGTATGTATGTATTTATGTATGTATGTATGTATGTATGTATGTATGTATGTATGTATGTATGTATGTATGTATGTATGTATGTATGTATGTATGTATGTATGTATGCATGCATGTATGTATGTATGCATGTATGTATGTATGTATGTATGTATGTATGTATGTATGTATGTATGTATGTATGTATGTATGTATGTATGTATGTATGCATGCATGTATGTATGTATGTATGTATGTATGCATGTTGGTGCGTATGTTGTTCGGTATAGCCGTCCGGACAAAAGTTAAATTTTTGAATAAGACTTTCATATGGGAAAACTTTTTTAATCAAGAAGTCTAGAAAGATACTCGATATTTATCATTGTTAAGAAAAACAGACAATAGTAGGCTTATTTGGGGAAGAACGTCAATACTTAACTGTTTGTTGTAGTGTTTTTTTAAATAAAAGTGGGTGTATGCTACATTTTTACAAAAACCGAATTTAAAACCACTCTGAAAACGATGTTTTAACCACACACTATACACAATTATGGCTTCCGCCCCAGCCTCGCGTTCGTGGCTCGAGCGACAAGTCCCAACAGTCCCGACACGCAGCGTAACAGTGCGAACGCAGCGAAATTGAACTTCGCCAACCATCATGGGGTGGACCAAGACAGGAAGGGAACTGCGTGAGACGTGGTCAAGTGAGACAGAAGATTAAGTTACGTGGCAGAGGCCGCAAAAGTCTATAGTCGTTCGACGACATTTGCCGCCACGCAAGCAAATTCGGGGCCATTTCCTTGATGGTGGCCCATATTGCGTCACTCCCGTCCTTCTTGTGTCACACCTGCCCAAAAAGTTGGGTTTTAAGGGCGAAGCCCTTTAGGACCTCGCAATGTCTGTGCCGATGTCTGGAGTTGTCCGTCCACAAGGGGCTTAGCGTGCGCACACCATTTTACGCCATCTATCGAGAGCGGCGCACACTGTAGTACCATCCGAGCGCCATCTGGGGAGAGCACCGGTAACTGCAGGAGCAAAGAGCGCGAATTTGAAAGGGTACAAAACGCAAAAATAAGGCAAAAACCCCAAACTATCTAACGATAATTCGCGGAAAAAGACGCCGTAAACGATGCCGAGGGTGCGAAGTACTGGGACGAGGATTGTCTTTCGTGTGACGCTTGTCATTTTCAGTGCATTTACTGCATCTCGAAATCATTTAAACCTCAGAGTGCATCAGCACGCACGGACGATGACACTCATCACACAGGCAATACACAACTTGCGTCCCAGTTCTTCGCACCCTCGGCATCGTTCACGGCGTGGAGATGTGTGATTTTGTAATATTGATATCTGTTGGGTTTTTTCTTTAAAAAAAGCGTCGCTCGATCATGCCTGCATTTCAGCTTTGCAAGTTACCAAAGCTTAGTTCTTTCCAATTGACCAAACTGTATTTTGTCTTCATGGCGCCTTTGACTCATTTAACACTTTATTTTAACCTTTAGTGGAGGCCCAGCGCTAAGTGCGGGCGCCTCACGTCATTAATGAAAACTGCCCAGCAACTTGATATCATTTGCCGGTTTTGCCGTGCTTACCGCATTGTGTTTGTTTTCACGCCGGCCGGGCTGACGTAGGCACGAGGGGGCGAAGAAATTCCGCGAAAGCCTCTTTTCGTTCGCCACGACTTCGTATTCGCTGGACGAGCAGGCTCGGCGAAAGCAAATACAAATGCGCCTGTCACCCCAAGGTCTTCAGAACCGATATTAGCTTCCGAAGAAGGCTTCCCATTGCCCGTTTTGTGAAACCGGCGGAGTGCGACCGTTGATTCTTTAACAACCGTGATTACCGCCATTTGGATGCCGCGGCGGACGGAAGCTGCGAGGTCATTGAAGGGTTAAAAGGTATGAAGGGGATGCTATAGCTCATCCCAAAAGCTACGTGCAGCACTGCGGAGGCTACATTGTTGCCAACAGTCCGCCCACTGAGGGCGCATAACTCACCGTGAGTGATGCGACAAAAGGCGCTTGAGCCTTGCGGTTCCACCTGTCCAGTGGCGACAAGGAAATGCCCTTTCAAGGCTCCTTTCACGGCGACTTAGGTGCCCTCGGTGGGCAGACTGTTGGCAACAATGTAGCCTCCGCAGTGCTGCACGTAGCTTTTGGAATGAGCTATAGACGTTCTGTCTATAGACACCGTGGTTATACTGCTCAAAGCTACTGGGCGAAGTTCCCATTCCTCCCGTGTCTGATCTTCGCGACTGAGTCGCCTGGATACCTCAGTGGGTAGGCGACGAGGCTTTCTAATGCACTCGACGTGATGACAAAGCAAGAAATGTTTGGCAATGCGGAGCGAAGTCTTTAGTGTGTGCACGGTATGGACACTACTTTAAAACTGGCCGTGCTAGAGCGGCGTCGAGAGCGACTGCGGGCATTCGAGCTGTTTTTTTATGTGTGTTATATTGGCGTTTTGCGGAACACCTTAGTTTTTCCGTGTGAGATTCAGAGGCAGGTCACGTGACCATTTTGTACCCACCTAGGTTGGTTTGTCACTGTGGCCAATGAGTGACCTAGTGCTTGTTAATCGATAGGCCATCCTCATTCTCAAATTTCGACGTACCCTTAGTGGGACTGGTTTGGTAGTAAAACCGAGAAGTTTGATGTTTTAAGCAGAGGGGGGAACTTTGCTCGATGCGGTTCTTGCCGGACCTGTTTTCTATGATATTGGGTATGAAAAAGACGTTGTAAATGCTAAGTGTAAATATAGTGCACACATTTATGCATCTTGCTTATTGGAGTCGCCCTTCGTTTGCTTCGTGCCGTTGACCACGCGCCACAGCCATCTCTTGTATCATCGATCATCGGCGAAGAATTCCTTATCGGGTCACATCGAATTTAACTCCTACGGTATCAGGTTCTCTATAGTAAGCAGCGGAGCAGAAAACACGGAGTGTAGTTGGCGTTCCGTCGGCCAACTTCCGAAATGACGTCACTCTTGTTAGCAATGTGTCTGCGTCCAATCGTCCGATCTCGTAGCTGGAAACTTCATTACTGTGTCATGGTTATCAGTGAAATGTTTTTGTTCACTTACACCTTGTGAAGGTTAAAGTGCAAGCAACACGCTAATTTTAGCTCAGCGGACTCACCAGCCATATTTTTAAACGCTTTGTTGCCCCGACGTTTATTACAATAGAGCTATACATACCAATATAGCGAGCACCCAAATGAACTTAACTGCTAATTGCCGAAGCTGGGTCACGGTATCCCATTCTTCGCTTAGGGTTCGAAAACCTGATAAGGATGTTGGGAGGCGACGTTTTGTTCCACAAGTCGAACACTTCCGGGGTGACATGAAACGTTGACTAAACATATCGATATGCCTCACCCCCCCTCCGAAGCTGCTCCGAAAATACTAAACTCCACTTATTTACAAAAGGTGCGCGCAGAAAGGAGCTTAAATAACATTTTAAAATAAAAAATCACGCGCTTAGGTAAAAAAAATGCGCTTTACTGGGGCTCGAACCAGAGGTGTACGGTCCAACATCCACAATGATACCCCAACGCTACTGAGGCTTTTTAATGAAGAACACTAGGGACTTTTTGGCAGTTGCATTAAAATATACAAGGGGTGTTTCAAGATTGATTGATCGATTGATTGATTGTAGGGTTTAACGCGCCGACGCAACGCAGGCGATCAGGCGCGCCGTAGTGGAGGGCTCCGGATTAATTTTGCCATTTGGAGATCTTGACGTGCGCCGAAATCTTTTTGCTTTTCGCCACCATCAGACAAACGGCCGCCGCGGCCGGGAATCGAACCCGCGTCCTCGTTCTCAGCAGCACAACGCCTTAGCCACTGAGCCACCGGGGTTTTTTTTTTTTTTTTATTACCGCTGAGCCACCGGGGCGGGTAGGGGTGTTCCCAGAGAAACTGTAGTTGGCATGGGTGTGCAGAGGAAACGCCGGGCTTGTACCCACAAGTGAACAAAATCTAGCTGTAGCGAGATGTGCCGACTTGATATCGATCAGCACAGCGGCTGCATGCTGTGAATTCTGCTGGATATTTAGTAAATGCTATGAAATATACAATGTCTGAGCCTGGATTTCCGATTCTGCGCATTCCTAACAGAAATCTTTACCTGCGCTTTCACATTCTCTGCCACAGTGAAAGAAAGTGTGGCCATAGTGCACCATTTACTGTTCGTCTGGAAGTTCTCATGAAATCGTCGGGAGGGAAACAACACGATGATTTTACAACTTCATCGAAGAACACGGGGTCTAACCAGAGCCGTGACTCCCGTAGTTGTGTCCGAGAGTAACTGTGGAAATGAACAAGCATGAAACTGTTCCGTATACCTGTTAGAGGGACGGACAACCAATTTTTGCATAATAGATATCCTATAGCTCATATGAAAGCCGGCGTTTTATTTACTATAGTAACCCCAAGGAACTTCTAAATACACAGGCGCAAATAATTTTAATTTGGCACTAAAAAGTCTGGAGTCGGAATCGTGGCGCCATGTGGTGCCTGAATGTGACACTACCGTACATGTCCAAACAACTCCATCAGTTTCAACGCGTGATTCAGGAAGTACATAAAGGGAATAGGAAAGTTTGCTCATTGTTTTTGTTTTAGGTGGGAATAACTTTTAAAATACCTCATTTAATCTCACGTCTAGCCAACATTCTTTTTGGCGGGCCACATATGGCTGGTTGATCTAAAAACTCCGATTTCAGAAGTTCTAGGGCGCTATAAAAAATCAGTTTCAGGTTAAGATGGTGGAAGTGACACCATTTCATTTAAGATACGAAAAATATACTCGAAAAAAAATGGTTGTCGGTTTCCCTTTATTAAGAAGCGACAGCTAGTCTTAATAAGGGAGAACCACTTTCCCCCCTAATCCACAAATGACGCAGATATATACAGGTTTTTTGAGCGAATTAATACTCTGTGGGGGTTTTGAAGCTAACGTTTCAGTTTGGTCTAGTTGGTTCATCATAAAACGGTAAAAAGCCGTTAATTGAAGACAGTAAAAGAACTGCACAGACACGCGTGCTGGCTATCAACTCAGCACTCTTTATTTCTCCCCGCAATATAAAGGGGCAAATATAATGACGTCACACGTCGCCCGTAAAGAAGGGTTCCAGGGGGTTTCTAGGTTATACATAATTAAAAACAGACAAGAAATATGCTGCACAACCACACATATTACTCCTGAAATCTTGCGCGAGTATTCCTTTAGTTTCTTGTTTAAAGTATGTTCGTTACTGTAGCGCAAAAAGTATTTTATTTAAATCAGCTGTAACCAAGAAACGTTGGCGTGGTGTCACGGCTTTTAACAAAAGCAGTCAGTTTATTCCACTCACTGCATTCACAAATACTTTCCGGTCGATCTGTTAAACGTCTCATTGACACTCATTTGCAGAGCATGTAATTTCTGAGCATCCTTGTTCTGGTTGGTTGTTATGGTTGATGTTTCAATTAGTTTCGCGCAACTCTCTTTTGATAGTTTTCCGTAACTTTCACCACATTTCTGCTGTACAAATCGCAGATTTTCGAAGATTTATTTCTTCACTTGCATTCAGCTTAGCAGTGGTCCAAGTATGACAGGAGAAAAGTAAAGTGTGCGAAGAAACGTTGCGTTTCAAGCTGTGAATTCACTGAGGAAGCACTCATGCAGGAGTGACAAGAAATACTTTCTTCCAGATTTGTACCAACGTGCTGGATTACCTGTAATCAATTACACTTTGCTACAATTTTGTAGCGCTTCAATTATCGACCATTCAACTTCAACAAATGTTTTTCGTAATGTATTACAAAGTTGCCCATTCCAATATTCGTCCACTAGTTTTACACGAGTGAGGTTATGTGTGCTGGAGTCACTCAGCTTTGGGCAAAAACTTTCAATGCTTTTATTTTTTAAACCCCTAAACCAATTTGAAGCCGAAGTTTCCGACTCAATTTACCGACGACCTAAATGTCTACCTATGTGTATGCTACCGCAAAAAAAGTTTTACAAAAGCTATGGTGATCAGTAATCGATTTTCGCTCCTCGATTACTTTTCGAGGCTGCAGTTTAATAAAATGTGGTTACTTTTTACAGGAGAGCAATTTAATTGCAACGGGTTAGTTCGTAAAGCGAAATCCTTAATTACCTCGGTCTACGAAGCGTCGTTGTTGATTTTGTGTTTGTAGTTGTATGGTAAAGGAAATATCCACCACTGTCAATAAAAAGAACTTGTTTCATTCGATCGGATTTGAAGCCGGGTTTCCGCAGTAGCAGTCCAGTGCTCTACCAACTGTGCTATCAAAGTTCGAAACCTCCGTTTTTTGGTAAAAAAAAAGACTGTTATTTCGGCACGTTGCAAGCGTTCAACAAAAGGTTGCCGTTGGTGTTGTTATTATCTTTATGTCACATATTCACTTGGGGATTTACCAGGATTGGGGAGCTTTGAGGGGCTCTGGGCCCGCTTCACAAAGCTATCAATCAAAACACGTCAAAGCAGTGGAATACTTCGTGCCGCCTAATACTTGAACGTGACGAGAGGTTATTGGAAAAGGTGCGCACGAGCAGCGCCGAAAACCTGATTTCAGGGAAGCTGTGGCGAACAAACGAAACCGAAGACATGCAAATACCGTGTAGGAGTAAACAGGTTGTTAAATATCGCTAGGCTTTCGCCCTGAAAGCACTAAGCAGACTTAGGTGTTCTAAGACTGTTTTTCAGTAACGTGTGCAGGTCTGCTTTCACAGTAACTCATTAAATCAGCAAACCAATAGAAAGATTGACTCAAGTCAAGTGTGAAAGGAGAAACGATGTTTTTTTTTTCATGTGCGTTTTTTGCAATTGCAGTTCTTCACGCCACTGCAGCGCACCAACTGAGAGATTCCGGTCCGCCTCCTGCGACACGGCAGTAGGCGAAATGCTGCGTTTCGCCGTCGCAGCACTTTGTCTAAGCGCTGCCGCATCCATTCGAATCGACACCGCCGACGGAGGCTACGAAGATATCAAGGTGTCCATCAGCAAGGATGTGCCCTACAATGAGTCCATTGTCGATAACGTGAAGGTAATCGGAACTATCTCACCGACAGGCGCTCCCTCCAGTCCGATCTATACAATCGAGCGAGAACAAGAAATTTCAAGTGCATTGCTTTTGTGGAAGCACAAAAGTGTAAGCGAAGTGCGCCTTGTGAAATTGCGCTAGGAGTATTGGATAAAAAAAACGCACTTGCAGTTATCTTTGCAGCGCACGTGATCCCAGGTTTAACGGGTACGTGCTTCAGCGCCACCACGGTAATGGTGGATGGATGAATTGACGGAAGAAAGAATAAAAAAACCAAGAAAAGAAGGAAAGAAAAAAAATAAATAAAGAAGGAAAAAAAGAAAGATAAAGTAGGAACATCGACATCGTAGTTTGTAATCGGCAGTGCATTTTGTCATATACAGATTGGCGTTATAAATGCAGCCATGGGGGCTAGTTTGCACTGCTAGGCAGAGGGTAGTACGCCTAATTTTTG
The DNA here is from genome assembly GCF_048455015.1 of Haemaphysalis longicornis. Taxonomy (NCBI): domain Eukaryota; kingdom Metazoa; phylum Arthropoda; class Arachnida; order Ixodida; family Ixodidae; genus Haemaphysalis; species Haemaphysalis longicornis. The sequence continues at coordinate 114,657,437 of NW_027526204.1, forward strand.
CGTGTAGACGCGGACATAAAGAATAAAAATGCACGTAAAGAGCGCACTATCTCTCGCATTGCATTGTCAAGCAAAGTTTAAGCGTCATGTAGCCCGTACAATGTACGCAGTTTTTGTAAACAAGAAATATGTTTAACCGACCATTCCGTATTCTCACTTGATGTCCTTGGCAGTGGGATGGTGTGATTCCACACTAAAAATATTTAAATATAATGAAATCTCACTGCTGCACTTTACAAACAACAACTACGGTGAGTATAGGGGCAGCCCTATAAGATTTGTAAAGAGCCGTTATGCTTTGTGTTTTTGTTTCAGCAGTAATGTTGTCAACGCCTACATCGGGGCGCGTTTATAAGTGTCGGTTTATGCACATTGTTTTCTCGTTGGGTTTGCCGAGAGTCAGCATCCTAATTGGCATTTATTTTTAGAATTTAGAGGCAAGGGGGAGCTTGGGGCTCCCGTGTAAGCGATGAGTCTGATGGCTAACTAAATGTATAACCTAAAGAGTCATAAACACTTCTTCGACGAAGACTAGGTCAATTAAACAGGTATGAAAGAGGCAGGATTGCTAACCAGGCTGTATTCAAGCTTGCTATCCTGAACTTGGAGAAGGAAAGGAGAAAAGTCAGGGGGGGGGGGGGGGAAGAAAGGGGAAGACAAAAGCTTAAAGTAGCCATGAGGACAAAATACAAGTTTCTTTTATTCAAAAAAAGTTTGTGTTTTATAGCGTCCGCAGCGCTCTTCCGGATGCAAACGACGTTTTATTCACTGAGAAATTTTTCAATTTAGGTTAAATTTGAATTTTCCCTCTAAAGCGTATGTTTTCGTGGTCTGCAATGACATCGTGGGGACCGACCGCTCTGCAGTCGATTGGAAAGCCTGGTTTCCCGTATTGAACCTAGATGGCGCCACAATACCGTGGCAAGCCTCTGGTTTACTTTTGACCGTAATTCTATCTGGCTTGTTTTTGGTCAGGGAGAAAATACTCCTTTCGTGAAGCATAGTGCTCACTCGACAAATATGGTCAGGTAAGACACCGTTGCTTGTGTAAATAGACCAGTGCCGTCTGAGACTACCCCAAATCTCCGCAGTCCTGTGACGCTAAACCAAGCATAGTGCGCGCAGTACCAACAGCAGTATGTATCGGTACTTCTATGCTTACGTGTGCTTTCGTAACTTCCACTGTTTGTCCCACCATTCTTATTGCTTTAAAAAGAATGTGCCCTAAATTTAAGCGCTAACAGCTCGTTCGGTAAGGTTATAAGCTCTGCCTAATTTGCGTTTGCTTTTGCTGCCAATTGCAAAGCGGGCTGGTATGACATCATAGGTTCTGTTGCGGGAAATGGGCGAGTTGGTCGCATGGCGATTCCTTTTTTCCCTAGTTATATTTCTTATTTCAGCGAAGTTTACGTTAAGAGTGGTGTCTGTATGATTATAAAGGGGAAATTATTTGAATGAATCAAACTTGTGTTTTGATTTCATGGCTCCTTTAAAATATAAAGAAAAGAAATGGGCGTAGTACCAAGATATGAGGCATTCAAATGAGGTGATCATGTAACACTTCGCGCAGGTTTATCGAGGAAGGGAAGCGTGTCAGCGCCTATGTCGCTTAGCGCGCCGATGACAGCGAAGGCCAATGACCGATGGTATGGTTCCGACAGAACAGCCGCAGATAGTACGAGTGGCTGGCATTTGACGAGAAATGCTTGTTTTGCCGTGTTTCACGGAAATGCAGGCATCTCTCGTCAGATGACCGCAAATGTCAAATGTCACGAGGGAGCCTACTCAAATTCCGACCTGCGGAGATGACATAGCGTGGTCGTTTGTATCACGTCGCGGGATACCGGTTGTAAGGGAACGCTACACGTGTAGGACGGGGCTGATTCGAGCTCGTGTAAATTCCTGTGTACTTTGCCTATGCAGCGAATAATTTATAAAGACCTTAGACATCTCGTGTATACCCGCCGCGGTGGCTCAGTGGCTAAGACGTTGCGCTGCTGAGCACGAGGTCGCGGGTTCGATTCCCGGCCGCGGCGGCCGCTTTTCTGATGGCCTGCGTTGCGTCGGCGCGTTAAACCCTACAATTAATTAATTAGATATCTATTGTAACACTTCTTTGGAACTACATGCATTGAAATATTTTTGTACCACGTTTACCGTTAAACAGTCCATGAGCGTGCTAAATAAAAGCGCAGAAAAACGCGAAACAAAGAGAAGAACTACACAGGACGAGCGCTTACTAAAAAACTTACGAGCTATACTCAGTTGTTAGGAAGCGCTCGTCCTGTGTAGTTCTTCTCTTTGTCCCGCGTTTTTCTGCGCTTTTATTTAGCATGTCTCCACACCAACTTGCCCACTTGTCGGTGCTCCTAAAAGTCCGTGAGCGATCAAAGTTCCTTTCCTCCCCAACAGAGCACATTCTACGCACTTTTGTATCGTTTGGTGGGCCCGAACTGGTCAACGCAAGTTAAGACCATCGGGACATATGTAAACTGGCTACATACGAACCCAGGAAAGCACGTGCAAATTTCATCACCTCTTAAACAGAGCTCTGCGCAGTTCTTTATTATCTCTGACTCACACAGGCACTGTTCCAGTCTTCCTCCAAATTTTTACACCGGGCAACAAATGGCCGTGTTTTCTTGAAACACGTGACCATTGAACTTCCAATCACGTGGCCCAAGAGGGACGGCGCCCGGGCCCTGTCGTCCAGCTTGTTCGAACGGAGTGATGTGCGCATTGGACTACCCACGAAGACTTATGGCGACGCACCATTCACGCAGCAGCTAAGGCCTTGCGGCACATCCGGCGACTTCATTCAACTCACGCCCGGATTCCTCGCGAAAACCCAAAACGCGACGAAGCAAGGCAAGTCGATTTACACCTCGATTTGAAGGGGCGATGAAAGCCGAGTTCATTAAGACGACTTGTTTGTACTCATAATAATGGCACCAGCTTCATCGCAAGCTTCATACAAATGACCTAGATCACTATACCGAAAGAGATGAAGCAGTAACAGCCCCCCGGCCACTTTCTGGCGAGGTCTCTGCAACGTCACAAAATCCTCTTTGTGCAATCAAAGGCAGCCAAACAAAGCCATCGCGGAGAAACATGACTTGGGTATTGTGTTGGGTCCCCAGTTTTGTTTGACCATACCACCTCAATGTTACTGTGTAGTTAATCCCATACTGATAGCTATATTTTTCGTGTTCCGTCTAAGGTGTCATTGTTGACGTCATTTACGCGAGATTAGAAATGTTTTTGATGTTATGGCATTTTTCAGGTAAAAAAAAACGCTTTGTGGCTGGAATAGTGCTAGTATGTTAGCAAAAACTGGCCCTTTAAAATTAAGCAAATTTGTCTTTTGTCTTTATGGTCCCTTTTTTAGGCAGAGCGGTTTCTCAGCCTAACGGGACTGAATTCACACGGAAGAAAGCCAGCGCAGCGCCACTTTGTTGAGAACGCACCAGATGCGCTGCTTTAATCCCATTCTACAGTGTGAAAGTAGACGCTTACACTTTTTCTGCTGAGGTGGTTGAAAATAAGGGCTGGCGTTAAATGATAAAGTCTTCGCAACCAGAGACTGGAGCCTAATTGAACACCACCCAAAACAAATGATTTTAAGAGCCTGAGTACGGACATTGTGTTCGATTTGCGCGGGAGGCGTCATGTCGCAGTAACACCCTTACTTCATCGGAAAGTGCAAAGAGGCCAATGTCTCAATAGTTTATATAGTGAAATTTATGGAGGGCAGCCGAAATTAGTGTTGTTTTTTTGATATGACAAGAATTTTAAAGACGATAGTTTTTCTTGGGCTACTTAACCCGAAAAAGTTAGCATGTCTGTCTCTCTGACCCTCAGTTCTGGCGTCCGGCAAAACGTTAAAGGAATTCTTGATCCAGACATTTATATAGACAAAGCATTTCAAGACTACTAAATCTGTTGGCAGTGTTCATACTTGACAACTTTGTTTAGCAAAAGAAAGCATTGGGCACAGTTGAGGAGAAAAATATACACCACAACTGAGTTCACAGTGTTTTAAAAGTAAATACTTTTAAAATCCAGTTTAAAGAAACCAGAATTAACGAATGTCCCAATTTAACGCCGATATCCAATCCCCTCTTAGAATCCGATAAAGCCCAATGCTTTGACTTATTCGAAATAAAGGAACCAATATCACGATCTGTCCCTGTTTAACGAACCTCTTCACCGAAAATACAGCTCTAAAAGTGTTAATGTTTGGTTCGTTTTGAAGAGAACGCCTCAAAACCGAGTTAGGGCGCGCCAACGATAACATCGCGGAGCACCTTTGTTCCGCTTTTGCGAAAGCGCTCGGCGCTAAACCACAGTTGTAATTTTCAGTTGAATTCACCAGATGGCGGCAGCGGTGAAAAAAAAAAAGTTTCGTTCCCCCGTCATAGATTGCACTGGCGCTGTTCCAATTCGGTACCGACTTCGGCAGTGGGATTTTTCATTTGTGTCGTTCGTTCGCCATCGTTGTGAGAGTAGTTACCGTGCTTTCGCGCTTCTTTTACATCGTTCTCTGTTAGAACTCATGTTGTTTTAACGGCGAAGCTGTGTGGAAAATCTTAATTTTTCGTGTCCGCAGTTAAAAATACCAGGAAATCGCCGAACGCGCGCACGTCAGCTCGCGCAGGTGAGCACGGGGTTCGCGGCGATTGCCCGCCAGTTAACAAAACCAAGAAAATGCCCAGCGCTCGTGTGTACGTGCCTCGCGACGACCACCCAGCGTTCCCTGTGCACCCTTGTCAAGCCAAGTATGCCCACGTAGGGAGATTGACCAAGATTGGCCAAAAATAACTCCAGTGTTCGCAGTAATCGTGGCAACACTTGTTCGCAACGAGAAAGACTCCAGCGTTCGCTATATCGAGGGAACCCTCGCTCGGAACGAGAAAGACTCCAGCGTTCGCCGTAATCATGGCAACACTTGCTCGGAACGAGAAAGACACGTCATAGCGTACGCCCCTCCAAGGTTATGTCCCATCCTTATCACTTCCAAAAAAATTAGGGAAGCTCACACTTATTGCAACAATGATGGAGTGAAGGTCGTTGCGGCGGCGAAGAAGCAAATGGGATGCAATCGTGGACTTAAACCTTGGCGATGGTTGTGAAGATTCCGTTCAGCTCCGCTGCCTTTAAGTCTTAGGCGTTCATGTGGGCTTCCTTCATGTTTCTTTTTGTGAAGTTGAAGTTGTTTAGCCTACAGTCCTTATAGCATTGGCGCGGATGTGGTGTGTGGAAGCAAACGCACCGCTAAACCTTGTGACGAGCGTGTCTGACGTGGAGCCCGCCAAGAAAAAAAAAAAAAACGGAAGCGTCTTAGCTCCGCTAACCTTGAATATGCAAACCAAAAGCTTGGATTAGTCTGGTAAGGTCTTGGTTTCGCTTGGTTAACCTTTGGTGTAGGTATATTTCCGACCACGGCTCAAAGCCGTTTGGTCCCGTGCAACGTCACAGAAGGAGGCCCGGCCTCACTTTCATTCTCGGCAAACGCGGCGTTTCTCTTTCACGGCGAACACGGCGCAAGATGAGTCACATCGCCCGAGACGCTCCAACGGCGCATGCGTCGGAGGCTTCGGATTTGATCGGCTGTCGATCAGCTGAGTGGCCGCTCCGTGGCCACCGCGACGGGATCGGCCGTGACTTGAGCATAACGACTTAAATTGTGGCCCTGTGCGCAGCGCCGGCAGTGGGCCCTCGGGTCAAAAGGTTAACTTGCCCATTCTCCGCGAAACCGGTGGACGGAAGTAGTAAAGCTTTGCTTTAAAAGGCCAACTTTAGACGAGAAAGCTGACATACTTTGTGCAGTATGGACAAAAGAAATGTGTCGTGGCTGCAGCACATGTCATTCCAGCAGGTACCCTTTCTACGCACTACAAACACCGAAATCCGTGCGGCCGTTGTTTACACAGCGCACGCAAACAATGATCCCCGACTTCCTTGGTGAGAAATAAATTTGTAGTCCCCCGAAGTGCCGCTCCTGCTCAGGTAACTATTTTCGTGGTCTCTTTTCATTAGCGCAGTCTGCAATTTTATTTTTGGACCGTTTACGTTTCGAAAATACCATGCCGGATATATAGCTGGCTGGATGCCGCTGCAGTATATAATAGAATGTACGAAACTAAGTGACGAAGAAATGCCTAACCCCATTTGCGAATTTCTCGATTTAACGAAAGAACTCGGGCCTCCCCTCAACTTCGTTAAATCGAGTATTGACTGTAAAAAGTACGCGTTGAAAACTAATATTTTGACACAAAAATACAAGATCTCGCGCGAGCCTGGAGCTTGCGGCAGTGTTGCGAGTTCAACCGTAACAAAATGTTTCAGTAGATGGCGCCAAGAGATGGAACGCGGGAAAATTGAATGAACTTTAGCAAACCTCCTCCATGTTTATTGTGGGAGGAACGAAAGGGAGGGAAGGAGCATGAGAGGTTGGCCGGGAAGAGAAGAGAGGCGCCAGAGGCAGAAGACTATCGTCTTTTGACGACGTTTGCAGCGCAGCTAGCACATACGCGAACAATTCTTTTTGCCAGCAGTGTTCTTTGTGTGTCTTGAATGTGATAGCAGAGCTTCCATTCGTTAGAGCGGCAAATAACCCCTTTTAACACATTTTAAGGGCGAAGCCCTTTAGGACCGCGCAATGTCCGTGCCGATGTCTGGAGTTGTTCGTGCGCAAGGGGCTTTACGTGCGCAGAGCATTGTACGCCATCTATCGAGAGCGGCGCATACTGTAGTACCATCTGAGCGCCATCTGGGGAGAGCGCCGGTAACTGCAGTGCGAATTTCAAAGGCTACAAAACGCAAAAATAAAGCAAAAAATTCCCCCGCATTTCCCCGAGGGGGAGAATGTGAAAGTGCGAAAGCACGGTTGTCGGCCCGCTTGCGGCGCTTGCGCTCGGCCCCCGCAGCCCACCGCCTCGCCGCCTTCTCTTCCATCTCTTCCATCGGGTTTGTAGTATCACGTGTACACCACGCAGTTATCAAGCCGCTATAACGGCGCTGAGTCGCCAACGCACGCCGCTGACAACGTAGTTTGAATGCGTTAAAGATATAAGGCGCGTCACTAACACTGATATCAGCGTCGCCTCCGTGGCTTGGTCGGTAGAGCGTCGCGCTGCGGCCGCAAAGTCCTCGGATCGAAACCTGGCGCCGGATGCTGTTTCTTTTTTAAATATAGAGGAGCACTGCGGACGCCGACGCCGCCGCCGCCGCCGCCGCCGGCGGTGGATGGTTTGGGGTCGCTTATAAAGTGCATTCGCACTCAAAACTCCAAACTATCTAACGATAGTTCGCGGAAAAAGACGCCGTGAACGATTCCGAGAGTGCGAAGTACAGGGACGCGAACTGTCTTTCGTGTGGCGCTTGTCATTTACAGTGAATAGTGCATCAGCACGCACGGACGATGACGCTCATCACACGGGCAATACACAACTTGCGTCCTAGTGCTGCGCACCCTCGGCATCGTTCACGGCGTGGAGATGTGTGATTGTTTTTTGACACTGTGGGTGCCTGTATATTCCAGCGTACACGTTTGTGCACGAGTGGGCCCACTTCAGATACGGCGTGTTCGACGAATACGGAACCCCTGGTGACGCAAAGTACCCGCTTCTTTACTGTACGCAAAAAGGCAATGTAAGTATCGGGACAGTCAAACGGAGTGCAAAAAACCAATTTTACGTTGCTGATTTCCTCCCTTGCACGGCTGATGTGCACGAATGCTAACTGCCTCTCGCTCGACCTTTTTGGAGTTCCCCAAGACGTAGAACACAGCTCAGGCGTCTAGAATACCTAACTAGAAGCCTGATAAGAAAGCATAGCGCTCAGTTGTTCTATACGCAGGTATTTGGGATGGATTCAAGCAATTGTACTACTTTAGAATAGTCTCAAATCGGGAACTAGTCCAACCGCTAACAAGAAAACAGCTGTATTGAAATCGAACTAGGTACCGGTTTACAAATTGTTGAGCTAATGCTGAGCATTCAAATCGGTATATGTGTTCCTGTAACAAACCTAAAAAAAAAACATGCCATTTCATCTAATAGTACATATTCTGATAACCATCATACAGCTTTTTGTGTATGTGTAGAAACGTAGTAAACCGCAAATTAACCTTGGATTGGTAAGGTTGTACAAAATAAGGCGACCACGTCATTTGCTTCATAACAACAGCATTGTGCTTGTTGACTAGGAATGACGTTTCGTTAAGGCCCGGAAGGCCCGGTAGTTTCGGCCTTCAGGTAATATGTTTAAATATACAGTAGAATCTCGCTAAACGGAACTTGCTTAAACGGAACTGACACTTAAATTGAACACTAGCCCGTAAGGTGGTTGGTTTTGTATTCAGATAACGTAAAAACACTTTCGGTAATCCAAACTAAAGTTTCCGCGTCACCCTTTAAACAGAACTTGAAATGAAACTTCTTGTCAGACCGATTGCCATGACCAACAGTTTATCCAGTTCCGTCTGTTTCGTTTTTGTTTTTTGTCGTTTTTGTCGTTGGCCTCGTAAGCGTCGTCTCGTTCGTAGTGAGCCGTTTTAGCGCTACGAATGGGATATCGCAGTTGTTGTGCCAATCGTTCTTTCTCGATTCAAGACTCCGAGGTTTCAGGGCTCAGTTCTTGCCACCTCCTTCGTCCCCATAGTAATAATATGCGGGCTTCATTACCGCGTTGCCGTCTTCTAAATACCATAGTCGCAACAAATGTGATAACCGCTAATGATACACTATTTGCCGGGACGATGTCCACACGTCACCGCTATCCCCAAGTTCTCACAGGCCCGCGCAGTCGATAAATAAAGTTACGTTATAAATAAAACCCAAATAAATAAAACGTCGCCGATATATAGAACCACGTTAGTTGCTTAAATTGATGGAATGGCTTTCTCATGCTTACCAACCGTGATTTCGGGAACCTTATGTTGCCCTTATATTGTCTCCCACCAAAGAATTTGTGTGTAGCAGTGAAATATAAACCTGACTTTAAAGGAGATTGGTATTAGTGTTCTTAGGGGTACATGGGGTATAATGCAGATATTTCATAATGGTACTCACTCACTCACTCACTCACTCACTCACTCACTCACTCACTCACTCACTCACTCACTCACTCACTCACTCACTCACTCACTCACTCACTCACTCACTCACTCACTCACTCAAAGACAAACAGGAAATGTGGAAGTCGACCTTGAAACTAAGTATATTTTTTTTGAGACTTGTGTTTCTCTAGTGCGATTAGCATTGTTACTGATCATACCTGCCATGTTCATGCTAGTGAGCGTTAAATGTCGTGTTCTCCGAATCAGCGAAAGTGTTATGATTTGTATCAGAAAGTACAAGTTGCTTGTTTTCGAAGTTACATTTTGTGTCTAACCTATTTCACGACGTTGAAAGCCCACGTGCCTGCTGCTTGTTTCAACCAATGTTGCCTGATACTAGACGCCATGCCCAATGCACAAAATTTCTGGTCCCGAGTGATTTGAAATGAAAGTAAATGCTGCATTGCTGCATTCACGTCTTCTTTTTCCCCGTTTAAATATTTTCCCCTAGCTGGTGCTGAACGCCTGCTCGAGACGTATCACCGTTAAAGTCAGTCTTCCGGACAAAAAATATTGTCCTATCGAGAACTGTAAGGTTCCCGACAACTGCACAGTCACAATACCAAAGCAGAAAGCGTCTGTCGATTCATCTATCATGTTCATGCCCTACATGGAAAACGTAAGTGGCCTCTCTATCCATTCATTAAAACAAGACTATGTGTGTAAGTCAGCTTCTAAAGCAACCCGCCGCGGTGGCTCAGTGGCTAAGGGGTTACGCTACTGAGCACGAGGTCGCGGGTTCGATTCCCGGCCGTGGCGGCCGCTTTTCTGATGGAGGCGAAAAGCAAAAACGCCCGTGTGTACGAGATTTCGGCGCACGATAAAGAACCCCAGGTGGTCAAAATTAATCCGGAGCCCTCCACTACGGCGCGCCTCATCGTCTGCGTTGCGTCGGCGCGTTAAACCCTGCAATCAATCAATCAGCTTCTAAAGCACGTAAGACCTTTTGCACGTACTTCCAGAAATACTTGGTGAAAGCGCTTCTCGATTCACGCGTCCGCCGTACAAAGTGGAGACCCGTAACGCTGGCGCCGCCATTTTGGGTCCCTGCCTCGCCGCCGAAGCAAGTCATTGTATCAAAACTGCGCTGAAATTATCGCCGCAACGCGGTTTACTGGTGAAGTTTGAATAATCTTATCTGCTTCGCGTTGCTGGGTCTAGTGGGAAACGAAAAGAACAACGCGTGAGCACGTTGACCGAATTGCGGTGGCACGGAACCGTTCAAAGGGTGTCTCCACCCTGTACGGCGCCCCTGGCATGGACGCACCCTAGGCACGGAAAAAACCTTTCCGGAACCTTCTAAAAACCAGAGTCATCCTGCAGGGAGGCCAATCGGAAGAAGACTGGTCACGTGCTCCTCCATCAAGGAAAGAGAAAGCAGGCTTCTGTAAAGAAGTCACATATGGCGGCCCATATCCGACACGGTTAGAATTCCTGTATATCGCTCCCCGGGGGGAGCAGAGTTGCGCGTCCATCTGCCATCTAGAGTTCCAGGTCGTGTGGGAAAGCCACCCGTCTCGCATGTCGTTTCGCGCGCAATTCTATTGAGCTTCTGATAAAGGGAAACCACCGTTCGCCCTCTCTGGCATCGAGGTGGCATTCTGGATACTTACTATACGAGCTGCCGCCGGGCCGCCGCGATAGCGGAAGCGGCGAGGAGGAGTGGCGAGGAGAGGCGCGGACAAAAGCTGGCGCACGATTGTCGGCTGCTTATCAGATTAGCGGCCGCCGCTGCCGCAACCGCCGATGCTCAGTGGAGTAGAACTGACTGAATACGGGATCTTGTGCGCAGCGCTGTAAGCGGGCTTTTCTGTCTAACTGGAACCCGCGGCATGTGGCAACCAGACGCGCAACGCTTGCGCTACGCGATATCAAAGTCTTTCAATGCATTTATTGAAGGACTTCGGCGATATACAGGAACTCTTGGCACGGTTATTTCGCTCTTCGCCAACGGCTACGAGGCTCCACAAAGGAGAGACGCGGCGAGGCGATCACGAAGAGAAACAAGAACGCCAGTTTGCTAGAGAAACGAAAGCGTAATCACGCTGAATAAATCAAAGAGCGGCTCAAGAAGATCGAAGAACAAAAGGGCGTAAAAATTTAGTGTTATATGTGGATTCAACATCTTAAATAACGGAAGTTCTTCAAAGGGTTCTCTTTCGGTAGGTTTATCTAGAAAAAAGGCAAAAGAATTTTCATTTGGACAAAAATGAATGTCGCGCGTGACCAGATTATATGTTGTATTTTGGAGACTCCTGAGAAGGTTTCCTTGCTTAGTGTACTACGCGTACAGTGAAGAATATGCTGCTTACCCGCCGTGAGTGCCAACAAACAAAAACCTGTTTACTTTGGTATTTTCCGGTTAAAAATATTCTGTTTGCTAAACTTTTCTATTGATGTCGCGGTCTGTACCTTCTCGGAAGTATATATCTGTTATCATTACTCTGCTTTGTTGTGCTTTGTCATTGTTTTATACAACCAACAACTGCGTTGACATATTTTGCCTAAGTTGCCATTTGTTTTGTTTCATGTTTGTAATTTAATTCAATGGTTCTTGACTGTCCTTTGCTGGTGCTTCTGCCGCTGTGCTGCATCAGAGACGGGGCCTGGTGAGGCTGCTCGATCGGGCTCGCTCAATCGGGCTCAAACGCGTTTGCCCTGTTTACGTCGACAGAAGATCGAAACCTGAAATGTTCTGAGCGATGTACTTGTACTCCGCATCAATCAATCAATCAATCAATCAATCAATCAATCAATCAATCAATCAATCAATCAATCAATCAATCAATCAATCAATCAATCAATCAATCAATCAATCAATCAATCAATCAATCAATCAATAAAAAAATAAACCCTTACGTGCTTAACACGGTTTTCCCCTATGCCCGAGGAAGACATAATCAGAGATTGCGACATTTTCGTGCAGACACTGCTTCTAAAAAGACCGATTATCTTGCTTCTTGGAGTTTTCAACAGGATCTACGCTCTCAGACGACGTTTGGGCCGGATAGCGTCCTGCTTTGATAACGCTGTACAAATCTCTGTTGAGCTTCCCCACCAAAACAAATTTACTTGTTGTAAAGTTTGTGTGCACTCCACACCTTTTGTATATATAGCGTACAACGCTGCAGGTCGTACTTGCTGAAGCGAAGAAGCCAAATACAGCTCGTACGTCTAAATTCTGCTGGGGGCTCAGTGCGAAAACACCATGACTTACTATGCACGTACACTGGTGTGCAAAGCCCGCATGTTCTGTGTCGCTGCGTAAGATTGTATTTTCGATCTCATAATCCCCCCTTCCCCCGAAAACTTTCTAGGCACTTTGTACATATCGTGTTAATTTGTTTGCTTGGAAGGTAGGGCCCTTGTTCTAGGGCTCTAGCGCACTTTTTCGCAGCCATTGAAGGTAACTGGTCTTCAGAAGAGCGACGCTTATAGAGTAAAGAAGAATGCGTATTTTTGCACCGGTGTAACTCGTCGCGACAGAAATTGCCCTTCATATGTGTTTCGTGGCTCGCAGCTGAACATAGTTTCCCCCTACTTTCCGCATAAACTCGGCAGGTGAACCAGTTCTGTGATGACCAAAAGGGATCCCGTCAACACAACCCAGACGCCCCCAATAAGCAAAATATACTCTGCAAACAAAGATCGACTTGGGAAGTAATCAGCCGACACGCCGACTTCCAGAAGTGAGTGTTCTGTTATGTGCCGATCGTGTCGCCATTAGTGTTTCTGTTTATCTCGTGGCAGGACGATTTTAACCGGCACGCTAATCATCACAGTCGGTAAGTAGTAGGAGAATAATTGATTAAATATAACGACGCGAGGTATGTTGGGAAAGAAGAGGTTGGAAGGGGTCAAGTGTAGCTATTGAACGCCTTTTTACGACTTGAGTAAAGAATAACAATATTACCAGAAAAATTAATCGATGGAGTAGTAGTATCACTGTGGTGGTTTAAGTGGCCTGGCCGTAAGAAACAAATCTTGCCCCCCTCCGTCTAACGACGACGATGGTTGAAGGCGAGGCTTTCCCGTGATGGATTCTTCGGTTGGCCAATCCCACACTGCCAGTGTGTGCTACTCTGGAGGTACGCTCCTCTTTCCTGCAATACCCACAGCCACTGTCGCGTGCGCACTCCGTAGGCCTAACGTTTGGGTTTGGGGTGTACACAGCGCGAATCGGTACCTGCTGCTTGGCGTTCGCTTCCACAATGTCGAAATAGAGCAATCAGATAGACGCCGGCGTTGATTGTTTCGTTTTTTCTTGCACTTCACCCACGATCATTCATCATCATCGTCAGGGAATACTGGCTGCCTTGCAGAGCGTATTGGCGTACAACAGCATGAGTGAGGACACGAAAGCTTCACTTTAAAATTATTCGGGACGTTGTGATACAGTTATGTGGCCCTCTCCTTCTTAAAGCTAAATTCTGGGCCCACTTGTTCGAAGCACAATAAGGCGAGCTTATTTGGAGTCTAATCTTCTTTGGAGACTAATTCGGGGTCTAATCATCCCTGGGCTACTGGACGCTTTCCGGAAACTTTTAAGGCAGCGATTGGGACTCTAAATAAATTGCGATAAGACTTCGAACTAGGCCCCTCCAAGCAGTCTAGTTCACACACTTATGCTGAATTGGTCGGCCATTTTATCGAAAAGGCCGACTTCCATGCAGTGGAAAACCAGCGAAGAAGCGGCCATGAAGTGGCCAACGACGGCCAATGGCGGCCGCTTGGCCAGTGGCTTCGAACAAACGAATGCTCAGCGGTGATCTGCTCGCTTGGGAGGCTGGGGGGAGAGAAAGTATAGATGGAGCGAAAAGGCCACCATGGAAGCCGCCAGGCATACCTACGTTGAGGCTGGAGCCCATGACTTGAAACACGATTTTTATAGACCGTTTTCAGCGAGCAGTTAGCATAGCAAGATGGAGCTAACGCCACACTCGCCCCTACTGCCCTTTTCCAGTTTCGGTTTCACCGTGACTGCAATTGTCGCTTTGAAGTGCGTCGTTAGCAAAACGGGTTAGGCACAAAGAAAAAACTCCCACCTCTCCTCGCGGGAACCCCTGTGTAGATGCGTCGCATAGGGGGTTCACGGCAAGTTTCCATTGAAGGCAGCGTAGGACAGCGGAGGAATGGCGCTGGAACGATGGAGCGGAGCGGCGCAGGCACCGCGTTTTATAGCGCGCATAACGGTGAGGGGACGCGCCGGCGCCAGTGCGTCTGCCGCGGCTATGACGCAACACAATCCAACACAATCCACTTTAATCCAATCCAATCCAATCCAGGCCAAGCCAAACCAAGCCAATCCAATCCAATCCAATCCAATACCCCTCGTAAAAATTGATCGCTATCGGAGAGGAGAGGGGGTGAGCGGCGGAGAGCGAACCTGGCGCGGCGAGGAGAATGGGGGAGGGGTGGACGCCGACAACGACGACGACGCCGACGCCGGATGCAGGGTCAAGGCGGGTGAATGAGATGCCTTCGCATCTAAAAGTCTAATTAAATATTGCGGACGCAGTTGGACCTGATGTTGGTCGTCCCAAAATGGGAGAGAAGGTTCGCGGAAGCGCTCCAACGTACGAAAACATGTGAAGCCTCCGGCGTGCCACCAACAAGCGTGATTCTGTCATTCGCTTCCTACAGTTCAGGCTCCCTCCATACGCCCGATGTGTCGCGTCTATTAAGACAGGTGGATAAAACCAAGTGTGGAAAAGCAGGGAAAGACGTTTGCATTAATCATTTACGACTGTGGCTGTGAACGTATTCTCAGTTTGCACTATGGTTTGCGCCCTCAGTGACTATCACGTGTTTGGCGCACTCGCAAGGACACCAGCATCTGTGAAATGTGGAGCGATGCATTTTGTGTCGCAAGTCTTGTTAACGTTGCATCCGATTATTCTAACAGTACCTTTACCACGTTTTCCAATGCAGAGCCACAACTGTAAGTTCGCCACTTCAACTCTCAGTAATTAAACCCTATATATACGGTTCAAATCGCCGGAATGCGTGGTTACGGCCGTTTACGCCAGCAATAAATAATGCTTTCTGCAAAAAATGTCAAAAATAATACAGGAATAGATAATGAAAAGTAAACATAAGGAAACCCAAAACATTGTCATGTCGTTTACGCTGCCAAACCAATTCTGTAATGCAGGAAATAAAAATGCAAAACATTTTCACGCCAACCGCGTTATGTGCCAGCATGGGAAAAAATTTCATGTTCCGTCAAAGCTTAATCCATGAATTTCAGCGCTTAGAAAGCTCAGTGTACGCGCTAAATATTATTTCGGGACTTGTCCACGAGCGCGCTTCACATTATTTGCCACACCTGTGATTTTTTTCGTCCACTGTATTAGCCGCATGGCAGTTGCAACATGTGCATTTAAGGGGGCACTGACACAAAAATGTTGCATCTTGTTTTTCTTTAGCTAATGATCCACTTATCACGTATGCGAACCTCATTTGCTTAAGCGCACGGCGGTTGTTTAATTAGAGACGTTTTTAATGCGGCCAGTAGCAGTTTCGGTTTCAGCGGGTGCCGCCAAACGTGGGATTTTGTATAAACAAAGCTGCCCACGTGACCGTCGGACGGATATCACAGAGCAGAGCTCCCCTAGCACTCTCCATTCCGCGTCGCCGGCAGTTTCTGGAAGTGTCCCTACGTACTGACGTCGTCAGCCTCTTAATTACAAGCGACCGTGGACGTGGCCCACGCAGGCGCTGCTAGTGCAAATCGATGCCGCAGCTAGCGAACGACGCGCTACGCTCGAGACAGTGGGTGGGGACACGCGCGGTGGGAGCAGCCGGCCGATCGGCCTACAGGTCCGCCTACAGATGCGCAATAGTCTTGACACTGCGGCGGATTTTCGATTGCCGCTCTCGTAAGCGGTGCAGATGGCGATTTTTGATGCAATCCGCAATCGCATCATTAACTCCTTTCTCGTATAGGCAGCCTGGTTTGAAACTTGAGTCCCATTGTGTGCAGCGGCAACAACTTTTCGCTCGAGCTACCTGCGCCAATTCGCGGCCGTGGCCGCCGCCAGCGCAGTGACGGCCATGCGGCTCGCTCAGTGCACTTTTCGTGTCCCCGGCGCGTTTTCGTGTCCAGTGTAATAAAAAGCAACAAAAATAAAGTCCCTGGAAGCGCTCTAGGACTTAGGTTGCAGCCAGATTCCCGATGAGCCAACGAAATCCCGGCGTGACCGCCGGCAACGATCGGATCGTTCGTTGCTCTAGAGCGGAAGTTCAAGCCGGCGAGAAACGTCGGCAGTGCGGAAGCGGCAAGCACAAACTCGTGACGTGTTTGGATGTTGTTTATTTACTCAACATCCATGGAATGTCGATTGCGCGAGGTCCTCCGCTGGCTGCTCGGGTTCGTTTCGTACACTTTAAATTTGATTTTAAATATGTTCTAGGCTGTATTTGCCGCTGATATTTTGCAGATGATCTATGTGTGTTTACACCAGTCTGTCTCCGAAGTTATCTCGCCTTTAAAATTTTGTGTCAGTACCCCTTTCATAGCAGAGGGTTAGCACACACCAAAAAAAGCAACAACTGATAGCGCGCGCTGAGACAACACAGCGCTGCAACTTTTATACTGCACATCGAACCATGAAGAAGTGTTCAACGAAAAACTAAGTTCCACACCTATTCAAGGTTATTTCATTCGCTCATATTCATAAGAATCATGCATCAACAGCCAATCATTTTAGCGTACGCTGGAAAGGAACGCTTCCGAAAAAATGCTTTAGATACATAGATACATACGCCATTGTATCATAGAATTCCATGCATTGCCTCTGTAACAGAGTACCGAGAAAAAGACAACAAAAGCTAAAGCCATGGGACAGCTTCATGTTGGACGAAACGCGGGAACAGAAAACTAGGTCAATCAAAACAGCGCTCAAATAACGTTTGTGTGGGTTTCCACACGGCATGAAGAAAAAGCTACCTTTCTTGTGTTGATTTTGCTTTCGAGACAAAAGAGAAGCCTAATGGCTAGCTAAGCCAGGTAGGCCAGGAATGTCACTCGGGCCCGTGATTGCCACGCCATGTTTCCCTGTGTATATTACCCTATGCCCGATGCTGCTGCCGCCTAGCAGGGCGTACCCATGGGTTTTAGCTTACACCAGATAACACTGGCATCCGCGTATCGCACCACGCCGGTCTGGTAAGCGACAGGCGAAGTCGAAGCCCGGCCGAAGCCCTATTCATGCGTGTATGAAATTATCTGAGCTTACAGTTGGTGCCATGTGAACTGTGCGTTGGCCAACAGCAAGGGCGCATTTTCTGCGCAATGTATGCCTGTTTGAAAACGTGAGGCAAGGCAATAACCGCGTGGCGATCATGAAAGACGACGAACATTGTGAGCACTATGTCCAGAACAAACAAGTGGAACAACTCATGAAGATTAAGCGGCTAAGGCACGCGCGCCATTTAGGGGCCACCGGGAACATCGTCAAGGTGTCGGTCGAGGTCCTAGTCCTAGTCATAGTCATAGTCATAGTCATAGTTTTATTTGCACAGAAGAGCGCGCCTACCCGGTGTTGTGGACGTCTACACAGAAACGTGGCTACCCTCATGTTAGTGCGACTGCTAACCCGCCACTGAATAGGCGGAGGAAGCGTGGCCACCCCCTAAATTAACTACAGGTGTGGAAAAAAGAAACCGACCAACAAGTTGGGACACTTCCGCGGGACCTTTTCGGGGACGAGAAAATTACGTCCACCGTAAAGACATGCAAGTGATGGTGTCAGTGCGCAAGCACAAGTGTGAACTCCGCTTAACGTCGATTGCTACCAGTGCGTGGATACACCAATATTTTCATTTAATGGCGATTCGCGCTTTCCATTTATCGTTCCTAGGTCGCTAATTATTCCGATGAGGCAGCAGTACCCAATCACCGAATGAGTTGAATGACTGGAGGGGGCTTTTTTTACAGGAAAGAATAGTCAAATTTACGAACAGCAAAGAGTTGCAATGTAGGGAAGTTACAGCTGCGTCCTCTTCGTTTTTTCATTTATGCGCATGTTTTCTAAAAGAAATTAGCTCGTTAAGCCTGAGATTCCAATCTACCTGGGCTAAGCCCAAGCCGTCACTGCAATGTTCACTCGCACGTATTTGCTGGCCAAGCCGTTTCAGCACACACAGGTATGTTATGTAGTTGAATGCGACAAATTGTGATTGATAGGAGAACAAACAGGCCTCCGGGAACTCATTTAAAAGACAAGCAAAGACTTAGAAACGATATTTTGGCGTATTTGGCGAGTCACTGCTTCCGCCACATGGTAATTTTGCTGCAGTAAACATTCAGACCCATTCATTTTCGCCAATCCAGTCTTCCAATGCCGGATCCGTCAAAGACCATTCAAGTTACCTTCGAAGAGGTGCAGCAGAAAGACGACCTCGCCCAGCGCGTGGTTCTTGTCCTGGATGTTTCGACTAGCATGAATGTGAGTATTTCGTCAGTACTGCAACATGTGTAGACATCATTTTGATATCGAACGTGTTTGGCATGTTATATTTCCGCCAGCAGAACGGTTAGCCAGTCATCGGTGCGAATCCCTACACTGGGAGGACTTTGTAGAAGATTTGTTATTATCGGTTTGTCGGCAGCCTCATAAAACTGTGCAGAGATAACGTTTAATTTTCAGATCACAGGCCAGCAACTGTACTGTTTCTTGCTTCTCCATTCACTCACTCACTCACTCACTCACTCACTCACTCACTCACTCACTCACTCACTCACTCACTCACTCACTCACTCACTCACTCACTCACTCACTCACTCACTCACTCACTCACTCACTCACTCACTCACTCACTCACTCACTCACTCACTCACTCATTTTGTTACAGATAAACAACCGGTTGGAATTCCTGAAAGAGGCTGCAACGCGCTACGTCCAGGGCATAGAAGATAACTCCAGGCGGCTTGCTATCGTGGCCTTCAGCACGAACTCAACTGTTGTGCATCCACTGATGCTGGTGAATAATAGCACGCGGCGGGGATACCTGGACGAAATTGAGAAACTGAAATGGGACGGATTCACCTGCATTGGATGTGGCCTCAAAAGTGCCCTTGAGGTAAGCACAAGTCTTGCTGCCTACATGCTTCTGGTAATAGAAGACGCGGTGGGCAAGGAGCCTGAGACATTGTATTTAAGCGTGCTGAACTTTTGAAATCAAATGCTTTAAACATATTTTCACCGCATGAGTGCTGGAGCTATTCCTCACGAATGAGAATAAGTGTGGGTTAGGTAACATAAGTGTTTTGTTTAGTATGCAGCAATGTGATTTATGTTGTAAAGATAACTATTTCCCTTGTTCAGCTGCCGTTGTAGTAAAGCCTTTTTTGCCCCGGAAAGCTGTGGTGGTTCCACTGCGCAGTAATAACTGTGCGCAGTCAATAGACTGCGCACTCCTCACGTTTTGGGGCTCAGTGTCTTCAACCCAACGGGATAGGAGCTCATCCACAAGGGGAGCTGGGCAGGATATGTTAGGCTCATATTATGGGACCATGACAGCGTATGAAAAATGGGGTGAGTGTTGGTACGACATGTATGGCTGCCTGTGCATGACCAAGAGATGTGGTGAATTGAGAACTCTTCAATCGAGCAGAAGGGGCAAGAGTCCCTTATCCCTCAAGGTGTATGATGGTCATGATGAGACGGCTAGCGGGAGATAAGAGCGTTCACACCTGCATGAGTTGAACTGAATCCCTGCTGCTAAACAGTTGATGGGGTGGTGGACGGTAGGAAGTAGCCATACACGGAAGGCAGGGAGGTGGGGATACGGGAAATGTAATTGAAAGAAATGCCCGTGGCACATATTAAAAGAGAAAAGAAAATGTAGAAAAGTAGAAAAACTCAAGATGTGGCCTTGAAGAGTACAACGGCACCATGAAGCACGCACACAAAACAGGCAAACGCACTAAATTAAGCGCTACACTGATAAAATAGAGGAACTAATGGTGCTGCACTGTATTAATGTCCCTACAACCGTTCAGATATGCCCGTGGACTTGAAAAATCGAAGTAAGGTATTTGTTCCCTTTTCGGCCTGTGACGGACAACGCCTATGACACAAAGTTGCCTGTGCTGTAAAAGGGTGGTCGTCGATCGAGTCGGCGTAGTGTGGCGGATAGCTGTTGCTACGGCGTTGTGCATCGGTCGCAATGGCACAGAAGGTGTTCAATCGAGTTTTCGGCGGCGCACACATCACAAGAAGGGCTGTTGGCCTTCCCAGATGGTGAAGCAGTAAGCACTGGTGAAGACAACTACCCACAGGCGAGAAAGTAAGGTGATTTCCGATCGTGGCACGTTAGTGGGTAGGTGGCGCTGCAAATGAAGGTCGAGCGAGTAAAGTCGAGCCTTACAATCCTGGCAGGAATGGTCCAGGTTATTCGCCGAAAACGGGGAGACGCCCTTACAAAAAAAAAGTTTGTGGGTTTCTCTGAGGGTTCCCATAAGGTTTTCGGCCCACCTATTTCGAGCACTCTAGGGCCTTCTCGTTTTTGATTACGCCAGACCGAGAAAGTAACTGGCATAAATTATTTTCAACCAGCGTCCCTCCATAGTACGGCGCACACCCACTGGCGATTCCGAGGAATCCCTTTTTTAAGCACTTTTGGTTGTGCATTCGTCTGCAAACATTTGTGTATTTACAAAACATTCGCTTTTTTGTTACGTTGCTCTGCCGTAAAACGTTTAGTTTGAAGATACATCACTGCCCTACTGTACATAAACAGCGAACCTCATCGGTTCGTTGTACCAACATGTGACCAACTGGTGTAGTAAAGGCTCCTCTTCCCTCGGAAGTCGTATTAGCACTACTGTATTTGCTACCACGGGTTATGTTGGAACACGAATGACCGTTGAGTTTATGTCTCACGTGAAGGGGTAAAAAGCAGTGACCAAGCGTAAGCCGGGACAGTGCGCGAAGTGCTAGATAGAGTCACTACCAATGGCTTAACCATCATTTTTGCGTTTCAAGCAACTCACTTCCTCGAACGAGACGGCAGAAGGTGGCTTGGTCGTGCTCATGAGCGATGGTGAAGAAAATAAGGACCCCAGAATCAAGACCATGCTCCCTAAGGTGGCTGAAGCGAAAGTTGTGGTCAGCACAGTGGCATTGGGATCGACGGCGGACAAGAAGCTCGAGGAGCTGGCATTACTGGCTGGTGGCAAGGCGTTCAGCTTCCAAGACCTTCAAGGGAACCTGGGTCTCGATATGGAGGCAGCCTTTGTGGAGGCTACAACGACACAGGGCGGCAGCATTCATCAGTCACAAACGGTAAGCCTTTCAGTGGTGGTAGACGTCACTTTATCGTTGGAATTTTTGTTCAAGAGCACTGCTATTGGACAAATGCAGATGGGAATATATAATTACTCATAAAAGTATGTGTCGAACTAAAATCATCCCTTCTTTAGTTTGAACAGAGTTGAAACCACAGAACATCACCTGAATAGAAGGAAGACAGGTCTTATAAGATCTTTCTTTATTCTCTGTGCACTGTTCTTAACACTACCACGAATAGCTATTTCCTTTTGGCTTTCTTTCAGCGTGTCAAAAGTATTTTTTTTTGCGACATGTGGCAGCGGGTAGGGTTTATTCGCGTGAAGTGTTCGAAAGGGAACTGCTAAAAGACTGCAAAAGATTTTGTCAAATGCATAGTTTATACACACACATGTATATATATATATATATATATATATATATATATATATATAATTATTCACTTACATAAAGCATATGCTGACTGGCAAGCTTCAGTTATTTAACCAACAATGCACCGCAAGTATTCTGCCACTTGTGTTTTCGTCTGGTTTTGTTCCCACAACAGTTGATGAAGAGTGAGGATATTTTCACCAAAACGTTTGAGAAGACGTTCTACATCGACAGTGAGGTCGGCAACAACACAGAGGTGTATGTGAACAAGAACCATTCTGGTGCCATTGAGGCCTGGCTTGTCGGCCCCAGCGGTCACCGCTGCAACGACTGCGACATGACCCAAGGTGAAAACTACGTACGCATCCTCATACCCACGACAGCGGAGGTAAGAAGACCTTCTCTGTCGTTTTGCTGCTCATCCGCTGTGATGATGCCTGTGCAGAAAACAGTCGGTGTGTAGTGGCTATGAACCTTAAAGCGGTAGTTCAGACAAAACACGTTGGTTTTATTCCAAAACAATTAGTGTTTTATAGTGCCCTCAGCGCTTGTCCTCAGGAAACGATGCTGTATTCACTCAGAAATTGAACATTTTAGGCCCAAATTTAAATTTTCCCGCTAAATCGCGTTTTCGTGACGTCGACAATGACGTATTTAGACCAGGCCCTTAAAACTAAAGATAGCTTGCTGACCAGGGCTGCTACCATCTCACAAACGGCTGTTTAGTTGTATTGTATATCGCCCACTTTCATAGATGGCGCTGCAATACCGCTGAAGTGCCAGTGTTAGCACTTTGCTTCTGGCCGTACTTCTATACCTGCCGTAATTTTATCAGGGTTCATAGTAGTGGTTTCCTAAAACGTAAGGTATAACTCGACAAACATGTTCATGTAAGTGACCGCGCCGCTTATGTCAGTCGATCAGTGTTTTGTCAGAAAAGTCCAAGGCGTCCCAGAGCTGTATTAGGCAGTGACAGCCGGCAGAGTTCCGCCCTGTCTGCTTCGGTGTTTATATGTTCGTTCGTAACTTTAATGGTTCGCCCAAGAATTCTTACTATTATAAAAAGAATATGCCCTAAATTTAAGAGCCAATAGCTTGTCCGGCAAGCTTATAAGCCCTGCGTAATTTGGGTTTTCTTTTGCCGGCTTCAGTCAATGGCACATTTGGCATATGACATCATAGGTTCCACTGCAAGAAATGGGCTAGTGGGCCGCACGGCAATTTCCTGTTTTTTTTCTAATGATAAAGCTTATGTGAGAGAATGACGTTATAAGTGGTGTCAGTACGATTCTAACGAAGCAATCTTTCCAATGAACCAAACCCTTCTTTTGTCTGCGTGACCCCTTTAAAGAATACTATGGCTGTAATACGTGCCTACCCCGACAGCCTGAAAAACGGGAGGATGTAGTGTGGCAGTTTAGGGAATGTTGAGGGAATTTGAAGCTTTTTAAGCAGCTGTAAGTGTTCCGTTAATTTACGCTTCACGAAGCCGAAAGGTATGCAAAACGCATGCCATAAAATGTTCAAAAGAAAATGGCAGCATCTCCACTCTGTGGATGATGGCGTGGGTACGGAGTACGGGGACTCGAAATGACATCCAAGTTGCGCCCCGACCGTCATTCTATTTGAGCCGTAAGTTGCACCTTGATTCCATAAATGAAACTGTAACTCACGGCTCAAATTGAATTTCTCTTGATTTTCGCTCGATGGTGGTGTGCGCACGGATGAACGCGGACGGACATTGAGAGGTCCTAAGGTACTCCGCGAAAAATGCAGGAAAATATGCCAGAAAACTCTGAACACGACCTCCGCATACGAATCTTTGATGTCGTAAGGCAATGAGGCAATATTAAGAGCTCCATTTAGTGTCCTGGTAAAAAAAGCATTTTCCCATTTGAAATCAACTGGCAGCCATGTCGATGTGCTACGACTTTCGGCGTTCCCAAAATTTTCACAGATAAATTCGTGCCTTTACACGCCAGTTGAACCTGTGGACGCCGAGTAGGGTGAATCATAGACCGGGGTAATCACAAGTCCTTTTGTGTGTCCATCCATGGCCCTGTGTTCATCGGGGCGATCGTGGCGATTAAGACTATCTTATCAGGTCGTGAATGGGGTTACTATGGTGGAGTTCTCGCTATCCCATAGCCAGTGCATCGCCTCTTTTAAAAAGGTGCCTGTCACACCAGCGGCCACCGTCCTGCCAAATCATCTCCCGTTTCTCTCTCTTTTTTGGCGAAAACTCCCGCCACAGGCGCTGACGTTTGACACTGTCTACCACGCCAGCCCACGCCCGGTCTTAGCGGCCGCGTTGCTGTCTGTCACTTAAAAAGTTCTCCTTCTGTCTTGTTTGAGCTAGTTTTAGCTACGTTGTTCATCTTACGGTGGTAGCTACTGGTATGTGTAAGGTGTCCAGCCATGTGGTACTCTTGTGTGCCAGTTCGCACGCAAAGCTTAAAAAAGGAGCCAGGTGTCTTCTTTCACAAGATACCCGCCGACATTGACGCACGCGAACGATGGTTGAAGGCAATTTCCAGGGAGGATTGGACGCCCAACTGCACTTCGAACTACTTCGTTGTGAGCAGATTGCACTTTCAAGTATCTGATTTCAAAGAAAATTGCAAGAACCAACAGCTGGAGCCCGGTGCTGTGCATATATTATCCTTGCCGGCTACCCATCGTACATGACAAAGACCCCGGCCATCACGTGAAATGAATACAGCCTACGAAAACGTAAGCGCGAACCCTCATCCATGGCCTCAGCAGACGCTGTTTCGCTAAGCGGATGCACACTGGACAACGGGGAGGCCGTCACGCCAAGCAAATGTGCGAGAGAACCTGATACTGCCGATGCATACTGCAAAGGAGGCGATAATACTGACAAGGGGGCGATGGTCAGGGGTGATACTTAGTGAAGGGTCACCTCTAATATAGCTTTTATTTCTCTCCCATCGATCCGTCAGACGTGCGTCCACCGTGGTCAGTTTTGTATACTCAAGACGGCCTTCGTGAGAGCGCGCAGATATACAGTAAGCCCTCGTTAACTCGAACTCGGATGAGACATCGGGTAAGTCGAAACTATTTTCCGCCGGGGGGCGTGTACCTCGCATAGGCGCCATATATTTGCCCACATTTATCTCGAAACATTTTTTTCGGAGGACCACGGATATCTCGAAATGTTGAGAGAAAGGACACAAGGCCAACTCCGCGACAAACAGATGACAAGGTCTCCGTTCTAACGCTTAGCTACTACTGCGCGCCGAACGTGGTCGTGAACGGTAAATACACGCTTTATGAGGCCGATGTTCCCGTTACCGGAATTCTGTACGACGATTACGTCGTTGAGACAGTTGTGGACGATGCAGCTGACTATGAAGACGAAGTGGAGCCTCGAGAAGTGTCTACAGCGACAGAAACAACAAAGATGCTGCGCCTTCGTCCCAACAAGGTTGAATGTAGCGGTGGCGACCAACAATTGATGCGATGCACTGAACATCTTGAGAACGTTTTTGTGGGACCGGATGCTAACGCGAAACAGGCGAGCCTCACGCAGTTCTTTCATCCGCAACAATAAAAAGAATGGGCCCATCTGCCCGCGAGGGGGACTCGAGTAAATGCGTCGCATAGGGGGTGGGTGTATTGCGTTAACGTTTAGTGTTTGGGGGGTTGGTGCTATCACGTGTACACCACGCCGCTAGCACGCCGCTGAGTCGCCAACGCACGCCGCTGACGACGTAGTTTGAATGGGTCAAGGATATAAGGCGCGTTCGTAGCCTTTGATTCTGTGTCGGTTTTGTGGCGCCGTGGGAAGAGCACCATGTACCTCGCGTTCCGCGCACAGGTAGTGAATGCGTTGCATCAGCAGCTTTTTGACGTATTTTGAATGAGTTAAGGATATAAGGCGCGTTCGTAGCCTTTGATTCTGTGTCGCTTTTGTGGCGCAGTGGGTAGAGCACCATGTACCTTGCGCTCCGCCCGCAGGGTCGTGGGATCGAAACCAGGCGCCGGTAACTGTTATTTCCTTTTATAGTGTAGGGGGAGGCTGGCTGCTGCGGGCGCCGACGCACGGGTGACATCGTGAGTTATACAAATGCTCTGCATTTAAAAATGTCTGCGACTTAGCTCATGTAACCATGAATATGCAAGCAAAAGCTTGGCTTAGCCTAGTTGAGTCTTGATTTCATTGGTTTACCTTTGATGTAGCCGTGTTGCCGACCACGGCGCAAAGCCGTTCGGTCCCATGCAACGCCCATAGGAGGAGGCCCGGCCTCGCCTTCATTCGCGGTGAACGCAGCCCGACACGCAACCACCGCCGGTCACTTGAGCAGAACTGACTTACAACGGTGGCTTATGCGCAGCACTAAAAGGGGCTTCGCTGTCGTAAGGTGGAACTGCGGCATGCGGCAATCAGACGCGCAACTCTTGGGATACGCGATATACAGGAACTCTAGCTGCCGACTAGCTGAGCGCCCGCAACCGCGGCGGCCGCCGCTGCAAGTTGAGCAGAACGACTGAAAACGGGGTCTTGCAAGCAGTGCCGAAAGCGGGCCCGGCGAATCACGAGATGCTCTCCGAGGGGTGGGTGTGTCTGCAGTCAACATGTGAACTTGCGCATCCGCGGCGAAACTGCTGGACGAAAGTAGTGCAGCTTTGCTTTAAAATTCGTTTCCCTGCCAAGTTTGCTTTATTGCAAAAGCTCCCCGGTGCAGAGGAGCTTTTGTCACCAGCATAGCTGTTATTTCCGTGACCTGGCAACATATTTTCGGCTTTCGCTTAACTCAAAACCCTGCTTTTCTCGAAATTTTCAGCGCATTTTACAACTTCGAGTTAACGAGAGATTACTGTATGTTCACGTCGGCACCTTATAGCAGATCCTCGAATGTTATGCGCCTGTTATACCGATTACTTAGTTTATGTTCACGTTTGTTTCACCTATTAAAATAAATCGATTGGTGTGAAAAAAAGGGTACTATGCAGTTCGTAAGGGAGTCGAACCCCTGTCTACACATTAAGAGCCTATGAGTGTTACCACATAGAAAACAAGCGCAGTATTAAACAGAGAACGAGGCGTGGACAGGACAAGCGCTAATTTTCAACAAATCAGGCGACTGCTAGGGATCAATGCGTCAGCATGCGTCAGCAGTCCGTCTGTGGCCGCATTGAAACATCTTGTCATAGGCGGCGCGTCAGTGTTTTTCTTCTTTCACCCATCGTTTTGGTGTTTTCCTTTCCTTCCTCCTCTCTTCATGCTTTACAAGGTGTGCCGGTAAGGCAATAAATAAATTGTTTAAAGTTAGCGCGTGTCTGGTCCACGCCTCTTTCTTTGTTTATTACTGCGCTTCTTTTCTGTGTGGCTATGAAACAGCTCTCCCAAACCTTTTCCCTTCTGAAGGGTGTTACCACTACTCGACATCACAACAGTGGCAGCGTGGAGTGCGTCTAGTGCGGTTGCGCAGATCTCATGGTGAGACACCTGAACGTGACTGCACGTGAGTAGAAAAGGGGAACATCCGCCACGGAGAAATTCAGTTCTGGGAAAGCTGGGGCGTGAAGTGTCGCCAGCCTGCGTGTCGATGTAATTCGCGTTAAAAAAACGAAGAAACGAAATCGCAGAAAGAGATGCCTATGCGAAGTTTTATCACCGCAGCGCTGGATGGGCTACTTGTGAAGTTCTCGTGCTACAACACGGGGAATACCTTCGACCTCGTAGTCGCTGATCCTGCCAATTTGTGCCGGAAATACACGTAAAAAATTGGCGCAGCTTCCACTGGTGGTGCAATGCTGGAGAAATCTGAGCTTGGGGTCGACCTCACTTTTTCCAGCATTGCTAAGTTTTTCTAGGCTTTGGTAAGCTTTGTTGGGTTTTGCGATGTTCCTGCTAGGCTAGGCTGAGTGTTGAGGGGTGACGCCAAGTTTAGCAGGATTTTACAAGAGCGGTTAGGGGCGGCGGTTTCGGAACGATACTCGGGTTTTCAGTATAGCCGTCTCATATGTTCCCTAGCAGCGACACCAACGGCGTTCGCACTGAGCTGCTTCTTCCTCGGGAGTTACGTACTTCTTCGGCCGACCCATGTTTTTGGCAGTCTAAAGGATGTGGTCGGCGCGGAGTCCCGAGGCACTGTTTGTGACGTCATGGCGAGGCGAGGATTGACTCCGCCTACGCAGCTGCGCAGTTATGTGAGGCTCTTCCCGGCGTTCGGGCCGGGCGGCTCGCGCCGGAGGAGTCTTTTTCTTGGTATTTTTTTTACTAACACCACCGGACCCAGCTCAAGCTTAAACGGCTCCATTTTTAAAGCAGTATAAAAAGAGTACACGAATACATTTCACCCGCAGCACTGTTAAGAATATCGGATTCTTACCCCTAAATGAGCCCAAACGGGTCAGCCTAATTTTCTTTAACTTAGCGACTCTTATTAGTAGGAGGGCTTTCGAAAGGCGACCTGACAAACAGGGTACCTGTTATCTAGGGTGTTTTGGTTGTGGTCGCTCTAATAAATGCATGGTGGTCCGAGTGGCGTCGTTACCGGTGGTGCTCGGTCCTGCCCTTCACATGCTTGCTCATTCGCAATATCCGTTTGGACATTACTTGACCCGGATCGCTATTTATTACAGCGATCGATTGGGGCGGCCTCCATACCACAAGCGGATTATCTAAGAATTTCGGACCTCACCCTTACACGCAATGGATCTGCTGCTCCTCTACTACAAATCCTCCACTCCCACATCTCTCAGGTCTCTCAACTCCTCAAGCGCGTTTCTAACCGCACACAAGGCCTCAAAGAGCGTCACCTTCTCCGGTGGACTTTTTCGCGACATCTCGCGTCCTGTACACTGTGCCCTACCTCCGCCTCTCACTTGCCCAGACAAACCGCCTTGGAGGAGCCCTCCGTGCCCTGCACCGTTTGGCACTGGGGATACCTCATTATGCCGCCAGTCAAGGCATCTTAGCCCTAGGCATCCACAACATCGTCGAGGAACGGATCGCATCTCACCTCCAGGCCTAGCTCCAGCGCTTACAGCTCTCGGCTTCAGGTCGGACGATTCTCACCCTCTTAAACTACCCAAGAGACAGTCTTCCCCCAATCCCTCCGGAACCTCCTCCCTGGTCCTGCTTCCCGAACCTAGTAATTGAGCGTACTCATCGCCCCATGTACCCAGCTCACAACGTGTTTCGCAGGCAACAACGCACAAAAGCATGAACATGCGCATTTATAGAATAAAGATTTTTTTCCAACACGTCAGAAACAACCCCCAAATTTTACTGAAAATTACAGAATTCGGTCTCAAAACAGGTCTCTATAAAGTAGTATGATGGCGGATCGTTCACCCTCTCTCTAGATGTACCCCCAAACACACCCCTTGTGGCTCCTGAACGGCTCCTTTTGGATACCCCAGTCATGGTCGTATTAGAGTGCCCTCGTCACAACTTCACCTGTGCATATCGTGCTAAGTGAACGCTCACAGTGCAGTGCAGACTTTATTAGAACAATCTTCCCCTCCCCTTTTCCCCGTGTCCCACACCAGGGCCTATTGGCCTCCTCCTGTAATAAAGTCATCCATTCCATTCCATTCTCTCTCTTTCTCTGGGTAAAATCTATCAAGGGTTTTGTGTTCATGTTTAACGCAGTCGGACAGGCTCCAAACCTTGAAATATTTATTTGAGCACGTACTTTCCTCAGGTCGGAGACTGGACGCTGCACCTGTCAAGTAACACCTCCGACCCAATAGCCGTCAGCATGCAAGTGAGGTCCAAAGCGAGAACGGAGAATGAAGAGCCGATTCGTGTCAGCTGCGAGTTGGGAAGCTTGCTCGTAGGCCGGTCGGACGAAGCTGTTGTCTACGCCAAGGTCACGAAAGGCAGCAGAGTGCTCCTGGACGCTGTCGTGTACGCCATGGTGACCGGACCGAACCAGCCGTACAAGACAACGTTTCGCCTGTACGACAATGGTGAAGGTAAGTACGTTGTCGTTGTGTGCCCTCCCCCTCCCTTTCACGGAAGGCAGCTTGACGATTACCCATTCTATATACGCTTCCCTCAATGTGTAATGGGTTATGTCAAAAAATGGTTTCCCTGTTTTTTTTTCTTTTGCACGCACGGTTGGCTCGGTGTAATTTATAAACAGATTGTCTTTTCGCTTACTATTTCTCTGATCGATATTGCATTACCTGCATTCATGAATAACATCCGCCTTTCAACACAAGCAAGCTGTAATTCGGTTTAATTCGATAGGACCCAACATAACCTATGTCATCCCGAATTTTATGTTACCTCTACACTTAGCGGAACTGCACTCAAATTTCACCTTGTCCAAATGTATTTTCAGCGTAGAGTACGTGTAATTAGACTAACTTGGGCGTGATTGGTAGCCCCGGGAAAGGCGTTGATTTTTAGGAACGTTTAAAATAGCTCCGTCGCAGGCGACGCTGCAGCTGCCAGCAGATCACTTAAACAGCCATGAAGCGCAAGTGACATTTCGGTCGGCCGGATGCAAGGTCCTCCGGCCAGCCAGGAAACCCGTTCGCGTTCAGGTGGGCGCGTGTCTCCTAGGGCTGCCGTGAGGGCGAAGCGTTGGCGCAGGGGGGCTGGCCGCTCGTCCACTGCCTGCAATTTCGTTCAGCTGGGCCATAATTAATTACCGCGCTCTTCTCAATCTAGGTTTAAAATTTGCCAATTTTCGATGGTCATTTCTGTCGTGGATACACGTAGTTCAGCGGTCATATCTTGCAGACTTTTTAAGCAGGGTAAACGGAAAGAAATTTTTAAGAAGTCGAAATTTCAGAGCATTTGACCTTTAGCGACACCCGTTTATAAAATGCAGTTATGAACTTCTGAACTATGTGCCAGTACTGACTGACCTGAGAGAGTAAGAATACAAGGTGACAAGGAATAGTTAGTAGAGTCCATTGCGGGAATTTCTCAAAGAACGTTTTTCACAACCACCTGGATAAAGTCTAAAGAACCTCCCAAGGTAAGCTGGAATAAACAAAGAGAAGACAGTTATTGCCATGAACTACACTTCGCTCATTGCAAAAAGGTATCCGATCAAGTAAACTTGATTTTCCAACCATCATTTTTCCTTACGCCATGCTTTCCTGCCATTTTTACGTTAATTTGTGAACTTCATGAGCCAAATATTGCCAGCGATCTTTTTACAAATGCGGCTTAAACCATTTTCTAGTTCCTGACAACCAAGCGGATGATGGAACGTACAGCGGATACTTTAGCAACTTCACCGGAAAGGGGAGGTACACTGTCACGGCTCAAGTGACAAACCAGAACACGACCCGACTTGGAGATCCGGCGGCAGGCTCGGGAAGCTTTTTCACTGAAGCCATGTTTGCACCGCCCACGAGTGAGTACAGTGTATACAGAAAATCGTTAAATGCTCACAAAGAAAAAAAATTGAAGCGTATCTGCTGCTTTCATTGCAAATGTCGACCAAAGACGGTAGTCTTTATTGACATTTACGAAGTAAATGCCTCCCTTCCCTTTACCGATCACCTCTCATGTTGTTCCTCTTGCGCCACGCTCCTCCCAAGGTAAAGACGCCAAAGGTTTGCTTAAATCAATTTTAATTTATCGCGTTCCACTGCTCCAGGCCGGGTGTCTCGATGCCAGCGTGGCCGTACGGCGGAGACGCTCGTAAATCGAGGGGTCCTACTTCAACGTTTATAGAGCCACGCTAGACACACTAACCACATTGCGTACTCCTGGTTCGCTCCAAGGATTACGTGAAGCCTATCTTGTGGAACCTTTCGTAACTGTTGCCGGTTAATTTCTTAAAATGCCGCCAGAAGCTATAGTGGCGCGGGCGACAGCAGGCGACGGCGGAGGGATTTTTTTTTTGCAGTGGATGAAGTATTTTATTTCGCAAAAATCAAGCATCGGTGAATTTTTATAGAAGAACACTGCAAATATCGCTTATGTATTAATTCGTTGTCTTGTGTTTGCGTAATGCCTTGTTGTTCTTCAACAATGTTGACAAGTATGAACATTACACCGGACTTAGACGGGTAGATTTGGCGGTGACTATATAAGACTATTGCGCAGGTCTTCTTTTACTTTGGCCGGTTGGCTGAATCGAGTCAGAGACAGACAGAAAGACAGACAGACAGAAATGTCTGCGTATAAGTAGCCCAACAAAGGTTATCGTATTGTACTGCCGTCCAACCCTGTGAAGAAAAATGGCCGCCGAAGCTGGGCGCAGTCCGCGAATGTTGGCGCTGCTTCTCCCGCATTGCTGCCGCCCCTGCCCCACCTTTCAACAGCAGAGCTGCTTAAGCTCTTGGTTGCGCCGTCAATACTAAGAAAATGCCGAGTGTACGTACCAACGATGGGGATTGGCCAGACATCTGGCGTAAGGAGGGCTGATGCGCCCGCAACAAAAAATTGTAAATTGAAAACTTGAGCATTTGAATCGCGAAAGAGCATTAAACACTAGCAAGAATAGGTAAAATTCGGGCGCGAAGGTTGGAACGAAAGAATGAGCTTTCTGAAAATGAAAAAAATAAGAGCTACCAGGCCAAGCCGCTAGTATCAGATACGTACCCAGGCTTGCACGTAGGCTTGCCCCAAGTGAGGGGCTGAGCGGTGCCGTGCCCGCCAATTGGACTGCGATTGAGGTGCTAGGCCTAGCGGCCGGTGAGCGGGATCCGAAGCAGAGGACGTCCCCGAGGGGTCATCCTCTTGCTTGCCGACTGTCCGTGGAGGGGCCAGAGACGTTGCAGCGTGGATCAAAAGGCAGAAGAGGGGATAAACCAGCTGGTAATTACGAATTCAGGCGAAAACAACGAGCATGGAAGATGTCAGCGCAACTGGCGGTGACCCTTGCTGCTGCAGAAGCGACTACGCACCCGACGCTAGAGGATTTCCCACCAATGGAGGTAACGCCACCGTTCCCGCTACCTCCGGCTGAGACCTCCAGTTTATCTAAGCGTCCGTCTGACCAGGGGGCACCCCAAGTCACTACTGAAGACTCAACTTCACCTGCGGCCAAGCGGGCGTGTTCCTCGGATACAAACAAGCCACTTCAGCGGTCGGATGAGCGCAGTTCACCACCGGCAGCCGCTTCACCCCGTGCAGCGACCGCCGCTCCCCAGGGCTTTACAGCGACGGCCAGCTCCTCCACGTACAAGGTCGCCATCAAACCTCGAGAGCGCTTCAACATCCTGTCTCTTCCAACGAAGGTACTTCAACAGACTCTCGACAGCTGCCTGCAAACCTCTGGATTTACTGGATACGCCTACCACAGTCGCACCAACACTATATCTGTGTGGGTGCCGTCTCTAGAGGCTGTCCAGCGGCTATGCTCCCTACACCGTATTCCACTCGCGGCTGAAAAGCAGCTTACTGTACAAGTGTACCTGCTGTCGGGAAGTGACATCCGGCGATATGTCGTTTCTGGGGTAGATCCCGGCGAGGATCCCGAAGTCCTTCGTGCCAGCCTCCGGTGTGCCTCTCACCAGGTGCTTCTTGCCCGCTACATGGGCTCTGGCCGCACGTGCCTGGTTACTCTGCGTGGCCCACTAGAGCCACCAGAACGACTTTTGTACAATGGCTGCGTACTTCGGCCCCGCCTGTTCAAGGCCGGAGTGGTGCACTGTTACCGATGCTTTCGTCAGGGGCACATGAGCACTTCGTGCCCATCCTCTGCCCCAGAACCACTCGCTACTTCTGAATCGGAACCGCCAGCTAACCCGTCGGCCACGCCGCCAAAGGTCACGTTTCGATGCGGTCTGTGTCGTAGCGATGACCATGACATTACGGACAAGAAATGTCCTACGAAATGCAAAGCTGCACTTGCTAAACGACGAGCGTGGCGACGCCGGTCTGAGCCCAAGGCAATCCATACGTCCAATCGCTTCGAGTGTTTGGCGGAGGATAACGAAGACGCTATGGAGGAAGTCGCTGCAGAGCCGGCAGAGTACATGCAGCCCTCGTACCGCGATGTGCTCCGTCGCTCCTCACGCCGACAGAATAAGCACAAGTTCACTGGAAATGCATCTCCGGTTACAGACGAGCTAGCAGAGGTGGACCAACAGTTGGCTGTGCTGCAAGCTGAGGTCACCAAGCTCAGCCAGCGCCGTGCTCGGCTAATTCGTCGGTCGCAGCGTCAGCCGCCAGAACAACCAAGCCAATCGAGTCAGCCCAGTCTCTCACAACCGAGCCTGCACCAGCAAAAGCCAGTCCCTTCCATCCGCACCCAGCAAGAGCTCCTTCAGTTTGTGGTGCAGCAGCTACAGAATTTGGTGTCTGTGTTAGCAGCCCAACTTCGCTAGACCTCTTATTACTATGCCTGACCCACAATATGTAGTACAGTGGAACTGCCGGGGGCTCACAACGAAGATGGGTGAGCTTCGTGAACGTCTCCGCCTAGGCAAACTTCGAGCTTGGGCGTTCCTGCTCCAAGAGACAAACGGGTTACCTCGCCTCCCCAATTTTAGAGCCTATGCTACGCCTTCCATACCTGATGGGCGCTGTGGCTCCACCACGTCTCCACCAGGCAAAGCCGCAATTTATGTGCACACGGCGTATGCACAAACTCCAATTCCATTAGAAGCATGGTGTACGGCTTGGCAGGAAGTGGTTGCGGTAAAGGTGCAACTGCCCAGGTGTGCAATAATTCTTGTCTCGTGCTATGTGCGACCACACAGCGGACGTGCACCCCGGCTGCGATTGGGGTGGCTAACATCTCTGCGCCGTTCGAACGCTGGCTGTCCCATACTCGTAACGGGTGACTTCAATGCGCCCCATTGCAATTGGGGATACCCTACATCAAGTGAACGCGGATGTACGTTACTTGAACATTTCAACGATGCCCACTTCGCACTTCTAAATGATATATCATGTCCTACGCGTCGATGCACTCATCCCCGGATGCCGCCTTACTCACCCGACTTAACCTGGTGGCTTGGTAGTGCAGTGGTATCTTGGCAGCGAGAGGCCGACTGCTGGGGCAGTGATCATCACCCTATCAGGCTTGGCATTGCCCCGAACTCGACGCGTCGGCTTCGGCGGAGCTACACTATAGTGAACTGGGATGAGTTCCGGTGCAACATCAACGCAACCATGACGGCCCCCAGCACCGACCCCACCACTGTGATTAAAGAGGCTCTGAGCAGTGCCAGTCGGATGACGTGGGTAGAGGAGTCCCGGCCAAAGCCTGACCTCCGACTTTTGCAGCTGTGGGCCCAGCGCAAACAGGCTGAAGTGGCTGCCTCGCGGGATCCCTCGTGTGCGCCGGCTCGAATGCGTTTGCAACGGTTGACCGCTGCGGCCAGACGACACGAGAAACGTCTTTCGCGGCAACGATGGCTTAGCTGGTGTGAGTCGCTCGGCCCTTCGTCCACCACATCGTCTATTTGGCGCACTTTTCGGGCAATGGAATCAGGCGACCGCACCCCGGATGCAGCAGCTAGTGCATGCCTGGCATCAGGCAAGAACCCGGACCAGTTTGCCATCGATGTGGTTCGCGCCTTGTACCCTGCATTTGACATCCTCCCGGCTAGCAACCCGTGCCCGTTTCCTCTACCGAGCCACGTAGGAGCCTCTCCTTCTGATGCCGCGGTCCGTGGAATGCAATCGGCTTTCACCATGGCAGAGTTCCTGGCTGCGATAGACCAGGCGAAAATTCGGTCATCTCCCGGCCCAGACGGCGTTACGTACGAGGTTTATAAGAACCTCGACGATCCGGCCCTGAGCCGTCTCCTCGATTCCATCAATGAGGTGTGGCTCTCGGGCCAAATACCAGAGTCATGGCTCCGGGCAGATATCGTCGCTATACCGAAGCCAGGCAAACCACCCGAGCATCTCCCCAATTTGCGCCCAATCGCATTAATGTGCACCTTGTGGAAACTGTTGGAGCGAATGCTGGCTACGCGACTTCAGTGGTGGATGGACACTTACCGGTGGTACCACCCGGCACAGATTGGGTTCAGACCTCGTCTGGGGACAGAGGATGGACTTGAGCATTTATCATCAATGGTGCTACTGGGCGGCCGGTCTCGCAAAGTGCGGACGTTGCTTGCCATGGACATTCACAAGGCATATGACAACGTCAGCCACAATGCTATCCTGGAAGTTCTCCAAAGCTTACTTGTGCCGGAAAAGGTCCGATCTTTTATCCGGACCTTCTTGACTAAAAGATCATTTTCAGTACGGATTGGTGGAACTAGTTATGGCCATTTTATGCCCGTCCGTGGAGTGCCTCAGGGATCAGTGATTTCACCCTTCCTATTTAACGTAGTTATGCTGCCACTTGCCTGGCATCTTGGCTCCATGCCAGACATACACCTTTTGGTGTACGCGGACGATATTACAGTATGGACTGTCCACCCAGACCTGTCTCAACAAGCCGCGAGCTTGCAACAAGCTTTAATCGACACACAGAAGTGGTGTGAATACGCTGGGCTCTCGCTTTCAGTCGAGAAGACTGCCCTTCTGTCCGTTGCCAATGCTTGGGGCCGTCGTAGATTGGAGATATCCCCGATCGCGCTACAACTATCCGGCCAGCCTGTGCGCACTGCTACCTCTCTTCGCGTGCTGGGATTGGAAATTTCGTCGTCAGGGTCAGCTGCCTTGTGGCTTCGATCTGCCCGCCAACAAGCAGGTCAAATGCTACACCTTATCCGACGCATGTCACAAAAGGCTGGGGGCTCCTGCTTCAAAATAGCCCGACTCTTGGTGCGGGCAATACTTCAGCCTCGACTTATCTATCAGGCTCAATTCCAGCATATGACCCAAGCAGAGTGGGCCCGACTTGAATCAATTAATAGAGCTGCAATGCGGACAATCACCTGCCTCCCTCAAATGACGCCCATACCATCTCTTCAGGCAGAAGCTCAACTGAACACCCTGGATGAGCTTGTACATCAGCGCCGCTCCGCCCGCCAGCACAAACTTAATTTTGTTGCGGAGGCAGCGGCATTGGCAATTTACATGGGCCGTCCTCTACCCGCCTTTCCAGCCCACCCTGTAACTAGGCCGCCCTGGCTATATCATCAAGTGACCGACAACAGGCCGCTAACTAGACTCCACAGTCGGTCGACCGGGAACGCAGACGCGCAGACCGCGGGCGCACCATTACGAGCGGCTGCGAACCAGCCCCAGGTTGTAGAGGCATTTGTGGACGCTGGGGCCCAAGACGGCGTTTTAACTACGGCGATCCAATGTCCCTCTCATTCAGAAGCGAACCAAAACTGCGCTTATGAATCACTTCGCACTTGGCCTTCTATGCTAGCAGAGCTCACAGCCATCCGGGACGGACTGCAAGCGCTACTACCAGCACTTCAAGCCCCTGGAAGTTTTACTGTACAAATGTACACGGACTCAACGGCGGCCATACGGGATTTGCGCCGTGTATCCTCCAACTCGTCCGTTTCAAGAGAGATTCATAAACTGCTGGACACATACCCCTGCCCTCTCCGACTGTCGTGGATCCGGCGTAATACTATCACCGCGCATATTGCGGCGGATACTTCCTGTCACCTCTCCTCGGTTCCACGACCGCTGCCCTTGCTGACAACGGACCCACATGAAAAATTTGTCCAACTAAAGGAAGATCTGCGTCGCGCCACACGCGCTCTCATCCCACCGTGTGGAACAGACCTCCCCAGTGGGCTCGCTCGCTGGGAGGAGGTCCTGCTGCGTAGACTTCGAGTTGGGGTGGCCCTATCTCCTGCGGTAACCCGGGCGTGGCCACCACGATACCATGCCCCGTTTACCAACACCTGCCCTTTCTGTACGGTTCCTGCCGAAGACGCCGACACCAACCACCTACTATGGACGTGCCCTTCCCTTAGTGCAGCGAGATCCAGACACCTTCGCGGCACAGGCCTGCATCCTGGGAGACCTCCTGATCTGCACCGATGGCTGTGGGGGCCCCACCACCGCTGTCTTCTGGATTTCCTCCGGGAAACGGGTGCCAACTTGTACCTATAAGACTTTATGCCAAAGGGCATACTATCGCAAAAAAAAAAAAAAAAAAAAAAAAAAAAAAAAAAAAAAAGTGAGGGGCTCGTAAAAATAAAAGTAAAAAATAAAGAGCGCACGTGAAAGAAAAGCAGTCCCCGGCAAAATGACTGTCGTCTGCTCCTCACGTAAACCTCTTGGCGCTGCTAGGGGCAGCCACCTGCGCGCATTAAAACTCGGATCCGCCACGGCCGCGGCGGCAGAACTTTCTCGGACTCTATGCCGCGCTTCGGGGATGGGGCTTCCAAAGAAGATCCGGACTTCCATAGAAGAGGCGGCTTATCAGGAAGCCCGCCGCGCTGCCAGGCGAGAATGCAATCGCCCAGAAGAACAAGAAGAAGAAGTAATTAAAGCCGCTATTCCACCACGAGAGAGCGCTCCACGAAGACTTTGGGGCGGCGGGCGATGAAGTATTGGAAGACTGATATGAAAACTGTACAAATAAAGCACCTGTGTACTTCTCTTGCATTTTACTTGCCCTTCTGCTGACAAGAGCGATATTAATACCTAGGGTAAATGGTTCTCAGTGACTTCAGTTGCGCTCGTCGAGTTTAACTTAGTGATATAAACAGAGCTTCGCAGTAACATCAGACTTACACCCTTGTGCAAGCTGGCTTTGACATTTTTTTTGTTTCAGGCGTGCTTCATGGAGTTAGCTCTCTGCATGGGCGCTCTGCAGCGGGATAGATTCTTTCTTGCTGCCCCCGATGCTCCGTACCCTCTTATCAGTGATCGGCAAATGCGAGAGTGTAGCTACGTCACATATAGACGCCGCTAATCTTTTCCCTCGTACTTCTAGCTCCTTTCCAACCTGTTTTTTTCTCGCGTGTGCGTGGGATTCTGGCGGAGGAGTTTCCTGCGTACACGGGACCCGCAGATTGTCGTTTCGCATAGCCATACCAAGCTTGGTGATGGCTTTGTTTGGTGGCTCTGACTACAACCCTCAAGCGTCAGAGATAGTTGTTCTATAGGAAAATCTCGATATAACGAATCACGCGGGAGCGCCCAAAATCGTTCGTTATTTTGAACTACAACTTGGTAGTGGCGCTAGCAGTTGGCACTAAACATGGTGATGATGACTGCTATTCCGCTTGGGGGAACACACAGAAATGACGGTTTCTGTTTCACGCGAGGGTTGCGGCGCTTTTACTTTACCCGAATTCGTAATACTGATGTGGTGCGACTATAACGGAGAAAATAAACTGCGTGTGTTATTCGGAAATATGTTCTATGCAGAATTTCGAAGGTGTGAAATATTTCGAAGCTCTGAAACACTTTTAGATTGTACATATAGGCAATCCGGCGGGGATTTTGAAAATGTTCGTAACTGTGAGAAGTTCGTAAATGTGGGGTTCGTAGTAACACGATTTCATTGCAAATATAAACCTCCCAGGCAGTAACGGACAGCACACTCGCCGAGACAGCCGAATTGTTAAGACATCCGAAATCTGATCGGAAGGTGCAGGTTAGGTCCCCACTCTGGAGGCGTGTTTTTCTTCACTTTCTTTCCTATATAGATTTGAAAAAGTTTACTTCACAAATCGTATTAAGCATGCATACTAGCTTGCACAACGGTGAAAACCTGATGTCACAGCAGAGCTATGTTCGTCTCATTAAGCTAAAGTAGACAAGCGCCATATGTCACTATGAAACTCGTAAGCAGCAGACCAAATCAAACGTAAAGTATAAAAGTGCTTCATTTATATAGCGCCCTCTTCACTCCTCGTATACTTCATCGCCCGCCGCCGCAAAGTCTTCGTCGAGCGCTGCCTCGCCATTGAAGACCGGCACTACTCCTTTTTAAAGGAGCCATAAGGACAAAATACAAGTTTGTTTTATTCGAAAGATTTAGTGTTTTCTAGTGCTCCTACCGCTTGTCCGGCAGCGAACGATGCCGTATTCACTGAGAAGTTAATGAATTTAGGTTAAAATTTTGATTCTCCCGCCAAATCTTGGGTTTTCGGGACGTCAGGATAAAAGTCATCAACGAACTTGCACTACAAGTTTCGGCTTCAGCGCCGCTTGCCGTCAGTCTTCCCAGGTGGCGCTACTATACTCATGCACGGACCATTGTTTGCCGTTACTATGTTTTTTGATCGTATTTGCACCTGGCTTGTTTTTGTTACTGTAGAAAGTATTCGTTTCATGAAACATGGCATATCCTGGACAAACAGGGTCACGTAAGACAATGTCGCTCACGACAATCGGCCAGTGTCGTGTAAGACAACTGGAAAGCTGCAGACTGCTGGGCAGCTAAAACAAACATAGTGCGCGCAGTACCAATGACAGTACGCATCGGTACTTCTACGTTTACTTGTGCTTTCGTCACTTCCACTGTTTATCTCCTATTCTTGTTTATGTAAAAAGACTGTGCCTTATTTAAGCCCTAATAGCTCGTTCGGCAAGCTTATAAGCTCTGCTTAATATCCGTTTGCTCTTGCCGGCCTCAGCCAATCGGAGAGCTGGTGCCTATGACATCATAGGTATTGTTCCGGGAAATGAGCTAGTTGTCCGCATGGCCATTCCTTTCTTTCATAATTATATGCCTTGTTTGAGTGAAGTTTATGTTAGGAATGGTGTCAGTGTGATTCTAGCGAGGCAATATTTCGAATAGAGCAAACTTATGTTTTGTTTGCATGGCCCCTTTAAGTTAAAAATGTATGCGATTATTGGTTTCTATCCAGGTTCAGTTTAAAAAGGCCACCCGTCATTTCGGGATATCTTGCAACTAGACGGTGTAGGTCCTTGCAATATACTTCCTCTACGACATGCTCTGACTTTGTAAAACGAAGCATATTTATTGAACAGGTCTGGCGCCAAGTCTGTACGCGGCCTCCGAGGACCCTCTGGAGGACGACGACTCAATCGTGTTGTACCCGAACGCACTCGCCAGCCGCGTTACCACGACCGCTGCTGCGGAGCCTGTGGGCCCATTCCAGAGGGTTGTGTCCGGCGGGTCCTTCCAAGTGACGGAGGACATTCGGGTGACGCAGGTGCCTCCAAAGGAAATCTCGGACCTCGCTGTAGCTGACGTCCGACCTGGCCCGAACGGCACGCTACTGGTGCAACTCACATGGACGTGGCCTGGAGCCCATTTGAACTCAGGGACTGGTGAGCTTTGAATGCGCTTGTCTGGAGCGGGTGTTTCCTTCTGGATGGGTAGTCGGTAAGGTAGGGCGTGAAAAGAATTTTAACAGTCGAGCATTGCGAGTGATGCCAGGGCACCAGCGCGGTGGAGGGCATTTCCTGCATCGGCAACACGCATCTGACAAGGCCGATTGCAATATATATATATATATATATATCTATATATATATATATATATATATATATATATATATATATCTATATATATATATATATATATATATATATATATATATATATATATATATATATATATATATATATATATATATATATATATATATATATATATATATATATATATATATATATATATATATATATATATATATATAGACAGAAAACAAGGGTTGGCAGTCAAGAAAACCTCGGAAAGCAAAGGGGAGGTTGTGGTGGGTAATAGGAAGAGATGAAGAATTTTTTGAGTCGAAAAGAAAGTGGTGAAAAATGCCCGCCGGGTGGGATCCGAAGTTCCGAACCCACGACCTCCAGAATACTGGTCTGGTGCGATAACCACTACGCTACCGGCGGGGCTGTTTCCCCAGCACTTTCTCGGGTATTTATGTTAAGGTATTTTTGTTTCTTGCACTTGGGGGTGGTAGCCAGCGCCACTCGGACTACTCGGGGTGAAGGGGACCTTCTTTTTAACCCCCGGGCCGTGGCTCGAGTGTCTACGACATGTCGAGAGTGGTCGACCAGCGTTGAACCCTCTTAAGCTTTAAGCTCCCTTTGGCACCGAGACTGCCAGAACAGAGGCCCTCGCTAAGCATGTAGCGAATCAGAAAATGGGAAATGAGGGGCTCTGTGAAATAATATATATATATATATATATATATATATATATATATATATATATATATATATATATATATATATATATATATATATATATATATATATATATATATATATATATATTTGTCAAAACTTAGGTGCACACACTTGGAAAACACTGAACAAGGGTTTTATTGTTCCCAACAGTTGCGAAAGGAGAACCTTTCTTCTTCAGGGGTTATTTTAGAATAGACAGAAAAACGCTTATACACACTTTGCCTCCGAGGGCTTCACTTTCTCCTCACCCTCGTCAATGAGAGCTCTCGGGGAGAGTTGCCTTTTCCCATCTTCTGTAGTATAGTTACGACATCTTATTCTTACTCTCCCCCTTTTTTACTCTCCCCGAGAGCTCTCATTGACGAGGGTGAGGAGAAAGTTAAGCCCTCGGAGGCAAAGTCTGTATAAGCGTTCTTCTTTCTCTATTCTAAAATAACCCCTGAAGAAGAAAGGTTCTCCTTTCGCAGCTGTTGGGAACAATAAAACCCTTGTTCAGTGTTTTCCAAGTGTGTGCACCTAAATTTTGACATATTTCTACGGTAGTGCGGAACTTCTTACCTGCTATATATATATATATATATATATATATATATATATATATATATATATATATATATATATATATATATATATATATATATATATATATATATATGTATATAAGGGTTGACAGTCAAGAATGCATCAGAAAGCAAAGGGGTGCATGCGGTAGATAGGTAGGTCGTTGAAACAGATGAACAATTTTGAAATACAGGAATTAGAGAAAAATGTCCGCCGGGGGGATCCGATCCCACCTATATGTGGCTTCGGATCCCACCCCGCGGGCATTTTTTGTGCGGCGAGTGATTCAAGAACAGGTCGCCGAAGCGCTTCCCTCAGCCTACGAACCGCGACATGTGCCTGTATCCATGGCTTCACCCTCGACCTCACCCTTATCGTCACCAGTGGTACCGCCCTTTTCAACTACTGCCGCAGCGCCTCTCGCTCCCCCCGTAGCACTGCCCCTAACAATACCCATGGCAGCGCCACTCGCTTCACCGGCTGTGGTGACTTACGCTTCAGTCGTACGACGACTGGAGCCAGACGCCTTCCAACCACATCAGTACACGGCATTCCAGTGGGCGACACCGTATCATCGACCGGCACCCCAACAGCTGAATCTTTGGCGCACACCAGACAACCACCCATCTGTTACGCATGCTGTATGCCCGGGCACGTGGCGTGGATGTGCCGTCGGCGGCCACCACGTACTAGTGATGTCTACCCTGTATCGGCCTTCGGATCTAAGCTGTCTTTCGCCCACGGTGATTCAGGACCGACACGGAGCTCTTGCACTAGTGAGCGACGACCATTTTCTAGCCGTCGCCCTTCGTCCCCGCCTCGCCGCTCCGTGTCGCACATGCGCCCCCGACAAAATCTGACCGCTGAAGGAAACTGACGGATGCAGTTCCCGAGGCAAGAACTGCAGCTACGTCAAAATGCCGAAGTCTTCTTATCTCACCAGCTAACGTTATAGATGTGACTGTGGAAGGTGTAGGCGCACTCGCGATTCTTGATACGGGAGCCGCAGTGTCAGTGTTAGGTGAACGTATCTGCCGGTCTTTGCGTAAAGTCACAACACGTCTCGGTGGACTTACTCTTCTGGCTGCAAGTGCGCAAGACGTTAAGCCGCAAGCCATGTGCACCGCTCGTGTCCTCATCTAAGGCATCACGTACGTCATCAAGTTCGTTGTGCTCCCGTCATGTTCTCACGATATCATTCTTGGGAGAGACTTCCTATCCCGTCATCATGCCATAATCGATTGCTCTCGTGCGCAAGTTTAACTTCTACCGTTGTGAGAGCCGCCGCAGAACGAACTGTCGATCAAGTCATTGGTTTCCGAAGATACCGATATTCCCCCGAGCTGCTCCGTGATTGTGCCTGTTTCTTGCAATGTCGCTGCGGGCACAACAGTAATTTTCACACCGTCGAGTTTCTTTCTTTTGCGCAAGTTGCTCCCCTTACCTTCCGCTGTTTTAGATGTTTGCTCAGGTTCAAGCTTATAGGCGATCTACAACACATCCTCTTGCCCGACAACACTGTTGCACGGGAAATGTCTGAGATTCGTGGAGGCTGTTGATTCCTCGCGTGTAAAGGCCGTGCCCGACGAACCGTTGTTCTTCCCTCTGAGTGCACTTAGTCCCGCGTGTGCAGCACGTCCACACGTACTCCTACAGTCTATCAACAAAGACCTCATTTCGGCCCAACGCGACAAGCTTGAACCTTCTACAACGTTCTTGCGAATCGTTCGATTGCCAGCAGGCCACCTTGGGACACATGTGGAATGTCGCCCATGAAATTGACACCGGCTCCCACGCCCAACTACGGGAACGACCGTATCGCGTGTCACCTGCGGAGCGCTGCGTGATCGACGAGCAAGTAGCAGATATGGTTGCGCGCAACGTAATTCGGCCCTCTACCATCCCGTGGGCCTCACCCGTGGTACTGGTAACAAAGAAAGACGGGTCGATCCGGTTCTGCGTAGATTACCGTCGCCTGAACAAGATTACACGCAAGGATGTCTACCCGCTACCTCGTATCGGCGATGCTCTGGACTGCTTACCGGGGCCGAGTTCTTCCCCTCACTACGTTTGCGGTCCGTCTATGGCAAGTGCCCATGGCCGATGCCGATCGTTGAAAAACGGCGTTCATTACGCCCGACAAGCTTTACGAATTCAATGTGATGACTTCCGGGCTTTGTAATGCACCAGCTACCTTCGAGCGAATGATGAGCAATGTTTTACGGCGCCTGAATTGGAAAACCTGTCTGTGTTATCTCGATGACATTTTCGTGTTTTCGCCAGATTTGAACACGCACCCTGAGCGCCTTGAACAAGTGTTGACGTGCCTTACTTCGGCTGGCTTGCAACTAAACTTGAAAAAGCATCGCTTTGCTGCTCAGAGGCTAACAATCTTGGGACACGTTGTTTCTAAAGACGGCATTCTTCCGGACCCGGAAACCTTCGTACAGTGACAGAGTTTCCGAAACCGACCACTCTGAAAGACCCTAGAAGCTTTATTCGCCTGT
Source organism: Haemaphysalis longicornis (assembly GCF_048455015.1). Lineage (NCBI taxonomy): Eukaryota > Metazoa > Arthropoda > Arachnida > Ixodida > Ixodidae > Haemaphysalis > Haemaphysalis longicornis. The sequence goes on from NW_027526204.1 coordinate 114,702,242, forward strand.
GTTGCTATTTTCAGCAATTCGTCCGAATCTTTGCAACCTTTATCACCGCTTTAACGCAGCTCGTCAACGGAGGCGCAGAAATTACCGACTGGTCTCCTGCTTGTGAAAAGGCATTTGTGGCAATGCGAAGCCTGCTGACGCCGCCGCCAGTACTGCGCCATTTTGACCCGCTAGTACCTATCGAAGTGCACACTGACGCCAGTGGTGTCTGTCTCGGTGCCGTTCTCGCTCAGCGCAAAGCAGGGTTCCGTGAATACGTTTTTGCGTACGTCACTCGCACCACGACGAAGGCGGAGGAGAACTATTCCGTCACCGAGAATGAATGTTTGGCTATTGTTCGGGCTATCACCGAATTTCATCCTTATCTCTACGGTCGTCCATTCAGCGTTGTCACGGATGACCACGCTCTGTACTGGCTGTCCTCACTGAAAGACCCTTCCGGTGAAAGAAAGGTGAAAGAGAGGTGAAAGAAACATTCTTGCAGAAGGGCCTCGATAGGAGGGCTCTGAGGCCGAAAGTGTAGAGACAGGCTACCCGTCACAGGGTAAAATGCAGGGAGGATTGCCCATAGGAGTTCACGGACATGCAACTGTGCGGTGAAGTTGGGAGAGGGAAACAAGGCAGCAGATTTGTAGAGAGAAGTACTGGAGAAAAATAAAAATGGAATAAATAACAAAAGTTAAATATGTTCCTGTTCGGGGTATTGAGCGAAATGCTGACTGCGCTAAGGGGCGGCTACAAAGTCGTAGCGACGCCAATATCCTCGAAGTACTCAAAACAATAAATAAATAAATAAATAAATAAATAAATAAATAAATAAATAAATAAATAAATAAATAGTCAGTTATATTTTGATACAAGCACGCCGGTCTAAAGTTTGCGAAGAACTTTCTGGGGCTCTTTGAAGCAAAAGCAAGAGATATTGTGCCTTAAAAGCACGTGGCTGTGCACCCACAAGCAATGCGCCACGCCACAGGCTCTTCCTCGGTGATCAGGATAGCTCCTTCTGGAGGAAGGCTTACTTAGGACAATTTCCTTGGCAGTGTGTTCCCCACTCATTCATAGAAAGGGCCGTTGAATGTCTTATGGCCACAGCACACGCACCGCGCGTACTTTTACAGCCTCCGCTATGATTGCCAGAATGACCTCGTCTCTGGTGAACACTTAAGCCAATATTCGCAACAAAGGCGACGACTATGTGGACACCTAATTCCTCTTTATGGTGTAGTCGCAGGAACGTGGGAAACATCGGAGTTTTGTAGCTATACGTAATTATAGGTCCCTTATCTTCCTGGACACCGTAGGTGCGCGGACGTAAATGCCTCTGTATCCTAGGTTCTCACCGAGTGTTTTATTTTTATACCAATAGTTTCTCCGCAAATATGAATTCCATCTCTACGCAGCACAGCTTCGGCGCTAGATTTTTCTGAGTGCTACAACCATCTTTTTTCGTACTGTAAATTATAACTCATGGGTAAATTACCAGACCAACTTTATAAAATCCTGAGCGGGTTTGGAGCGGAAGTTTGGTCATGTTAATTTTTTGGCACTGCATGTTTATTACCATGTTTAATTTCGCTCGGAATTGCACAGCAGTGCTTACCTCATTGGAAGCTCAATTCCTCAGCATGACTGAAATACTGCTTTGTCTGAGGGATAATCTTCTTAGTAAAAGCAACCATACTGCACGTTTCCAACAAGGTTTCATATGAAAACGTGCGTCTTCCTACCTAAATTAATTTTTTTTTCTGGCAGCTTCTTCTGTGGAGATTCGAGCCAGCAAGGAGCGCGCCATGCTGAAATCAAGCTTCGAGAGTGGAACTCCAATCACGGAGAGCAACGTTCTGGAAGGGAACTTCAACCCGCTCCCACCTGGCACCAAACACGTAGTGACCTTAAGCCTACCAGAGGAATTTTCCTCTCCACAAAGTAACGGTGACTCGAACTGGAACGTGTATTTTGCCGGTCGCGTCTCAAACAGTGACGGTCTGAAATCTACTTCGAACATTGCTTACGCGTCGTTTATTCCTGAACTTGTACCCACCACAGTGTACGACATCACAGAGACTACCACGATCGAAGCTAGCACAACCGAAGCTTCAACCATGGAAGTCTCCCGAAACGAAACTGCAACTACTGAAGGTCCTACCAGCTTAGTCTTTACAGCGGAGGTAACGACAGTAAAAGCTGCTGTCACAGATGCAGCGGTTACCGGCGCTAGCGCAATCGAAGTTACCCCTTCAACGACTGGAAAAACCGAAGCTGGCAAAATTAGCACTGCTAGCATAGGGAGCAGCATAACTGAAGTTACCACCACAGTGGTAAGTTCAAACGAAAGCAATTCGGCTGCAACGGATGGTACTGCAACAGTCGCTAAAACCGAAGAAGTCACTAAAACGACCCAAGTTACTATCGCAAACAGCATCCTAACCGAAGCCACTAGCGCTGACACTGCAGCCATCACTTCTACGACAACCGAAACCACTGACAGAAGTGAGATTAAAATCCAGACCAGCACCAGCGCAGATTTTGCGACCAAAGACATCAGAAGTGGATCAATTACCACAGAAGTCGCGACAGCCCAGGCAAACAAAACCTCCGCTACAACGGAGACAACATCCATCACAATATCTACTGTGGGAGAAAAACCAAAGAGAAATTCAGATAGCGTGGTTTTGTCCGTGCCTGCGCTGCTTATGATTGTAGGCGCTCTCGCCTTCTTTGTTGCAATCTCGGCGGCCTTTGTAATCACACACTGCGCGAAAAAACGCTCGAGCAACCTCTTGCACGTGGAAATGGCACAGCTAAGGCAAGCCACCAGTGCATAGTACCCCACCCACTCCACCGCGAAAAATAGCGGGGATGAATCGAGTATTTTGTTTGATCAAACGGGTATTTTCTTGATTGTCAATGTATTTTAAACATGTATGGACTTCAGTGCTGTTGACCTGTCTTGCTAAAAATATTTTTAGGAGTGTACGTCTCCGTAGTGGAGTTAAGTTGTAGATGCTGCAAAGATAGGAAGGTGTTCAGCACTTTGAATTTTCTGACTCACCTTTCTTTAAAGAGATGAAAAAGTAAAATGTCACTGCAATATGTAGGGTACTAGGTGTTAAGCATCCTAAGCCTAAAAATAAAGCATTCTATCTAGTTTGAAAGCTACAACCTAGGGACTGTATTTTGCATTTCGTCTCAGAGAACTACAAGAGTCAGGCACATGTCAACCTACTGGACATGTGTTATAAATTTTTATTTATCTTGAAATAAAGTTGTTTTTTATACCGCTGTTGTGAGATATCATTTTTAAAGGTAATGCTGGCAGGCTTAATCACATAGCAAGGAAATTACCCAGGTTTGACAATGCCCACAAACGCAAGACAACGCAAAGTGTGCGCGCTGACATTGTGACGTGTTTTTTTACAATGCGCACTTATCTTGAATTGTGCGTGTCCTTGTAAGCACTCCAAATTTAGCAAAAAGGAACCCATCAGATTCTGATAGGTTAACCGCGTACCAAGAACCGTCCTGTACGTTATATTTGAGGGAGCGCATAGAAAGCAGCTGTACATAAAGCTTAGTATCTGAAAACGTAATTTCACCACCTCGCTCTAAATAGCGGACAAGTGAAATGTCATATTTCTTAACGTTAACAGCTGACAGTCCTTTGTGCATACACGTGGCAGGTTGTTTTAATTTAATGCCATAGACCAAGCCCTCTTTCTGCTATGTGTGCTTCTTATTTTAGTGCTGTGGCTCTTATGGGGTGTCTATGTACATTTCTCAACGCTCTCTTGTTGGAAAGGTGTTGAAATCATAGAGCAGCTTTATAATGTCATCACCTCGGGATTATCACAGGACGTACCGTGACCTGCACATGCAGTAACTCCGGGGAAGCATGCAGTAACTCCGGGTTCGTGGTGTAGCACGTGGTTTCGAAACCACCGTGTGCATGTTGTGTTATTGAATGTTTTTTGCACCTAATATATGTTATTTTATTCCTCTCGTTGTTATGTATTTATTTTTATTCCGAAGGCGCTATGGTGCACCCCGCAACAATTGTGTTGTCCCAAAACTAAAAACGTAATAAAATATTGAACCTCATCGACATGGTACTCGATGGCTCTCTGCTTTGTTGGCCTAAACCTTTGTTTCTCGTGGGAAACAGAGGTTACTTTTGCAGTAGCCAATCTCAGTGTTTTCTGGCAACTGCAATTACACCGTTATATTCTGTTCCATAGAGAAAGAGCAGTTCTTCTTAAGGACCAACTCTTGATCTAGAGCCACGAGCGCATTATACCCACCAAAGGTGGCAGGACTGGAATCAGTTTTACCATGTAGGCTCCAGCTTGCGACAGCCACACAACGGCTACTTAGAGCAAACCAACGCACAAAGATTAACCATGGCAGCAAGGCGTGAATCAAAACAGCTATCGGCGTACTAATAACTCAAATGTGTAATGGCGAGAAACCACGGAGGTTCATTTAAAACGGAACCAAAATTAATCATAAAAAAGTACATGCGCTCTGACAATGTACAAGGAAAAAGAGAAATTGAACTCTTCCCAAATAAGTATTTTAAGTGCAGCCACAGCCAGGCTCCTACATCCGCAATCTGTGTATCATGTTCCGTTATATACACACTTATTTACGTGCCCGAAATTGAAGAGTTTGACGGAAAAAAGTTTGTTTTTCCTTATGTTCATTGCCTGGCGTACGTACGAAGAAAAATGGTTCCACACTTTGTTTCAAACGTGGCTATCCGCCGCACCAAGTTGAGGAACGCCTGCCCGGAAATAAACGTTTAGAACTCAAATATTCCAGCATCAAAAGCCGCATTTTTTTACAATATGTGGAATCCTAAGTGCCATGTGATGTTGGCATTGCACACAATTTTTGCTGCCTTGCGGTTGATAAAACATATAGGACAGGCAGGGAGCCGTGTGAATGGGTGCTTGAGAGAGAATTTGAATTCATTAATTAAAATGTTTACCCAATTTTAGTGCGTCCAAATTTGACCACCGTGCCAAGGTTTGGAGCACTGCTGTAGGGATTAGACGGAATGCTTTCCTATGCCCTCTTGTGCGATTTTGGCTCGTTGCTTTCTTTTTTATTTCAATTCAACGAGCCCGTCATTCCCTGATGAGATAAACTGAAACCCTCGCAGGACCCTCGAGTCAGGATATCTCGGTGACACAGTTAGTAGGGGGTTTCGTCCCCATTACGGCTCCAGAGGAGACGTACTAGATGTTTGAGTCATGGTCGGGCGGAAATGAAAATGTCCCCTTCACTCTGGAGTTGCAGAGCGGCCCTGCCTGGCATGCCATCAAGACACATTCACGTACACATAAAGTATCAGAAAAACGAAAGAAAAAAAGCCACTCATATAACTCTATTGATAGAGCTTCGGATTTCACCCCGAACTCGTATCGCTCCACCTTTTGTGTCTTGCCTTCCACCCCAAATTTTTTGTTTTAATACGAAAAGTTTGAGGTGCCACAAATTGATGTCCAGTGAAGCGCTTGAAAACAACTAGAAGTGCTCATTGCGGAATCAAATGCTTTATTGCAATAGAATATTTACAGTAACAATTACCGTATTTGCACAAACCAAAATCTCCTTAAAAGCGGTCAGCAGAATTTGCATCTACACGAACGCCTCCAAAAATACAACTAAATTCAATCAAAGAAACTTTTGTGTTAAATATTTTCTGAGTAAACTTTACTGCGCTTTACAATGAGGGCACATAAGAATCGTGCAAATAGGGTGCACTGCGGTCGCAATTACATTGTGGTCACCGTGGTGGTCTCTGCGAAGAATCCGGCCACATTCTTGGTCAGCACAAAATCCGAACATGATAGGTACCGCGTGATTCATGGTTAAGGTCGTTGTAGGGCGTCTGTCCAAACTTGTATCTCGCGAAGGCCAAGACGTGTCCTGCTTGTCGAGTTTCTCAATAACCACTGTTGTGTCATTTCCTAGTCTGTGCAATAAAAAAAAAAACTTTCCAGTAAATAAGGAATGTGTGTTTTTAGAATTGCGTCCTTGGTCGCACGGTGTAAATTTTAACGCCCACAGGTTCAGAATATTTGCCAGGAAAGCGTTGGCCTAGAGATGTCTCCAGGTATGTGCTCTTGTGGAAACATGTAGCGCCATGTGAGTTTTAGCATCCGCGCGCAATGTAAAAATCCGGGGGCATTCCCTGCCGTGGGTATGCTTAGCAGTTCGGGTTGTGTTGTGTAACAACGTGTGAGTATTCGGACTCGGTCGAAACAAATCAAAGAGATACCTTTTAGTCTGGGAAGAGGGAAGTCTCGCGATAGTTGTGGTCCGGCTGGATTTGCTGTGTTGGAATTAAGCTACGTTGCTATATTGAGGATTTCCTACATTTAAATACTGGCACAGGTCTTTGTCCTCACTCTCTCCACAGGGTCATTCTCCCTGCCCGGGTATGTGCCCACTGTCGGTACGTTGGGGACGAGAGGAATTGAAAGTTCAAAAGCTGGCACGGGAGCTCTTGTTCGTTCTCACCGCAACCTTGCTCCTTGCCAGCAAATACGTTTTCTTTGCCTTTTACCTGTGACAATATAAGAACAGTGGCCTGACCTCTATGTCACAGAGGTAGGACCCACACGATTGGTGGGCGGAGACAATGACGTTTTATTATAGCGCTGCTGCGCCAATCACGTGGTGGCATCGTGCAATGGCAGGCGGAAATAGGCGCCGCGCCTGGCGAGCGGCAGCGGTGGGGAAGAAGAAGAAGAAGAATCAACTTTTATTGAGCCCATTAAAATGGTTACTGCTCGCAGGCACCAGACGGGGTGGGACCTTCTTCGCGCGTACAATATGCGTCCAGCAGCTCCTGGTCCCTGACGGCCAACGCGAGCTGGGTCGTTACGTGTGGGCTGGACAACAAGGTCTCCCATGGCTCTGGGAGGGTTGGGGTTTGGGAAGTTGGGGTGAGCTGCGGTTCGGTGCGGTGGGGTGTGTGTGTGTTTGTGCGTGCGTGTGTGCGTGCGCGTGCATTCGTGCGCTGCGGGTGTGCGTATGCGCGTGTGTGCGTGTGTGTGCGTGCGTGTGTGTGCGTGTGCGCGTGGGTGCGCATGTGCATGTGTGCGTGTGCATGTGCATGTGTGCGTGTGCGCGTGTGCGCGTGCCTGCGCGTGCGTGCGTGTGTGTGCGTGTGTGTGTGTGTGCGTGCGTGCGTGTGTGTGTGTGTGCGTGTGAATGTTCGTGCGCGTGCGTGCGCGTGGGCGTGTGTGTGCGTGCGTGGGCGTGGGTGCGTGCGTGCGTGCGTGCGTGTGTGTGTGTGTGTGTGTGTGTGTGTGTTGTCTTTCGGGGCTGTTATTCTGGGATTGAGCTTTTTGGGCCTTTCTGTTGGCTCGGACATCGGAGGCCGCTCCTTGCGCTGCGGTGCAGGCAGGAGCGGCAAGGCATCCATCTCCTCGTCAGATGTCAGGGCTGCCCTTCGCTTGAGCCGCCACCGCCGACGGCGTCAGGAGCGCCACAGGTGGCACGGGCTGTGCGCAAGGGGTGGGAGCCGATGCGGCGCTCCCGGTGCCCGTCCCCTCGCCACCCTCCAACGTACTGGAAGACGGGGAGCAGGGGCGGGAGCGGCATCGGTGCCGACGGAGGCGGTTGGCACCACAACCGCTGCTTCCTCATTATGAGGTGTGGTAACGGGTTGGGCTGCCGGAGGCAACCCAGTGGGGGGTGGGGGGGGGGGAGATCGGGTTGGACTCGCTGATCTATGTCCCTGTGGAAACCCGATGCCGCTCCGCCCCCCGGCGAGCTGCATCGGCGTACCTCCACAGGGGCAAAGAGGCGAACCTCTTCCGCGCCTCTGGGAAGGTGATATTTCTGAGTTACCTTAACATTAATTTTTAATCAGTGATCTTAACATTAATCTTCTCATAGGGTGATAAAACATCCGTAGGAAAATACCGGCCCATTTATATTCTTCCATTTTTCAGCAAAGTGCTTGAAAAGTTGATAGAACAACGTCTTTCGAACTACATATGCAAGTTCAACGTACGAACTCCAAGGCAGTTTGGCTTTCAGAGCGGTTATTCCTCTAATCAAGCGTTGGTCGCTCTGAGAACATTAAACATGAAACTGATAAGGGGAAATTTGTTGGCGCTGTTTTTTATTGATTTTACGAAAGCTTGATATTCAATTAATCATAATATTCTTTTTCAAAAAATCTAATCTCATGGTAATAATGGCCCTGCCCTGCAGTTAATACGCAATTATTTATTAAATCGGGAAGAAACAGTCAATATATCTGGCGTATCATCTGCCACTAAAACAATTAACGTAGGTGTTTCCCGGTGTTCCATTCGTGGTCCACTTCTATTTTTGCTTTATATCAGTGATCTTCCCAATTGTCTTACGCCAGCATCTGATTGTGTTTTATATGCGGAAGACACCACCACATATTCGTCGCATATGTGCAAAGATGATCTAACCGACAATCTTAATCGTGACCTCACCAATATTAACACGTGGTGCCGCAAAAACCAACTACTTATAAATTTAAGCAAAACTAAATTCATGGTTTTTGGCTCGTGTAGCAAAAAACGAAGTAATATTTCTCCTTTGCGGATTAATTCCCATGCAATATTCCCAGCAGAAGAATGTTCGTTCCTCGGTATTAAACTTGACCCATTCTTGAAATTCAATGTTCATATTATTTCCCTCAGAAAAAAAAACGGCGTTTGGAATTAGAGTGCTTATAAATCACGGCGATATTTTCCTATTTCCACACTCCTCGCACTATTGGCCACGAGGACATACGTGGCGCAACCTACGAGTGACGTCACTTGTAGTACGCCGGGATGAGTACGTGAGACCGGTTGAGCGGATGGCTTCGCCGCACAGGCTTAAAAGTGGTTGTGCGATCTGCACTTAGGCTTAAGCAGTGCCTATTTCCCCTCCAATGTTTTTTTTTATATTTATGTTCAGATTTGGTTAACGATTACTAGTACTCTGTACTGCTGATAAATTTACTTTTCGCGACAACTTGTCCGCAATGCGCGGATGGTATTAACTCGAGTTTTTAACGCCTTCCAGCGGGCTTAGACGTGGCTGTGTTTATTTTTAATTAAGACCTCTGCAACATGGGCTTTTGTCTGCTTACAATGGTCCTGCGCCTTTCTCTAGCATCAAGTTCGAGAACTCACGACTGCTCACAGAAGGCGCGGTTGCGTACGAGGCGAAACACGTCGTGGGAAAAATGGGGAGTTTAAGAATAGGGGAACCAAGCGTTGGAGGTCCCCAACAAGTTAGCAGAGTTACTTGATATAGGAGTTTCGAAACTCCCCATAGACCTCATGCATCAAAAAGTGGCCCTACGACTGGTCCACGGTTTTGGATCCTCTTTTACAGTGGCGCCATCTGTTGGTGACAAACTATACAACACGCTTCCCCGCTCGACGACCTGGGCAAAAAATGGTATTTGAGTGCTTATGTAAGCTTGTTATGTCAAAGGAACCCAATGTGTTCAACAAGTGTTTTCTATACGTATGAAGCAAGGGTAGCGACAAGAAATTCCACCGTGGGGTGAACCATCGCTTGCGCACTGCCTGCTGCACGTCATGGGTCTTCTGGCGGCAAAAATAAATAAAAGTCGCTTCGACGGCTTTAAGCAATCTGAAAAGGATTATTTAGAGCCGCTTTATCAGCTACTGGAGTACTGGAGTAGTAGTCAGCGCCTGCTAACCACACGCAACGGGGCTGCCCGTCGCCTGCGGTCAGTACAGAGGTTCCCTAGCCGGCTCAGCTCGCACATGGGAGCACTGCTCCCTATCTTCGAGGGGGACACCGGGATGCCGAACCGACTACGCCTGGAGCCGCCGCCACTAGACACCGGGGAGGCCCTGAGGATCACCACGACCCTCGGCGGGGTCCGCAACAAGCTGACAACACCACCCCAGGCCATCAGCCACGAGGCGGGCCGCCCTGCAACAGGATGGGCTGAGTGGCTACCGGCATCTCTTCACGGACGGCTCCGCATTCTTTACAGGGGCGGAGCTGGCCGGGCTGAACCCGGAGGCCGACCTCCTCCGAGAGAGGGGACCTAGGGCCACCCCGGGGAGGTCATCTTCAGGGACTCCAGGCCTGCCCTGCTGCGGCTGCACGCGGCCGATCAGCCCACCAACAGCAGCGGCTACCCGGAGCGCTACCTTGCAGCCAAGCTATGCAATGCGGCCTCCCGAGGCTGCGACCTGCGGCTACGCTGGCTGCCGGGCAACAGTTTCATACATGGCAACGAGGACGCCCGGGACAGAGAGGCCCACCAGGAGGGCATCGTAGTTTTTTGGGACGTCAACGCCTTCGACGAGGCCCGCACTGTTCTGGCACGCATGGTGCAGATGATGCACCCCGACCCTTGGGTTGTGAGTTGCCTGGTGCCCCGGCCGCTGTCTGCACGCATAACCACGGACTCCCACTGCCTGCTGCTCCGCATGCAGCTCAGCTGCTGCAACATGGTGGAGCACCTGGACCGACACGGGCGCAAGGGCTCCTCTACACGTGCAGACTGTTAGGAACTAGAGACGCTGGAGCACCTACTCTGCTTCTGCCCCCACCACGCGGTACGGAGAGCAGAGCTCCACCGAAGGCTCCAGCGTCAAGGCCTTCCCAGCGCCGGCATGGAGGACCTTTTGTTCCCAAAAAGGCCTTGGGAAACCTCACGACAAGCCTTCGCCAATCTGGTCCATTACCTGGAAATGACGGGCCTCCATATGTAACCAGGACAGCAGTCTTAGTGACTGATGTGCCCGGACTGACAGCCCTATCTGTTATTTCTTCTCCTCTCTTTATATCTTTCTATATCTCTCTAACAATATACTTTATCTTTTCCCTTTCCCTATACTTCCCTTACCCCGCACTGGTTTGTATGCAGGGGAGCTCCCTGCCGAGCTCAAAATTATCTTCAGTGTACTTCCTCTCCTTTTCCTTTACGACAAACCAGAGACAACAATGCGTGACCTCATTTCTTCCTCATTCAACCTCATTTCTGAGGCTGACCACGTGTCCCGACATCCAGCCGATGCATACTATGACGTTGTGTTCGTTTTTAGCGCTATGCACTCCCTCTTAATGAGGTGGCACATTGAACCATCGATGCTTGATCCTCGGAGCCGTTTTATGGAATTTGTTTTGTAGCACATTATGAGGATTTTTTGACGTGTCGGCCAGAGTGTGCGCGCCGTCGGTGCGTACTATGAGTGTTGCCATCCACAAGGCATAAAACTCTAGTTGTGTGCTCGTAGGCTTGCGATATTTGTAGGCCTGTGACCCTCTGTACGATCCAAAGTATGTGACCACTACGAAGGTGGCCTCCTGTACCTCCTCGTTCAAAGCGCGTCCATGTAAACAGTAGTTGCCTGAAGCTTGGGGTCATTGGTGCTGCGCGCATGATCCTCCAGGTCATTCGTGGGGCGCACCTTGTTGTGTCTCCTTGGCAGTGGTTTAGGTCGAGTAAAGAGCGTGTCCATTCATGGTGTTGTCATAATTGGTGGTGGGGGTAGCTCGGGAGTGACCAATTCATCAGCAAGGCGTAAACACGCCTGACTGCATGGATTGTTCGCTGCGAGGCGTTGCTGTCTCTTGGGACAGCAAGCCTGGATTCCAACGAGGACCGTCGAGCGTAGCTATGTAGGTCTTCAACCTTTGCGTGGCGTGGGTGGCCGGTGACCACACGAAGGGAGTCTCGGTGCAAGACTTCTAGCTTGAGCATTTGTGCCTTGGTCCGGTCAATGACCATGGCTCTGATGAACGTCTTACCTGTGAGGACCAAGGTCACTAGCAATCGCAGCACTTCGGCGCAAGCCCCGCTGAAGTGCCTATTGATCCTCTGTACTACTTGCTGTATCGACTCCCGCGATATTCGGAACTACGATAGCTATCGTCGTAGAAGGCAAGGCGCAGTGTTCGCGCCAGCTATCCATGGGCTGCGACATTGCGTCTTCATTAAGCGTAAAATTGACCCGGGTACGCTCAGCTTCAGAGCCTCGAATTTCCAACTGCGTATTGGTTGGAGACACTTGCAGGTTTAAAATATTCTGTGAGCGTGCCGAGGCCCCAATGGACAGCTGTCCCGGTGGTTTCAGTGGTGGTACACTGCTGTGGAATGACCCAGATGGTAATACCCTTCGAGTAGGCAGTCGAGCCGAGGCTCTGTTTATTTCCTGAGTGCTCGGGTGGTGTTAGCCATCGCGGTGGTGAATGTGGTAGGCGATATGATGGCTCCCTGAGGTACTCCCACACCGGCAGCACGAGATACCTTGGGCGAGGTGACGCCTGTTGTTGAGGGAGCAAACTCCAGGATTAGACGTCGGAAGAAAGCTCGAACAAAGTTTAGATACGAGGGCTTGCATTCGCCTCAGCCACAGCCTAAAGCAGGTAGTTGTGTCTGACCGTATAGAAAGCTCTGTACAGGTCGACATCCGCCTAGAGCTCGGGAACGTGGCAGATCCGCCCGTGTCTACGCATCAGAGCCGACGTAATCAGGTGTATGCCGTCATAGGTGCAAAGCCACCTTCCGAAACTCTAGCCAGGATCGAAGTCGGGTTTCCCGTACTCCAAATGGTGGTTGAGTCTGGCGAGCACCATTCTTTCTAGCAGTGTGAAGTGAAGGATTGGCCAACCAAAGAATACATCACAAGAAAGCTTCGCGTTCAACCACCGTCGTCGTTAGACGGAGGGATGCATGATGTTTAAATGCAGAGCACTTTAGGGGCTCACCTTGTCGTCGTAGCTCGCTCACTGGACCCAAGTTGAGCTGCACGGCGTTCCATCGTAGCGGCTATCGTCGCGGCGTAACCCAGATGAATCGAAAGCCAAGCGGTTTATTTATACTTAAGGGTTCGAAACTCGTGAACCACTGGCACTTGTCATACATCTTCCCGTTGTTTAGAACAATGAAAACTACAGGTACATTTGAGGCAAAATATGCACAACTAACCGGCAGCGCCCGCGTTCATTTAGTTAGGAATGCTCGTTGGGTAGGTTTTTACGATAGTGAGTAAAAAAAAGTTGCAGTGCAACGCCGGCACGTGCGGGAGGAAAAGCAAGCACAAAAAGAACAGAACTACCGCTGGCGCTGTTTCAGGCAGGGGGCGCGCGAGCACTGCGAAGGCGGCAAATTCGAAATACGTTGGAGAAATCTGCGGTGAATTCATCAGGAGAGGAATGAGACAGGGTGGCGAAGAGCGCAGTGGGTGGTAAGCGTGAGCGGGTAACGGCGCCACAGCCCATTATGGTGAATCGCTGCTGTGCACTTCCGGCAGCTTTCGCATTGAGTGGAACGGCTTTAATTTCTTTCCCTTAATTTGAGCTAGGATGTCTTCCACCCGAATTTGCCTCGGAATCCAAGACGTTCGCTTCCTACCTCCAAGTGTTACTCCTATCAACCTTCTTTCCACGGCTCGTTTGGCCGACGCAAGTTTGCTTTCACGATTATTCGCAAGTCATCACGTTTCTGAGCCAAACGTCATCACAGAGAGTGGAATTGGTTCTATTCTTTTCGTGTGGTTACAGAGGTAGTTTACCGTTCATTACGTAGAGTGTTTGCCGAATTATCTCTAGCCCGCAGCGGGCTAGAGATTATTCGGCAAACACTCTACGTAATGAACGGTAAACTACCTCTGTAACCACACGAAAAGAAAAGAACCAATTCCACTCCCCTCCCATCACATTCTTCACCGCATCTATCGGCGCCCTGGTCATCCTTCCTGTCCCCCCTGTTCTTCCTACCCATCCATCCCTCATTCTTATTGGGACTGCACCCCGCCATCACTTGACCCATCCCTCGCCTCCATCACCTCCTGGGAGCTCTGGTTGTCTCCCCCGCCGACAGTAAACATCCAGGCTGCCCAGGAAGCTCTCTACAAACACGTGCACCGGATCCGCACGGACATTCTGGAGTACTACGTGGATCCGGTGAATTGAACTTTGAAATTAGGACCTGGACTTAGGTCCTGCGGAAATAAAGTTTGTTCTCTCTCTCTCTCTAGCCCAGTAATTCTACGTGTGGTTTTTCTGTCATGGTATAAATACAAGTTTCTAAGACAGTTATATTCACTCACCTCTTCTCGTATTTGATTGCCATGACCTAAAGGGGCGTTCTGTGTATATGCATTACATCTTTCGTGACCTAAACACGAACCACGCATATATACGCGCACTTACATGCGAGTACACTACTCATCAGTGGCCCATTTACGTTTACAGCAATAAGATGAAACAAAATTTAGCGGTGGTTTTCGAATGCAACGCATCAACAGCCCTGAGGAAATTGCTTTCGTTAAAGGGCCTTGCCAAAAGGAGACCCTAAGGTTAACTGGCTATAACCGAGTTGCAATAACGCCGAATGCTTCAACCCCTACCGTTATTTCGAGGATCTATGACCGCAGGCACGGTTAACAAAAGCAGCTGAAAGAAATCTACGTGGACATTTGCCATTTCCAAGCACATTGACTGATTGTAGGAGGCAACTCCTCCGCGATAATTTCGACCTTATGGGGATCTTAAATGACAAGGCAGATATGTTCATCCTCGGTGACCTGAGATATGTACTTCCGCACCCAACCAAAGAAAGCCACCAAAAATGCGTGCTCTCTCTTACTTTCTCCATGACAGCAACCGGCAAGAATCAGCAGCATCAGGACAGAAAAAAGCCAAGCTGCCTTAATTTCATCCTGGAGCATGTATGTACGGCCGACCTGTGCTCCAGAAAAGCGTGCTAGGATTGCAGACTAATCTCCGCTCCTCTGCTTGGATTGTCCCCTCTTTAAGTACAGTTATTAAAGACGATAGTATTCCTTGGGATACTTAAACGGAGAAATTTCGGTCTGCCTGTATGTCTGTGACTCGATTCAGCCAGCCGGCAAAAGTAAATCAGCAGCTGCGCGATAGGTTTATATACCCACATCCAAATGTAAACGTCTAAGTCCAGTGGCAATGTTCATACTTGTCGACATTGTTGAACAAGAACAAGACGTTACGCAAATATAAGACAGAACAACAACACATGAGCGATATTTGCAGTGTTCATTTATTAAAAAACATAGATGCTTGATTTTTGCGACATGAAATGCTGCATATCCACTGCAGGAAAAAATCACGACGTCGCATGCTGTCCCCCGCGCCACTATAGCTTCTGGCGGTATTTTAAGAAATCAAGCGGCAGCAGTTACGAAAGGTTCCACTAGATAGGTTCCACGTTCCGCTTAGAACGCACGTGGAGAAGCGCAACGTAGCTCTATAAATGTTGAAGTAAAGTGCCTTAATTCACGCGCGTCTCCGCCGTGCGGAGGAGAAACCTTTATTTAACAGTAAAATCAAGATGGTTAGTGGGCCGGGTGCACAGTCCAGGACAAGAGAGTAAGACTAACTTTCTTCAATTTATACAACGCCATCCCGAATAGTCCAAGATTTGTTCTTTACGACGGGAAGGGTTGGAAAACAATACAGAACTGCTTGGAAATACTCATCTGTTCAAATTTCCTGTAATATATGCGCGTATACTATTTATTGCGTTCGTTAGCGAGTATATCAAGCCTTCAACACCGCAATCACGTCATAATTGTTCATGTTGAGAGTCAGTTCGTTATGATAACGATGGTTACGATAGAAATTCGGAGCACAAATGCCGCCTGTGAGAACTCTGGACAACGGTGTCTGCGGCGCGATCGCGGTGGCGTAGCACAAACCTTCTCGTTGTATTTGCATGTGAATATACAACGCACACTTTGGATATGCACCTTCTTGCACGCAGCCATAACGAAAACTAATTTGTGAAGAAGGAATGTGTGCCATACAGCCTGAAGAAAATCTCCACACGATTTTGTGAGCCTTTACATAACCAAACCTCCCAATAAGGCGTTTGTGACAGTGCAGAAAAATTAATGAGTTGGGCACAAAAAAACATTCATCTGATACACGTCAACAACAACTAAAGAAGTAGAAAACAGCTGCTCTATTTCCTGCTGTGTGATGCCCACTGCTTGGTGCGTAAAATTACATGGTTGAGTCTTCATAAGAGCATCTGAAAAATACTCTAGGAAAGCCTACGCATTTTTAATGCTTTTCGAGGAGCTCTGAGGACTGAACTTCACGAATAAGCTAGAAAGGACGAGTTACACACGAACGTATGACCGAGGCTCTGCAGAAAGTTTTCTCTCTCCTCGTGCATTGCAAACTTGTGGGCGATACAGCTTGAAATTATTCAGATGCGTCAGAAGATGGCAAAGATGACTGAAATACTAGAAATACGCTTTTTAATGGACTAAAGCATCAAAGCGGGCGATTTATAGAACAGGCACTGCTGCCCCTCACAAGCGGTGGGTAGCAGACGAATGCGGCGCCAGTCAATAAGGAGACGTCAGAGGCAGGGGGCGCCAGTAAAACATCTCACCGCCAACAGCTTCGCATTTCAACCATCCCGTTTCAACCACTATAGTTCTTTCGACGGGATATTTCAAGTCGTGTCAATCGGCAGCTGCATCAGAGGAAATATGCGAGTTTTGCTGCGTCGCTTCTGTATTCACATGGGGTTTCTACATGGCATAATAAGCCTTCCCGAAACTAGGGGTCTTGTGTTCCCTTTTCTTGAATTTTACATAAAAAAGGACGGCATTTAGCAATCACCCTTTTTGTTAAGCTGTAGTTATTTCGCCCCGACATTTCAATTCGTGTCAGTTGAAAGTTGTGTCAGAGCGAAGTTGCGATTATGGCTGTGTCGTAACTGCATTCACATCTGCACTTAGCACACTAAGACTTTCTGAAGCCAGCGGTTTTTGTTCCCTATTATCAGAGTTTCCCACACCAAACATGGTGTACGGCAATCTACTTTTCATTTTTGAAACTATAGTTTTTTGGACATCACCTTTCAAATGTCAAAAGACACTTGTATCAGAGAAAGAAATGCGAGCTTTGCGGTGCAGCAACCGTATTCACGTCGGATTGGTATACGTGACATATTAAGACTTACAGGAAATGTTTGTTTCGGTTCTCACTGTTCAAGTGATTTCGCGATGCCTTGTACTCGGCCGTTTCGTCTTCAAAGACCTGCCGAATTGAGAGCGCTTTTTTCATTGACCGGCACGGGAGATACTATTGGTCCAGTAGCGGTGTTCCTGCCTGTGTAGAGGGCTGTTTGTCTAATGCAGCAACGCTCGCCCAAACCTTTGCGGGTGCTTCGGCCATGGGCGGCACTACTTGCGGAGGGGTCTGCGCCCTCGAACCCCATTTGCCAATCGCAGAATGGTCCACTGCGGGGGACGATCCAGTCTCTCACATGCATGGATGTCGATTTTACTGTAGCAAAATCTGAATGGTATCCCTGGAAGCACCAGCTTGCCAGTGGACGTCTTCCGCGAGCGGGCAAACGATCACCTTCGGAATTTAAGCCTCCAGATTTGCCTAAGCTGATCGTACAATTTCCTACAGGCTGGACCCGCCGCGGTGGCTCAGCGGTCAATGGGTTGTGCTGCTGAGACCAAGGACGCGGGTTCGATTCGCGGCCGCGATGGCTGCATTTCTGATGCCGGCGAAAAGCGAAAACGCCCGTGTGTTCGAGATTTCGGCGCACGCTAAAGATCCCCACATGGTCAGAATTAATCCGGAGCTCTCCAATACGGGGAGACTCATCGCCTTCGTAGCGTCGGTGCGTTAACCCACCTGCGCTTCGCCCCCCTCCCCCCCCCCCCCATAAAAAAACAGACAAAACAGGCTGGAGTGACAAATGACCGTACAAGTAAGGTTTAAAACAGGGTGACAACTTGCTACGATGTGCGTAACCCGGAGAGACACCCGACATAGCTAGTTCGAACAGCTCTCGAATGGCTCAAATGCTCTCCGAAAACCATCGCGGGGGTGTGGCGTTAACGCTTTGAAGTCGCGGTGGATGCGGTTCTTATTCCATAAGCACGACAAATATTGGCAAACTTATTGCCGACAGAATTCTAAACAGAATGCGCCGATGCACATCGTAGAGCGGTGTGCATCGGCGACGCTGCAAAGTGCGCCTAATGTTTTCGGTATGACGCGGGGCCTGTCCATTTCGAAGTAACGTGCGGCAGGTGTTTGCTACTGCAACGTTGACGCTGCTCTGCCCACACCGTCACCGCTCCTGTCCGGACTCGGAGCTTGAACTGTGCTTCATGCAGCAGCTCGTAGTGCTCGCTGTGCTGCTAGAGACCCTTTTTGGCTCCCTCCAATGCTGTCCTACAACTTCCCAGTGTCGACAAACGCGACAGTTTATATACGTAATCTATTGGCTCAGTCAATTTCTCTCTACTTACTTCTAGCTCCTCTCCAACTTGTTCTTATAGCGCAGCTCTGAAGCGCACGGTCCTCCATAATTCACAGCACAAGCTGCATGCAGCCCTGTGGAGGCTACATTGTTGTCAATGGAGCGCCCACTGAGGGCGCCTTACTCACCGTGAAGGGGGTTGTGAGAGGGCCTTTCAGTCTCCCCTCTAGGCAGATGGAACCGCAGACCCCGGCGCCTATTCTCGCTTCCCTTCGCGGTAAGTCAGACGCCCTCATGGGGCGCTCTATTGACAACAATGTAGCCCCAACAGGGCTGCATGCAGCTTGTGGTATGAACTATTGGCGGTGAGCGCGACCATGGACGGCGCTGCGAAGCGCTCCTTTGTGACGTCAGCTTAAGGATTCTCGCATTTGTCGTCTGCTTCATTCGGGCTCGCTCTCGCTGCTGTTCCTTTGCGCTCGGGTGACGTCTGATGCTTGTCCGCGCGAGATTTTGCATCTGCGTATCTTTTTATCACAATAATAGTCTCAAAATCGCATACTCTAGCTTACGGCATGAGTTAAAATATAGTTTTGGATACCGCTACGGAAGAAATATTGCCGGCGTCGCCCCATTCCTTACGGAGCCGGTCGTGTGCGGAGCTCGAAGACTCGGAGCTAGGTGTCAGTTTCTGTATTAAGCACTCTTTCGAACAAAGCTAACAGCCAGCTGCTAGTAACCGACAACAGCGAAAGAACACCAACACCAAAACAAATTCCAGACCTCCGGTGCTGTCGGCTTTGGCAGAAGGCATTACGATCCCCCGTAATCGTACGTAAAATAAAGCAGTTTTACAACCTTGCCGAACGCTCGAAAGTGTTGTATCACATCACTTTAAGTTTTCATGACATGAAAGTATGCCGGCATGCATTATGGGCTGCAAAAACTGTAGATTGAGTTCCAAGTAACCCACTGTGTGTATAGGCACGTGCTAGTTTTTACCGGGCTTCCGACCAGTATGGTGGTTTATTGAGCAAAAAGAGTCACGTCTATGCTAAAGATACAGTAGCCCTATATTTGTTAAGACCTGGAGGTTTATTTTTGTACATTTCCCACAGCCATATCTTCCCAATAATCAGGTTTCCGTTAGAGTAGAACTCAACTCAAAAGGAGGAGGAGTAGGTGAGGAGAAAACATTATTTAACATTAAAATCGAGCTGGTTTGGGGGCGGGGTCCTCAGTCCAGGACAAGAGAGTAAGAGTAATTTTTTTTCAATTCGTAGAACTCCATCCCGAGTAGACCAGGATTTGTTCTCTGCGCCTGGAATGGTTGGAAAACAACAAAGAGCTTCATGGAAATATTAATCGGTTTCGACTCTTGTAATAAATGCACGCATACTATTTTATGCGTTCGTTACCGAGTACGGTATATCAAGCCTTTAACAGCGTAATCATGTCATAATTGTTCGGGTTGAGAGTCAGTTCGTTGTGATAATGATGGTTACGATAGAAATTCGGAGCACAGAAGCCGCCTTCCAGTAGGGCGCGATCGCGGTTGCGTAGCACAAACCTTCTCAATGTATTTGCATGTGAGTAAACAACGCACGCTGTGGATATGTACCTTCTTGCACGCAGCCATAAAGAAAGCCAATTTGTGGAGAAAGGTATGTATGCCATACAGCCTGAAGAAAATATACACACGATCTTTGTGAGCCTGCCAAACATTCCCAAGCCTACTAATAAGACGTCTGTGACGTTGCAGAACAGTTAATGAGTTGGGCACAGAAAAAAACAACATTTTATCGGATTTGTACAAGTCAATAACAACGAAGAAAAGAGTGGACAGCCGCTTTATTTCCTGCTGTGCGATGCGCGTGTAGGGGCCTGCTGCTTGGTACGTAGCATTAGCCTGTTGAGCCTTCATAAAAGCATCTCAAAAGTAGTTTAGGGAAGCCTGCGCATTTTGAATACCTATCGAGGAGCTCTAAGCGGTGAACCTCGCGAATAAGCTAGAAAGGACGAGTTACACACGATCTTCTGGCCGATGCTCTGAAGAAAGTTGTTCTCTCTCTCCTCGTGTGTTGCAAACTTGTGGGGGATACTGCTTGAAATTATTCAGATGTGTCAGAAGCTGGCAAAAATATTTGAATTACTCGAAATACATTTTTAATGCACTAAAGCATCAAAGCGGACAATTTCTAGCACAGGCACTGCTGCCCCTCACAAGCGGAGTGTAGCAGACGACAGCGGCGCGAGTCCCTAAGTGGACGTAAGAGCCAGAGGGCGCCACTAAAACACCTCACCGCCAATAGTTTAGCGTCGTCGTAGGCCTCGGCGTAACCGATCGAACTAAGAGGAAACCGAAGATGGACGAGACAGGGCGAACAGCAAAACTGGGAACGCAAGTACGGCGAAGTGTGAGGGGAAGGAAGGTTTGCCAAGGCCGTGCCAGACATGCTCGGTGGCGGCGACGCACTGCGCGATGACGGCAGAGCAGCGCGTGCCGTCGTGCGTTCTGTGATGTCGCTATCACTTCCGGAGAAGAATGAAGTGCTGCGCTAGTAGGGGCTCAGCGCCGCCAACGCCACAGTCCAGAGGTGCGGAGCTCTGATGCAGGAGCTATGGACCGTCGCCGAGAAGACTGCAGTTTGCGCTGCGCTAAGATTCTGCATTAGATAGTATCGTAATCTTCAGTCATATTTTCGGCCGATTCTTATAGCGTTGCACCGGGGGAGTTTTCTGCCTCCACAGGACGACTGGATTTCCATTTTGACGAGCCATATAAAGCCTTGGCTTTAAAGTTTCAAACATTTTCCACCCTTTGACTATACAGAACACGATGGTGACGGATTGCGCTCGCTCAGAAACACAAATGTATCGCTGCGCATTTATTGAATCTTTTAAGGCACATGCAATAGAATACGGCAAAAAATATTCTTGAGGCATCACGTAACGCCGGCAAAGCTTTTTTCATGAAAACCGTGAGTAGTGCAACCGTTGAGGATACTTGCTTGTTTCATCGTATTCCGGAAACAGGTTTTTTATCTTCGCTCTAACGCATTCCTGAAGAAGAAGAAGAAGAAGAAGAAGAAGAAGAAGAAGAAGAAGAAGAAGAAGAAGAAGAAGAAAGAGAAGGAGAAGAAGAAGCAAAACTTAGTGCCTGCCAGGGGAAAGTAATTCTACCCGAACTTCATCTGTCGCAACCTTCAACACTGAAGTTTTTTGCCTTACAAATGCGCTTGTTCTTTGTTTTCCAACTTTGGCGATCAAGCTGTAATATGCTTGACGCCAATCAGCGACCACTGCAAGCCGCAACTGTAAAAATGTGTTAGTAGTCACTTGTGCGTTTCTGTGGCGCAAAGGAGTCATGGCTCAAGAGCGCAATGTCAAAGTCGGATGACATGCCGGTGTCATGTTTGCAGGCACATTCTGAAGGTATAAACTTCAAGTATACTAAATGGTTAGTATACGGCTTTAAAGGGCTCTTATTCTAAAACGTAAGGATGGCCGTAACGATGCATGAATATGATGGTGCTAAAGCGTGAGGTGTGCCAAGACCCTCAGCCCCTCTGCCCCTTTCTTTGCCAAGGGCAAGGACGTCACCGGCGTCGGCAGGATTGTGTCTTGAGAGGGGCGAGCCCTAGCACCGCCGCAGGAGGGGGGCGTCAAAATATCATAAGCAAAATGCCACGGACTTCAGGGGTATAACAAAAAAGCTTGTTTCTGTTCTCAAGGGCAACAATTAAGTTTCAGAATGTTTATCAACGCTTATACACAGCAGGAACCACTGCGTTACATTGCGGCACCATTTTAGTAAACAGAACGATCGAGGGCACAGGATTTTGAGAAATTGTCTCGCAGCGATAATATAACCATGGAAAAGTAAATGATTTTACGAGGTGTAATTGCGAAAAATTGGTACTGCCTTTGTGCAGATTCGCTCTTAACACTTCATAATAACTGTTACAGGTCTCATAACTCATCGATAAATATAAGCAACATGCGTCTACAAGCCCAAGCATCGCAAAGTGATGCTTGGTGATACCCCTGATACCAAAGTGATACCCCTGTTACACGGGCACTTTCGATCGGGATAGAAGCGAGGCGCAATTGATTTTTCGGGCTTGCTCGACGCGTCCGTGTTGCGAGACGGCACGTTTCAATCCCGATGAAGAAGTTGCACTGGTTGCCCTCCCGCACGGCAGGTGGCGCCAATCATATATTTCGCGGCCGGTGCCTGATAACTTTGCGCGGTCGTAGGTATACGTAACTTTATAAGTGTCATCACACGCAAGTCCAGTTATTTGTTAGTATCTGTGGCGAATGGAGGTTTCCTCCATGCTGTGGCGTTATGTACACTTGAGATTGCCACCTTGTGTCGCATTACTCAGCGGGGACGAGAGTATCATCGCTTTCGTGCGATCGCGCTTAGAAAACTCAACTGCGTTTGGGGAACCAGGGTTGAGTTCGAGCGGGATTTGGCTCGATCCCGATTGGAAGTGCCCGTGTGACAGGGGTATAACCCTGTGAACACTATTTGCCTCTCTTCTTGGATATTTTCCACGATGCCGCTGAAGCATCGAAAGTCCTCACAGACTGTTGTCGGACACCGTCGAACGAAGCGCGTTATCACACGCCGAAGCACGCTAAACGAACGCTCGGTCGGGACAACATGTCGTCGCGGGTAATATAAATACTGTTTGCTGAGCGCGACTGCTATAAGGATGTACCCTTCAGTAACTGTGAGAAATTTCTCCGGATATCTGTTAATGTGCTTGTTCTTGCACGATCGGCGCCAAAGTTCAGCTTCGCAGTCGTAATTGCCCCAATGGCAGTATTTCATAACTGGCTCAAAAGCTGCGCTTGAAATCCTGCTCCTTCCCTTGACGCCTCCAGGTGATTCAATACACAAAGCAAACTCTGGAGCTTCTCTGAATTTTTCTTCTTGTGCGGATAGCACAGAGTCCAAGTAAGGAATGAAGATGGTATGAGTATTCTTCCCGATTCGCCGAGTGTTTGGCCGGCCTGTATTAGGCGTGTCATGAATGGCAGTGCACCGAGATCTCTGCCAAGCTGTCCTGCTGTCTTCTCATTGTCTGAATGTAGGTTCGTAAAGGCTTCTTTCGCTTTTATCCTGTACTCGCTAATCGCTTCTGTCAGAAGAAAGCATGTGTTAGCTTAAGCACCTCTGAAGGGTCATTTTGTCTATTTACAATGCCTATTTTGTTACAAAGTGGGCAGAACAGTTAACTAAGGTGGCGCATGATGCCTTTTAGGTGCGGAGTACCTTAGGACCACACAATGCCCGTCCGCGTGCGTGCGCATACCATTTACAATCGCAACAAATCACACAGGCACCGGCAGGATTTGAGCCTGTTTCTGGCAGACAAGACAGAGTTAGTGTAAGTCGTCTTATTAGTACCCCTGAGTCAAACTGCTTACTCCCTCGCCTGAAACGGTGCAGAGTACCTTAGGACCTTCAAATTTCCGTCCTCTTCCATCCGTGTTCACACCAGCATCAAGCGAAAATTAAGCGAAATTCCATTTGAACCGTGAGTTTCAGTTTCAGGCTCAAATCGAATGACGGCCGGGGCTCAAATCGGATGTCACTCGGGGCGCAACTTGGATGTCATTTCGAGTCCCCGTACTCCGCACCCTCGCCATCATCCCCGGAGTGGAGATGCTGCCATTTTTTTTAACTAATTCGTTCTTCACCTGTAGAACATCTGGCTTTAGCTCGGCCAACATCACCAGACTCGTTAAAATTATGTTCTCTCCATCTTCTGCTGTGAACCCGACTGGTGCCTATGCCCTACGCAAGATTGAAACCTAATATGTCCCTTTGCATGAAGCTACTCTGGATACGCTTTGAAATACAGGGTCTGAACAAATTTGCTCAATTATATATCCGTTAAGCATGTATATCGCTGGAAAACGGGCCAACTTCATTGGCCATGTTAAAGCAAAGGTTACACACAACAAGGACGGTTGTCCTCAAAGAGTAGTGCTGCACCGTAGCAATATTGAGAAAAGAACAAAAACAACAAAAAACAAGTAATTTTCTCACAGATTAAAGAAGAAGTGATTGACAATCTGACTACCACGCAAAAAAAGCGCAACCCTTACCCTAAACGCCGAGGGAGCGTTTGACAATGTGCCGCATGCAGCCATACTCAAAAATCTCCAGCACACTCAATGGGGAGAGAAAGTCTATAACTATCTAAGGGACATTCTATCCTTACGGACGGCAACTGTGAGCCTAGGTACACTACAAAGCGAAAAATTCTACGTACCAGCAAAAGGCACCCCCCAAGGCTCTGTGATGCCGCCGCTATTATTCAACCTCGCCAAAACCGAACTACCAAAAAAGCGGAAAACCACCCCAGGGCTGAGACACGCTTATTATGCGGATGGGTATTACCTTCTGCACGACGAAGGGGTCAACCGGTACCCAACAGGATGCACTACAAGAAGCAGTTAACCCCACGGAAAAATACCTCAGAAATTGTGGCCTTTCCCTAGCTCCGGAGAAATCATCAACACTCCTAAAGCGCTGGACACATGTATGACTGGTACACGCGATTCGCATGTGACTGATCGTAACGATTGATCGTTAGGACCTGTTTTGGCGTCGTTCGCTGGCCGGAGGAGGCTCACGACGTCCGACTGGCAAGCCAGACGCAGTCGTGCCATCGTTGAGATCGTAGTGAGGCCACAGCCAATGAGAGCCCGCTGAGCCCGCAACCGGCTTGCGTTGCTCGGATCGGCTCGGGTGATGGGAACTTTAGGCTTAGCATCCTGGCGGATATTTGATCGCCGCTGTCTGTGCAACTGCGAATGACAATCGGAACATAACTTTTCACCACACTATCATCCCCTTTCTCGCATGTGGAACTTTATTTGAGCTAAAACTGCCGTTTGAGCGATCGGTGACCAAGACATCTGCGTAGCCTGTTTCGATGCTTCCCCGCAGGTATCCCATCTCTCGACCGCTCGGCGCACCGCGCGCCGCGGAATCCACGGCCGGTCAGCGTAGGCTTGCATCGCTGCAGATATCTGATTGCCGCTTTTAAAGTAAGCCCTGACAAAAATCCCTAGCACAGTTTTTCACCACACTAACAGCTACGTTTTCGCAAGTGGAACTTCTTTTTAGCGATCACATTGATTCGAAGAGCAGCAACAAGCGGTTGTTACCGTGGTCTGCGCCGGTTCGAGCCGCTGAGCGTGATGAGCTGGCAGGCACGGCGAGCGTGTGCGCGGACGGTTTCCGAAGGCAGAAAATGCTTCACGATTGCCTGCTTTATCCATTTCTTGCGAACGACGCGCGGAATCTACAAATTCAGCTCAGAGATCGTCGTTGTTGACCGTGGAGCAAAAACAGTGGGCGGAGCGACGCCGACGACGCATCGCACGCGCGCATCGTGCCATGTGTCTCAAAACCACACATACGACTAGTCGTGGCGACCGTCGTAACGATCAGGCGCATGCGAATCGCGTGTACCATGCGTACATGTGTCCAGCGCTTAATACTCAAGAACGTACAAGAGGAGGACCACGACAGCAGTCCCTCGACCACCTAAAAGGTCGACACGCTGAGAGTCTTGGGACTCGTCTTCCAAAAGGACGGGGCGGTATAAGCCACTCTCTAAAAATTAGTTTACCGCCTAAACTGTTTTAGTTTACCGCCTAAAACAGTGACCAACAAAAAGAGGCGCTAAAAGAGGAAGACACGATCAGAAGGATCCAGTCGCTAATCGTAAGTCGTATTACCTACGCCACCGTTTACGTGGGACAGAAAACAGCTGAAAAAGAAAAATAAACATTCTAATTAGACAAACCTACAAGACGGCGCTTGGACTATACCGACCAAAACCTCAACCGAAAATCTGCAACTAGGGGTGCATAATACGTGGGATGAACTGGCTGTAAGAGGCGACTGTAACCGCTCAAGCTTACAAAAGCGGGCAGAGCTACCACGTGCCGCCTAAACTATGGAGGCACATTGGAAACCGAAGGCCAGAAACAACGCATCCCCCTCGAGTTAAGGACGCACATCGAAGTCGGAAGCATCCCACAACAAAACATGCACCCGTCTATTACAAGAGGCGTCGCGAAGCCAGAGCGAAAGCACTCAACAGATCCTACAGAACCGATCACAACTCTTGATACGTCGATGAGGTGGTGTATCCAAGGCAAATATTTAAACTAGCCCACACAATAAGCGTGGTCGACTTCAAGGACCCTCATTTACCACGGGCAACAATCAAGACGGGTGACAGAGACTCGGCGGAGGAGGCAGCGGTTGCGCTTGCCATCACCACAGCGCCGGAAACTCACGAGAATGACGCAGTGCTCACAGGCTCACCTGCAGCCAGCCGGAATTACCATAAAGGACGAATCCAAGACATTCCAAGCACGCCGAAACTTACTAGACATCTACATTGTGTGGACACCGGGGCAAGGATTCCTAGAGGGTAACCCAGCGGCGGATGCGTAGCCCGAGACATCTCATTCCAGGCAGTTGCGTTGTCGGGAGCACACCTATTCCGTGGTACGCCACGTAGCTATAGCATTTCCACATGAAGTAGAGACATATTGGAACACCACAGGCTTCCAAGAAAATACCCGCCTCCACATCTAAGGCTCACCAAAAAAGAATTAACAAAACTACGAAGACTTCACACCAATTCCCACGTGCATCGGAACTGCATTTGATGTACGCCAAATTAAACAGCTACAAATGGATGTTCTGCAGCGAAACGCCCAACACCCTATACCCCATGGTATAGGAGTGTAAGAGCTTTAAGAAACTCGCTAAAATCCCAGCACCATCACTTCCCGGCAACAGTGAGAGGCCGTGCTGATCAGCGCGGTTGGAGAACCAGCGTCGCCTGGTGGCCCGGGCCGTTCGTACTTCGGCAGGTTATGGCATCCCGGACTACGGACGCCAACAACCCAGGATGATACCTCTAGACCAATGCAGAAAAGCATTCCCCGCTCCTTTACCCACCTGTGCACAACACACGTTCATACTACTACCATTACTAATACTTCTGATTACTTACCAATGTAGAATCAATTCTTGCCTTGTCATCATTACTGAGTTTGTTATCGAGGTCGTCCTGCAAGCAAGACAACAATTTGTCAAATGAGCGAAATTGTGTTGCATGATGTCCACAGAAATGAGAGGTTATTTTTTTAAGATGCAATTATTTTGTTTCCAAAAAGGCATGCCTTAAATAAATCAGGTAAGACTACCGCCCCTACACTGGCCGAGAAGATATGCGTACCTTAAGTTTGTGTTAAACATGTGAGTAAGCGCCACGGCAGTCGTTAGAAGAACGCAAATTATTCTAGCGAAATATGTAACGTCCATGTGTGCGTGAATGCGTACGTGTGTTCGTATGTGTGCGTCCGTGCGTGTGTGGGGGTTGTTGCTGTAGAGTCAGGCGGTGTTAGCCGCTTCGCTTCAGCGGCACCTAACGTGTTAATAATAAGGACACTTCACTATGTGTCTGCCAGTTCCGTATCTTCAAGGCACCTAATAAAAATAACCGACACCTCCCTACGCAATATTCAATGTATGCTTGGGAAAACTAAGTGCTCCAGAGTAGTGTGCAAGACCGCTAGTTTTGGCATTGTTGACAACAGGGTTGCCCGTTCTACACCATGCAATGGACAGCACAATACGTGCTGTTGAACATCATCTCCCTAAATATATCTTGCGAGATATTCTGTGTGGCGGGTCAATTATCCAATAAAATTGCTGTTTGGATTGGTCAGTCCACTCGACTTTATTGAGGAGCTCAATGGGAACTTTGAAGCGTGCAGCGACCTAATAGACGCCATGACAGGGGCGGGAGGTTCTTGTACGAAGGGTTTCCGGGTCCCCTTGTTGTCCTCTGTGGCCGATGCTAAGTACGAGAGACTCCGCGCGCTGTTTCGCAGGTCTGAAAGACGTGCTCGCGAAACGCAAACTTCTGAAGACGTAGGAACTACGAAACGCGCACAGAGACACGTACATGGACAATTGAAGAAACAGGCGCAGCGAGAATGGCAGTCGTTCTGCTCAACATTAGACCCGCGAGAACCTCCAAGGAGGATTGCAGCTTAGTACGGAGCGTATATGGGCACCACCTACTGCACCACAGTCATGGCCTTTCGGCTCCTATCTTATGTACCACTCTGCCAACTGTCTCATCGCAATCTGCAAATGTGAGTGCCATAGACAAGCCGTTCCCAGTGGTAGAGCTGCTTGCTGCCTTGTCGTTCGTAAAGCAAGGCTTCTGCACCCGGTCCAGATGGCGTCAGCTATGCAGCTCTTTCTCACCTTGGATACAAAGCTAAGAACTTCCTTCGACACATATAACCACAGGAAACGGGCCGCCTTGAACCTGGCTGGAAGCGGGGTCGACTTGTTCCTGATCTCGAACACGGCAAAATGCCTAAGGAAATTGCCTCTTGGCATTACTGAGCTCTGTGGGGAAGCTTATGGAGAAAATGGCCCTTCCTCGCCGAAACGGGAACTGAAAAAATTCTTAAGTGTGTGCCCCGCAGATTACTAGCTTGATACGGCCTCGCAGCAGCATCGACAATCTGCTTGTCCTTGTTAACGACATAAAGAGTTCGAAACCCCAGCGCCGCATCACTCTAGCAGTGTTAATTGACGTAAAGCAGTCTTTGACTCTGTGGTGCTCGAGGTGATAAGGTCTACAATGGAATGGGTAGGTATCGGAGGCTGAATGTATACATACGTGGATATCCGATTGCGTTGCCGACCGATCTGTACACATGTCCACGAAGGACATCGAAACGGCCTCTCACATTGTCACTCGAGGAGTGCCACAGGGCGGTACTTTAAGCCCAACTCTTGTTAATATCAGCCCAATGGAAATTGAGAACTGCGTGCCACCCACTGTTGAAATTTCGCCCCATGCTGATGACATCTCAATCGGGAGCTCGGGACGCAACAGGCGTGTTTAACGAGCTAGCCTTCAAAAAGCCGTCAATTCTATAGCGAACGTATTGGAAACAGGTGGCTTCGAGACCTCCGGCAAGAAATGCGAGGCAACAGCTTTCATCGGGCGTGATGTCGCTCGCGATGGAATTTCAGCTGCAGGGGTCCCCATACCGTTTGTGGACCCTCACCAATTCCTGGGCGCACCCCTTGACAGGTCGATGACGTCGTCCCCACACGTTCGTCTCCTGAAGGAGAAGCTTGGCTTGTTCACTCAGGATCTACGCATGCTGTCGAACAGACCAATAGGCTACTTTGTTGGGCCCCTTTCACGTCCCTGCTCAGAACTCGGTGAAGGACTGCTCTGATACAGCCGCCTAGCACTGGGCTGTATTTCCTAGACCAACTCAAAGTTGTAAAAACTATGCACGCACGAACACTGCGGTTTTGTCTTGGTTTTCCGAAGACAACTTCTACGCTGCGAACCCTCAGACCGTCTAACTGGTCAAAGAGGAGCAGCTTCGAACACATCCGCGGCCGGTGACTAGGGTTCCTGGACACCCGTTTCTGGCACTCGACTACAGTGGAGAGGCAGACTACAAGGGCTTTTGTGTCATTTCTGTGTGACTCCGCCCTGAACAAAACTCTGTCAGCGTTCCTTAACTTTACTCTTGTACGTGTGCTGTGGGCGTTCTTGCGTCTGTAGCTTTTGTGTGCTGATAAGCGTTTTAATTGCTTGTATGTGGTTTTATGTCTTCGCTTCACTTGACCATTTAAAACTTGTCATGTCCATGTGGAGTAGCAAGAATAGCTCGCTACATGGCTGACTTCTCTTTATCGTTAAATGTGTTCTTCATCATATCTCTTAAGCTGCTGACGCTGCCTTCTTCAGCACCGTTCAAGACCGTGCGTTGTAATGGTGAAAGGCTGGCACGTTCATTTCCTCAAACCAGACATGCCCGTTGTTTGCTTACCCGCTCTTTCTGTATGTTTTTCACGACGCAGAATCCCACCTGAAAAAAAAAGAAGTGTGTTCGAGTGTTATGGCATAGCTCTGCGTTTCAGCGACATCCAGTTAAAGAGAATTACCGACGGAGTGTTTCTATATTTTAGGTTTAATGATGTTTGCATCCACCGTAACTTTCGGCCGCGACAACCAGCAGCTGTAGATCAACGAACAAAGGCGGCTATCAGGCGAGTGATGCAGCAGGAGATGCTAAGAATGTCTGCGTTCCGGAAAGACCGCCTCTACAGCTTCAACTTGGCAACCAACACCGCGGGAACCCTATGTAGAGAGGGAGGCTGGGCGGTGCTATTAAAGGGGCTCTGTAACATTAACTGGAATATCATAGGAGTGAGCGAGGATTGACGAACACGAGAAGGCAATACCGAGTTCAGTAGCAGGCATACCAAAGAACTCACGAAAAATTGGCTGCGTATCTGCTCCTTTCGTTGCAAATGTCGTCAAAAGACGATAGTCTTTGTAGACATTTGCCAAGGAAACGCCCCTCTTTGCTTTCCCGCTCACCTGTCATGCTGTTTCTGTTCCGTCGCGCCCATCCCAAAATAAACACACTAAAGGTTTGCTCAAGGCGATTTGATTTTACCGCGTTCCACTGCTACAAGCGGGTTCTCGATGCCAGCGCTGCAGTACGGCGGAGATGGGTGTGAATCGAGGCGGCAGACTTCAAAGCTTATAGAACCGCGTTTCCGTGCTCCACGTGCGTTTCAAGCAGAACGTGAAACCTATGGAACATTTCGTTGCTGTTACTGTGTGATTTCTCATATGCCACCAGGAGGTGGCGCGGGCAACAGCATGCGGCGGTTTTCTGCAATAGATGTAGAATATCATTTGCTATCAAAAAAGAAAGCATCCGGGAATCTTTTAATGAAGAAGCACTGTAAACATCCCTTGTATACTAATTTCCTGTCATATATTTGCGTAATGTCTTGTTCTTGTTCAACAAAGTTGAAAGCATGAACATATAAACCGGTCTTAGACGTTTAAATTTGGCTGTGAGTACATAACATTATTGTGCAGTAACCACTTTACTTTGGCCGGATGGCTGAATCGCGTTACAGACAAACAGACGGACACACACACAGACATACAGACATACAGACAGACGAAAATTTGTGGGTTTAAGTCGCCAAAGAAAGACTATCGTCTTTAAAAATGGGCTGACCATTACGTCACTCACTAATGCGAAATTTGAACGCATAGCCAGCAGCAGAGTCTTCTAGGTGATGACGCATAGCTGCTGCTGCTTCGCCGGCGCGCACCTCTAGATTATGGCGTCGGCGGCGCCGTTCCTCTGCTCGAGCAGTACTTTTTTCAACTCTGGAAGTGATCGCGTCAGTGCGAAAGCCCAATTGCGCTCGCCAGAGTGTCATTATCTCGAAGCGCGTCCCCGTCGCAAAGCACGTCTCGCACATCACCCTCGGCGTACTACCCTTCCTCTCACACCTACATCATGCTGTCGTCCTGCGCATTTCTCCTCGCCCTATCTTCGGTGTTATCCTTGCTCTCGCGGTTAGAATGAGGCTGACGGCGAGGGATGCTGTGAAACCACAGGAGCGGGCCTTTAAGAGCTGCGCTCGAAAAAGAAGACCACGGGGGATATTCTTAACGCAGAGAGAAATTACAGGGAATGCGGAAGTATTCTTCAGCATGAACGAAAGCGTCGCAGTCGTTGCGATCAAGCTGAAGAATTGATACAGGTGAAAGATAGCACAAGGTTGTGTGCCAACAGTTAACTATAACGATGATGCCGCAGTCAGTTTCTACGAGGACATCTATCCAGGAATGAAGAAAGGAAGAACGCAGTTCATGATTGTGATTAGAGGCTAAAGGCCCGCTCCCACTTGCGACGTAGGCGAGTGCAAGCGGCGGGGGAATTCTGTCGCTTTGTCACGCGGCGATAGTTTTCGCCGTTTGGTCTAGATCAATTTTTGTTGCCACGACAGAGATCACTTCGCTCCATCACGAGTATGAACGGGCCTTAACGGTACAGTAGGTGAGAAGCAAACGAGAGAGAGTTAGGTGGGACATTTTGGAAAAGGCACTCGCAACAGGCGAGGAGGTACACTAGTTGGATGAACGGAGAGAAATAACCTGAGGGCAATGAACACAATGTCCTGCAATCGAACGAATAGAAAATGGACATGGCAATGTCCGATAGGTTTAACAAAAGACGAAATTGAGTTCATTTTAACTACCACCCCGGTATTTTGCAGAAAGTGGAGGTGCTAATGAAGATGCGGAGTAGCGATCTGAGGGGGATGGTTAGGTGCAATGTAATGCGAAATCTCGAAACGGGAAAAAGGAAACTTCCGCATATCATTCCGTAACCTTTTCCAAAGCCCTTACAACACCCCCTGCTCCACCGCCCGCCTTGACAACAGTGTTTCCAGATATACCACTCCCCACCTCACCTTCGCCCGGAATGTTACCCACATAAACTGGTCCCGCATAACGAAAGTCCTCGGTAACGGCAGTTATATAATCGGAGTCAGGCTGACGAATCTTCATACGGCCTGCGGAATTGGAGAAGCCGATACAAAGAACTGGGCAGCCTTCCGCAAAAACCTTACATCCCCTCCCCCATTCGAAGCAAAACCTTGAAACGTGGACAGAATCCCCTGAAAGCCTCGTCCGAAAAGGCACCAGCATCGTCCCATTAACCGACAGAAACCCGCTGCCGATGCCCACCAACAACTTTGACCAGCCGGACGCAGGCTAGGAAACCGCTTCAAGGCGAAGAAGCAGCACCGGTTCCTGAAAATCGGAACAGCCGAAATTACCCTACGTGTAGCAATCTACTCCAATACCCTCCAAAATCAAAGCTGGCGCGGCTTCATTAATAATCATTTGGTGCCTTTATTCAGTGCCTCATCCATAAACACTCCATCACCGTGCAAGAACCCCTCGATCCAATCAGCGCCTACCCCTTTGGGCGCCACCAACTTATCCACCCCCACTTGATCAGGCGTGCGCTGGACCCCCGAATGACCCACTGTATGTCCCGTTCACACGCTTTGAACGACAAGCACTACGCCGGCTCACACGCAACATGACTCGTCACAAGGTCAAGATGACCAATAAATTAGTCCGGAACCTAGACGACGAGCCCTGAAGGACTGGCTATCCCTCTTCAACGATCACTGGAAGCAAGGCAGCGTACCTTCTCAGTGGCAGACCTTCTACACTAACTTTGTCCCTATGCCTCACAAGTTCCTTTAAAACGACCAAAGTCCGCCTAATATAATTGCCCTCATGCCCAGGCATGCTCTTCGAGCATCTAGCGCACAAATGCTTCACCACCTACTTGGACAACCCTGACCTCTTCCTTCTACCATATGCAGTTTCTGTAAGCACACACCAATGAAGTCCTCACTCAAACGAAGAAGAAAATCAGCGTCAGATTCAGGAAAATCAAATCAAACCCAATCTCCGTCCTTGCCTTCGACAATCGGTGGTGGCCCTTGTAAACGCGACACCGCGGCCACCTTAAAATGTCTTCAAGAAACCCACTGCGGCCGCGTCATGCAGAACTACGTAAATCCATTTCCAATCAAGAGAAAGGCCCCCCTTCGTATAGGAACTCACTGTAGGTACTTATCCATTGGACACCTTCGTGCTCTGTCATCTGCCCTCTTCTGTTCAGTGTTGCTCTGTTCGGTATTGTAAGCTCCTTGAGAAAGTTCCTGACCTACACCGTGCATTTTGTGCCGATGACCACTCTACATGAGTAAAGATGGGTTCCGCTGGGCACAGATGATACCACGATGACGTAGCTCGTCTCCCAAGGGCTCACGTGGGCACTTCAAATGTCCGGACTTCTCATTTTCCGAGCCCGCACTCAGCCACCCCACCTCCAACGTTGGATTGGACAGTTACCATTCACGGCACCCCTGTAATTCAAGTCACGACACTGAATTCTCGGCGTGCCCTCTTACCGCAACTTCATCTCAAAGTCACATTACTGAAGATCTCAAGTACATTTGTACCCACCGGCACGGCCTTCATGAGCAAGGCACCTTTGCGCCGTACAAGTCATTGTCATATGCTACATCACGCACGGCCCCCCTACATCCAGCTCAAGTCCCAAGAACACCTCACGATTAAAGCAATCACCCGCCGGGCATTGAAAATTTTCATAGGTCTTCCTGCCTTCATATTCAAAAGTGGGCCCAATACCCTCGATCAACTCCTGGAAGTCCAGCAGGTGGACCAATGTTTCCTCCTTGTTTCGCCATGCCTAGCCCGAACAGCTCTCCACGATCTGGATATTCCAACACCTACAGCAGCCGAGGCACACCAGCTCATCCCGGCACCCCTACGTCCTTCGTCAGGCTAACCCCGATACCGTGCCACATGCACCCCGAGTATAGGAAGAGACGCTATGAAGCTTGAGTCGCCTACATTAACCAACGTTACTCTGGCGAACCACACACCAGATACACGGACACCGCTCACTGCAGTTCCACATCCCGTGCCACCCGAGCACTTCACAAGGACCATACTCAATTTGGCCCCTTTACCCAACTCCACAACCGCAGCAGCAGCAGCAAACGCCATAGCCTTGGCGGCTACATCATCTACCAGTACGGGTGACCTCCACATCATTTCGGACTCTCAGCAGGACTGCCGCTACTGCCTTCCCGACAGCATCCCTCACCAGGCTCTCAAAACCTCTGATCCCCCACGACTCCCCACAACATCCAGATAGTGCGGATACCCGGACATGCCTCCCTCATAGGGACATAGGCACCCCATACTGCTGTCCGCGAACTCAACTTTGGGGCTTCAGATCTGAGAACAGACGAATTGGCATACGCACCACCCCTCCACCCACTACCAATCAGATACACCAAACTCTTTGTTCGCTATTGCCACAGACGCTTCCACTACTGCCCTCCCCACCCGTCGCTCTCTAATGCAGGGACCCGAACGTGGGGCACGTTACAGACAGGTACTTATTTCTACTCCACCACACCACGTTCGCCTACCGCTGGCACTCCAGTAATCTACCCTCCCCAAAAGCCACCTTGTATGTTTGTACTCACCCCAAACCACCACTTCCCCACTCCCCACTTCCCACTTCCCCGCTTCCTCATCCACTGAACGGTGGGAGTGCGCAATGAACAGCTTGCACCCGGAGTACCATCGACATTTGATCAACTCAGCGACCCACGCTACGGAAGCGCGCGGCCTTTTGAACTGAGCCATCTTCCGTCCTTTCGCCCAACAAAACGTTTGCCTTGTCCTCTACCCCTGCTTTCGGGCAACAATGACACTTTTCCAAGGCGTGCGACTCCAACAGAATAGACGTCACCAGCGGGCACGCTTGTTGTGAGCACGTGGACGGCTGTGATGCCTGCTAACTCGTTCGCCGGAGTTCTGGGGTGGCTAGTACTGCATCTGCGGATTGGGAAAACTGAAGAATCTGAAGAACTGAAGCGGATCTGAAGAACTGTGACGATTGAAATCCGTATCTGGTTTTGAAGACGACACTTCTTCATTGGCAATTCAGAAGGGAAAACTTTAGTCTGTCTCTCTGTCTCTCCCTCGATTTAGCTGCCTGGCCAAAAGTTAACAGAATTAGGAAAAGAGACGCTTATACAGGCAAAACGGTATAACGACCGAACAGCCTGCTCCTCGGTCGCGTGCCCTTTTGACGCCCTGCTGTTATGTCGGTGCTCTTCTGCCGCGTGCCCTTTCGTCATGAGCTGTTTTGACGCCGCCCCAGGCAAAACATTTGCAAACTACTAAATCTGGTTGCATACTTCATACTTGTCGCCATTGTTCTGCAAAAAGAAAATATTAGCCATATTTGAAGCAAAACAAGCGCCAAACTGAAATCAGCCCTGTCTAAATTAAATTTGTACATGGACGTAATTTTTAATGCGTTAAGAACAATATTTTAACCCGAAAACACGTGAAGGGCTTGCGATCAAGCCCATAGCTTGTGGCTGGAGCACCAAGCGTGGCTTCCTCGATACGCTGCCAAAACTGTAACAATGGGTCCCAACAGATCGCTCACCAGCAATGCGAACGCCGGAACGTAGGGTTGAATTCAGCAAACGTCTAGTGCGTTTCTGACGAGAGGACCAAAATAGGAGGTGGAACAGCGGAAGGGGGGGGGGCGGGGAAGATAGGAGGGGAAGTTAAATGGCAGGGGCTCCAGGAGGTCTGATGACACTTGCAGCGAAGCCAGCACACACGCGACCAAGTGTTTTGTATTCCCCTCTCATTGATTCGCCACTTAAATAAACGTTCCTATTGTTTGAGCTCCGTCTCCTCCACCGGCCCTGACAGGACGCCGTTCGTTCTCGCAGCCAGACGCCGATTGCAATTACGCTACCGCAACAAAACAAGGGGCTGGGCGTGGGAATAAACGGTAGAAGCTTTTAGAGTCCTCCGTTAACAGTAAAGTCTGAATCCAGTCGAGTGTTTTCTCTCAGTCTGCACAGTTAATAAGTGTCTTCCCAATGAACAAGTACCCGCGGATTTCAGCGAGGGTTTCTTGTTACAACAAAATCGGACTTTTTCTTCTCGCGCGGCTCACCCACGTACGCAAACTCTTGGACGGTCTGTAGGAGTCGTTAGGAGGAGTATGTAAGAGGAGTCTGTAGGAGTCGGTCTGTAAGCGCAGCAGGTGTTTGCTCCGCCATGTTTAAGTACCTTTACCAGGGAAGAGAACAAACTCCGCAGAATTACTGTGTATGTGTACTCAAGGCCAGTTTTTTTTTTGTTTTTCTACCCACTAATCAAATAGAAAAGCAGGCGTTTCCGAGTTTTCTCTTGGCTCATTAGAACATGGGAACAATGAAGGATCCTGTTGAAAGCTTGCTAAGTCTGCATGGTACTTACAAGAGTGTGCATGGTACTTACATGATACTTACAGAGTGTGCATGGTGCTTAAGTGTGCATGGTACTTACAAGAGCCGCTTCTTGATCGGGCTTGTCGTGTGTGCCGCGTTCTTCCGCGATGCAGCTGATGTAATTGTACATTTTCAGCCTCATCCTCTGCAAATAAATACAGACGATACAGAGAGTTCAGGCAAAGGAACGTGCACAGCATTGAACGCGATCTTGTCCCCTCATTACAAAAAAAGCATAGAAAAAATTAGGCCTTAGCGTGGGAAGGCCGAACAAAGCGACAATTAAGTTGTTGAGGACACAACCGCTAGTACCGTGTACACAAAACACGCCGTGTGATCAGGGGTTCTGAACAAACTCAGATTTACGTGAAAGGATAAATGGACCTCCCGTTTGCTGTTCGTGGTGGGATGCTACGAGAGCAAGTTTCAGCGCCAGCAACCCATTGACAGTGCTGATTGCTTTTTGTTTTCATTGTGCAAGCCATTACGCAATTAAAACACCGCACTGATCGGCATTTGTGGGCATACTATATATCACAAGCGCCTTACATCAGGGGGAAGCTACCAAACTTTCAGGGGCGGTGTTCCGCCGCAGGGCCATATGTAGTGCTCCAACTGGGAAATATGGTGCTGGGGACTATAGTAGGCATTGTTCTGCGTATTGATGTAACTTAAGGATCACCAGGAGGCATTATTAGGCTCTTTTACTTCGGAATTTCCATTTTTCTCTTCGCTTCAATGGAAAACAAGTTTTACTCAGTGATAAAGCCGCCATTCCGGGCCGGCGTTTTTAAGAAAAAAAGCTCCATAGGCGGTTCTCCATATCAAGAAGCGCTCCGCAGCGCACGCCCTAACACGGAGGTGGCGAGAGGTTGTTGCTCACGCCAGTACACCTCATATAAAAATAGTCAAAGGGTGTATAGACACAGATGTCACAGAGGTCCAGAACCGCAGAAGGAGCCGACAAACAATCACACCCAAAGCCGCGCAGACCGAGCTGCTGCTTCCACACGTGCGCCTGGTTGACTGCCAGCAACATGGCCATCTCTGATAACACATAGCCATTATAATGGATTGTCCGCTGTTCCTAATTAATTCATCCCGGTATGCCTCATTACAATTGCCCCCCGGGGAATAAAGCGCCTTCCTGGGGCCTCACGGGGCACACGACACTAGGGGATCATGGTACGGCTTCAAAAGCTGTACATGAACAGTCTCCCTGGTGCGGCGACGGAGGTCTGAGGAAGGCGTCATGGACTCTATGACGTAGCTGACCAGCGATATCCGCTCGAGGACAAAGTAAGGTCCGTGAAACCGAGAAAGAAGCTTGCTACACAATCTTGGTGTGGTGGAGGGCATCCACAGCCACGCCATAGTACGTTGGGTGGGTAGCTGCGTCGTCGTGTCGAGAGTTTTGCTGCCGCTGACCTTGATTCGTAAAGGGCTTTGCAAGCTGGCGGCATTCTTCCGCGTACTTGGCAGTTTCAGAAGCTGGGGAGCACTGGGAGCAACCCGATCGGTACGGGATAAAAGTATCAAAGGTGCATGACGGCTCGCGACCATACAGGAGCAAAAACGGCGAGTAACCTGTTGTAGCCTGAATGGATGCATTGTATGCATAAGTCACGCAGATCACCACAAGGTACCAGTCGTCGTGATCCGCTGAGATGTATATCGACATAATGTCGCCGAGGGTGCGGTTGAAATGCTCAGTGAGGCCGTTTGTCTGCGGATGGTACGCTGTACTTGTGTGATGGACAAGACGGCACTCAGCAAGGAGGGCACAAATAACGACCGACAGAAACATACGTCCCCTGTCGCTGAGGAGCTTACGATCGCCCCATGCCGCAGAACGAAGCGCCGTATGATGAAAGAGGCGACGTCTCGTGCTGTGGCAACAGGCAGAGCAGTAGTTTCGGCATAGCTCGTCAGGTGATCGACGGCGACGATAACCCGTCGGTTGCCGGAGACTGTGATGGGCAAATGTCCATAAAGGTCAATACTAACACGGTGGAGTGGTTTCTCCGGGCAAGGAAGCGGCAGCAGTGGGCCCACCGAGCTGGAAGGCGGAGACTTGCGACGCTGGCAGGTAGTGAATTACCCAACGTACTTCCGCCCAAAGGTTTACATGCCGCACCAGTAATAGCGGAGACGGACACGGTGGTACGTTTTTAACAAACCAGCATGGGCAGACGTTGTTGGCATGAAGATTATCGCAAATGTCGGTGGGAAGGTGCCGAGGAATTACGAGCAGTCACTTCTGCCTTCGTTGAGGTAATTCCGCCGGTAGAGCAACCCGTCACGAAGCGTGAATTGCGTAGCTTGACTGCGCAGGGCCCAAGGTCGTTCAGTACGGGAAGCGTCAGAAAGCAAGGAGATTAGCGAAGCAATCCATGGGTCTTTGCGTTGTTCAGATGGCATGTCAATGAAAGAGAGAGGGGACACAACAGCGTCGTCAGGCAGGATTCAGGGAGTTTCTGGTGACACAGGAGAACGGGATAGTCATCAGCATCGGAATATTTGTGGCCAGACCGATATGCTGTTACGAAGCCAAGGACGGCGCAATTGTCTTGAAGGAGAAACAAGTTTATTGGAGCGAACTTGTGCTCCCCTAACAACTCAAAAGAATACAGAGGTGGCGCCGCAGCGGGGAACAAAGTGACTTACACAGGCGAGTGTCGTCGAATCGAATGCCGCGGCGTCTGCTCTGCAGGCTTTTATCTTTCGGCGCGAGTGTTTCTGGAACCGTCGATTCACATCCAGAACCTTGTAGATCACAGAAGATTATTCTGGGCTAGCGACGCTAGGGCGAAACAGTCTGCTTATCTGAATGTGATAGCCCGTGCGGCATAAAAATAAACAATGGAAGACGCGCTTTGCTAGGAACGCAGATAACACAGCCGGGCGTGGGCCGGCAGTACAAACAAACAATAAATAAACAAACCCATACATGGTTCGCGGCATTACCTCCCTCTAAGAGTGCATCAACCCGATGCTAAAATAAAAGACAGTCCGAACAAACAACAAAAAAAGTCCGTCATGTTGCATAGTAAGGTTTCAAGCGAACCACGTGGACGACTTCGGGCCGCGTGCGTCGTCGTGATGTTCCGGAATCACCATCGGGGATCACCTCGTAGGTAAGTTGGCCGACACATCGTAGGATCTGGTAGGGTCCGAAATACCGTCGCAGAAGCTTCTCACTAAGCTCGCATCGTTGGATGGGAGTCCAAACCCAAACACGGTCCCCTGGATGGTACTCGGTGTCTCGGCGTCGGAGATTGTTGCGTCCGGCATCCACCAGATGCTGGTCCGTTATACAAACTTGAGCGAGCTGGCGGGCCTCCTCCGCACGCTCAAGGTATCATTGGACGTCGGGGTTGAGGTCGTCGTCTTCTACATGCGGAAGCATGGCGTCAAGCATCGTAGTCTGCATTCTTCCGTAGACAAGCTCGAACGGCGTCTTTTGCGTAGTTTCCTGGGTAGCCGTGTTGTACGCAAACGTGACATACGGGAGCACTTCGTCCCAAGTCTTATGTTCCACGTCGACGTACATAGACAGCATATCCGCGATCATCTTGTTCAGACGTTCCGTTAGTCCGTTCGTTTGGGGGTGGTACGCCGTCGTTCTTCGGTGATCCGTGTTGCTGTAGCGTAAGATTCCTTGCATAAGTTCCGCACTGAAGGCCGTTCCGCGGTCAGTGATTAGGACTTCAGGGGCTCCATGTCGCAGCACAGCTTGGTTTATGAAGAACTTTGCGACTTCTTGTGCAGTCCCCCTCGGAAGAGCGGTGGTCTCTGCATAGCGCTTCATGTAGTCTGTCGCCACAACAATCCACTTGTTCTGTGATTGTGACGTAGGGAACGGGCCTAGAAGGTCAAACCCAATCTGTTGAAAGGGCCTCGACGGGACGGGGATCGGTTGCAGAAAGCCGGCGGGTCTTGTCGGCGGCGTTTTTCGTCGCTGGCAGTCACGGAAACTGCGAACGTAGTGGGTGACGTTGGATGTAAGGCGGAGCCAGTAGTACTTCGCCTTGATTTTTCCAATTGTGCGGGCTGTGCCGAGATGTCCGGAAGACTGGCCGTCGTGTCACGCTTACAAAATTTCGTCGGGAAGGCCTGCGGGGATGACAAGAAGATAATTCATTCTCGTTCCGCGGCTGAAATTCTTCTTCGCGAGGACGGAGTTTTTGAGGCTGAATGCTGGTAAGTTCCGCATGAACGCCCTAGGCATGGCGACATTGCGTCCTTCGAGGTAGTCGATCATGACGCGCTAGTCGGGGGTGCACGCTGCTGGGCGACTATGTCGCTCTCCGTAACGACACCGGAAAATGCGCTGTCTTCATCGGAGTCTTGTGGTGGGGGGTCGATGAGGGCGCGGGACAGGCAGTCGGCGTCGGAGTGTTTCCTGCCGAATTTGTAGACGATTGTAACGTCGGAATCTTGCAGGCGCAAGCCCCACCGCCCAAGACGGGCAGAGGGGTCCTTCAAACTGGCGAGCCAACACAGCGCATGGTGGTCTATCACAACCTTGAATGGTCTACCATACACGTATGGGCGAAATTTTGAAATGGCCCATATAATGGCGAAGCATTCTTTTTCAGAGGCGGAGTAATATATCTCCTCCTTCAACAGACCACGGCTGGCAAAGGCGATTCCTTTTTCGCAACCGGTTTGCTTTTGGACGAGAACGGCATCCAAGCCTATATCGCTGGCGTCGGTGTGCATTCCAGTTTCGGCATTTTCGTGGAAATCAGCGAGCACGGGCGGGTTTTGCAGGTGTTGTTGCAGCTCGCGAAATGCTTTTTCTTGGGCGTTTTCCCATGCGAAAGGGGTGCTACCTTTTGTCAGGCGCGTGAGTGGCTCTACAATGCATGCGACGTTTGAGACGAAGCGCCGGTAGTATGCGCACAGTACGAGAAATCTTCGCACGACCTTTTTGTCTTTCAGTCTGGGGAAGTTCGCTATGGCTGATGTTTTCGCCGGGTCAGGCGGGGCTCCGGCGGCGTTGACGACGTGTCCCAAAAACTTGAGTTCCTCGTAAGAGAAGCGACACTTTTCAGGCTTTAGCGTTAACCCCGACGTGCGAATAGCCTCGAGTACAGACTCCAATCTTGCAAGGTGTTTGTCGAAATTTCGGGCGAATACCACATCGTCGTCGAGGTATGCGAGACAGGTGTGCCATTTCAAGCCGGCTAGAACAGTGTCCATGACTCTTTGAAACGTTGCTGGCGCCGTGCACAGCCCAAACGGCATCACCTTGAACTCATATAGACCGTCTGGGGTTATGAATGCAGTCTTCTCTTGAGTCTTGAATTATCCAGTAGCCGGTCTTCAGATCCATCGATGAGAAGTACTTCGCATGGCAGAGGTGGTCGAGGGCGTCGTATATTCGTGGCAGGGGGTACACGTCCTTTTTGGTGATTTTGTTCAGTCGCCATTAGTCAACGCAGAACCTTAAAGTGCCATCTTTTTTCTTCACGAGTACGACCGGCGCAGCCCACGGACTTTTCGATGGCTGTATAATGTCGTCGCTGAGCATGTCGTCGACTTGAGTTCGGATTGCTTCGCGCTCGTGTGAAGAGACGCGGTATGGCGACTGTCGGGTAGGTGGGGCTCCATCTTCGTTTATTATCCGGTGCTTCGCCAGAGGTGTCTGACGTAATTTTGAGTTCGACGAAAAACACTATTTGTAGCGACGCAGCAAAGCCGATAACTTCTCCCTTTCTTCTTGCGGTAGCGCCGGATTCACGTCGAAGGGATGCGGAAGCTTGAAGGTATCTTCGGGTGCGCGTTCAAAGTCAGCGACTGCGATCACGTCACTTGCTTCTTGCGGTTCTTCGAGCAACGCAATTGCAGCGCCCTTGTTTAAATGCTGGTACTCCTCGGTGAAATTGGTGACCAAAACGTGGGATTTGCGTTGCTTAAACCGCGCAACGCTTCTTGCGACAGACACAACGCGGTCGAGAAGCAACCTTTGATCACTCTCCACGATAGCGTCGACTTCAAGAGCAGCACCTTCACAGTAGACGGTGATCATCAAGCTTGCGCGTGGTGGCAGGGTGACGTGATCGTCGGCGATCCTTACAGCAGCACGGTGTTCGGTGTTCTGCTGCGGCGTCGTGGAGTGATCGGAGGCAAAAGCTATCGACTTGGACTGTAGATCAATTATTGCGCGGTTGTCCGTCAAAAAGTCCATTCCGAGCACAACGTCGCGGGAGCAATTAGGCAAAATGACGAACGTCGCCGAGTACGTTGTGCCGTCTATGCGGACGCGCGATGTGCACGTTCCACTTGGCGTCACGAGGTGGCCTCCTGCTGTGCGAATGTGCGGACAGTCCCATCTGGTCATAACTTTCTTCAGCTTAGACGCAAATGGTCCGCTCATTACTGAGTAGTCGGCTCCCGTGTCTATGAGGGCGACTACATCAAAGTCGTCGATAGAAAGCTGAACGTCGGACCCCCCAAACACCCCCTCTGGCTACGTCCCAGCACTTGCCTATACCTATCTTTAAAAGGCGACGTATAGCACGCGGTAACATCACTTTGCCGTTCCAAAACAAGGTCTTCGGCCACACGAGAATTCCACACGAGAAATATTCCGGCCACACGAGAATTCCTCGTACGAAATGCCCTATGACGAGCTGGCATTCATGACCAGTTTACCTGTGCCGAGTTAGCCTCTGACGAGTGGACTTGTGACGAGTGGGCCTAGACCCCGAGACGACGATCATCCCTCCGGATACGGCCCGTTCGGCACATGGCGTTTCGTCATTGGCGGTTCGACAAATGAAAACGTTCGTCGTAGGTGCGAAAGCGAATGGCCACGTGCATTTTTTTGACACATGTGGGTCTCAGTGAAGTCGGTAGGATGGTTCGACTCAAAAGATTAGGGAGGCACATGTTTCTTTTTTTTCTCCCTCTCTTTTCGGCCGCACATCTGGGAAAGTTCAGCAAAGAAAGCAAGCCAGAGTGGCAAGTGGGGTAACCTGGGTTGATCAAGAATATAGATACGAATTCAACAACCCTAGACAGGAAAGTCAGCCGGGGACGTAGCCTAATAAAGTTATTTTAAGACGGGCCAACAAAGAACCCGCGCCCCCCTTTTTAGTGTTGCGGCCCGCTTGGGCACTCCCCATGGGAACAGGCCCATTCGTCACAGCCGACTCATGGTAAAACTGGTCAAAAAGGCATATGGTTCTAAATGGTCCCGTAAAAGGGGAAGTTTCATTTTAGGTGGAAGTCGGGAGAAGGGGGGGGGGGGGGGAAGGAGGGAGGGTTAGCTGCTTTAACCCTGATAATTGGTACTAGGTTGACGCTTTCACAGTTACGCGTTGGCCTTTCTGTTTGCTTTTTTGGGGGTTGATAGTTACAATTAATTTCTCAGTTTTACCCACTATCTCTTTCTTATCTTGCTACTTCTTACAAAAGAAATGTGTTACACGAGTTTCGAAAGATACAGTACCAAAATTTTTAACTCCACATTGCTGAAAAAGGATTGTGAGAATCACGTGGTTTGTGACAACAACGGTTGCGAATTGGTCATAATTACACTTTCTTACTCAGCAACCTTTACGCAACATGTACAAACGTTAATGGGGGATGCCTTATCACC
Source organism: Haemaphysalis longicornis (assembly GCF_048455015.1). Taxonomy (NCBI): domain Eukaryota; kingdom Metazoa; phylum Arthropoda; class Arachnida; order Ixodida; family Ixodidae; genus Haemaphysalis; species Haemaphysalis longicornis. Next base: position 114,746,957 of record NW_027526204.1, read on the forward strand.
GCTTACGTCTGAAAACACACTGCAAATTTTCTTTCGCCGTTCCTGTGACGAACTTTCTAAGTGACTTGAAGTCCTACGACCAATGATCTCAAGTGACCAAACGGCCTTTTATGAACTGGCCTACGACGAAACGCCATGTGACGAACGGGCCTACACCCCATACCTCGCACCCATCTACGCGTACCAACGAGCCCGCAGAAACGCTTTGAGTTCGCCTCCACTGCCCTCAACGGCTGTGGCCGCACGACGATCGCAGCGATGGCGCGACTGCATCTGGCTTGCCAGTCGCACTTCGTGAGCCTCCTCCGGCCAGCGAACGACGCCAAAACCGGTCCTAACGATCAGTCGTAACTATCAGTCGCGTGCGAATCGCGTGTAGCAGTCATTCATGGGACTCCTAATCGCAGGAGGGCCTGCCTCCCTGATTTCGGCATCAAAATGTAAAATAATAGGAAAGAACGAATTCCTCGATCTCCCGGTGATATGGTGGTGGTTTTATCTACATGGTGGATATGGGAAAGACGAAGCAGCTCCAGCTAGAGCTGCTCCCGCGTGATGACGGCCACCGATGATGATAATGTCATCGAGGCCCTGATGATGATCATGAAGTATCAACAACCACCGCACCGCTGCAATCTCGCGGCTCTTGGTCTTTCCTCTTATTTTACATTTCCATTTGGAATGTTGTGCTTACGTATTTTTTTCTGTTTCTCTAGTTAAACATCCTACTTTCAGTTTTTTTCTGTTTTCTTTATGCTGCGTTTTTCTTGCTCCGTATATATGCTTTGTTCGTAAGTTCACCTGGGATTGTGTCGTTCTTGTAAATATGAAGGATGATAATGTCATATACACCCTGTGCGTTTTGGCTCGGGGGGGGGGGGGGACGCTCGGGCGCCTCTCAAGTTAATTTCTTTTCACTTTTTTCCCAGGCCTACCCGCATCGCTCTTGCTGGCGATGTAAATAAAACATACTTTGGCTTTGACTTTGAAAAGTATGTTGCCGCACCGCTCGCTGCTGTGGTTGCCAGCATTCGTTTTGGTGGCCTACGTTAAGCTGGTAGATGTAAAAATTCGACTTTTAAACGTTCTAGGACCCTTCGAGGAAAACCGCTTCCGTTCAAGGTGTTTCAAGCGATGGCCTTTCATTTGAGATAGAGAGAATATACTCCACGAAAATTGGTGGTGTGCGCTTTAAGAAGTAAGAAGTATGGACTTGGAGTGTCAATACTTTCAGTTTACACAGAGTAAACATGAAATAGACACTAAATTTCAGTTTAGATTATGGCGGTGGTAACTTTGGAGATATTATCGCGCAAAAAAAAGACAAAGGAAAGCTTTAAGAACTTATTAAACGTGCCCGTATTGCATTTCCAAGCCTGATTTCAAAATGTTTATGCATTCGCTTCATGAACATCACTTAGCGCAAGGTGATAATCATCAGGGATCAATTAAGGCAGCGATGGAAAAGGTATAACTGGGTAGTGGTCGAAGAATTTGTTTCTTACCCGAATGAATTCCTGGTCTTCGATGCCATCCGCTGGTTTCAGGCAGTGTTCGTAGTCGCGTAATATTCTTCTATATGCAACCCTGAATTTTGGTTCACGGAATTTGGCATCGATTTTTTCTTCTATCAGCTTCTTAGCAGCTCCACCTGAAAAAAGAGAGGCAATTATGTAAACTGCTTGTTTTGTATAGTATGCCAAATACAAGGCTAGCCAATGCAGACTCACGAACGAAATTCACAGCGTTCACCCTGCTTGACTGCGGTTTTCCCCAATACAAATTAAATGCACTCACGACCGTTGTGCATATTGGACGGCGGGGGTCTCTAAAATAAGGCGGTATCTCCGATACAAATAAAATGCATTATTGGGAAACATTTTATGGCTGATGGTTCAAGTAGGCTTCAAAAGATGCGCATGCCATTCTATTTGGTACTCAAATACACGTGACATTGGACTTTTCTAAGACTGAATTGATGTTGTTTAGCCGGCGAAAGACATAGACCCTTCCTTTAGGGCATTCGGGGAACTTGCAGTCTCACACCGATGGCGTGCGTCCTGCTTATTTCATGTTTCATGTTGTGGCGTCTGCGTAGGCGTTTCTGTCGGCGTTTCTCAAAGCGCGCAGTCTACCACGGAAAGCAACAGCTGTTGGGAGTCTCTTGTACTGGAAGCAATAAAGACATGCTTCTCCGCAATGTATATTTTAGGCCAACTATCAAATACACGCTATACAAATGTAGCGGGAATGTCCAAGGGCACAAAACAAACAATCAGCATGTTAAGGCCACGTGTTTTAACGACAAGTCTGCAACAAGCTTTTTCTTAGCACTTTCAAGCTGGAAACCCCATCGTCAATTTTTTTCGAGTTGAGCTCCCTCAAGCCACCGACTTCCGAGTAGTGGAACGGCGCTTTTCCGTGTCTGCACGTGTTATAAAGAATGCCATGGGGGATAAACCGATTTACAGTGCGGAGATATAATAACCAGCAAAATAGCAAATTAAATGCATCGTTCCAAACTGTTGGATATGGTTGTCCGCGTTCACTACTGACGCGACGTGAGTTCTGTTATATTGTTCTCTGATGGTTTTAGTGAGCGAGCGACGACAACAAAGTTAACATACCCGGCCAGTCGCTTGTGTGTTCAAGAGGAGGATGCCAATTTTCAGTCTGCGTCAATCTAACCAGTAAATACCTGTTGCCTCTGCTCGACATCCGCTGTGGGGGCTGTCTGGCTAAAACGTTGCGTTGTTGAGCGGAAAGACATGGGCTTAGATCCCGGCTGAAGCGGCCTTTTTTTCTGATTAATTAAGGGGAAATATGAAAGCTCTCATGTGTTGAGACTTCGGTGCAATTTAGAGATAGATATCCAGGTGGCCGAAATTAACCTACAGTACCCCACTACGGTGCACCTCAAAGCCGTAAAGGCCAAAATTGTGAATTTTTGGACTCTGGTGATGTTATCGATATTTCCTGAAGGATTAAGGGCGCCGATGGTGGAAAGAGTTCGTGCGACTGGTTTCGTGACAAGGTACTGCATCAGCGCTCAGCCGGAGCATCTGTCTTCATAAAACTGAAATTTAATGTGTCCAATCGTAAAAACGCAATTTTCCAGCTGGTATGGAAGATATTTAACCAAGGAAATTCCGCAAATTTTTCATACATACACAGTCTGTATAACCACGGCACACTACAAAGCCTGCTTTAAAATAGAGGCAATACAAAAATATTTACCACTTTTTAATGCAACTCTAGGCCCATGGCTGCTGCTTATGCAGCTGTGACGTGAAATTACCGTCTTTGCTTTGCCTATAGTTTAGGTTCTTGTTGCTGTTACGAAACATCAGCAAATGGGCAAAAACGCCTTCTAAAAAACTAGGCTCGATTGAGTTGGCTGACGTAAATTCAATGTCACCTTGAAGTACTCAACTCTTAAAACAAAGTTGATAGATTACAGGTACAGTGGAATCGGCGTAGTTTACTAAGAAATTATGCATTTGCTTCATCCAGATATTTGCGGCAGCTTTACAGTCGATGTGCTAAAGTAATGTTTAAGCGTTGCATTTTATTTTTTCATTTTCATTTTATTTCCTTTTCGTTTTGTCTCAAACTTACGTTTTCCCTGGCGAAAAATGGCCAGAAATACGCCCAACAGGACGCAAAAAATGCAGGCGGCTTTTATTTGTTCGTCGGTTGTGCAGAGAGTACCTGCAGGAGGTTTATACGACCAAGCCGGATCTCAGTTTCTCCCTCAGGATTGCCCTGTCTTTAAATGCATGAGTTTTTCGCCCTTCCTCAAAGCCTCCTCCCTCAACAAACCCACATCCGATGCATTCTACTCCTTTCCTGACCAGTTACCGGCTTCTTTCAACTTTATTCCGTGCAGGGAAGAGGTCCCTTGACCGACAGGCAATTATCATGGGATAGAAGCTTTATTTTTACTACTTGTTCTTCCGGGCATACAGCTGTCACGAATGCCACGAAGTAGCTGAGGAAATTTAGAAGAAGCAAAGCAATCTTTCTGCATGTTTATTTTATGCTAGCACTTTTACCTGTTGTATCCCCGAATTTGAACTAAATGTTTTTAGAAGCTTACGTACAGCCCTCCAAATGTTTAGCAATATCACGGGAGCGATGACCTATCGGCTTGTCAGCGCCTTATCAGGGTGTCTAGCGACGAAATAGGCGAGAGTAAGCGCACACGCTAAAATTCCGGGCCATCTCCAGTAACGTAAAACCTGGGCAGGGGCGAATAGTGCGCACAACAATATACAAAATTTTGTGAGTGCACAACAATATACACAAAAAAAATTCGTTCTGAATGGGTAAAGCTTGTACAATTCATCCTCTAAAACGGAACAGTTCACGGTCAGTTCAGGGTGTCAAGAGGCTCTAAGGTATTTCTAAAAAAACGCGTTAAACTTTTTACCTCATCACAGAAAGAATTTCAGACGTTCCAGGTCTTGGTTTTTAGGGTACACATGAAGACGTAACACAACCTTGTTTAATTTCAGAGAACAGGAATTTCGTTCAACACTAAGCTCTATTCTAACCCTAAAAGACGTTTTACCCAGAAAAACTGAAGGAAATCAATATTCATCTTCAAACTTGCGCTTGACGACTTCAGCCGTGACGAAATGGAGGGACGAGGAAAAAAATTAGCAGTGGCTCAGCTCGGCTATGCCAGGATTTATGTAGCGTGAGCTAAGTTTCAGCTGGTTACTCTTAGGTTTTCTGGTTTCCCAGGATTAGCTGATTATCATGCTCACTGCTGCTAAAACGATTTCCAATCCAATCCAATCCAGTCCAATCCAGTCCAGTTACTGCTCCTTCCGCATGAGCAGCCCGGCTCTCCAGGAGCCACGCGAAGCGGCTATCAAGCGGTTCCGGCGCAGTGACAGATTTGGCTACTGCGCAACGGAGCCGACAGCTGGGCACGCGCCGGCTCCAGTGCGTCAGCCGCGGCTATGACGTCACTCCTCTGGAATGCGCAGACTGGCGAATGCGGACACCCAATTCTCTACACACCCGTACTACAATTGGATTCAATTTCCAATACAATCCAATTTAATCCAATTGAATCCAATCCAAATTCAAGCCAAGCCAAGCCAAATCCAATCCAGTCTCATGCTCTTCGCGCTTGCGCAGTACGGCCCTTCACGGCCCACGTGAAACTGCTCAACCTCAGCCAGTGTAGCTTACGCTACAAAACAGTTTCAGCAAACGCCAGGGCATCCCGGACTAAGGACGCCCCCCACTGGGCGCGTGCCCTAACAGCAGCACCAGCGCTCGTGAAATATACATTTATTCCTCCTCCTCCCTTCGCTGAGGGATCTCCGCTAGGGGGCCGAGCGATGCAAATGCATTCTACGTCGGCTCCGCAATTTATCGACCGTGTGGTTTTATAACTGCTCCACCGAGGTAAATCACCTCCGTATCCGATCCGTGAACTTTTCCGCTCTCACGGGATAGCAGTTTTATGTTCCTGTGCCTCTCCAAACGCCACCGGCGAGTTATCTTCTTGGACGCGCCAGCATTCCGCCGCTAAGCCTCGCCAGGAGATCGGCTCACCGGGCGAGCCAGCGCGGGGCGACGCGCGGCTGCCGGCAGCTCCCCTTCTACCTCCAGCAACATGAGTACCGTTCAAGTTCCCGGTGAGTCCATTTCTCCCGAAGAGTATCACAATGGTGTGGGTTGGATGGACTGCTTTCGCCGGCGAAGCCAAAAAGCTCTTCTTTAGCTAAACCTAGCAGCTGAGAACAAAGGAAAACATGGCGCCGGCACCGCAGCTGTTGGCGGGAAGGGCCCAGGCGACGTTCCGTCATCACTCATCCGACAGCGCCAACGAGTTCGAAAGGCCCCAGAGCTTCCTCCTACTGACATAAAAGTAGTAATGCGCCCTAAGAATAATCTTGACTTGAACAAGACCAGCCAGGCGACGCTCTTCGATAGCATCTGTACCACAGCTGGCATCCCTCGTGAGACGGCGGCAGAAGACACTTTACGTATCAACACTCTCCGCAACGTGCTTGTGGTGAGCACCCCAAGCATTGCCAGAGCGAAGATGTACGACAGCATCACGCAGATTACGATCGGCACCTCTGTTCATGGAATCAGTGCGTATATCGCACCCCCCGAAGGCACGGCGAAAGGCGTCATTCATAACGTTCCGGACACAGACGCTGAGGAGACCATAACTAGAAGCTTGGTGAACTCCCGCAACCCAACTATCCTACAGGCACGTCGCCTAGGCACCACGCACTCGGTGATTATAGCCTTCGATCATGGTGAAGTGCCCTACTTCGTCTATTACCGAGGGACCGAGTACAAGGGCTATCTGCATAAAAAACGTCACGAAATATGCGAGCGTTGTGGACAGTATGGGCATCGGGTCGACGTGTGTCCCAAACCCTGTGGCTACGTGCCGGAACAGTGTTTCAGGTGTGGTACGCGTAACCCTGGACCGGGACATCCCTGTGAACCTCGGGGCGCCATATGTGGCCAAGGACACAAAACAGGAGACCGAGAGTGCAAACAGAAATATCGCACTCCCTACTTAGTGCAGCGCAGAAGATGGGATCGCGAACTATCTCACCGCCGCCGGTCCCAAGAACGTGCCACGACATCGAGAAGCATCCTTCGTACTGGTTGCAGAGACCGATCGCAGTCGTACCCCCGGCTTCCTCCCGTGCAATCGTCAGCTCGTCAATCCCGGTCACGTGAACGCCGTCACCAGACCACGGGATCGTCCCAGGAGACGGCACCACACAGCCAGGCCCTACAACAGACTGGGGCTTCCCCAGCCCATCCCGGAAGATCTCCTTCACGGAACCGCCGTCCTCCGACCAGTGGCAAGAGCCAAGATCGTGCAGGCAAGATCCCGAGCCGTCGTGAAACGTCTCGAGAAGGAGACGTCAGACGTCGAAGCCCAACTCCCCGGTTCCAGAAAGTGGCGGGCACCTCGTACCTGGACACGAGCTCCACAACGGCGACCTCACCTCAGGTAAGCTGGGCAGAGACTGTCTCCCCGTCTAATATCAGGCAACACACGCTAGACAAACAACAAACGGAAATTGCTGAAATGAAACAAATGATCGAACTATTAATGGAAGAAAACGCGAAACTACGGCAACAGATTGCCTCTTTCACCAAAACCAACCAAACGTGGGAGACTGAAATAATGGACATTAGTACAGAGCAAACACACAAACGTGATGAGCAAGGCGACATACCCACAAACACATCCCCAGCGGGAGCTACACAGGAAATAGACAGCGACACAGATACCTCTCCAACGAAACGCCGACGGGGGAGCCGCACCCGCTCACTCATTGACGAAAGAGCACAGATACTTCAAACTAAACTGGATCAATCAGTAGATTCCAAGCTTGAGCAACTAGAAACAAAGCTTGACGGCCAAATTAAGACTGACTTCGCAGACGTGAAGACCATGATTAAAGAACTTACAGACTATATAAGCAAACAATTTGAGAAGTACGAACATCGCCTGAGTGAACTGGAGACCAACCAACGACTCTCCGCTTCATCCTCAGGGGGAGGTCCACTGAAACACAAGCCCTACACTCGTCCGGCAGCGGAATCAACACGCAACATTCATAATGAAAATGCGACGACGGCAATCACTCATACCAACTAGCAATGGCCAACAAAACCAGGACACCCTCGGAGCCCCTCCGAATCTGGCAATGGAACTGTCGCAGTTACTCTAATAAACGGCATTTATTACATCAGCACATACTCAATCTTACTCAGAACCAACGGCCGGACGTCCTAGCTCTTCAGGAAACCCACGGAATTGCTAAACTTCCTGGTTACAGCGCGTACACCCCGCAAGCCATTGAGATCCCGCAGCTGACTCTTCTGGTCCGCCGGAACATCCCAACGGAAGTACATGACACTGGCATTACTGGTCCAGAACACCAGCTATTAGAAATTATTCTAACGAGGGGTAAGCGGCGATGCAGTGTATTTGTTCTCAATCTATATAGCAGCCCTCGGGAGAACCACTCTTTCTCCCGCCTCCTCAAAGTTGCCGCAACAAAAGCGGGTAAAGAGAGCCCGTTAGTGGTGGTGGGGGATTTTAACGCTCCACACACCGCCTGGGGCTACCGTAAAGACTCGGCGAAAGGCCAACGGCTTTGGGTGGCGGTGCAGCAAGAACAGTTCACCCTACTTACCGACCCTACACAGCCTACTCGTCTAGGGACTGGTAAATGCAGAGACACGACACCCGATCTCACCTTTCTCAAGAATATCCTACAGCGCACGCATCGCTGGGCCAATTTGCACGTGAATATAAACAGTGACCACTACATACTCCAGACGGAACTCGATGTGATGCCGGGAACTCCCACGGGTGGCCGAGAGCATCGCATTACGAATTGGTACGCCTTCCGGCAGGCCCGCGAGGCATCACCACGATCATTGAGTGACTTAGATACATGGGTGCGTGAACTACACCAGGACGTGCGACAGCACACCACACTGGTTCCAGAGGAAGCCAATATACCAGAGGCGGATGCCCGCCTGGCTGGCCTCTGGGAAGCACTCCGGAGTCTTCGTACCCGATTGAAGTCGCATCCTCGCAATCGTTCGCTTCGTCGAAAGATTACGCAAGTGCAACGAACTCTTGAGGAGCACGCGGCGCGACTCTCAAACCAGCAGTGGTATTCTTTCTGCCAAGAGCTAGCCAATCAGCTCACTACTCGCAAGGCGTGGAACATCTTTCGACACCTCCTCAACGAAAACACCACCAAGACGGCGCAGCGCAATCAAATTGCGAAGCTTATTCACAACAGCAAGACAAATCCACGAGATCTCCTTCGAGCTTTGGCTGAACGATACTTTAATACGTCCCCGCCAATTGATCCGCCTGCATATCAGGGAGCCCCCAACTCTCGGCTCGATGAGCTCTTTACGGCGGCAGAGACTCGGCGGGCCTTAATGGCCCTTAAAACCAGCACGACACCCGGCCCCGACGGCATAACCAACAAACTCCTGCGCAATCTCGACGACCTCTCTATCCAGCAACTAACTCAGCTTTTCAACTATCACTGGACACAGGGCACGCTCCCACAGGAATGGAAAACGGCTCAGACCGCTCTCATTCCTAAACCTGGAAAACCTATTGATCAAGAGAATCTCCGCCCTATCTCAATTACTTCTTGTCTGGGCAAGCTTTTTGAGCATATGGTACTTCATCGACTTGCCACCTACGTGGACGACAACCATCTCATACCGGAGACCATGTATGGATTTAGGAAGGGCAAATCAACTCAGGATGTCCTGTTCCAACTCCATCATGACGTAGTCAAAGGCACCGGAGTGTCACCCCGCGACACAAGAGCTATACTCAGCCTCGACCTTAAAGGGGCGTTTGACAATGTTCACCACGCCGCCATCTACCAAGGACTCACTGACATCAATGTCGGCCTCCGCACCTTCAATTATGTTCAAGCATTTCTCACTGGTCGCACAGTGTGCATAACCTTGGGAGATCTTAGGTCTGACGTTATGTCACTGGGTACTAGGGGAACACCGCAAGGATCTGTGCTATCCCCTTTCTTATTTAACCTAGCTCTGCGAGACATACCTCCAGCACTCGAGCGTATCCCGCAGCTCCGGCACAGCCTCTACGCTGATGATATCACTCTATGGATGGCGGGGGGCTCGGATGGCAGTATCCAGGAGGCGCTTCAGAAGGGCATGCTCGCAATTGAAACTCTGGTAACAGGTAAAGGACTTACGTGCTCGCCCCAAAAATCAGCATTGCTTACCATACATCCTGGACGACGCCAACCTTCGGGATCGCAACTCATCCAAGTATATACAGCCCGAGGGCATCCCATTCCCAGAGTGGCTACACTCCGTATACTTGGTCTGACCATCCAGGCCAACGGGCGTAACACGACTACGATTGAGACCCTGTCACAATTCTCCCAGCAGGTAGGGCGAATGCTTGCCCGGGTGGCCAACCGGCGCCAGGGAATGCCTGAGTCGACACTTCTCCGACTGGTGCGCACATTTATAGATGCGAAATTTGCGTACGCGCTACCCTACCTTGAACTCTCAAAGCTGGAGACACAGAAAGTCGATGCCCTGCTCCGCAAAGCTTATAAGCAGGCCCTTGGACTCCCTCCCACCACTTCCACGGCGTTATTCTCAGCTCTTGGAGCTCACAATACGATTGCTGAAATTACAGAAGCAGTGCGTACAGCGCACATTCAGCGTCTAGCGAAATCTCCTGGTGGTCGCACGCTCCTCACGCGTTTGGGGATCACCATACCGCTAAGAAGCCCTGACGTTCGCTCCTTACCGACAACTGTTCAAGCAGCCATACACGCGACCCCGCTACCTCGCAACATGAACCCGGATCTACATCCAGAGAGAAGGCAAGCACGAGTTCGGCAGCTAACAAAAACACTCCGCCAGAAGTCCAACGTATGGTACACTGACGCTGCGCAGTATGCCCAACGACCCAGCTGCTGCGCGGTCGCCTGCAACTATCCAGAGACAAGCTTCGCGGCCTGCACCATTCCAACGCCGAATATAGCGGCTGCTGAGGAATGCGCCATTGCCCTGGCCGTAGTGCGGATAACGGCCTCCGCAACCCCAGGAACCATCGTCACGGACAGCCAGGACGCCTATCGCACTATATCGAACGGCCTGGGAAGCCCTCACACGCTAGCAGCTTTACGGACGATCCCTGATATGCACCCACTTCCGCAAATAAACCTCATATGGGCACCGGCACATGCTGGGCTGGAGGGCAATGAGGCGGCACACGATTGGGCTTGTGAATGCACGAACCAGGACCCAGTCGATCGACCCGTCTCTCCCGACTTGCACTGCCACCCGCTGCTCACATACAGCGACATTCTTCATTACTACCGCGAAACTCGTCAACAATATCCTAACCCCTCCCGCCAGTTTACCCGACAACAGACTACCACACTCAGACTCATACAAACGAATACATACCCTCACCCCAAACTGTTCAGCCGCATATACCCAGAGACTTATACCGACCAATGTCCAAGATGCAAGATTGATAAAGCCACACTCCCACACATAATCTGGGCTTGCCCGAAGGCACCACCGACTTTCATTAAGAGTCATCACGACTGGGAGACAGCTCTGCGCAGCAACGACCCGGAGATCCAACTGCGGCTGGTCCGCCTGGCTCTGGACGCGCCGGCACCGGTGGCCCGCCCTCACGAGGGCACAGGGGGTGTCGGGGTGTCCGGGACCCGGGGGACTTGGCCGTTCTCACACGGGTCGCTGAGGTGAGGGAGCTTGGCAACATAGGCACCGGCTGAGGCCCACCGCTGAGACTCCAACGCCTTGGCTGCTGGCCCTCCCGCAAGGGGCTCAACAGAATAAAAGTTTTTCTCTCTCTCTCTCTCTCTCGCTCCCTTCGCTGAGCTACCGCACGTTAGCATTGAAGCGATGAGACCGGATGGAGCTATATAGATACGCCTGCAATCGCACAATCATCTTTCTTGGTGGTGCTGTTGGCTGGCGGCCGCCAATCGCAAAAATTGAAGCCGTTCCACCCAATGTAAAAGCTGTGGGAAGTGCAGAGCAGTGACACGCCATAATGGGCTGTAGCGCCGTTATCCGCTCACTGCTGCTGCCACCCAACACATTTAAAATTTCCCGCCTTTGCAGTGCTCGCGCGCCCCCTGCCTGAAACTGCGCCAGCGGGAGTGGGTTGTTTTTGGGCTTGCTTTAATTTCGTATGCTGGAGCTGTTTTTCGTCATTTCGAACACGTAAATTTTTCATGGCGTGGCTGGAGCCTTTCTGCAGCATTTCGAATGCTTCATTCTTTTCTTGCACGCCTGGAGCCTTTCTGCGGCATTTAGAACGCGCCGTTAGAACGCGTCTAGCGCGGCCGCGTTTTTCGATTGCTATCGTAAAATCGAACCCAACGCGCGTTAATTCCTTACTAAATGAACGCGGACGCTGCCGGTTACATACACAAATTTTACCTGAAGTGTATCTGCAGTTTTCTTTGCGCTAAATAATGGGGAGGTGTATGACAAGCGCCAGCGGGTCACGAGCTTTGAACGGCTATGACTATTTAAACCGCGTGGTTTTCGAAACCTCAGCGTGACTCCCTGACCCCGGTACAGAAGGCTCTACTTGGGTCCGTCATCTCGCTGGGCCTCCTGATTCCGGTAGTCGCATCGACCGTTAGCAAGCTAAGACGGCAAGGCGAGCCCATAAAGCTCTTTGCTCCGCGCACGATGCTGCTTGAGGATTCACCGACCGAGCTGACATCGACCGTAACACCCCATTTGCCCATTCGCTCCGATGGTCGACTAGGGATCGGCTCATGTCCTAGAGAGACGCAACAAATCACTACCGTCTGGAAGGGGCCCGTTTCCCCCTTCCCCCGCTCACCCGTCACTCAATAAGAGGCAATCCGTCGTATGGCGGCTACTTCGGGCAAATTCATATCCAAACCCGGTTACTTATGGCTACTGATATCGATGGCAACATTCCGACAAATGCCACAAATGTAAAGAGAGGGCAGATTTAGCAGATATGCCATGGGCCTGCGCGCAGCCGGCTACACCAGCGCGCAGAATCATTCGGGCGGAGCAATGGGAGACCGTGTTACTCAGCTCCGACCCAGCGGATCAAGTCTGTGCCATCCAGCTGGCCGAAGTCGCTGCTAGAGCCCAATGGCTCTTGACCGACGCCTAGGATCACCAGCCTCACCCAATAAAGTTATTTCTCTGTCTCTCTCTCTCTTTGCCACTGATGCCGCCAGCAGTACCGAGCACAGCCGTTGTTGTTAGTTCTGGTTGCAGTATAGTCGCAACTCAGAGAAATACGAAAAATATACGACGGAAGGCAGCCTTCGTGACAAAGGAAGCGCTCACAGACAGCAACACTAAGGGTATCACCCGCTGTATCAAACAACCACACTACAGTGGATGGCCTTGGTACGGAGGCGAATGCGGCTGGCACCGGGTACAACTGCACAGGGTAACCAGACGCAGGCCTGAAAATACCCTCTTTTACGCCCCCATGTGGCGTACGTGAGTGCAATTAGTGCAAATTCTCTATCGGGATGGAAACTGCCCTTGCAGCCCCGCCGATGCGTCAAGCGCGCTCTAGAAGTCACTCCCGCATCGCTTCAATCCAGATAGAAAGAACCCGTGTCAGAGTATTATAAAGAAGATGCCTTCATTACATGGCCTTTTCGATAAGAGGACCCTAGTGGTAATTCTGGTCTTGACAAATTTAAGTCCGAAATTTTGAACTCCTATACCGCTATATAACCAGTCTATTACCGCAGCTTGAGCAACAGCATTCAAAAGTAATATACGCTGCCATTTTCTATTTTCAAGCACATGGGTGCAGCGTCGGTTACCCCAGCTTTGTAATTGCGCAGCTGAAGAAGTTCATAAAAATTGTGTGCTCACCGCTAGATTGCCCATGACAACAACCGGCAAGAATCAGCACCACCGCTGTAGTAAAAAGAAAGATTGCCTTCATTTTGCCTGTACGTCCGACCTGTGCTCCAAAGATGAGCTACAAGTGAAGCCTATTCTGCACTCGTCCGCTCCGACTGTCTCTTTTTTAAATACCGTTTTTGTTGCCCTTTCCGATACCTCTTCCTCAGCAGCAAACCTGCAAGCACATGCGCTGTCCCTACTTGCGCACCAGCTCTTTGCCAATTTTGTTATCGCAATGGCAACGCAGACAGGGGATCCTGTGATAACAACGCACTGCTGCTAGGTAAGCAGGCTTAGCTTTGCTGCTTGTTTTTTTTAGTAAACAGAGCCCGCAGCTGCAATGAACAACGAGTGGTGGCTGAATGCAGCCAGAAGGGATGCCATCCATTTCCATGAAACACGGAAAGATTTATGAATACTAAACCGCGTTTGCATGAATGCGACACGTGGCGCATCGCATCGCATCGCATCTCATAAAATTTTTAGCGTATCGCATCCATGTAAACGGGGCTACTGCGCTAGGAGAGTGCGTTGTATTAATGCGCCAGACAGGGGTGGATTGAGACGCGTAAGTCGACTTTCGAAGTGCATGTAAACGCGAACGCATCGCATTAGGAATTATGTCGACAACAACAGCAAGGCCTGAAAACGGAGCTTTGCATTTACAAACATCATAATCGGGTGTGAGACGCCAAGCAATGCAAGTCGAGAAAAAGAAAACGCGAACCAGCCGCGCCAAGCACCGCAAGCGCCGAAAACGCGGCTTTGCTTTCGACGTGCGACACCGCATGGCGCCACCATCGCACCAGGGGCAACGCGTTACATGTAAAAGCTATAGCGCATCGCATTACTCCTGGTGCGCTAGGAAATGTGACGCACTGCTATTGCATTTTGTAGCATTCATGTAAACGCAGCTTAATATTAGGGGTGGCGAAGGAACACTGTGGAACCGTTTACGTTGCGTATTGCTTATAATTTTCATAAATGTCGCGAGATGTGAACGTAGAGCACTGTAGATTCAAGTGGAAATTTCGGAACCACTGTCGAGGTTGCGCACGAATTAGTAGTTACGCCTTCCTTGGCCATTTTATAGGTTACTAGCGGTAGTACCCGGCGGTGCCCGGGTGGGCCATTGTATTAAGGGCAGCAATGGGTATTTGTTAGTCGAGTTGCCATATTAGGCTACTTCATTTGGAAGTGCTACACACTGGGGACCGCCTGCCTGCTGTCAGTACATGGGCTCCAACTGCAGGCGCGTCGTGGTAATGTGGAACGACTGGCACTCGTGTTTTACTCCAGCTCTGGCTAAACAAATTGCACCAAGCTGGTACGCTCGAGCGAGTGAGTCAGTGAGCGAAAAAGGTTTATTAAGCCGGCAAAGTGGGAGTGGTTCCCATTTTCAGAAATCCATGTAATGAGCGGGCAGCCATCGCTCTGGAGGAAGTTTGTCTGGACATCCAGATCGCTGTTAGTCACCAGGTTCTCCAACAGCTCAATGTTGGGAAAAGTGGATTGAAGAAGGAGGAGCTTGGTTTGCTTGCACTCTTAATATGGTATGAGGAAGAGTGCCAGGTTGCAAACACTACTTGAATTCGACAGGAGATTGCGTTGGGAACACGACCGCTAAGCGAACGCGGGAGAACTCAACTGAATTTTACGTCCAAAAGGATGCAGATTAAAAATCTCGCTGGCCTTCTTATCCGCATGTCAGGACAAAATCCTGAAAGTAGTTTTCGGGCAACTAAATGGGCAGCATTTTCAAGAAAAAACGAATGGGAGATATCAACTGGTTCGGTGGTTATTCACGAATGTGTAAAACTACAGTGTTTTTCCGAAATCCCGCGTGCCTCTATGGGGAGGGCGTCATTGAAAAATGTTGTATAACAGTGTTTAGATACGTGAGTAAGTTGCCTATCTCAACAAAAATCAGTTCGATATCTCAAATGGCGGGCGGTAAAAAAATTAATACCTGAAAAACTATTTTACCACTTTTCACTCTCTCTATGGTAGAATTTTTAAAATTTTCAGAAATGTTGACCTCCAACACCGTAATCAGAATGTGCCCTTGCAATCTGTAGCCGTTTGAAAGTGCAGTTGTGCTAGACGTGTACATAACCTGTTAGGCCTTTTTGGCTCATCAGTCATGTCATTTGTAAAAAAACAATATGGCCCTTTTAGCGGCGTCGCAGGGCGAAATCCTTAAAAACGTTTCTGTGGATTTGTATAAGTAACATAATGTATCAAAAATCAGTTCGATAACTGAATCGGTGAAAGATTTATTTGAGAATCTTTAGGAACACCATTTTATTTCCGGAATACGGGATAACCTCGCTGGTGTAGGTTAGGGCAAAATCCAAAAACGACTTTTCAGATATTCTTAAAGGCTACTTATATCAGCAAAAAGTGCTTCGATATGTGAATGGGTGACCGGGAAAATCGCGAATTCGCGAAATCACAATTTCGCCCTTTTCCTCGGTTATGAGTGCAATTTCTGAAAAACCTCCCTTAGTGAGCACCTACTCAATGGCGCAAATAAACTCGTGAAATTTGAAGTCTCTTGATCTAACGGTTTTGGCTGGGCGTTGATGATTCAGTCAGTCAGTCAGTCAGTCAGTCAGTCAGTCAGTCAGTCAGTCAGTCAGTCAGTCAGTCGGGCACTTCTTTTTATAGGTATAAATAACAGAGGCCCCGGCGTAGTTGCTTTGATTCTCATGGCTAAAGTGACCTAACGGAAATTCAATGGTGTTATAATGGTGTTATAAAGCATACGCCCCACATATTCAGCAGGGATGGGTTGTGCATGCATTCTATGGTGTTTTAAGCAGTACGGAGGAAAGAGGCCCCCTCAGGGTGGTATCGCACTTTGAAGTAGGATCCAAGGTGCTGAGATCGCGTACCTAATTAATACCGCCCGGCAACTTGGTATCGCCCATGGGGTATAGCGTGCTCACCTGTATTGTGTTTGTTTTCGCGATAGCCGAGATGACTTGAGCGCGAGGAGCGTGAGGAGAGACCGCGGAGTCATCTTTGTAATGGCTGCGCTGTTGTGTTCTCCCGACGAGCGGGCCCAGAGAGCACGTATACAAACGCGTCGGTCACTCAAAAGTAGTTAAAAGAAATGCAGGCATTTGAAGATAATTTCAGTTAGTTCGTTTGGAAGACCAGCGTTGGGGGACTATTGACATCTTAACTAGCGCGATTACCGCCGTGAGAAAGCCCGAAACGGACCGGAGCTGAAAGTCAGTCAAGGGATGAAAAGTATGAAGGGGTCACTACACGTTCTGTCTACCAGGGTGACACAGCTCAAAGCTACTGGGCGAAGGTTTCATTCGCTCAACGTCTGGTCCTGGCGACTCGGCGGTTGGGATGCGTCAATAGATAGGCGATCAGTCTTTGTTAGGCGCTCCATGTGTATACAAAGGAAAGGAATTTTGGTGGGGCGTGGGGCACAATTACAGCAGGCACGGTATGGGCAATACTTTAAGACGAGCCACCCGACAACCGATGGCCAACGCTAGGTTTGCTTTTACTCGGGTGATTTTCATGTATGTTTTTATTGTGTTTTGTGGAATACCTCCGGGTTTCTGTACGAGAGTGAGAAAGGTGGGTAACGGGACTGTTTTGAAACCCACCTAGCTTACAGCAGCCAGAGCAACGCCAGTTTCAGCCCACGTCGGCCAGTGGGTAACGGTTGTCGCTGCTGACCACACGGCACGACATTAGGTCTATTTACGCCCTGCTCTCGGACGCCTGCGTCACCTTCTGCCTATGCTGCACATGAACCTTTGGCGGAAGGGGCTTAACGCAACTGTTTCCAAGCTTCGCAGGGAAGCGTTTTTTACATCAAAGCTGTCTATGGCTGGGATCCAGCAGATCGTCTCCGGTAACAGAGCGATGTAGACAAGAATCGCTTGCGAGCGTAGTGCCACGTTGCGGAGCCCACTCAAATCCCCGGGATCGTAAAACTGCGCGCCACAGTCCCGCCGCATGGAAAAAAATATTATCAAATTAAAGATTCTAGGGCCTTCATATTTTGATACATTATGGAATATATTTCCTTTAAAAAATTTAGTGCTCTTCCACTCTGAGAAAAAGGACGACCAGCAAAGCGGCGGTGCCGAGCCTCAACGTGAGCTTTGGCTATAGGTCGTAGTCCAAGGGGTTCACGAAGCGAAACACGTTTGTTTGCAATTTGCGATTGAGCGTAGTTCCTGGTTAATTAACTGAATGAACTTTTGACGAACTAGAGTTTTGTTCCGTTGGAGAAACATGAGGCTGTCCGTCTTCCTTCCGTGGAATCCAATATGTATTGACAGCGGACGAGAATTACTCAATATTTACAGCTTGAGTGTGAACCATGTAATTTTGAAAACTATATAAAACCCGGCGTTGTGTGTGAGTCGTCTTAGCGGCTAAATGTCATATAATTTCTTTCGGAATAGTTCCAATAAAACAAGCGTTAGAGCCACTTTCTGTAATGGCATTCCCTGCGAAGACTGACGCAACCGGTCATGCGCATCTGCAGCGGCTGTTGTGAAACGCGCCCATGCGCTTTCAGCCAGTTCTTACTCAGCAATGAGCGACGCAACTAGTGGAACAGCGTCGTCTGCCGCTGCTGCTAAACGAGCTGCCTGAACAGCTGCGCCCAAATATAGCATTATGAAGTATCGCAATCGCGATATTTGGGCGCATCTGTTCCGGCAGCTCGTTTAGCAGCAGCGGCAGACGACTCATTTCCGCTAGTTGCGTAGCTCATTGCTCAGTAACAACTGCCTGAGAGCGCGTGGGCGCGTTGCACAATAGCCGCTGCAGATGCGCACGACCGGTTGCGTCAGTCTTCGGAGGGAATACCTTTACAGAAAGTGGCTCTAACGCTTGTTTTATTGGAACTATACCGAAAGAAATTATATGACCATTAGCCGCTGAGACGACTCTCACACAACGCCGGGTTTTATATAGTTTTGAAAGTTACATGGTTCCCAGTGAAGCTTTAAATACTGAGGAATTTTCGTCCGCTGTCAATACATATGGGATTTCGCGGAAGGGAAACGGACAGCCCCATGTCTCTTCACCGGAGCAAAACTCTAGTTCGTCAAAAGTTCATTCAGTTAATTAACCGGGAAGTACGGTATGCTCAATCGCAAATTGCAAACAAACGTGTTTCGCTTCGTGCACCCCTTGGACTATGACCCAGTCAAAGCTCACGTTGAGGCTCGGCACCGCGGCTTTGCTGGTGATCCTTTTTCTCAGAGTGGAAGGGCACTAAAATTTTTTTTCTACACTTCGCTCACAATCACCATCAGCCTAAAAGAAAGTTGGCTTTCCTGCAGGGCGTATTCACTTTGCAGGCGCCATCAGGGAGAACAATAATTCTTCGCTTTAAAAAACACCCTAAGCGGCATTCACAGGACCCACGTGTTCCTTAAGGAGGAAATTTGGAGAGAATTGCCATCCAAGCTACGTGCGCGCCTTCGGTGAAGGTATGAAAGGCAAGTACTCTTCCATGACGGCTGAGGCTTCTGCTAGCCCAAAACGTTAGTATAAAAAATTCGTCAGATTTCATGGTTTCGAATATATAGCGTATGCGGAATTCACGAAAGGGATGTTGAATTGTTTGTCACTGTACGGCTCGTCGAGGACCAAAGTATTTATGAATATCGGTAAAAAGTATCCTCCTTGTGACGAGTTGTCCTTTTTCATCGCCATCCTTGTTTTACTTCGGTCCTGACTACCACGAGCACCCGTGTCCAAGGTAGGACATTCTGCGGCACTGTGGCTAACAGTCACAACAAACTAAAATAATTTTGGGAATACGACTCAAGATGCTCTTTTGGAGGATGCACCCTTCGCTGCAGGCTATTACTTTGTGATCGTGAAGAAGTAAACATACGTTAAAGGAGCACTGACACCAATTTTCGGCGTTAATATTATTCACAGTTCGCTTCCTTTACTCCACATAATACTGGCTGAAATATGAGCGGCCTGCGACGCGAAGAACATAGTCTCATTTATCGCGCCGACGGAGCAGCGCGCGGAGCGGCACTCAGCAAATGGACATCAGCGTGACATCACTCCAGGAGAGGAAAAAGAAGTGACGCGACAGCGCTCGTCAAAAACCCGTGACGTCACTTCACGCACGCGGCCCCACGAGCGGCGAGCGGGTGCAACACCCTCTCAAGCGGGCGCCGGTGACGTCCGCACGAAGCGGTGAGGTCAGGCAGGGAGTCTGCCATATGCGCCGTTCGGGATGAAAGCGCGGGAATTTGAAACAAACGATTTTCAGGCCGTTCAATGGAATTAACTATCGCGCGCTGAAGTATCTGAAGTGCTGTTTCAGGTTGGCCAGACCATTAAGCATCGATAAAAGCAATAAAAGTGTAACATCAAATTTTCGTGTCAGTGCTCCTTTAAGATGGAGTTGTTACATTGAAAACAGGTATGACCATGGCACCCCCTCCCTCCCTGTTTTCTATGATTGATTGGCGCAGGCTTCACATGATTCCAGAGGGAGCTGGCGCGCATTTTATAAACTTCTTTGAAACGCACGTAGGAAGATAACGACTCTGTGCAGCACATTGGTGAAGCGCAGATACTAGAAGGAAAGCAGCCGTTCGACAGATATGAACGCGGCTCCAGAGGCTGTTTTGTGTCGCGTTGTCACAGAGCGTAGGCAGTGCAGTTTTCCCTAAGTGCGACATGTTGTAAGGTAGGAAGCCCCTAATCGTTCTTCGTCTCCGCAGCCGTATTCGTACTTCAAGTATCGTAAGATTCGAAATGGCGTTCTGTCTAGAAACACCCAAGATACGCGGTGCGAGTAAACCACTCGTTCAATGGGCCGCTCGCTTGGAATGAGTACGCTGAAGTGACTGCCACGACGCAAGCGGATGGATTGCTCCACAAGGCAGATGCTTCACAAAAGCGGCATGCAGCCTAAACAACTGCACAAAGAACAGACCGCGAGGAAGGTGCAAAATTGTCGAAGCATGGTAGTTTGCAGAACATCACACAATAACCAACGCAGAATTCAAGGAAGATTGATATCGAGGTGACATACCGCTTTGGAGACTGGGGGCTCCATTGCATGTTAGAAAAACCAGTTTTATGTGGTAGGGTACTTCTCACGCTCTTTCCCTTTTGTTGGTCTTCCACCATAAACAGAAAATCGCCAGCATTATATTACTCCTAATAAATTTATGGTATGGCTCAATCGTATCTCGCCGTTACATGCAAATAAGGAACAGCTGTTCCTTCCAATTTGGGTGCCACACAAACGCTTATGAGATTCGTTTTTCCTGCAGGCGCTCTAATTGCATTAGGTGAAATATATGAATGAGCGCCAAGAAGCAACGACAGTGTGCATGGGGCATTAGCTTGAGCGATCTATCCCGCACTGAGTCGCGGATTTTCGATGCCAAGCTTAAAGTGGTTTTCCACCATTGTTGCATAAGGGAAGGATGCAGTCAAATAGACCCAAA
This sequence comes from Haemaphysalis longicornis, assembly GCF_048455015.1. Lineage (NCBI taxonomy): Eukaryota > Metazoa > Arthropoda > Arachnida > Ixodida > Ixodidae > Haemaphysalis > Haemaphysalis longicornis. The sequence goes on from NW_027526204.1 coordinate 114,767,926, forward strand.
TGTGCAATATATCACTTGAGGATTGGAACACAAACTCACCGACAATACTGGTCAGCGCATTACGACAAGGGAATCGGTTGCTCCCCTTCAGTGGTTTCCCTATTTTTAAGGCAAAGCTCTACTACTTCTGTCCAGCGATTACGTGGAGCATGCACAAATAACCTTTTGACCGGAGGCACACCCCCGGCGACACACCCTTCGAAGAGCATCGCGGGATTTGCCGGGCCCGCTATTGGCGCCCACAACGATCGCCACCACCGCTGCGACCGATTGATTGATTGATTGATTGTAGGGTTTAACGCACCGACGCAACGCAGGCGATGAGGCGTGCCGAAGTGAAGGGCTCCAGATTAATTTTGACCACCTGGGGATCTTTAACGTGCGCCGAAATATCGTACGCACGGGTGTTCTTGCTTTTCGCCTCCATCAGAAAAGCGGCCGCCGCGGTCGGTAGTCGAACCCGCGTCCCCGTGCTCAGCAGCACAACGCCTTAGCCACTGAGCCACCGCGGCGGGTCCGCTGCGACCGAGGCAGCCAGCCACCCCCGAAGCCTCCGCTCTTGTACGCGTAGATTTCATTGCGCAGCAAAAAACCTGCACATAAATATGAGAACATGAACCCGCAAACTAACGATAAGAGGAGGGGTGAAACAAAAGAATGATTGGTAGACTACCTATTCATATCTATAATGGCAACAAGACACAGATTCTTACAGTAGGTAACCAAAATTAGTCATAAACAGGTGCAGATGCACAGAAAACGACAAGGCAGAAGACGAATTAAACTTTTTACAACCCGCGCTTACAACGCTCAGGAAATTCGCCGCGCCATCTAGAATGTTCTCAATGAGTGAAACCCTCAGCTCCCTCCCCCCCTCCCCCCGCCACCGCCTCCGCCGCGTTGGGAGTTTATTTTCCCGCACGCCGGGAAAGAACCGTTGGCTGGTAGGGGTAAAAAGCTTTGCTTTAAAATGTTGTGTTGTGGACGCCCAAGAAATGCTGTCGTTGTTAATGCTGAGGGCTGCTATATTTCTCTCATTTGAGGGCATAAAGCGCGCACGCAGTTAAACTTTTTTCTAGACCATGATTGTCCATGTCCCAGGAGCAGTCACTTGACATAAGCTTCGTTTGCTTCTATCCGATGGCCGTTACTCGTTGCTTTGTGCCTCATCAAGGCTTCACAACTGGCAGGTGAGAGGCGATGCAGGCCTGAAAGAAAATGGCTGATAATTTAACACTTGTAAACCCAGTTATCACGAGCGAAAAGTATTTTGGATGGTCTTTGCAAAGACTATGTGCACAGTGTTTCATGAAAGGTAGGTCACACGTGCAACTCTTGCGCAACCGGGACTGCTCGTTAACCATGGCGAGACTGAGTGAACAAGCGCTGGCCGAGCAGCAGGTGAACCCTCGCCTAGTCACGTGGTACACAGCGGTGGAGGCTTGACGTTTCCCAGCAAAAAGGGCATTTAAAGTAAACTTACTTTACTGCTCAGCTTATGCACTCGGAACACAACAAAGAAAGACGGCTCGCTCGGGCCAGGGCCCTCACATCTACGTACGCCGCAGACACTGGCGCTTCCTACGTGGACGTGGCGGCCTATCCGGGAAGACCCAATACCTACGTTGCCGTGGCGATGGCGGCCACGGACGGTGCAGTAAAGTCAGCTAGCAGCTTCAAGGCGCAGAATGTGAAGCAAGCCGAAGAGATGACTATATAGCCTTGGCCATCGTGGACCCGCAAACAACCACAGTACTAAGTGACTCCAAGTCGGCAATGCTGGCATACGCAACCAACCAAGTGAACCCAAACACTGTGAAAGTGCTGTGCAGTGCGCGTACCAACGGGCTGCCGGATGCACTCCGATGATTCCCCGCCCACGTAGGTCCCTTGCGCCTCCGCGGCGGACTGACGAACCGAAACGAGGAGGCCGACACCGCCGCGCGCGAGCTCACCAGACGCGTCCACGAGTCTGGCCTCCTCACCGGACCTGTCCGGCGACGTAGAGATGCCCGACCCCCTCACCACACACGGGGACATCTTTGAGTGGTACCGGCAGACCCGAAGACGACGTCCGCCACCTCACCCAAATCTAAATCGGGAAGAAGCAGTTCTCTACAGACAATTACAGACCGTATCGCTGCTTACCCCAGTGCTTGCAAAACATCTGTGCCCCGGTGTATACGAAAGTGAAATGTGCCGTGTATGTGATAGTGCGCGTGCGACACTCAGTCATATACTCTGGAACTGCAGGACACAGCCTGCCGAGGCAGCGCAAGGAACTATGCCCTCTCATATCACAGAAGCCATGAACGCTAAAGGCTGCAGTGCACAAATCCAGGCCGTCCAGCAGGCGAAGGCTGCCCTGGCACGCCAGCGGCCCGAAAACGCAACCCCACCTGGGAAGCGTGAGTAGGCCTGGGCACCAGGCAGGCCTCCGCGACGTAGCGGCCACGTCCTAGCTGCCGGTGATTTTAATAAAGTTGTTCCTCCTCCTCCTCCTTTACTGCTCAGCTAACAGCCACTTCTATAGTCTGCATGCTCAGTGACGTCATGCTTGCGTAGCACACGGTTTTAAAGGGGCCATGAAGACAAAATACACATTTGGTTCATTAAAATACAGCTGTGCCCCGATAACAATGACACCAACTTTGTCAAAAACTTCAAACAAGTAGTTCAGATATTAAAAAAAAAACAAATCGACCAGTGGAGGCAAACCCTAGCCACTTTCCGGCGTTTTGTCTGTGACGTCACAGAATATTGCTTAGGCGATTGGCAGCTTCCGATCTAAGACACAGCCAAGAAGCACGACTGGACGATTGCAGGGCGGCCTCTAGTTCCGAGTGCAGTAGACTCTCGATAAACGGAACTTCGAGGGACCGAAAAAACTAGTTCCGTTTACTGAGATAGATGCGTGAAAGTGCAAATTTGCGTGCGTACACACTCTAATACCATTTCACGGAACTCTAAGCAGTAGAAAGTCAATTTAGCTGATAGTTTTTTCAGAAAGCAAGACAACTACAAGAGGCTTACGCACAGCATTCACGAAGTTGATTTGGCAACAATTATCGTTGTCCCCTACAAAATGCATCACTTATTTTTGTTTGAGTCTTTGAAACTGCATATTCACGGAGGCTAGAGGGCTGAACTTCGCGAGTGCTTACGAGCCACCGAATTTAGAAGACGGCAACGCCGTATTGAAGAGCGAATAGCACCACGATGGCACGAACGAACGAGGCGGCAGGAACAGAGCCCTGTTACCTCGGTGTCTTGAATCGAGACCGAACGACTATAACAAGAACAACAATGTTGCATTCGTTGCGCTAACACAGCTGACAACTGGCGAGACGAGGCTTGCGAGACAACCGAGGCTAAAAAAATACGGAGGAAGAAAAAAGAAAACAAATACGAAACAGCCGGAACCGTAAAAAGCTGATTCTCGTGCCAATGGGTTTCACAAGAAGTTCCATTTCTTGTTCCGTGTACACGGGGACGCGGAAATTTTAGTTCCGTTGACCGAGAGTTCTTTTTACGTTATATGAATACAAAACCAACCAACGTAGTCCACTATTTCGTTTAAGTGGCAATTCCGCTTAAGCGATTTCGGTTTATCGAGATTCTACTGTAATTGTATTCCTTCTATGCTAACGCGCAGTTTAAACATTCATAAAAATGGTTTTAGTTCTCGCTCATGCCAAATTTTTGATGAGATTACCAAAGGTTATGATTATTTCAAAATTAAATAAGTTGTATATTGGCTTCATAGTCTTTTTAAAGCAACGTCCAAAGGACGTTATCGCGCTGATGTTGGTAAGACTGTAGTTAAAATCATAAAATGCGCGCAACAGAAGCTAGCTTGCCTACGGTAACAGAAGCGAAGAATAACAAAAAAAATCATATAACAGCCAAAGCGACGATAGCTACGGCGGAAGCAACGCGAAAATCTTCAGTATATTCTGCGGGCAGGAAACTACTTCAAAACGCTTCGCTAACGAACATGGAGCACATCTGCAAGGTTCTGCAGCGAAATGCTCTGGGGATGCAAGACGCCGTTTGGTAAACTCTTTTTTAAAAAAACTATTCATTATTATTGAATTTCTGGCTTTGTTGAGCTTGCCATTGTTGTGTGTTCTGTTAAACTCTGAACCAGTTGTTACATACTGGTTCAATGTTTTAGCAGGACTAACTTTAAATGTTTAAGGATCTCAGTAGTCAAATGAACGTTGTCTTGAACTTCCCGCCAATGATGACTGGTTGTCACTAAAAACGGAAAACGTCACTTCGGAAGGAACAAACTGTCAATATTTTTGTCGTCCAAACATATATCATTCCCGTAAGTTTCCCTTGCGTGAACTATATCTGTCGCGAGCGTGAAACCAAGAGTTTGACATGCTCACCGCCATGGTATCAAAACCGTCTATTTCTTCGGCCGTGAACAGTCCAGAGTTCTGCAGTTAAATAGGACACAAAGGAGGTTAGGCAATGCCGAGGATGGCAGTATGATTCGAAGGAGTCAAACGGCCGCATAACAACACTAGGTACCACTGAAATATTTGTTATACAGCTACTTCTCTATGTGAACAGCTGTCCAGAACAACCCCAATGCCGCCTTTCTTTTCCTACGAGCATTTACCCCAGACAGAACGCTTCTGATTTGCTCATCAAACATTAACTGGCCTTGTTACCAAGCCCTCGAGTGGTCTTCACTCACTGGACCGATACCACTGGTCCAAATTAAACATTACCAAACACAGTACTTCGCAAATCCTCCGATTTGTGAAGAAACCGTTACGAAGACGCACAACCATATTTTCTTATTGTGGGTGCTAAATAAAAGACCCCGAATTTATTACAAACTCTCACAAATCCTTTCAAGTATTTGTTGCGCAGCTCCTACTAGTTTGGTCTGCGAAAGAAAATTTGACATCCACCTTAATGCAGCCCTGCGGCTTTAAATGAAAGCTGTGCGGCTTTCTTAGAAAGATTCCAGTTGAAGAAAAATTCGCCCTGGACCGCGATACGGATCCGGAACCCCCAACACCACCGGGATTTTGACGAATTTTTCTTCAACTGCAAAGTTTCTGAGAAAGCTGCACAGCTTTCCTGGGTAGCCCTATGGCTACATTGAGGTGGATGTTAAATTTTTCTTCGCAGGAAGTGATTCCACCTTGGGGGTTTCCTCTAATTCTGGTGAAATTTATATTTTGGTGTTCAAAGAATGCTAGCAACGCGTTGCGGGGCAGTAAATCCGCACTGTGCTGGTCGCGGTGCAGAAAAAGAACACATTTCGAAGTTAAGCCTGGGGAAGAACCACACATATGTCCATGGTAGCATTTCATAGTAGAATCGCCTTCTTATGTGTCCCACACGGCAGGCCTTTTTAATGCGTAGCATTGTTTGCCGAGTACCTCAACAGCCAGGACCGTGTAACGCCATAACTTTCTACAAAAATGCAGATTTAGCGAGAGGGACACCTTCAATCTTCAATCGTTATAACAGCATTAACAAAGATAATTGGTAGTACAGCTTTTTGAAAATTACGCCCATCTTCCCGCGAGGGAACCCTGATGTGATGCGACGCATCGGGGGGGAGCGTTTGGACTGACGCTGGTATTGGATTGCGTCAGTCCACTCGCTGAAGAGACTGTCGCTTCCATCACGTCTTCATCGGAAGAATCAAGTCAAGCACGGAGTTGTCAAGCAAAGTCACGCGGAGTCGAACGAGAGCGAGCGCTGACTGAACCGCCGCAGCGCCCTACCCGCTTTATATTCACAGTGCCTGAAGGAGAGAAGATAGCGCATGAGAGTCGCGCATGCGCGCACTTGCGCGCCTGAGCAGACGCGAGCGGAGCGAAGCGCGCGCGCGCAGCTGTTGTTGTTTTTGATAATGAGACGGAGTGAGAGTGTTGCGCCAGCTGTCGGAGAGAAGAATGGGGGAGATTTGCACATGCGCAGGTGGTGTGCGGACGCCGACGACGCAGCAGGGACATACCCCAGAGCAAGAAATGCGTCGCATATAAAAACCAAAAATGAGAAAAGTTTTTAAAAATAGAACAGAAATGATCTGCAAAATCAGAAATATGCATCTTATACATCTCTGCACGAAACTTAAGAGAAAACAAACAAAGTTTGCTAAAGAACTATGAAAATACGATTAAAAAAAGCGTAAATGGGCAAACTCGGCAGTACCCCTTGCATCTTCGGGAAAAAACTTAAGTAGCGAATTAAATGCGCTTCACAGCTATACATCATTGACAAAAAATACAAAATTTGGCTATTCATTTCGCTATTTCGCTATTCATACGTATTTCGCTATTCATACGTATTTCGCTATTCATAGCCCTATTTGGCTGAGAAGGACTATTGTTCTAGACAAGCAACATAAAATACTGCTCATTAGTAGGCAATTCTCTGAATTTCTACAGATTTTGTGGGTTTTGGCCTACAACACCCTAATTGCTATTTGCTCACAGAACAAATAAAAGAAAACGCACCCTCTGTCCAGTTTTTCTTGTTGTTGTTGTAGTTGTTGTTGTCTTGTTGTTGTTGGTGTGGCTCACGTTGAGAACACTAGCATTTTAATTCGGCGTACTCCTCAAATTTAAAAAAAGTATACAGGCTATAGCTCCAAATCTTAACCGAATTTTTTTCAGTCCAGAACATTTTTTGTGGAACTTATAACCTGGAACTTATAATCTTATAAAAGTGCAACATGTTGACGAATTGGCAGAGAGCAACGGTATTAGTGCTCTCCTTTTTGAAGAAAATGTGCACTCTTTATTTTTCATGCTTGAAATAAAATGGAGATCAAGCATGTTTGACAGGGCCTTCAAAGAAATAAACTTCGTTTTCATTAGGCTTTAAAGAGATTCAAATCATACCCTTTGGCGCAGTGACGCCTCTCTGAAGCACTCTTTTTCCTGAAAAAGTGAAAACAGCCCCACATTATGTATCGTTACGCTACTAGCCCCTAAAAGCAGGTATAGACTGTACATCAAGCTATTTAAATTATTTCAAGAACTTGCAAGTATTGAAACATCGCATTTTTTTTACATTGCAATGAATGGCTTCACAGTGTCGAATTATTTAATGCACACTATCGCCAGAGCAAAATATACGGCTCGAAATTATTGCAAAAACCTATTTGGAGAACTTTTTTTTGTAGTTTTACACTCGTCTTATGTCCTTACAAGCAAACATTATTCCGAAGGTATGCAACGTACAGCAATGTCTCTTTCAACAGGGTCAGTGATCATGGATTTCTTCGATGCGCATTTTGTTCCTTCTGTTACAGTGGGTAGGGTCACCTGGAGAAGAAGGAAACAAAGACAGGGTTTCATACAATGTGCTGGAATGTTTTGAAGAAAAGGTATGAGAAGTACCGCAACTTTTCTCGGCATTCCATGTAACTCTGAGGCGGGCGTTCATGTGGAACGAAACTGTTGGCTTCAGTTTTCCAGCTCGTAAAGGTTTTTAAAAGTGCATTACAATGACTGAAATTGAAAACTGGCGTCTTGTACTGCTTTTCAGATATCATTGTCTCAGGAATGAGAGCGGAAGAAGCCTCCGCTCCAGATTGATGCTAGTTGCAACGATAACGAAGCTAACGCGCAGTTCGAACAATTTAACATTGCGAGAAAGCCGGTTGAAGAGGGCTGGGCAGGTAGAGATGAAAAAATGTGTGGTAAGAATGACCTAACTACATTTTTAAATCAGTGAATTTCTCCGTGCTCACGCCACCTGGTAGCAAACTTGAAAGGCAATAAAGAAATGTTTAAAAAATACATTTTTATTTTTGCAAGCAGAAAAAACTAAAGTCATTTTCTGCCACAGTTATCACATCACATGGGTTGTACATGAGATATGAACCGATTTTATTCTTTGAAATTAAAATTATCCCTCATTTTCTCTTTATCATGAATAAAACAGTGTTGTGGCCAGTATACGACCAACGAGCTCGTAAACTGCTCAAATGCCGCCTTAATATTGCAAGTTTATTGCCACCGCTGACAGCACCAAATTGCGCAATGCACTAAAATTAAATGCCAATTATGCGGTGCCCTTGAGAGCAGTGTTGCGGTAAAAAGGTGTTTGAATTAACGCTGGTTACTTTACCGCATCTGCAAGTCGTATGTAGGCTCTAAAATTAGTGTTTACACCATCCTTAGACTTGTTGTTGCCCCTGTGCTCCTTGCTCTCTCGTGGTTGTTGCTGTCATGCAGCTTTCGGTTCAGTTCAATTTATTTCAATTTGTTTCATAAAAGTACCCAAACTGTGGCGGCGGGGATCTCAAAATAAAGACTGTCCTATAGCAGCTTGACAAGGCCTGACAACCCTACGAGGATGTTACTTAGAGAGAAGAGGTTAGTAGGGAGCCACATTTGCTCGCCTCCGGCACCAGATGCCAAATGGCGGCTGGAAATACAGAATAATCAATATAAAAATAATCAGAACACGGGCTTCACTCTGAACTTTGAGCTCGCTAATGGTTCTACCAAACGTTCTCGATACTCCTGCTGCTTCCCTACATCCTAAGAAATCGCCGCAGGCGGGCTCCACCACTACGCTCTAGAACTACCCAGCAGCATGACCAAATAATTTGGCGTATGACGAGGCCAAGTATGCGATTAGAAAAAAGTATACAATCTGCGCTTGGACAAAAGCGTAACGCATGCATGTGCAAATACGCACAAGTTACATAATGAATACATAACGCACAATTACCTTCCTAAACATTTGTGGACCGAGCGTTCGTTGCTCGCGGCTGCACTGCCGAGCTATTCGAATCCTTCCCATCGTCTTCTGCTTGAGTTCTTCCGTGCCGCCATTTTCGCGAATGACACTGTCCAGGACTGCCATGATCTCGGCCACTGCATGCGACACACGCAATTCGTGTAGACTTTAATGGGAGGGCTTACAAACAAGGCTGGCATTTCTTAGCAGCAACACAAGCGGATGCGGATTAGTATATCCAAAAGAAGCCGTTTAAAAGGCTTCCGGTAAAACGCCCCTTCCCTCATTAAAATGAACTTCACCACCCAGGACCCTATATATTAGGAGCGAAGCCCCTTAAGGGCTTGGGCTCTCGGCGCATCCTGTCATTGTAGTTAGAATCTATGTAATCACATACTAATAAAACACCGCGACACTCGTTTTCCTACGCCTCGCGCTACAACGTAACGCTCACTAAAAGAAAGTGTATTGTGAATAAAGCCGATCCAAAATAAACTAATATGACTTAAAGATTTGTGGAAAGCTCCATGTCCGTTTAACCAATCGCCAACCACAAAAAGAAGCTGTTTCTAGACGGTCTCCAAGCACCCGCCGTCTCTTGACGCTATGCCTGATCGTGTCGGGTGCTCGGTCGATGCAAGAAAAGGCGTACTTCCCTGGTGCCGGGGCCTCATCGATCACCGAGTACGAGTCCCCAGGGCGAGGCACGGGCATTGCACTGCGCTCCCGTTGACCCCTGCCACACCAAACTGCCGCAGACGGGACATGCAAATTGCTTAAATCCGTTTCAACTCAAGAGGTGGCGCCACCGCCTCAGCAAGCACGCGATTTAATCTCTCCTCTGCGCTTCTCCGGCGCCCAGTCAGCGTGCTCTGTGTGGCACGAAAGACTTACAATCTTTCAGTACACTGATGGACTGCATGCTTCGCCGGTCCCTGGGTTTCACGTTAGTGGAGAAAGCCCGGGATTGTTTTGCAAAACTTTCATCTTAAAATCGCTCCAGCAGTGTGTGCCGAGTGATAATTCAGTCTCCTAAGCACTTCCATATCTTAGGCACTGACAGTCGCTCACCAGTGATGCACTACCCGTCGGGTTGTCTCAGTGGCTACGGCGTTGTGCTGCTGAGCCCAAGGACGCGGGTTCTATCCCATGCGTTTCTGATTAAGCCGAAAGACAAAAACGCATGTGTGTCGACATTTCGGAGCACACTAAGGCGAGACTCATAGCCCAGGGCCAGCTCTGGCGCACATAGACCCCATAATCAAACAAACAAGTAAGCAAGCAAGTCATCTAGCTTTTCATCCCGTTCAAGAATGACGAAGCTGTGCATTCATTGCCTCAAACACATTCTCAGTGATATCGCCAAAACAAACCCGAAAATCAGGATATTCATTACTTTGGGCGCTGCGGTAATCAGTAACATTCCAAATTTAGTACGCATTGTCATTACAGAAGGTATTAAGTAGTACTGATGAACCACACACTTCAAAATTCTGTACATCTGCTACCGGGCAACGCACCCTAAACGACAAACCATTGTGATGCGGGAAGTGCCCACTGAGACAGCAAAGGGTTCCATGTGTTTTGCGTGACGTCATCGAGAAAATAATTTTTTTAGTCAAAGTGACCGGCTCCAGGCATTCGTTTAATTTGCTTTTGTTCACGTTTATTGTGCCAACTTAGAGCACGGAAAACGTTTTTTTTTTTGTTGGTGTTGTTGCAGGGGGGTCGTTTTTTGGCTGTATAAGACGTCTGTATCCCGATTAAACAGTTACATTTTGCCTCGTAAAAATTTGACCTCAGGCGGCTGCACGCAATGTTCATAATACTGACTCGCAGTCTAGCTCTCATGCTGAACAAACAAAAAGACATTAGCTCATTGGTGCGAACATTTTTATCAGCGCTTCGCCGCCATTGTTGTGCGCTTTCAGTTTTCAAGCTTGCTTAGGCATCGCGGCAATTCCACAATAGGCGGCAATTCCACAAACACATTCTAATAGACTCACCTTCACTGTCTGCCAGGCAGCACACGATAAAAACAGTCACAAAACCACAAAAATAAACACGCATTGTAGCTCCGCAGAGCTTAAACGCATCCGACTTTCTGGTCGCACGCGTGCACGAGGTAACTGTTGCACGCACTGCTTTTGAATAAGCAGCGGAGACCTCATTATAGCTTATATACCCTAGCTGTCTGTTTAATCGTACGACCATATACCCACGAGACGCAGCAAAACCCGTCAACCATGTATAATAGCTGCTCAAAACAGCGCGTACAAAAACAACGATATCAGACCTGGGTCTTATAAGTTGTATCACAATAACGAACACAACACATAAGTCCAGCCCTTACACTAAAGACATCGTCTTCTCATCTACATCCCTAATGGAAACTGGCGGGGCACTCATGTACTCGAGGAAAAAAAACTAACTCAGTAACCACTCCGTCGCTACAAGTATACGATGCACGTACCCGGAAAGTCGACGCTCCGAACACTGATTATGCCTACATTGAACGTATGTGAGTCTTACGATGCAAGTCCGTCAGTCGTGAACGAAGCTATCCGTGATAACTTGCCGTCTCTTTGAACAGCTTCCATTCTAAACATACGCGTGAGATAAATGAGTGAAACCAGAGAACCTGTGGCACAGATAAAATGCCTAAACTTTGGTAGTGAAATTTTGGTGCGAGCGAAAGGCCGTATGAGGCACTGGAGTTTTCTATTGGTGCATATTTTCTGTTGCTTCCATACACCAAACGAACAACAGTGAAACATTGTATCAAAATGAACCTTGTTCTTAACGTCATCCATTTTGTTAGCCACATGATGGCTCTTTTCAAACGCTTACTCGACCACAGGGTAAAATAAGTGGAGGTAGATGGTTACATGATGACGACGAAAGCACATCACAAGAATACGCAAACATTTGCCTCGCAAATGCAGTCCAGCAGCGAACATTGTCGGGTTGTTTTGTCCACGCACCGTAGGAGGGTGCGTGCCGTATACGCCCAGGCACGTTGCCGCGAGATGCCGTTCTCTTGTAGTATATTGGCTGTTTTATTCCCCGAAATATTCGTATGCATGTCACAAAGCCCATCCTTAGCATGTTTGGTTCCTGAATGTATGTATTTCGTGTTCTTGGTTCGAATACTATGTATTGCCACCTAGCGAAGGAGGACGCAGCATTCTTTAAAATAATTGTTTATCGGAACAACTTGCGCCTCGCACAACATTTAAACAGTACACAAATATCGAGCAGCGGTGAGCGAAGTAACCTCCACAGAAGAACGTCGCCGAATGGCAAGCAGTTATCTCAGCGTTATCAAGAACAATCCAATTAAACCGAGAGCATCGTCGATCAAAGAGGAGAAGTCGAGGCTCGTGACGACAGGGGGAAACCTACCCCCGTCAAACAAGATTGCAAGCGCAGCCCACGACAAAAAAACTCAGCCACACCTCCGTCTAACGACGACGATGGTTGAACGCGAAGCTTTCTCGTGATGGATTCCTTGGTTGGGCAATCGCACACTGCGAGTATACGTGCTGCACAGGAGGTACGCACCACTTTTCTAGAATACCCACGGCAATTCTCGGGTGTGCACTCTGTAGGCATAACGTTTGAGTTCGGGGTGTGCGGCGTGTATCGGTACCTCTGCTTGGCATTCGCTTCGACCGTGCCGAAATGGAGCAATCGAACAGACGCCGGCTCCATAGCGCGAGGTGCCCAGGTTAGATTCCGACCACGGGAAGGTTTCTTCTTGTTTCCTTCACCCATGATGATTCATTATCATCTTCAGAGAAAGTTGGCTTTCCTGCGGGGCGTGTTGGCGTACAACGGCGTCAGTGAGGACAATAAATCTTTGCTTTAAAAGAGCGATCCTGTGCTCAACTCGAAAGGGATAAGAATAGCAGTGCGCGGCAAGGCGTTGGAAACAAAACATAAACAACATGTTCGTGGAAATGTTAACACACACGCTCAGCCCGCTGTCTTCCCAAGTCGGAGAAACGGCCGTGAATGTGATACTTGCGCCGCAGGACAGCTCGAAGACATGCCCGGTTTGCCATAACTGTCACGGAATTGTTCTGGTTGTCTGCACAAGATCTGAATGCGGATCCGCACGGGCGCTCACTGCGAAGCAGAGAAGCGTAACGATTGGGTTGGTCACCAAGGGCATGCCAGCTTACGGTCGCGCTCTGTTAGACCGGCTTTTGCACGTACGGACTTAAAGTATTGTCTAAAACACCTTACATTGCCAGGACAATTTTTTCACAACGGCCTGATACGTTCCACCTTCTTTTCTAGTATCCTCTCACTGCTTTCATGACACAGTTCGTATCTCATTATATAATACGGCGTTCACGTTGCCGACAAAAGCAAACACTTGTCCCACGTGCGTGCGTTGGTAAGAGACGAAGCGTCGTCATTATCACAACCCCCTCGTCAGTAGCCTGCGCACGGCGAGCCTTTCATTCATGTGAGCAATGATGGATGGGGTAGACATTCCGCGCTTCATAATTGAGAAATAATGGCAGATGCCTAGACGGGAATGTGATACTTGCGCCAATGCCTTCATTCGTCTGGACAAACGAGAATAATCCTCCCTCTTTATCCCATAAATAAAAGTGACGTGTAATTTTTTAGAGTAAGCGTAGCGGTCCTAACTATTCTCCTTTGAAGGCACAGTGAAGACAGAAGTTGTTGCGAAACCGTGACCCTTGCTAATGGGCACAGGAAGGGATGTATTGCTTTTCATTTGAGTTAATGACAATCTTTTTGCAGTTGAGACGAAATCAGAACACTATCTGCACGTCCGCATCACGTGCTTGGTTTACTGTGGTCCTTGTACCGTGTAAGTCCAAAGTTATCTGAGACAAAAGCCAAGAACCAGTTCTTGCCCTGTTTCGCGATGTCAACATTAAGGTCGCTGAAGATATGTGTCTCGCGCTTTGTTCTGCAGTGGACCTGAATAGGCGGTCATGTGGATAATGATGTTTCGCGCTGGCGTCATGCCCATAAACTTCTGAGCGCATGTGGTCCGGCTTCTTTACGAAATCGCAATTGCCACGCTACGCGGGTCTACCAAATCTGGAGCTGGACCGAGATATTACAGAAGCTGAATTCAGAGCCGCATTAGCCACACTCCGATCCAACTCAGCCCCTGGCCCAGACCAAGTAAGTAATAAATCATTACGAAACCTGGGCTATAATTCAATCGAATCGCTCACGCAGTAAATTAACGAGCGCTGGGGACCGGTCACTATACCAAAATCGTGTAAGTACGCCAAAACAATCCTAATTCCGAAGCCGAATATACCCCTACAACTGGAACACCTCCGACCAATCTCCCTGACATCGTATCTGGGTAAGCTCATGGAGCATGTCATCCACGCACGACTCATGAATCCGAACTTATCCGAATGAATCTATTTTCGCCCGCCATGGAGGGCTTCTGGCCAAACATTCCTACCCAAGACGTCATGCTCAGGCATTACCATGATGTCATAGAACCTAGTACGTAGTCACGGCTCTGTTGCAATTCTAACTCTGGACATGAAAAAAGCCTTATGCGTGAAGCTGCCGATGTCTGTTCTAGACATTGCAAGGGGTATGCATAGGCTGTGAGGATTAGCACTCTTGCATTGTTGTCCACCCCATATAGGTCACTGGCTCCAGCAACAGGGAGTCTATGTGCCAAGTGCAATATTGGTCCTACTGTTTGAGCTGGGGATCTCGCATGAAACGGAAAAAACAGGGTAGGTGTTGGCCAATGCGCCTGGTATGTAACGCTTTATGAGGAGGAGTAAACACGTTTAAAATGAGCATCCGGTGCAAAATGGCAGAACCAACAGCCATGCAGGGATGTCCTGGTCCTTGATGGCCGAGCGTTTTCTTGCGAAGACTTTTCGTTGCGCTGTAGGGTCCGAGCTGGTCAGCCGGTCCACCCATGCTCGTAGGAGGGATTGAGGGTTGTAGACAAAGACAGGAATTGCCCGTGCGGCCATACCAGGTAATACAAGTTTGAGAGTATGGGCAGTGGGAACAGGTCATGTAGCGTTGGGTAGGGTACGTTTTGTCGAGTAGGGTGCGGATGAGTTAGTTTGTAGCCTTCATAGGGTGGCTTTGTGACGAATGGGGCGAGGGTTATTTTCTCACACACGGACGGCACAAAAATGTGCTACCAACAAGACGATAACATATTCGTTGTAAAAACACAAACATGATTAAAAGAACGCGTCAGTAAACACAAGTCAAGTCTTATTTTCTTCGTCATCTGTGGGCAAGAGTCAAGGCCGAGGACAAATGACCGACCTACAACCGACTGATCGCGGTACCACATGCATACTGTATAGACACGAAGTTGCTGAACATCTCTTGCTTTGCATGCAGTCACGCTTGGAACCCGCTCGGTATTTTCAGGGCTACAGTCTCAAGGTTGCGTTTGGAAGAAATATGGCCTCGTGCCGCCTAGCCAATTCGCTGAGGATCCGAACTGGCACGCTCCCGTGGACGGAAGTGTATTTTTCGTACCGGAGTCCAGCCAACTGGAACCGTGCACATAGGGTGATTTAAAAGGGCGGGTCTGGTGATTTTGTTCGTGAGTCACATTTCTTCTGCCGAATCGGCCGCCCGGAGGACCTCGCAGACGTTATAAGAAAACCATGGATTTCAGCTATTTCTTTACAGCATTCCTGCTGGTGACTGGGCCCGTCGTGTTGACCAGAGGTAATGCAGTGCGCTTTCTATAACCTTGTCGGCCGCTGTAATATCCCATATTGTTTTGTTTTGTTTTAATTGGGAACAATCTTTCTCTTACATTCAGTGTACCCTCCGATATCCGGAATTGAGTCTCTGTGTTGCACAAACACCTTAGGGTCACACATTAGTGTTCTGCTTATGTCATCCTCGTATATATCTTTGATGTATACTTGCTAGCAACCGCCGTGGTAGCTCAGTGGCGAAGGCGTTGTGTAGCTGAGCGCAAGGACGCGGATTCGATTCCGGCCGCGGCGGCTGCTTTTCTGATGGAGGTGAAAAGCGAAAACGCCCGTGCGTTCAAGATTTCGGCGCACGTTAACGATCCCTAGGTGGTCAAAATCAATTCGGAGCCCTCCACTGTGGCGTTCCTCATTGCCTGTGTAGGGTCAGCGCGTTAAACCTCATAATCAATCAATCAGTATATTTGCTAGCTATTGGTGGCCAATGGAAACGCCTCAGTTTTGTGCCCTTAGACATACAGTTGGTCCAAATAGATTGCATCTGCACCTAACGTACTACCGACAAACAGCAATCACATACCAAGTTCAAAGCTTTCAACAATTTTTTCCTTTGTTTCCCATCAAGCCATCGAAGAGCGGAGCACTCTTTCAAGCGACATGATTTCCAAATTAAATCATTCCTGCATACCAAAGGACGTTTTATGTGTGTGTTCGCGTGCGGATATGAATACGGCGTGTGCGTGCGTGTGTGTGCGCGTCGTCTGCACAAAACAAGACGTACCTGTCAGTTAAAACTACAGTGCGTAACAAACTTGTTTTAGTTACCCTGATGTAATTAGTGCCATCTTCATTTTTCATCGAGTGAAAAATGAAGATGGCACCGCAGAACCACAGCAGATCTGTGACCAAGTTTTGAGACACCCCGTTCCTAGGCCTTAGACAAGCCTGTTCAGTTGCCTCATGTAACTTGGCGCCTGTTTTGTATTCTGCACTCCTTTGCCCTCACCCTGCGTGGTTCCAGGTCAAGATGGCGGCATGGTGGAACTCGCGCAGAAGCTTATCGGTGAGAAGATTACTGATCCCGCGACCAAGGCGCTGATCATGAGCAAGCTCCCCGAGATCCAGAATTGTCTCATGGGCTTGATAAAGATGTCACCACAGGTTGCCATGCAAGTGAGTTCGCGGCGACCTGGTTTTAGGGCCTCCTGTACGAGTTATTTACGGCGCATTGGTGAAGCAGTCTTGTTCGGCAAAGAATACTGAAAATAAGAAAACAAAAAGAGAGTATTATCAAACAAACGTTTCTTATTTTTGTGTTATTGAGTAATAGAAAACAGCAGCTGTCCTCAAAATTCCAAACTCGGGTCGTCAAGCTTTACCGATGTTACCGAACGAAGTAACGAGAATACTCTCGAAGTGTATGTGGCGGAATAAAATCAGAGCCCGTTTCTTAAGAGAGAGATGGTTCAAACGCGACGCTTACTTCCATGCAACCTAAGTCGAAGTCAAAGTCCAAAATCGAAGCTGTTTTGACCGTTCAGAATGGCGCAATCGGATGGATGTCGGCTTCTTACCTGGAGGGACCCAGGTTTGATTCTGACCAGCAGAATCGTTTTTAAATGCCTAATATGTTTCCGCTTATTGTCATCATCGTTTTGTGAAACCCACTGTGTAAAGTCGGCTTTTTTGCATTGCGTTTTGGTGACGGGAGAGTCGCCATTAGTTAAGCATAGAAAGGTTCGCTTTAAAAAGTTCTACGGAAGCTTTTACGCCATAATGTTCCCTTGGGAGCTCAGAGGCGTCTCAGCGAAGGGTACACTGAGAGTAAAATTTCATTCTATTCTAAATGTGCATTGTATGGTAACTAATTCGTGAAGGCACGGACGAACACTGCTAATAAATTAGTTATACTGTGAGCCGCCGCCCCTTTCGGCCAACATTTGTCATTGGAGCACGGTTGCACCCGGTACGATAATCACAAATTTTCAGAGTAGAAAGGTTTAAGTTGATATTAAAATAATCTTTTCCTGGGAAAAGGGGGGCCGTGAAAAGAATAACACTTCGATAAAAACTCCTTTGAATATTTATCACTTCCGAAGGACTACACTTTCAACTGCCTTCGTATCTTCACCTATTAATCGATCCTTCATAGTTTCCTCCTATTCCCGCCAGCCCGCCGCTGTCACCTTCTGTTCTCTTGTGGCCTTCTCTTCCCTTCGGTATGTCTCAAACCACGTTTATTGTCATCAAATGCTTTTCAACGAGTTGACGCCTCGATCTCAAATAAAGTTACTACTACTACTCCTGGGTGCAATGGTGCATCCCGTCTCAAATCTTAGCTGCGGAATGAAAATCGCTGCGTAAATTGGAGTGAAAGTACACATACCACTGAGGCCACCTACGACAAACTGTTGGTTCTTGCGAGTCAACCTATAGTTTTGTTATGCTAGTTTGTAACCGAACTCCTTACATATTTTGTCGACCGTAGCATTTGAGTCAAAGGGTTTTACAAACCGTCCCTCAGTTCTTCACCCTCTGCAAGGTCATGGAGCATGAAGTGTGGGTATTTTTGTACAAGCTGCCAAGAAGATCCACGTTAGGCGAACTTTCCCAAAACGTGAATTATCTCGTATGGGTTTCCATGGCGAATTTCTGTAGCGCTGACACAGACAAGGACAAGGACAAGGAGAGGGTACACACCCGGTGGGCGTGTGTGCCTCTTTGCTTTGTCATTGTCTGTGTCAGGGCTGCAAAATTTTACGTTGTAGTACCGACACACCTAAATTAGCACTCTCGTGAACGAGGTTTTTCGTAGGATTCCACAGCACTACGTGGAAGTACCATGCAAAGTAATATACCGTGAGGCATATCGAAAGTACTCTTGTCAGTCTGTGCGTCTTCCTGTGAAGCCTTTTGGGTACTCGGAAGAAAAAGTAGATGAGCAAACCTGTCTTAGTTTCCTCGCGAGGTTGCGAACGTCATTCGCTGGCAGGCCAACTATAATAAGCGGATTTACCCAATCTGTTGTGAGAAAGCTCCAATTCAAAACAACGGTCACTTGAGTGTTGATAAAAAATAGTCATTTCAGGCAAATAAAACACGTTACGAAGTGGCGGATCAATGGCTGCGAGTAAAAGAACTGGCGAAGCTTGCACGAAGTCGTGCAAGGCTTGAACCATAGCAGGGCTGCAGGATTTCTTTCTATATGAGAAGTGAAGGGCACATCACCCCTCATTTGTACAAGTTTGTAATTGTTTATTTACATGTTCCGTCGTCGCTTTGCACTGTGCTTGGAGTAGGCACCGTCACATGCATGGATGTCTTCGTGTTCCTTATTCCTTATGCCAAGCATTACACGCGCGGTAGCGCTTGAGGACAGCGGAGGCGCAGCGGCGGTGCGTAAGTGCACGACGCATGGTGTTGCGCCAGCAGTAGTGTTGTTGGTTGCCAGCCGTTGCAAGTCGTTCCTGGGGGTTTTCACTTGTTTTTGTTTGTTTTTGCTAAAGCCACTGCGCCGCAAGGCAGGCGCTCACTAGCGCTCGGCATTTTCTCGCTCCTCAAACTTCAAAGTCCTCGCCAGGTCTTCTCTGTTTTTTTGGCTAAAGCTACTGCGCGTGCAGGGGCGCTGGGTGGTCGCCGCGAAGAGGCATGCGCTCACGAGCGCTGAGCTTTTCTTTTTATGCATTTTTAACGCGGTATGTGTTACGCGTTGCCCGCCACGCATTACGGCCATTTGCAACAGCTCCGCTGTTAAAAATACTGTTTAGAGTCTTGGGACACTTTCTTATGCAGGGCGCAGATTGCTTTACTTTGTCTGGATTTTTTGGCATCACAGGTTGTTGACCAGATGATACCAGCCTTCAACACTTGCGGAATGAAATTGTCTGCGGCGTCTGACAACCAGAAAGCGTCAGTGGTAAGGAAGCAGCAAGGCTTTTTGCGCCGGCATTTTTACATTTTATCTGTGAAAGCACGGCCGGAACAATCTGCGAACACTCGTTTGTCCTGGCCCACGATTGCGGAATGCAAACAAAGCGACATTTTTTGCGTGAATTTGGTGCTGCTTTCTTTCGGTACCTTCACTACTTTCGCGTCTTTTTCAGCCACAGCGAACTGCCTTTCGCACTGGGAGGCGGATGTCATTCAAAGCATAATATAAACCAACTAGTTATTCAGTGAACATGCGGTAAATGTTTTAGCTTTATTACGCACGCAAGAAATTCCCTTTTGAGAAGCCTCCACCTTTTCTCTTTTCTAGCGCCTGCAGGAAGGCCGCAATTTAAATTAGATTTCAGGATAAGCTACGAACATTGACATAAATTTTGAAACCTGAACAAAATGGGATGAGTTAGCGACGTTTTTAGTTCTTGCGCATTTTTCGTCTCCCAGCGCTGACCTCTGAGGTAATTCCCGCCGAGATAAGAGCAGTTCGCTTCGAGCATCACTTCTGAAAAAAGCCTGCGCTTCTCGGCAACACGTAAGGTTCACTTTGACGGATGAAATAAAATTTCCTCGCGTTTATAAAGCAACTTTTACGGCAATTTTTTGCACCCACCTGTTATAGGGCACGCCGCAGCAGGAATTCCTTGGTTAGAGAGTGCAGTATGTATTGAGACACTAACGGCCGTATACTGAGTCTGTCCTCCCCTCTATGTGTTTCGGCGACTCGACGGAGTGGAGTATCCCGCAGTATTTTTTTTTTGTTGCATACGAAAATCACCTTCAAGTATCTCCTCCACTACACGAGATTCAGAATGGGGGAGGGGGGGGACAAGAATCCTTCGTAAACATCCTTTGTGGGACGTTCATTTTTGTTGTAAAAACGAAGTTTTTCTGGGTTAAATGTGTTGTATAGTAAATTTAACATTAAAAACATTTATGCATTCGGTAGCTTTTCATATTTCCTGTATGTGTGAACATGAAGAGGCACAGTACGTTCCTCTGAAGCTCTCCATCTCTTCGGCTTAAAACGTGTCGCAGTGATCTAAAATCATTCATTCCTAATTAGTGTGGTTTCCCGTACGAACGGCATTAACTAACATTCTGGTGACTATCGACATCCTTCGGAATATAAACTGCTTACAAAAAAAGCCCTGAACATGCACAAAAGCCGGAAGCTATTTCGATTGTGGCTGTCGCGGAAAGACAGTAATTAGACAGGACTCACGAGTACTACACCTATATATAGGTGGTATTCATTGAAAAGTTTAGCTGTCACATTCTTCGCTTGGTAACACCCGCGGACATGGCCGATGCGCCACGGATACGGCGCGGCTTCAGCCCCTGCGCCCGCACGCCCAAGAAAAAAAAAAACCCCGGTGTGCGTGGTCTGCTGCGTTTTAACCCGAATCTCAGCGGTGGTGTCAACAAAGATGTTATTAATGGCACTCACATTGGACTCGAGGCATTACTTCGCGTTCGGAGGGGTAGAGCTTGGAACATCCAACACAAATGATGTGCTTAGCACGGAGAGGTACCGCCATCCCGCAGAGCCCAACGTAACCAGTAACGGCGCACTCACACGGTTGCCTGCATGCGTGCCTCGCCTGTGGATACAAGCTATAGGCAGCTCAAAAAAGTTCTTTTTTGCACTCCTGGTGCACACTACGGTTAACCAGTGATTTGGTTTGACCGCAACGCACTCGATTGACAATGTCGTGCCTCCAGAAAAGCGAATTTGGCGAATTATGGCCACCTGCATGCCATTTGATTTGTGGATGTTATCTCCACTGTAACACTGCACAATGCAGAACGCCGTGCTTCGATCGCGTTGTGCTAGACGCAGACCGAACTTCTAAGTCAAATCGTACTCTCGACATCCTAATGCGCCTCAATATTACCTCTTCCTGCGCGGGTAAGTCAACCGAGTGCATTGCAGGGAAGCTGAACCACCAGAATATCGTAGAGTGTACCTGTCAAGTTTCGTATTTTTGTCATTTTACCGGTAATTCTGACAGTCCATGCAGATTCTGCTAAGTTTGATAGAATTGTTATGTAGTTTTTTTTCATGTTTCAAATGCAGTACCTGAGCTGCACGAACGACGCCATTGCTAAAATTAAGGTAAGTTGGCAACATAGACACGAACGTTGCCTGCATGATTTCTGTCATTTAACAGCTAGCATAGCTGTTCTGGGGTCTGGACCTGACGGCAGTCTTTGCTGGTATCGTGTCACACTCTCTTTCTACATATCAGTTTCTCCACTGCGCAAAAGCCGGTTACCAGTATGAAAAAAATCATAGTAAAATAAAAAAAAGGTCCTGCGTCCTTCATATTTTGATATAATACGATTATATTAGTTGGCGTATTCATGGGCTGTACAGCAGCCGGGACATACAGGATAATGCCGAACGAGACAGTAGTTCAGAGGAGATAGACATCCCACCAATAACGACCGAAGAAGTAAGGAATGCTTTGAAAGAAATGAAAGGGGGCAAAACACCTGGTGAGGATCAGATAACAGAAGACCTCTTGAAGGATGGCGGAGAAATTGTACTTGAAAAACTGGCAAACCTGTATACGCAATGCCTAATGACCGCAATGGTACCGGAATCTTGGAAGAACGCGAACATCATCCTAATCCATAAGAAAGGCGACATGAAGGACTTGAAAAATTACAGGCCGATCAGCTTACTGTCAGTCGTCTACAAGGTATTTACTAAGGTAATCGCTAACCGAATCTCTGCAACCTTAGATTTCAGTCAACCTAAAGAACAAGCAGGGTTCCGTAAAGGTTATTCAACAAAGGACCATATTCACACGATCAATCAGGTGATAGAGAAGTGCGCTGAGTATACTGAACCACTATATATAGCCTTCATAGATTATGAGAAAGCATTTGACTCGGTCGAAACCCTAGCAGTCATTCAGGCATTACGGAACCAGGGGGTAGATGAGCATTATGTAAGAATACTAGAGGATATCTACAATGGGTCTACAGCTACGATCATCCTCCATAGGGAGAGCAGTAAAATACCTATAAGAAAGGGTGTCATACAAGGAGACACAATCTCTCCAATGCTATTCACAGCATGTTTACAAGAAGTATTCAGAACGTTGGATTGGGAACAGGTGGGAGTAAGGGTTAATGGAGAATACCTCAGTAACCTCAGATTTGCTGATGAAGCTGCCTTGCTAAGTAACTCGGGGGACGAATTGCAAAGCATGCTTTCAGCACTGGGGGAACAGAGTAGAACCGTGGGCCTGAAAATTAATATGCAGGAAACTAAAGTAATGATCAATAACCTCGGGACAGCACAGCGGTTTGAGATAGGTGGTGAAGCAGTGGAAGTGGTAAGCGAATATATCTACTTAGGCCAAGTTGTGACCCCAGATCCCAACCATGAGGCAGAGATAATTAGAAGGATCAGAATGGGGTGGGGTGCATATGGCAGACATTCTCATAATTAATAGCAGCCAACCATTGTCGCTGAAGAAGAAAGTGTATGACAGCTGCATCTTACCGGTACTCACCTACGGGGCAGAAACTTGGAGGCTCACTAAGAGGGTTCAACTTAAATTGAGAACGACTCAGCGGGCAATGGGCGGAAAATGATAGGCGTAACATTAAGGGACAAGAAGAGAGCGGAGTGGGTCAGAGAGCAAACTGGTGTTAAGGACATGTTAGTGGAGATTAAGAAGAAGAAATGGACGTGGGCAGGGCATGTAATGCGAAGGCAAATAACCGCTGGTCATTAAGGGAAACAGAGTGGATCCCTAGAGAAGGCAAGCGTTGCAGGGGGCGGCAGAAAGTTAGATGGGCAGATGAGATCGAGAAGTTTGCGGGGATCAATTGGTCACAGTTGGCACAGGACCGAGGTAATTGGAGAATAATGGGAGAGGCCTTTGCCCAGCAGTGGGCGTAGATAGGCTGGTGATGATGATGATGATTATATTGCCCGCAAAATATCTTCCCACCAATGCATTTGTGTTCAGAGGTGAAGCCGACTTTAAGGGGATCAGTGTTAGCTTGATCTTACTAAGCTTGCTTTACCACTTTCTGTGTTGCACCGTGAGGAATGGTTATCTACTGCGGGAGTTTATTTACAGGAAACCACTCTACCACTTGGGTTGTCAAAAGTATTCCGAAACACATTAAATTAAAATTAGTCGCTAAGACTCCACTACAATTACGCTCAGTTCCATTTGCTTGTAATTAGTTTACAGCGAAGGTTTAAGCGTTACACAATTACTGTCTACTGTTACTACATGGTCATCTACGGAGAAAGTTCGGCTACAGAAAACGACTCTGACTTGTTTTACAGTAACTAAGCGAGAGCCAATTATAGGATAATTACCCGCTAAGACCACTATAACATTATGCACTACCGCCTAGATGGTCATCCGTGTTCATAGAGGGGAAGGGCACCGGTTTTTTTAGTTTATTCATAGCCATTAGCTTGCTCATACGATACATCGATCCTAATGTTTAACCAAATTAAACACCACACCCTGAGAAAAATTTGGTTTTCTCCTGTGGGATACTGAAGGCTTAGAATTATTATTCCCGTAAAAAACACCGGAACGGCGTTGCAATCAGTGCAGCGACATAAAATGTAGCCCATATTTGTAATAGCTGTAGTGCGTAGCATAACGCATATATCGGTGTACTAGAACGATTATTCCGTACGTTCTTTTCCTTTCCTATAATTACCCTATTTATTTAGCTGTATAGTTCGAACTTAGAGTCTTTTCTAGCTAGTTTAACACAACTTTTGTCATATCTATTATGCAGTTTAAGGGCTCTCAGTCAAGCATAAATACACGTTTTCAGTCTGCTATTTTGTACAGAACTTAATTAGAAAGGTATCACAATTTTATCACTCACAGTTGTACATTAAGCACCTAGTTCAATGGCCTGAGTTTTGGAATGTTTGTTGTCGTGATCTTATTGTTAGGTTCAAAGAAATGTAATGAATATTCTGCGTGTGTTGTGCCCTTCAGCTACTATTTTGTTGCAGAAATGTCGGGCTACCAAGAATATGAGATATTTATCGGGAAAACATTTGTCAAAGTTCAGAGATGAAGCCTCAAAAGAATCGGGCTTAATGGTAATCTGCAACGCGCTCTAGCTTTGGTTCCACACCGTACATTTTAATCATGTAAAATTGTGCGGTCCGTCTCAGCTACCGTTGTCAGGGAGCAAATTTATTTGGTATTAGGCTGAGTGGAAACTCTGCTAGTACGCGCTAAAAGAAAACTCGTAGAGCAGTAGAACGAGTTGTCTGTTCCATGGAAATATTGTTCTTGCTCAGAATTGACGATTTACCGCGGTGGGGATGTGCCAGACGGATTGCAGACCGGATTGCATGACCGGATTGCAGACGTATTGAAACGGAAGTTAGTCATGGTATAAATATTTTCCACTTTCAGGTTGGGGAACAGTGTGCAAGTTTTGTTAACACAAAATCAAAGCATATGCGGATCGACTCTATTGCATTACGTTAACTGACATTGTGTTATCGTAAGAGAAAAAATCACAATGCCCTGATAATGTTGGAAACACTAAGAAAAATGGCAGCATCTCCACTCCGTGGATGATGGCGAGGGTGCGGAGTACGGGGACTCGAAATGACATCGAAGTTGCACCCCGAGTGACATCCCATTTGCGCCCCCACCGTCATTCGATTTGAGCCGTGAGCTGCACCTTCATTATTCCCTATATGAAACCGCAACTCACTGCTCAAATCGAATTTCGCTTGATTTTCTCTTGATGGTGGTGTGCACGCGGATGGACGCGGATGAAAACTGGGAGGTCCTAATATACTGCGCACCGTTACAGGCGAGGGAGTAAGCCGTTTGACGCTCCGGTTATAACTCATGGTCGTAGCCCAATCGGTAAGACGTCTGAAACTAACTCTGTCTCGTCTACGAAAGACGAGCTCGAATCCTGCCGGTGCCTGTGGGATTTTTTGTGATTGTAAATGCTATGCGCACGGACGCGGACGGACATTGTGCGTTCCTAAGGTACTCCGCACCTAAAAGGTTCAGGGCAATTTCAGCAAGGCCTCATAGCAGGGGAGGCTAGCTAACTAGAGGTGGACAGGACGTAATAACTGAATAGCTTACGGAATAAATGGGCATAAGAAGGATGCGCGTGTACTATTGTGAGCACAACTTTGGGGCAGTCCTGAATGTAGCGATTCACTACGGGGAAAGGGATGGTGGGGGTGAGAGAAATGCCAGGCACTACGAAAAAAAGCTGCCCAAGAATATTTTACCTCACGGGCGTATTCCGCATAGGCATCGCGATATTATGGACATACCCGCTGTCCCTCTTTGCCTAGACGCCGAAAGCTTCTACCGCGGACGTAAACCGAATCCATTCCTTACAAATCGGACACCGTTAGCCCCTTGCCCATCGTATCCGTCATTCTAAGGATGCCTGATCCACGGTTGCTTCAGTGAGCAGTAGGAAGTATCGTGTAAAACATTGACTGTCTCGGTGTTTTTTTTCAATAATAAAATGCGAATCTTCTTGTTTTGTTTCCTTTGTGTAAATAGACCTCCTGGCCTAACCCATTACAGTGTTTGTGTATACAGCCGTTAACGGTAGCAACTATGATAATAGAAGTCCGTTCGGAGGGGATTGGTTAAGCAAATATCATTGAACTAGGGAAAATGTAACATTTCAGCGACCAACACAACCTTTCTGTTTCTTCTGATATTGACATCCGCCCTTAAATCAGCTTTCAATTTATAATAACACTGTCCCCATTACTTTAATGTGGCACATTTTTATTTGCAGGCTTCAACTGGGATGGGTGCGGAGGACGCTAAAGTTTTTGACACTGGAATGGTAAGCATACATCATGAACACACACTTATAAAACAACCGGAAATTAACATGAAAACTAAGTGTCTGTTTGTTAAAAGACGTTCAAGCCTTGCCAGAGCGTATTGCCTTTAAACGCGTAATGTTTTAAACTTTTTAAACTTTTTTTTTGCTAATTGTGAGGTCGTCTTTTGGACTTGAACGTATTCAACGTTCGCGCTAAAAGTGCCTGAGCAGGAATTTATGGCTGAGGTGTATCAGTGTTAGTATATTCTTTGTGTCGACACGTCAATGTTCTGGAAATAATTCACCAGTGTAACGTACGTTTGGTGTTTGCTCTTCTCTGACCCATTACGCCCGACAGCCTCTTCATTTGTGAGGCGCTTTGGAGGCGGCTTTCATTTGATCAATTGCGATATTTTACTCAATAGAAATAAATGGCCCAGCGTGGTCACAGCATGGACACTGGCACGGCTACTAGGCGTACGTACTTCAAAAACACCGCCTTTAGATACACAACTTAGCGCATTAGGCGAACACCCATTTACCGCTGCATTCTGTAGTTAAACTCGGACAATTTGTTGTTTCACCGTATGAAAAAGGTCTGCAGCTTTAATTTACTTTAACTGCTCGGAAAGAGAGGAAACTCGAGACGTCCTTTTCAACTACCTTGCACACCTGAGTAAGGGCCTAGCGTATATGGGCTAGAAATGGGGATCAGAAATCCGACATTGTAAATATCATTACCCACTTTGCGGTTATAATCGGTACTCGTTTTTGCCAGGAACGATCAATATGGGATACTCGTGGTCTAAATTCTTTCGATAACATCTTAGTATCAGGATTGGCGGTCGTCACGCAAGGCACCGATAAATTGCGGAAGGTGTATTGTAAATGCAAAATGATAGCTTTGAGCACTTACCTTTTTGAAAAGTTCCCCTAAATGACTTGAAAAAAGTCCAAACATGTATCATACAATCTCAATTTGAAAGTGACTAGGTTCTCAGAGAATGTCGACAGCCCACAGCACCTCTTCAATGTCTCTAGTTGCGCGGTGGTTTTAGTATTCGCTCTTGAGCGCGTGAGCGCACAGTTCAGTATTTCGTTTCACTGCAATAACTCTCCGGCCTTAATATGTGCCGATCCACCGCTCGTGGGGTACAGTACTGGAGACGTACTACGTAATGAACGGGCCTACCATCCAGTGCACTGCATTGTAGACAGTTTCCTAATTTTTTATGAGGGTCATGAGGCCGAATTCCGGTGCAAGAAAAAAGGTTTTAGCTAGTTTCCAGCACGTTACTTATTGTCCCAGTAGGCTGTTGACAGTGACGCTTATGCCTAAAGGGGTGATGAAGACATTGACTGGTTCATTAAAATGGATAGTTTCTCCGGGTATCAGTTATATCAATTTTATCGCAAGCCTAAAGAAAATTGGCTCCAATCCACGCTAAAAGGTGGTTGGAAAGTAAAGCTTTAAACGACACCAATAACAATTTCCCATGCGACGTCACTTGAATTCACGCACGTGGCTCAACAAGGAGTGAAACCAGAGATTTTGCCAGCCGTTACCTGGAATTCGCGGGGGAGGCATCCCGAACGCAGCAGCAGCGTCGCCCACAGTCGGGCTAGAGCGCCGGACGCGGCCGCTGTAGCCGTGCCGTGAGTCGGGAGAACGAAAACGGAGAGGAGCGTCTTTCCAAAGGCTGAGACAGCGGAACCTAGTCAACCTGAAGTGCTAGCTTGGGGCTACACCACCGCGCAACACAAGCGCGAACACTGCAACGATTCGGCATGTAAGCTTAGTGATTTCCATTTATACCGATTTAAACTGGTTAGTTTAGTAAGTTTGATAACTGCGCGAAAGCTAAGGGAACTTTTATAATCGCTATTTATCAGATCCAGTTGCTCCTTTCACCTTTTGTAATACCTCTTAAATCACAATTGATTTGGTATTCACCAATTTTGAAAACAGAGCTCCATTCGTGGGAAGCCGTGAGCAAAAGGTAGCGTTTCTCTAGCGGCCAGATGTGCGTATGTGGTTTCTACGTTTTGTTTTCCCGCCATGCAAACCAATTCTTAACGTATGTTTGCCGTACGACCACTTAAATCCGTCGGGTACGGGATACCCTGGAGGTGCGGTCGAACAAGTTAATCAAGCCGTGGAAGAAAGCGCGGAATGGACACGAAGCTGTGCCAGAACAGGCGCGGTACAACCGTCGCTAAAGCAGACGACAAAGCCGTACCACCGACCCGCCCGCCGACAAGCAGGCACCTCCGCGCGGGGAACGCTTGGTAAATTTGCCGCGCCATGTACAGTGCGCTCCGTGAGTAATACCCTCCGCCCCGCCCCGTGCCCCCACCTCTGCCACGTTGGGGTTTGTCGTCCCGCACGCCATGAAAGAACCATTGGCAGGTGGAGGTAGAAAGGTTTGCTTTAAAATACAACCCAGAAGTTAAGGAAAAGCGATAAAGCAGTGGCGACCTCTTTTCAGACGATGTATCTATGGCGTCAAGGACTGTTGTTTGTGCGATTGGCGGCAACCTACCAAATCAAAGGCACGGCTAAGGAGCATGACTGGGCTTGGTAGCGGGCCTACTAGTTCCAGTTCATGGTACCACCCAATACTAACGTGCAGTTAACAGACTGATAACTATCTTTGAAACGTAGCTTACATGGCTGGAATTCCGTTTGATATTGAATTATGCTACGTATACGAAAACAAATGAGACGCTAACAGGAACGGGACAAGGCGCAGAATTGCGCCTCATACCAGTTTTGTTAGCGTCCCATTTGTCTTTGTATACGTAAGCCAATTCAAATTGAAACATCACCAACTAGCCCCTTTCCACGTCCTGTAGAATTCCGGGTATTTTGAAGGGACCTTGCAACACTTCCAATAAACGCTTTCACTCTTTCATTCACGTCAGGAAGCGCTGCGGTAGCTATAGTTATAACCAGCACAGAGCAGCCCTGCGTGATTTGGTCGTCGCAGCAGATACGCCTTCCGTTTACGCTTTGCTTTTGTGGCTTTATTTTTAAAGTGGCTAGTGAATGCGTTCATTGCTGCAACTGAAGGAAAGCCGGCCAGTAGTTGCTACACCGCTGCAATGACGCAATTCGAGCACTCCAACAACGTGAAGATTCGGGAAAAAGAAAAATTATTTCAGCAAGTTTCCAAGTTATCTGATGGGTATAGAGCAGTAATTTTTGTTTAAGGTGCTTTGCGACCCCCCTAATCTAAGTACGGGGTGTGTTGCGTGACTATGTTCTACGAGCATTTAAGATATTATGTCAGGGTTTCTTTAAAGAGAAGTTTGCTTTAGCTTTTCAGCCAGGTTTGGAAGGGGCTCCTGCTGCTTATCTCTGGCTTTTATCTCGCTAAGTTTTATCTCAAAACCGACAACGCTAGCTAGGCGCTTCGCTGACAGCGCCCGGGAAGCCTGTTGCACTAGATAATACTCGCTTCCTCTCGGGCCGCGACCGAAGGGTGAGCTGGGGCCGCAACCAGCGAGGGGGAAAGAGGGTTCCTGGGGAGACTTTAGGTGCTGCGTGTATCACGTTCTCCCCGCTAGGAACCGTCGGCGTATTCGCCAGGGAGAGTCAAACTTTCAACGCTTCCACTTATAGCTCGTATTTCTCGACGCAACCGCCACGGCTCCCCGCTCTGAATAAGCAGCAACTACACCGAGCAAAATTCCGGCGAAAAAATGTCGCAGGACAGTGCATTTCAGCCCAGGTATACCTTTATATTCAGAGAACAGTTGACATTTTCTGTTCCTGTTTTTAGCTACCGTAAACTAGATCTCCCCAGCGGTTAAGCCTGTGGCTTCCCCCAAAGCGCCCAGATGTAGGGAGCAACTCACTTTATGATTGCCAAAAAGCCGCGAATGCCAAGTTTGGTATACTTTACTTATATTGGAGTTCCGGTTGTACTATCTTGTGTACTCAGATTTTAAAAGCTAGATGTATGAAACGGTGCTCTAGTTGCAAGATATTAAATTTGTTTTTATTGTTTTTTTTTCAGGGATGCATTAATAAAGCCATCGGATTTTGATAACTCCAAGTCGACCGCGAGCTGCGATATTTTAATTAAAATAGTATTGTTACTGCTACCAACGACGTCAAAAACAGGGCGAGCCACTGAATAAAATCTTTTGCGATGAGCAATCACGTAGTTGCTTTTTCACATGTCTTTGGCACTGGTACGTGCTAAAGGATTCCTCAAATATACGGTTATACTATATCAAAGAATTTTTGTAACCAATAAATTCACATGCCAGTGCGAACGAGAGAAAAGAGTAGACTTTAATCAAAAGCGCAATAGTAAGGAAGGTAAGAAGGCCCGGGCAAAGGGGGACCAATTGCGCCGGATCCTTGTTTGATGCAAGGCAAGCACTGCACTGGCTGCTGCTTCCGCAGGGCGACTGTAGGATTCCATGGCGTGAACGGTGCAACAGACAGACGCCGTACAAGATGACGGACCAAGAGAAGCGCACCAGTGAATCCAGCGCTTCATGGGCAGTCTTTTCTCTTGCCGTCTAGCCGCAGTGGCCAGGCGCTGATACTGCAGCTTGGCACGTATCGAAGAAAGGTCCTTGGTGGCAATTACTTTAGCTTGTTTACGTTTGGCCCAGAGCTGCAGAAGCCGGAGATTGGGCTTTGGGCGTGTCTCCTCCAGCCACGTATGCTGGGAGGCATCCGAAGGAACACGGCGAAGCAGATCGGTGGGGTCTGGGGTGAAAGATGAGATGGAAGCGTTCCGAATAGATCGGCAGGTATCCCAGTTCACCGCTATCTATGCACCGGTGACGAAGGCGACCTGTTCACTCAGGAATAAGACCAATGCGAATCGGGTGGGGATCACTGGCCCTACAGTTCGCTTCGCGTTGCCAAGAGACCTTTTGCGTACCCAGCCACCACGACAAGTCAGGTGAATAGGAGGGCATCCGTACTTGGATACACCGGCGTGTTGGGCTAGTAATGTCATTCAGAAGTGTAAAGCTGGCATCGGTTTTGCAGCGTGGTCAAGACCGACCTGTACGGGCGAATTTATAGTGGCCGACGTAAGTCGCGTCCAGCGCTCGTACCATGCTTACCAATTACCTGACAACCCGCAACCTCTCAATTGATTCCCCCATAGATGAATGTGCGAGGCACATTGAAAAGTATTTCAACAATAGTACAATCTCTTGTCCAATCCTCTCCCAAGAGACGCGATATTCTGTTCAAAAATAGATACAAGCCGGGCATTTCGGAGCTATGAATAACGTTTCTTCAAAGAGTTCATTTGCTGCGTTCCTCTCCTAACCCTAACTAAAAAAATTCCAAGCCATCATTATTTACACAAAAAATCTGATCAGGATTTAATGGAGAGCATTTTACAGTGAAAAAGTTACGGGTCTTCCAAACAAAATCCGCATTTTTGGGGCTTAAACCTCGGCCATTCGCACCACAATCCGTGGGACTGTACCTCTCGGTTATTCAAACCTATCGGCCAAGTATTTTTTTTTCTTTTAACACATGAAAATTACAGGTGCACTTACGATCCCACGTAACGACTAATAGCCAATACAAAAGCTTAAAACATCCATGAAGAGGTACATAAGGCCAATTGAAGATTGTCGCACTTCAAAAGTCAGGCAAGCAGGTGCACGCACTCAAAAGATTCAACTAGAGCCACTACATCAGGTTCCAGAGTATCGGCACTCTTTTCTGTCATTGTTGTATGCCGCCGACAGCGGCCATTGGTCGAACCGCGTCAGGTGGTAACCCCATGGGCGTTGGCAATGGGGTGCCTCTGTGCGGCCGCGCGCACGCTCGTCGATAAGTCGTGATTTTCAGACCGCAGTGCGGCTATATGGCAGGTTGAGAGTGAGTTTTTAAGCCCTACAGATAGAGTAGTGATGCCGTGCTGCTCTGTACTGGGCTGTTTCAACCGGTGGAAAGGTGGAAAACGCCTGCATCGGTTCCCGCTGAGAAAGAACAACAGTGGCCTAGCGGCCACTAAAAATGCGTAGCTTAATTAGTGGCCTTACCGTAGCCTAGAACCACTATACAGGCTACGCTAGCACAACCGATCCTGACCCCATCGCACCGGCGCGCTGTGTCTAAACCTTCGAAAAGTAAACACAGCTGTCATGGTTGCCAAGCGGCGCCCGGACCAATTCCGCCCGTCAATGTCAGCCGCAATAGGGCGCACAAAGCTAGCCACCCTGGCGTCAGGCACCAAAATGGCTGCCGTCGTGCGTCAGTGTCTTTACTCTTAAGCGTAAAAATTTAGTTGCTCTAGATTCGACCACTCGAGTGGATTACTCTGCGCCGCACAAACACTTTTCACCAACGCAGAACCTTCTTGAAAAAACAGGCTTAGTTGTCCGGGGGGGTATCGGTCCGATTCCGGACAGTCATGCGGCACAGCCACACCAGCACTACAAAAACAATATAGAGCACCCGATAAACAAAAAAAAACGCAGGTACCGAATTGTCTACGCAGTAATTTCTATATCTATGTCCTTTTTGAGAGTCTGCTGCAAAACGTCTCATAAGAACGCTGCGTCACGGCACAACACCAAACGACGATAAACGTCTGCGGTTGATGTCATAGGCGATAATTGTCCTACCAAAATATAGACATTCCCTTTCAGTGCTGCTATGTTGTAACTGGGAGTGTGGAAGATTGAAGCTTGAAGGCAAACGTGTTCGCAATGAAGGAACACACGTATACTCATTACACGTTTTAAAACATTACTTTATGGTGACCTAAGTAAGGCTGGCGAATCGATAAATAGGCATTGGGAAGTTACATTCAATTAGAGGGCTCGTAATAGTTCTCCTTGAGATACTGAACAGATATCCCAAGAAACACAGCGCGGCAAGAAAGTTAGAAGTGTCCACAACCTCTTTGAGGAATCCCTATGGCGGCTTCGTGTTAACTTCGCCCTTACATATAAGCAAAAAAGGCAAATGAAAATCTGTGCGCCCTGATGTCAAATTTGTAGGTAAAAAGCGAGGCACAAGTTGGTGTAGGAACAAATACGAACAAAAATACGAACAAATTCCGAGCCCTTAAATGCCGAAACAAGTTGTCCCTGCGCATAGGTTCCCATTGAAAACCCCAGAAAAAAGTCTATAATGCAGCCTGACGCCATCTACATCTGCTTGACTACCAGCGCATTCGATGTGCACAGAATTGGCGCAAGGGAGTTTATCGATTTGCAGCACTTTTTCCGCTCAGTTCACGCTTACCGCGCCATCGTTGAACTTAGCAAAGATACGCTGGTAGGAAAGACCTCAAGAAGACATGACTGCTGGCCTTCACCGAAAACCTTCAGGTGGGGACTGTTGAAGACATAGAGGCGACCCCTCGGAGTTTGCAAACGCCTCTACGGCTGACCAGTTGTCTTGAAACACCTTACAGGGCTTACGGCAGGACAACTGAAGTCCAAGTGCACTCCGTGGACATCGACTGGGTGTCGAAGTACGGGAAGATCTTGTACTCTTCCTATGATCCCGATGTCCAGCAGGTCGCCGTTACTCAACGGCAGCGACGCATCGTGAAGGCTTTACACCAAGCCAACAGGGCTGTCGAGGACAAGCCCATCATGGAGCTAGGGCAGTTCCTGCTTCACACAGGGAGGCTTCTGACCTGTATAAAGGGGTAGAGCCTTGCAACAGGTCAACGGCAGGACCCTGTGGTTCCCATGACAACGGTACAACGGTAGATTTGCAGCTAAAAATGAAGAGGTGGCTCCAGGAAGCGTTTGCAGCTGTCATCGAATAGCCTTATGAAAGAAGTGATACGACGCCGCTATTCCTCGTGGCCAAAATGGCTGTTGTATATATAAGCGTCCCAGCGGTGGTACTGTTGGGATACAGTAATGTTCTACACCTATCCTTTATCCTCTGCTGGGGCCACCTACTGATAAATGACACCTGCACTGCAGCGTTCGGGAGTGTGCCCGAACTGAAGAAATGGAAGTGCTCGCTTTTGACGACAACGAGAACATTCTTCGTCGCGTAAACCCATAATATACTATGACCTAGCGGGGGGAGTGCTACATTTCTCTGTTGCCGATTGGACGGACGATGAATGTGGTGTTGTGTTTGTATAATATTCAAGCGCCCCTTGTCGAACATGTTTTTCTGCTGACTTGTTGGACGTACTAGTGTGCATTTTCCCTTCATATGCTCCTAGATTGCCGTCGGTCGTACATTGCGCACACTGCTGATGTGACACTCCGGCCTTCCTTGTGGTTGGCCCCGAACATGATTTACTCATGATGGCTAACTCATCTGTCTTTCCAGAAATCGACAAATTCGGTGTTTCGCTTGTTTCTTAATTTGTGAACCCTGTACAGACAATTGCTTGTGACATGTCCGAATGCAGCGGCCTTGAATGTCCCGAGGCACATCTTTTATGTTCTTTTTCAGTGATGTGTATTTCACGCACAAGGTTCAATGACAGCAAATTTGTTTGAGTATTCATATTTTCTTTAGAACACTCTTGCAACAAGCTATCCTGGTGCACTTTGTGGTGACCAAATAAAATATTTTATATATAAAGGGAATGAATTTGTCTGGCTTACTGGTTATTAACAAGTTTGAAAGGCGGAAACAGATAAGGGCTGTTTGAGTACTAGAACGTATGAAACGAGAAACATCCTTTGCTGCAGCCTAAATACCATATTTTTGAGAACAGGTAAAGCCACATAAAACCTAATGTACACGGGCTAGAAAGCAAAGTCGAGCTGTTGAAAAAAAATTGGGGTGCCCAAACGCAGGATGCACATCTTTTTTGCAGATGTTTTGTATATTTCGTACAAATGAAGTGATTTTGAAAGAGCTAGAAGGTTAGTTTTCTAACTCCATGTATTTCTTTAAATGCACGTACGCTGACGTCTTCCTAGTTATCTTTCTGACGTAGTTCTTTGTATATTGCTCTGCGCAGCCTCCTACGCCTTGTAGTAAATGCATAAAACATCCCTCTCTACCACCCGTTAGTTTTCCGGCTATAATGGGTGAAATGAAGCGCCAGCGCCCACACCATCACCATCATGATCATCCGTCATAATGACTCGGTGAGAAGAAGCGCTGGAGAAACTTGCATGCTTTTTTCCCGTTTCTAACCACAGACTACCTATTACATCACTGGCTGATAATTGCTTTCAAGGTAATAGCAATCAATTTATTTTAAGTAATTGCGCAGAAATAATACTTGTAATAGTGTGAAAGTTGACTGTTTGTAGAATCCGAAAAACTAGGAATAAAACAAAACTAAAACTGAGCTCGCAAAATTATTAAGGCCTAGCTAATCCATCACCCTCACGCGATTATGACAAAAAACATAAAACCGCAAGAACTAAAGTGATGTAAAATAATTCATAAGAATCCGCAATAGTGTGAAGTCTTGTATCTGCCCGAGCATTACCTAGGAGGCGAAGTTATAAAATTTAG
Source organism: Haemaphysalis longicornis (assembly GCF_048455015.1). Taxonomy (NCBI): domain Eukaryota; kingdom Metazoa; phylum Arthropoda; class Arachnida; order Ixodida; family Ixodidae; genus Haemaphysalis; species Haemaphysalis longicornis. Next base: position 114,803,608 of record NW_027526204.1, read on the forward strand.
ATCATTATAGCATAAATGTACATCATTTGTAAAAAACATTAACATAGAAATATAACCCAAACCATATAGCGCTTGCGTACATTTCTTCGTCCAAATGTGCGCTGTTCACACTTCCCCATATAGCCATCGACTAGCCCAAAATAGTACTTTATAGAATTTTACTTTGGTTTGGAACTTTCAGAGAATATAATTCCACCCGTTTTATGACCACACATTAAGCTGCTCTAGCGATTACCTGGGTATTTTTGTCACGTTAGAGCACGTCGAGTACGCATGGGAGAACCCCAAAATATTACAAAAAATCAGACTTTGCTCTAAAAAATGGCCTCTATCAAATGGTTAAGGACTGACCGACTACCCTTCCAGCCATCGAGCCACCAATGGACACCGGTGTGCTTCCATCTTGCCACACCAAGCCTAACGTTCCACCAAGACGTATGCCGGCAACCCTCCTACACCTCCCCCCTCCAGGCCAATAGGGGAAGGTCAAAGTGTGTGGCTCCAACGGGACCTCTGGAGGCAAGTACTTTGATAAGAACACTTGAACATTTCTTCGTTACAGTTATTATAACTGATATGTGACGCCGCTCCCGATAACTTTTCCCTCCTCTGCCCACAGGGCTTTTCAGCCTCCTCTTTGTAGCACTCATTCATTCATTTCTTCACTTCAAAGGCGGTGCATGGCACAGCAAAGATAACAAGAAAGCACTTTCGAGAGTGATGATGCATGAAAGTGTTTATTGTTTGTTTTTCGAAGCACTCACATTTGTTTCCGCTCCAGGACATCTTAGAAAGAACTCAACTGAACCAACTTGCAGGTTCGTGTATGCCAGCGCCGGCAAAACGAATGGATTCGGTGTCCACTATCCTCTCCACGTTCAATCAATGTATCAGACGTAGAGATTTGTCCAAAGTGGTAACTGAAATATTCGGTATCTTGATTGATACAGAACTGGAGACGCTGCAAAAATATGCGCTCTCGGCGTCTACAGACATCCTCGTCCTTGAGACAACTGCCGTCGCATGCCTCGAATTTTATCGACTTTCATGCTTTATCAGGACGTGGAACGTGAGCGTGCTATCGTGAACCAGGCCAGACTTCTCAATGGCCGAAAGGGACGTCCAGAACCTGTGCTGGCAACCCATCGGAAAGACGTTGTTCCGATAGTCCATCTCCATTGCGCGGTTCTGGCGCGGGTCCTGTCGGTGCACCAGTGTCACGCTGTAGTTCTTCGGCATCGCAACGGGGCTCTCGACGGTGTTGGCCCACTTGAAGTACACGTTCAATTTGTCTTCCCACTTGGACGTTCCCAGGACCACCGTGCAGTATGTAAACCGTGTGTGCCAAAGGGTAACGATGCCGAATACGCCCGGGTAGACCAGGAGCGACTTGAACACACCGTCCATGTTCGTGGCGCGCAGTTCGTACCGCGTTCCCCTCCTCTCATCCGTCTCCACTTGCGGAAGGCAACGGAATACGTCGCTGACGCAATATCTCTCACCGTCGTCGTAGGCTCGTCCTGGGTGACGCTGAAAGGAGGCCATACCGTCCTGCACGTCCCGTACACATCCCAGCAAGTCATCAGAGGTCATCTCCAGCTTCCGGAGGATGTGCTTCTTCTCGACGCTCCATGGAATGGGAGGCGTCCCATTGGCGGAATGAGTTTCACCGTTCGGAGCCTGCACTGGTCCGGAGATGGTGTGACGCAGATGAGCCAGGAAGTCCCCGGTGGCCACTGAGGCGAGTGCGCTGTTTACTTGTTCCAGACGATCGTTCAACGTGTGCTCTGAGCACTGCACAGCGCCGGCGACTTCACTGAGAAGCATGAACTGATTCTGTACCTGCTGCTGGAGACCACCGAGTTGACTCTGGATGGCCACGAGCTGTTGCTGGGTGGGAGACGTCAGCGCCGCTTTCAACTCCTGGAAGGCGACGGCGACGTCGTCCAATGTCAGCGCACGGTACCGCGAGGACTGTCCGTCGGCGTTGTTGGAGGTCGTGTCGGGAGACGTGGACGCGCCCGAACATCCGTGTCTTTGGTGTATCGACAAGTCCACGCGCAAGACTTGGACGCCGCAGCGCGGGCAGCTCACGGCGTGGAAGCTGCAGTCGTGATCGAAGTGGTGCAGCATGCTCGGAAGGTCTCCGACGAAAGTGCACCCACGGGCCTCGTTCCAGCAGTAGGCCTGCACAGAAATGAAGATTCGAAACGCGGCATTTAATACAAAGTCGGCCAGCTGTCTCCATGATGTGCTCCATGACAATGGTGCATATGAATGACAGCGGTGAAGGCGGGGGATCAAAAAAAATTACGCCCACCTCCCCTCGCGGGAACCCTGGTCTGATGCGACGCTGAGGGGGGTTCAAGCGCATGCGGAGAGCAACCGTCCACCGAAAGGCTGCCGGAGAGCGGCACACCGGTTATATGCGCAGCGCGCCCGAAGGACAGTAGACCGCGGAGAGAGAGAGAGTACTAAACATGCGCAGCACCGCGCCCAGCGCCGCCCACCGGCGGAGAGCGCGCTGGGCCGCACACGCTCTCACCTGGGCACGCGCCGGCGCCAGTGCATCTGCTATAGTGCCTAGAATATACAGTATATTCCAGGCACTATACATCTGCCGCGGCTATGACGCAACACAATCCAACACAATCCACTTTAATCCAATCCAAATCCAATCCAAGCCAACCCAACTCAATCGAATCCAATCCAATGCCCCTCGCGAGAGAGTGTTCGCTATCGGAGAGGAGAGCCGGAGAGTGGCTGCGGACAACGGACGCACGCGGACAACAACGGACGCACGCAGGAACGACAGGGCCACCGACAAGAGATGCTCTGAGCCTCGCATCTAATAACTTATGGTATCCAAACCGGCGTCTATGGCGTTTTTTAAATGCGACGCTCAGAGCATCTCTTGTCGGTGGCCCTGTCCTTCCTGCGTGCGTCCGTTGTAGTCCGAGTGCGTCCGTTGTTGTCCGCAGCCACTCTCCCCCTCTCCTCTGCGATAGCGAACACTCTCTTACGAGGGGCATTGGATTGGATTCGATTGGAATGGCTTGGCTTGGATTAAAGTGGATTGTGTTGCGTCATAGCCGCGGCACTCTCTCCGCGGTTTCCTCTCCTTCGGGCGCGCTGCACATATGACCGGTGTGCCACTCCCGGCGGCCTTTCGGTCGACGGTTGCTCTCCGCTTGCGCTTGAACCCCCCTCAGCGTCGCATCACACCAGGGTTCCCGCGAGGGGAGGTGGGCGTAATTTTTTTTGGCTCCCGCATTTTTACGCCTCATGCGGCGAGCAGTGACGATTTTATTCGGGTGGTTTTACCGGTGCGGCGTGCATTTGGACAACCCATATTAATTCCTAATTGTTGCGAGAACCAGCAACTGTGATGCATATGAACAAGCTGTTCTCTTTCAGTTGCCTAATGCCAATTTTTGTTATTTAGTTGTAGGGGTATCGAATCATTGTCAATATGTCATTGATGTGAAGATGGCACTTTATAAGCAACAGAAACACCATTTTGAAAACTATGCTTTTGCAAACTCGATGCCCAAGACACATAAGCAGGAAATACGCTAAAGACGCTAATTTTACCGCTTTTGAAATGTAGAACAGGGACTGGCGTCGAAGCTTTTTTTTTTTTTTTTTTCTAATTTGGCCACACCGAGCATAGAAGGCTGCGCAAGAAACTGACTGGAAAGTGAGGCATGTGATGCAGAGGAGGCAACCGGCTGCTGACAGCCATATGTTTAATTAAGCACACAGGTTAAAGTCAGCCGCCTCCTCCTATACCCATCTGTTTCACTGATGTCTGCCTTGAAGGGATCTACTGGGACTTGCTTCCCTTCAATTTCACGCACAAGATAAAAAAAAACCTTGGAACCTTCCTTTTTTAGCCTCTGCGCTTCCTTCCTTAGCTGACACTCAATTTTGCTGCCAGCGCTCTATAAAATCGCAAGGACACAATTGATTGACCGCAGCATACACTTGGGGCATCGCAATCTACAACAGTATTATCGGCGTATTTCTTTTGTGTCTCATAAAATGCAGTGACTTCGTGCTGTCGTAACGCTGCTATCTGTCCATCGGAATTATTAATGCGTAAGCATTCCTTGCCGAGTGCCCCAACCATGTACCGCCTTGAATCTGCACAAAAATACGGAATTAGCAAACTTGGCACGCTTGATCGTTACAAAAGCGTAAAGAAAATAGCTGGTCAAAAAAATAAAAATAATAAGTCATAAAGATGCATGAAAATGAATTCCGGAACTCACAAACGTCAGTCTGATGGACCGCCATCACGCAATTGCAGCTAAAATAAACAATCTCGGAAGACCCAACCGAAACATGATTGAAAAAAAATCGCGGACAACCAACGCCGTTACACCCTGCATATGGAGAAAGACGAATAACTGGTGAATCTAACACGCGCAACCGTAGGTGCAATGCCGAACATTTGTCAAAAAAGTGAAAAGAAAGATGTAACCAAACGAAAGTCAAATTTGCCAAATATAGCCAAATGCGAACTAAAACGGCGAAAAGTAGCCCACTAGGGCTAGTCATAACTAAATCTGACTATTAATATATTTCACCATAAATAAAAGCGGCGTAAGAAGGCTTACGCATTAGCAAACAATTCCGTGAATCTCCGCACGATTTTTGTAATCCACAGATCTCAGGGTTTTTTTTTTCATTCCGCTTTCTGCCCAACTGGTTCTAGCGACTACACTTTTCGTACATCTGGCCCTTTTTCGTCTTTCGCTTTAAATACAACAGCCCTAGTCGGCGTCAACGCTCATGCCGTTCCCGAACCGTGTCGTTGTGCATCCGGCACTGAGCCCCCCTATTCCGAAGGCGCCCAGGCGCCATTGTTCAAATCTTCTTGGAATCTACAATTATCGATTCTCTTCGCCTGACATCTGTTAAGATCGATAGCGATAAGCACGTCTAATAAAGGATTTGCGACGTACAGTGCAGCCCCTGATTAATTAGGGGCAGATGAAACAGAAATTAGGAGGATGGGCCGTTTTACGTGAGGGCGCTTTGTATTTTTTATTCTTTTCTTTTCAAGCCCGTCGGACTGTACCGGATCAAGCCGCGCATGCGTGCCAGGAAAAAAAAAAGGTCCGCTGGGTTGGAACGGTTTAACTTCTATCCATGCTGACAAACATGATGTTAGCTTGCAATGTGTGCAATTAGAAGCCCTTGTATTTACCGAGAGATAATTTTCGCAACTCCACAGCGAAGTATTATCCAGAAACTCATAAATCACGACCCAATTAAAAATACTTGCGTACCCGGCAATTTGCCACCCAATTTCATTTGGTGGTTTTCTTCGATAACGCTTCACTAGATTACGCCAATACCTTCGTCTTAAAACCCTAAAGAATGTACTCAGTCAAATTTAACCACACTACAAAAAAACGTAATTCACCTAGCTGTGTACTTCTGCGCCGGTGAAGGAACGCTGTCAAAAAATTAGCCGCGTGTCTGCTCCTTTCGTTGCAAATGTCGTCAAAAGGCGAAAGTGTTTGTAGACATTTGCCAAGGAAATGCCCCCCTTCACTTTCCCGCTCACCTCTCATGCTGTTCCTGTTCCGTCGCGCTCATCCCAAGGGGAACACACTAAAGGTTTGCTCAAGGCGATTTGAATTTACCGCGTTCCACTGCTACAGGCGGGATGATGATGATGCTTAGTGGCTTCCCCTTTGTAGCGGGGCGGCGTTGCATAGCGGCCTTAGTGGCAACGCCACTGTACATTCACATCACCAAAAATAAAAACAAAATCACTAAAAAATAATATCAAAATAAAAAGAAAATACTTTTACGAAATTTTTGTGCTAGTCTGACTTTCTTTGTTCGCCTGTCTTCCGAGATTGTTCTCTGCTCTTTTCCCGCCAACATTCTAACCTTCTTTTACTAACCTCTACTGCTGTCCAATTCATTTTTCCGCTAACCTTAAAGCCAAGGGCTTCCGGTAGCTGGATGGCTCCATCACTGAGGACTGGACGGGTACTTTTGCACTCCGTTACAATATGTCGCATGGTTTATGGCTCATTTCCGCAGCCTGCGCATAATTCTTGCTGTACAGGCTCGCGGATAAGTGTTTTTGTCCGCAAATAACCCGCCCGGGCTTCAAAAAGCAATGCACTCCCTTTGGTATTATCGAATAATTTTTCCATTGTCATCTCCTGCTTCCCGATCCTATAGATATCTAAGGACTTCTTCGCATCCATCCTCTTTTTCCAGGTCATTGTCTCTGTTTCTTTCACTTTATTTTTTATTGCCTTGGTCGTTTCCCCTGCACTTCCAGGTTTCATAAACTTTGTCCCTGAGGCTTCTGGTTCTTTTCCTCCACTGTGTGTCCACGCTTTTCATGTAAAGATTCCGTAACACTTTGGCCGCCCAGCTCTGATCATCCATATTTCTAAGTCGTTCTTCAAAACATATTTTGCACTGTGCTTTTCTTACTTCGAAGGATGCCCATCCCATGTCTCCCTGCACTGCCTCATTTGGTCTTTTACTGTGTGCTCCTAATGCCAATCAACCTACGGCCCGCTGATTTACTTCTAGCCCTGATTGAATCTCTTTTTTGACACACACTACTGCGTTTGAAAAGGTGAGTGCTGGTACCATTACTCCCTTCCAGATTCCTCTCACTACTTCATATCTGTTATATCCCCACAGTGCTCTGTGCTTCATGATAGAGGCGTTTCTTCTGCCTTTCATTCTTAAATGCTCCTCATGAGTTTTTAGATGCGCATGACCTTCGTTTAACCATATGCCCAGATATTTGTATTCCGTTACCCACGGTATTGCTGCTTTTTGAACGAATACCGATTCGTTGTGGGCGTTGTCATTAAAAACTAGAACTCCCGACCTTGCTGTGCTAAACTCTAACTCCAGTTCAGTGGCTTCTTCCCCGCAGATATCTGTGAGCTGTTGCAGACACTGTTTGCTATCTGCTAGTAGTACTGCGTCATCTGCGTATATCAGTCCCGAGATATGTTGTTCCACTTCCTGTCCTCTGCGGCTATAACATAGATCAAAACCTATTTTACTGCCTTCAAGCTTTCTTTCTAGTCGTACCATGTACAGCATGAACAGCAATAGCGACAGAGGACAACCCTGCTTTAAACCTCTATTTGTGACTACCAGTTCCGTGCACTTTTGGTCCTCCCAGGTAATTTGCACCTCGCTCTCTTTGTAAATTCCCTGTAGCAGCTGTACAAAGGTCTGGCCTAATCCCTCCCGCTCAAGTATGCTCCATAGAAGTTCTCTATCTACGTTGTCGTAGGCTCCCTTTATATCGAGAAATGCTATCCATAGTGGTCGCTCCTGAGCCATTGACACCTCTATGCTCTTGGTTAGGACAAATGAATTGTCCACTAAGGGTCTGTCTCGTCTAAAACCATTTTGTAGTTCTCCCAGTATGCTGTTCCCCTCTATCCACGCCTGTACTTCTGCTTTTATGGTTTGCATTGCCAGCCTGTATGCCCCTGAGGTAACTGTAATAGGCCTGTACGAATTGGCATCAGCCCTGTTTCCTTTACCTTTATATATCATCTTCATCCTGCTCTTACGGGAATTCTCCGGTACTTGCTTAGTTTTTATTTACTTCTTGGAGTGCTCGAATCAGTTTTGCCTTGCTTTTTGGACCCAGTACGTTCACCAGCCGTATAGGAATTTCATCCGTCCCTGTTGCCGTATTTGCTGGAACATTGTCTTCAGCATTTTTCCGGTTTAGATTCTGCAACTTTATCTTTCTATCTGTACGCACCTAAGTTGCCCCACTCCCTAAATGCTGTAGCCCTCTCTCCGTTCTTCTGAGCTTCTCTTGTATCATTGAGCGTATGTGAAATACCGCTTCTTCCCATTTTAGTACCTGGCCTTCACTGTTTAGGACATGACTTTGTACTCTTTCGGTCTTTTTCCTTAGTTATTTACATGATTCCAAAACTTTCTCGGCGCGCCTTTATTTTTTGCCCGTATTTTCGGAACCCATAGGTCCCTTTCTCGTTTAAGCTCCTCGATGCGAGCGCTGCAGTACGGCGGAGAAGTGCGGAAATCGAGGCGGCCGACTTCAAGGTTTATAGAACCGCGTTGCCGTGCTCCCCGTGCGTTCCAAGCAGAACGTGAAACCTAGCTAGTGGAACCTTTCTTTGCTGTTTCCGCGTGATTTCTCATATGCCGCCCGGAGGTGCCGCGGGCAACAGCAGGCGATACGCGTTGTTCTGCAGTAGATGTAGAATATCATTTGCTATCGAAAAACCAAGCATACAGGAATTTTTTAATATGTAAATGTAAATATGTAATATTTAATATGTAAATATTCCTTGTGTACTGATTTCTGTCTTATATTTGCGTAATGTCTTGTTCAACGAAGTTGACAAGTATGAACTTATAAACCGGGCTTGGACGTTTACATTGGGCGGCGAGTATAAAAGACTATTGCGCAGTAAGCATTATACTTTGCCGGGTGGCTGAATCGAGTCACAGACAGACAGACTGACAGGCCGAAATTTCTGGGTTTAAGTAGCCCAAGGAAAACTATCGTCTAAAAAAAAAGAACCCGCAAGCACGGACTTTCTTTCGCAACAACCGATAAAAAAGTTTGTAGGCAACAGCGGCCTTCTCTCACCTGGAAATCCCCCGCCGTCAGTGGTGGCAGCTGAACTTCGCGGCAGTCCTCGACGGGGTAGACGTGTCCGTCGAAGGGGCACTGCCACACATTATCCCCAATGGCGCCGCCCGTGCTGCCGGCCAGGCAGAGGTCACACAGCACGTGCAGGCACGGCATCACGAGCGTGCACTCGGGCACCACTCCGCAGTGGCTGCACACGTGCAGCGGCGGCAGGGACTGCGTGAAGCGCGTCGGACGCCAGCTGACCCCGGCCACGACGTTGCCGTGAAGGGTGTACGTGCAAGGGATCCCGCCGCTGTCCACCATCGCGTCTGCCTCTCGTCGGCGGAAGAGACGACGATATCCAGGAGTGCGGCGCGCGGTGTAAGACACGAAGGCAAGGCCGCAGACGTCCTCGACGATGTCTACAAGGCTGAAGTCGAGGTATACGGAGCGACTGGTACCGACGGTGTCCAGAGACGCAGCCCGCGAGGTATAAGGTGCATTCAACGATGGCGAGGGCGGCGAAGTTGAGCTTTCTCCGCTACCGAGGAACTGCAGCCGACGCGCAGACGCCGCGGGCAAATGAAGCTTTCGGGGACAAAGGAAGAGGTGGAAAGGGTACTGGAGTTTGCCGATAACAGAACGCGACTGGACAACCCGCGTTCCCAATGGCTACCATGGACGGGCTGGTGTCGTGACACATCTGCCGGCGGGGGAAAGGGGAACGGGTCAAGGGTAAAAGGTGTGCCTGCAGGCAAAAATAAGGGGGGCGACGTTTCGGAAGTTCTTGGAAGACGATAAGACGCCGCAGTAGTCAACTAGCTGTGCCGTATCGTCTTGTCGGGGAGATGTTCGTGTTAAGAAGCGGCAGAAGCCACAATCAGTGGAGGCAGCAACAAGAATGACAGCACGCGGAGTAGTTCGTGAAAAAGGGCCACTGCATAGTGTGATTCACTAGGAGGTAGTGAGTCATCTGGGGTGACTAACAAATAGACATGACGTGGCCTGTCCCAGGCAACGCGACGAGTTTAACGCGGTAAAAACACTCGATTTTCAAACAAAATAGGGGGAGCATTCGACACCTCGAACGGGGATTAGCAGAGAAGCTTTATTAAATACACATCACACACGTAATTAAACAATGCACACGTATTTATTTTTTCTTCATTTGGTAAGGTTTAGTCACCGTGGTTTTTTGATTACTCGATGAAACTTGGGAGGACTAGAGTTTTATCCTAGCAGAAAAACACGGAGCTGTGCGTCCCTTCCCCTTGTCGAAGCCCGCGTATTGATAGCAGGGGGCAACCTTCGCTAATTCCCTGTGTACTACCAAAATGCGAGAAGAAAAATCGGCGTAATGTTGGAGTTCTTGTCTAATAGTAATTGTTACATACTTCATTGCGGAATAGTTTCCATAAAACAAGGGTTTCTTTCCCTTACTGTAACCATATATAATCATCCTGTAGATGTCCATGTATCTGGTGGTAATTTGGTAAAGTTCACAACTTTTTTCTAACCTAATCCCTAAAGACAAATAAATGAAACTGCGGGTAATGATAGAGCCGTCCGAGCGGCATATCTCCGCACAGTTTCTGTTCGGAAAGTTTCGATAAAACAAGAGCTGCAGGCGTTTTTCACTGAGCCTTCCGGTAAAGTACGCTTCACCGCGGCGTGTTTTTGCTCGAGTGCACATAAAAGAACACCGATCCCTACAGCCACAATCAGCTTCGCAGTAAAACGACGCGAGCAGGAATTGGGACATGACTAGCAGGTTCCTTTCTGTTTGTGCCGTTTTCTTCTTATCCACGTTAAAATATTCTGACAAATAAAACAACTCAAATAGCTACTTTATAGAGTATTTGCTTCCAGAAGCAAAGGTGTTTACAAAACACCACGTGTTGCAGCGAAGTTGAGTTAACCAGTTGTTTCTTCAGAACTACTGTCAGCGATGGGGGAAATTCAGCAGAGTAGCTAGTGCCGGCAGTATTAAACCGAAGTGAACGGTGGTGCCTTCTTGTTACCCCATCTCCTCCATCCCCCCCCTCCCCCCTTTTTTTAATGCTCTCTCATGACGTAAGCTAAATAAAACATAAAACCGAAACAGAAACTACATTCAGGCCCGACGGGGTCCAAGCATTTCGGGGTAGGATATTTCGGGGCAATCTATTCGGCGCACTGATATTTCGATCCGCACATATCGTGATCAAATTTTGTGGCATTTTTCTTGGTTATTTTTATATATTCATTACAAATCGTGGTTAATACGTTTGAAAGCTGCTTGCTCAACTGCGCTCAGGTGTCTCTTTCACGCATAACCCCTCCATTGAGAATAGATGAAAAGAAAAATCGCTGTTGCTTTATTTCCGCTTGGTTTTCCTAATTATTCCTATAGACAGCACTATGACTTTATTTTCTTATGCACCTCTTTGGTTTTGCGGCTAAAATGCGCATCTCTATGGAATCTTAATAATGTGCTTACAGTGAAAAATAACTCTTGTGTAAATAACCATATGTAGTGGCTCCGATGTAACTCTTCGGCCGCAAGTCATGAAACTTCACACAGCGCTGGAAGGCGCTGTTATTTTAGTCCGTTACAACCCTTCTCTCCTTCTCCCTTAAAGAAAGAAAAAAAAAAAAAAAAAAGAAACCGGGGCAGCTTGGCATCGTAAGCATTTTTTTTTTGTGGGTGTCTTGTATCTTGTGCCCTTTGTGATCATACCGAACACGCGTTTACAATAACATCGGACTCAGCTGGATACGAGAATACGGCATGGTTTGGAGCGCTAACTTGGACATTCGCAAATTCTTATTCGTTAAGGGGCCCGGCACAAACGAGAGTGGGAAAGGCCTGAGAGAACTGTGATGCAAGTAAGCAAACGAATGCTACAAGATGGCCTTCAGGGGGAGGAGGGGTCCGAAGTATTAATCAAAGGCCGCTTTATAATAGCCACTTTATCGAAAGCGCTTTACGGATGGTTCTGTTTAACGAAATTGGCGAGCACTAGTAATTGCTTCTAACGCCATAAAAATTCCCTGTGAAATTTTTTGTGTGGTGAATGAAAAAAACTTCCAGCCATTAATTTTGTTTATTGTGCAGGCGCTATTGTTGTCACGGTCTCTCTCTCTCTCTCTCTCTCTCTCTCTATTATCTATCTATCTATCTCTCTCTCTCTCCCTCGTCCTCCCTGAGACCCGCCGCATGTACGGCATTTCAGCCACACGGCATTTCAGCTCTAGCTGCTCTCCTGCCTTTCCAGCCTGTTTTGATTTGGGTCTACTGAAGTTCCTCTGACCAGTTTTTTTCCCTAATGCCTTGGCAAACATAATGTACCACTGGTTTTTCTGGAGTATTCTTTTATTATCACTTTATGATTATTTGACATACATGATGGACACCGCGATTCGTCCAGTGTCAAATTTTTTAACTTTCGAATTTAGACGGTTTAGCGCACTGTGATGCAGGATTGGATTGGATCGGAAAACGTTTTTTTAAGTGCAGAGCACTTTAAGGGCTCACCTCGTCGTCGTAGCTCGTTCGCTGGACACAAGCAGAACCACACGGAGTTTCGTCGTAGCGGCTGTCGTCGCAGAGTAACCCAGAGGCTCCGAAAACCAAGCGATTTGTATAGTCATAAGCGTTCGAAACTCGTGAACCGCTGGCGCTTGTCAGACATCTCCCCGTTGTTTAGTGCAAACAAGACTGCAAGTATATTTGAGGCAAAATAAACGCAATTAACCAGTAGCGCCCGCGTTCATTTACAGTCAAACGCTTGTATAACGAAGTGTGCGGGACCGTGTGAATTGTTCGTTCTACACGTCACTTCGCTATATGCGTCGCGCACTAAATTGACGCCCTACAAAGCATATAAGCATATATAAGAAGAAGAAGTTTATTCTATCTTACAAGAAGATGAAGGTTACAAAGCAAAATTATACAGACGAGGGTCCCATAGTCGAGACTGCACCGGGGCCCTCGGTTAAATATTACATAGAAGAATAAAACACAGTGAAAGCCGCTAGAATCACATTATACAGTGGCATATTATAGAGCTATATGCATTGCAGAGTAGTAATATAAATTATTAAAAAATATTGACAATAGAGCAATACAAAATAAGTAGTATATTTAGGGCGGACTCGAAGGGGGAGAAAAAAAAAGACAAATAAAATAACAGAAAACGCAGTATTATGCATGTAAAACTATAGTAATATTCAAAAGAACACTAAGGAATTTTCACGAGATAGAAAACAGTAAACCGCGCATCTAGGTGAAATTTCTAAACACCCTACGCCACAAGAAACAAAAGCAGGCATAACTGCATTCAGCAAAAAGGAAAAGAAGAATTAAAGTGAAATGTAACATAAATAATACAAACCCAGTGCAGCACTACAAACATACATTCAGCGAGAAAAAACAATCCGCAAAAGTGCAACGATGATAATACTGAAAAATACACATCAAATTTCACTATGACTGTTATGTACCATTCAGCACTCTAGAAGAAACTTTTGAAGAAGCCTTTTAAATGATGATAAAGATGATAGAGCTTCACTTTCATCGGGCAGGCTGTTGTAGTTTGCAATAACTGAAAAATGCTAATGCATTTTACCGTAGTTAGTGCAATAAAGTAAGCAAATAATTAGAATTAGCAGCGAACCTATATGTTTATATTTACATCAGATTTAGACTCCAATAGGCGAAAAAGAGTAAACAATTTTCTTCTGCACAGTAGTATGACGTACTGAATGCGCAACCACCACCGACCTGATGCTATCGAGGTTCACGGCATGCTGCGGCGCGAGGTCAGGAAGTTACGAGATATATATCTGTAGCGCGTCAAATGCCGCTATCGCTTCGCGAGTAGTCATAACGCTTGGCTCCTCTGCAAGCTCTTCATCGCTACTCGCTTGGTCATTTGTGGCGTCCCTTTTCTCTATGATGGCCTCCACGATGTCGTCAGTTGTAAGGTCAGAGCAAATTAGGACCTGGTCGTCCACCGAGACGTAATCGTCGGCCGTCACAACCAATGCGGCGTCGCAACACGCATTGTACGTGTTTACTCCCTCTTCCCGCTGGCTACATCCCTGAGCAGCAGTGCAGCGGCATTATCGCCTTTTTTTATTTTTGTAGTTCTTTAAAAGATAGCCCGGGGTTACCTTTGTCTGGCCGTTTGCATTAGCGAGTGCCATCGGCGGCAGCAGCGGGCCGCGGCGATGAAGCCCCGAGCCTATACCGAGCAGCCCGGTTGCTCGGATTCGGTTCCTTGCTGCGCGTTACCACGTGTGCGGCTAGCCGTATTCGTTATCAGACAACAATTCAGCGATTGGGAACGCATGATTTTCCTCGTTAAACAGGCAAATTCGCTGTAGTGGTATTCGCTGTAGTGGCGTTCACAATACATAGGAAACAGTGGAATCTGGCCAGGCCATATGGCATGCTTCGTTGTACGGGCCATTTCGTAGTAGAAGCGTTCGTTGTAGCGGCGTTTGACTGTATGTAGGAACCCTCGTTGGGTTGGTTTTTACGATATAAGCGAAAAAAATGGTAGCGCACGCCGGCACGTGCGGGAGGAAAAACGAGCACAAAAAGAACATAACTCCCGCTGGCCCAGTCTCAGGCAGGGGCGCACGAGCACTGCGAAGGCGGGAAATTTGAATAGCATTGCGTGGTAGCAGCCAGCGGATGACAGCGCTACAGCCCATTATAGCGAATCACTGCACTGCTGAGCACTTCCGACAGCTTTCATTTTGAGCGGAACGGCTTTAATTTTATTACTGTCATTTTGCATTCAGTGCGACGGTAAGCGGTGGGGGGGGGGGGGGGGGGGGGGGTTGGCATCTGGGTCTTGTTGCCCCCGCTGTGCTGCCGCGGCCAGGGTGTGCGTCACAAGAAACTCCTGTTCGGCGAACTGGCCCCTGCTCCAGCTACGGATTAATTTTCACCACCTAGGAATACGTACCGGCCGCTCAAATCTTAACACACCTGCGTTTTCACTTTTTGCCTAACGTCCGCCGCGGCCGGAAATCAAACCCGCGCCCTTCAGCTCAGCAGCACAACACTGGCTGCTGAGTCATAGCGGCGGGCTCAAGTGAAAAAATTACGCCCACCTCCCCTCGCGGGAACCCTGGTGTGATGGCGTTTTCCTTCGTATTGATTACGCTTATAGCAGGGATTCTCACGCGAAGGGGAGGTGAGCGGACGACCGTCGACTGAGACCGCTGGAGCGCGGAATGCCGCTTTATATTCACAGCGCCCGAAGGAGAGGAGAGCGCGAAGAGAGAGAGTACTGCACATGCGCAGCGCCGCCCACCGGCGCCTAGCAACGGAGTGAGAGCGCGCTGCGTCTACCCGCAGCTGTTTGGGAGATAGTGTTCGGTATCGGAGAGAGGAGAGGAGGAGAGTTGCAGCTGTGCGGACAACGCCGGAGAGACGCAGGAAGGACAGAGGGGCGAGCATGAGATGCGTTGCATCTAAAAGCCAGCTAGGAAACTAGCATTCGTCTCCAACAATTTTTGCGTCCTCCTTTATTTTAATCGGCACGGCGTACAGTTGCGGAGATTACCGAGCCTTGCACGCCATTCTCAACACCTTATTAGTCCCGAAGTTAGTCACCGTAGCGCAGGTCGCTCTATCTTTCTCTCCCTGCAGCCAAGCATGTAAGCATATCACGTGATTTCCATTAATTACGTCGTTACAGCGTTGTAACTTCAATTGGCTCGCGTTCCTTGAGTTGTAGCAATGAACGCATCTGACAGCTACTCTAAAACGAAAGCCACAAAAACAAGGCAGAGACGGAAGGCGCATCTGCTGGGACGAGCAAACCACTCAGTGGCGCTGCGTGCCGGCGATAACTATAGTTTCACGGTGCTTTCAGACGCGAAGGAAAGAGTGAAAGCGTTTATCTGAAGTATTGCAGAGTCCCTTTAAGCTACAAAACCATGTGACCGCACGTCGAAAGGGAGAATAGCGAACGAAGCACGTAGCTACAAAGCTTGGAGGACAAGACTCCGAGTCACGTGGTCATGCATAACGGTGGGCGATATCTGGACCACACCTCAGGTAGTTAGAGCCTTTTTTTGGATGCCAGATATGCAAGTCTTGCAAACAGCGCACTGTAGGTCTCTTTCTTCTGTTTCTCTCGTTTACTGGCGTTTTTGTTTTTTTTTCGAGTAGGAACATGCACCAACCAGGCCGTCATTAGTTCACTTGTTCAGATATGGTTGAGAACTAGATTTTTTAAAGCAAAGCTGTCTACCTCTACCAGCCAATGGTTCTTTCGTGGCGTGCAGAACAAGAAACTCGCAACAAACCTGGGGAACCCGCCGCGGTGGCTCAGTGGATAAGGCGTTGCGCTGCTGAGCACGAGGTCGCGGGTTCGATTCCCGGCCGCGGCGGTCGCTTTTCTGATGGAGGCGAAAAGCAAAAATGCCCGTGTGTACGAGATTTCATCGCACGTTAAAGATCCCCAGGTGGTCAAAATTAATCCGGAGCCCTCCACTACGGCGCGCCTCATCGCCTGCGTTGCGTCGGCGCGTTACACCCTACCATCAATCAATCAATCAATCAATCAACAAACCTGGGGAGGCTGAGGGTACTTTTTCCTCGCGGAGCACAGTGTAGATGGCTCGTCGATAGGGCGCTATTACCCAGCGTTCCCCGTGCTTACCCCGGCGAAAGCTTCGGCGGGACCCTTCCGTCGGCTGTGTCGTCTGCTTTAGCGACGGGGTTAGGCCTGTTTTGGCTCAGCTTCGCGTCCATTGCGCGCTTATTTCGCACGGCCTGATTAACTTGTTCGACAGCACCTCCTGGTAACCCGGACCCGACGGAATTAAATGGTCGTACGGCAAATATGCGTTACGGATTGGTTTGCAGGGCGGGAAAACAGAATGTAAGGACCACCTACAGACATTTGGCCGCTAGAGAAACGCCAATTTTTGCGCACTTCTTGTCACGAGTGGGTCTGCGTTTTCGAAATTGCTGAATACCAATTCGGTTGTGCTTAAACGGTTATCACAAAAGACGAACGGAGCGACTGGTTCTGATAAATAGCGATTGTAAAAGCTCCGTAAGCTTTCTCGCAATTCTCAGACTTCCGAAACTATTTAGTCTATATCTGTATAAATGGGAATCACTAAGCTCACATACTGGATGGTTTCGGTGCCTGCGCTTGTGCAGCGCCGTGGTGCAGCACCGAGCCAGCACATCAGGATAGCTAGGTTCCGCTGTCTCAGCCTTGGAAACACGCTCCTCTCAGTCTTCTTTCTTCCGACCCACGGCCCGGCTACAGCGGCGGCGTCAGCCGCTCGAGCCTGGACGTGGCCGACGCTGCTGCGTTCGGGTCACCGCCCCCGTGAATCCCAAATAGTGGCTGGCCGAATCACTGGTTTCACTCTTTGTAGAGCCACGTGTGGGAATTAACGTGACGTCGCATGTGGAATTGTTGGGGGGGTTGTTCACAGCTTTATTTTCCAACCACCTTCACAGCCTGAATTGGAACCATTTTTTGTTTTACTTTTTCGCAACATTACCTCGCAACAACGGTTGATCACAAAGACTGAATTCAGAGTACAACCATAAGGAGATCCGTTTTCTTAGTGTGGAAAACAGCGTTCTATACCTATTTTGCTCCGTTTTCCGGGCCCTACTACTTTAATTACACTAATCTCGATCTCGGTTATTCCTGTCTAATGGCTGATATGTAGCGTCAGTGTAAACATCAAAACTACCCGTAATGCAACGCTACAGCGTGTAACTTGCCTCACAAAATGCAATGCCGCCGCTTGGGGATAAACTCAATTCTTTCTGCTGCGCTGAGTAACGAACAAATTATACAGATATTTGAATTCAGGCGTCACGTTATTATGGCGCGTCCTATTAAATTTATAAATCGAATAAAACGCTCCATGGTTCAAATGTTCATGCCCAGCAGCAATGAACACAAATAACGGCAAAAACAGAAGTAGACAACGATAAGCGCGCATTAGTCTTCGCTCCAACAAGCTCGTGTTAACCATGCACATACATGAAGCATCGATTAATCTGATAAATAAGCTCGCTAAGAAATAAAAATTACGAACTTCTTCCCTACCCGAGATAAAGGTGCTATATGCAGGAACTCTACTGTGCTCGCTCCGGCCACCGCTCTCGCGGTCGGTTTAACTTTTGGAGCACCTGTACACGGGCTAGAAAGCAAAATAGAGATGGTGAAAAAGAGTCGGCGGGCCCAAATGCAGGAGAAAAAACCTTTTTTGCAGCCGATATGTATATTTCGTACAAATAAACCAGCAAGTTCCTTTTGCTAGTAGTCTTTCTTACGTTGTGTTTTGTATTTTTCTCTGTGCCGTCTCCCACGCCTTGTATTCAATGCACACAACTCCCCTCTTTAACGCCCTTTAATTTTGTGGGTAAAATAAATGCAATTTGCGCCCCATCACCATCATCATCATCCGTCATGGTGTTTTCGGTGGGAAGCGCTTGCGACACTTGAACGCTGTGGCCAGGTCTAACAGTGACGAGAAACTATCTATTACATCATTGGCTGATAATTGCATTTGTGATAGCTACAATTAATGTATTGTAAGTAATGCTTCGTGAATAATCGTTATATTTGCTGAAGCACAAGAATCTAATATTCAAACAAAACAAAACACTACAAATAAACTGATAAAATCTCGAAGGTCTCGCTAATCTATCGCCCTCACGCTGTTAAGACAAAAATACAAATACGCAAACACAAAAGTAACACAAAATAATTCGTCTAAATCCCTAATAGTGTGCGGTCTTGTATCTGCACAAGCTTTTCATATCATACCGGGCGAAGTTAGGACATTTTTTTGTTATGCGCAAATGTACATGCTTTGTAAAAAAACAATGAAAATAAAAATATAACCAAACCCGTATAGCATTAGGTACGCATCGTCCAAATGTGCGCTGTTCACACTTCACTAACAGCCACCGACTAGCCCAATGTTGTGCTTAATTAAACTGCACTTTGGAAATTTCGGATTACATCATTGGCTGATAATTGCATTTATGATAGCTACAATCAATGTATTGTAAGTAATGCTTCGTGAATAATCGTTATATTTGCTGAAGCACAAGAAACTAATATTCAAACAAAACAAAAAACTACAAATAAACTGATAAAATTTCGAAGGTCTCGCTAATCTATCGCCCTCACGCTGTTAAGACCTAAATAAAAATCCGCAAACACAAAAGTAACGCAAAATAATTTGTCAAAATCCCTAATAGTGTCCGGTCTAGTATCTACACAAGCTTTTCAAGTCATAACGGGCGAAGTTAGGACATTTTTTTTGTGTTATGCGCAAATGTATATCCTTTGTAAAAAAACCTTGAAAATAAAAATATAACCAAACCCGTATAGCATAAGGTACACATCGTCCAAATGTGCGCTGTTCACACTTCACTATACAGCCACCCACTAGCCCAATGTTGGGCTTAATTAAACTCCACTTTGGAAATTTCGGAGACTATAAAACCAACAATCTTCCAACCAACCAACACAGCAGTTTAATGATCGGCCATACGGCAAAACATTAAACTGCGCGGACGATTACTTCGGCATTTTTCTCTCACGTTAGGGCATGTCGAGTATGTTTGAAACAACTCCAAAATATCAGTAAAAGTCAAGGACTTTACTGTAAAAAATGGTTTCCATCAAATGGTATAATGACTGACCGACTACCCTTCGAGTCATCCAGTCACAAATGGACACCGGTGCGCTTGCATCTTGCCACACCAAACCTAACGTGCTGCCAAAAACTATGTCGGACATGCCGCACCAAGGATGTGTTGCTCCAGTGATATCTCGGGAGGCAACTACTATTACAAAGACACCTGAACATTTCGTCTTTACGCTTACTATAACTGATTTGTAACACCTTTCCCAATCCATTTTCACTTCCCTGCAAACAGGGATTTTTAGCCTCCTCTCTGTAGCACTCATTTATTTATTCACATCACAGCCGATGCATTGCACAGCAAAGATAACAAGAAAACACTCCTGAGAGAGATGAACCATGAAAGTGTTTATTGTTTGTTTCTTCAAGCCCTCACGTTTGTTTCAGCATCAGGACATCCTTGAAAGTACTGAAGTCAACCACCTTCTTTCTACCTTCATATATGTTAGCGCCGGCAAAACGAATGGATTCGGTGCCCAATATCCTCCCCAGGTTCCCTCAATGTATCGGACGTGGAGATTCATCCAAAGGGGTAAATGAAATATGTGGTATCTTGAGTGATGAAGGACTGCAGATGCAGCAGCAATGCGCTCTAGGCGTCTACAGACATTTGCGTCCTCAAGACAACCGCCTTCTCATGCCTCTACCTTCATCGGCTTTCATGCTTTATCGAAACGTGAAAGGTGAGCGTGTTATTGTCAACCAGCCCTGACTTGTGAATGGCCGAAAGGGATGTCCAGAACCTGTGCTGGCAACCCATCGGAAAGGCGTTGTTCTGGTAGTCCTTCTCCATGGCGCGGTTCTGGCGCGGGTCCTGTCGGTGCACCAGTGTCACGCTGTAGTCCTTCGGCATAGCAAGGGGGCTCTCGACGACGTTGGCCCACTTGAAGTATACGTCCAGTTTGTCTTCCCACTTGGACGTTCCCAGGACCACCGTGCAGTATGTGAACCGTGTGTGCCACAGGGTAACGATGCCGAATACGCCCGGGTAGACGAGGAAAGACTTAAACACATCGTCCACGTTCGCGACGCGCAGTTCGTACCGCGTGCCTCTCCTCTCATCCGTCTGCAGTTGCGGAAGGCAGCGGAACACGTCGGTCACGCGATATCCCTCACCGTCGTCGTAGGCTAGTCCTGGGCGACGTTGAAATGAGGCCATACCGTCCGGCTCGTCCTGCGTGCATCCCACCCGGTCATCAGAGGTAATTTCCAGCTTCCGAAGGATGTGCTTCTTCTCAACGCTTCGGGGCATGGGACGGCCGTCTGTGGAATGCGTTTTACCATTCGCAGCCTGCGCCCGTCCCGACATAGTGTGACGCAGCTGAGCCAGAGAGTCCCCTGCGGTCACTGCGGTGAGTGCGTTGTTGACTTGTTCCAGACGGTCCTTCAAGCTGCGCTCTGAGCACTGTACAGCGCCGGCGACTTCACTTAGCAGCTCGAACTGACTCTGAACCTGCTGCTGGAGACCGCTAAGGTGACTCCGGATGGCCACGAGGTGTTGCTGGCCGGGAGACGTGATCGCCGCCTTCATCTCCTGGAAGGCGGCCGTGACGTCGTCGAGCGTCAGCGCACGGTACCGCATGGACTGTACGTCGGCGTTGTTGGAGGTCGTGTCGGGAGACACGGACGTGAACGAACATCCGCGTCTTTGGTGTATCGACAACTCCACGCGCAGGACTTTGATGTCGCAGCGCGGGCAGGTGACGGCGTGGAAGTTGCAGTCGTGATCGAAGTGGTGCAGAATGCTCGGCAGGTCTCCGACGAAAGTGCATCCCCGGGCCTCGTTCCAGCAGTAAGCCTGCACAGAAATGAAGAGACGGAACGCGGAATTTAATACCAATCCGAGCATTTCTCTCTGTGATGTGCCCTGCGTCAATCTAGGGTGTTAATGACAATGGTAGAGTTTTGTTTGCATGGTTGACTGAAAATAACCAGCGGAATATTAAATGCTCACATACTAACATGAATAATTGTACGTTGCATCAGGTGTCGTGTTTGAATATCGAAACGGGCAAAAAGCAGAGAGTGCGCGCGGCAACAAAATTGAGTGAGCGTTTTTTCATGTTTACAAGGCCTCTTGCGCAAAAATAATAAATTACCGACTACACCTAAACCTCCGTGGCATTTTCCAGGCTCCCTTCTATCTTAAGACTCAAGCAGCCAGCAGAAGCATTTTTTCCAGAGGGCGCTGTCAACGTGGCGTTGTTTTGAACACCGCGAGAATAACGACTATTTATTGCGAGAGCCAACCAGTATGACGAATATGGACGACCAATTATATTTTACTTCTATAAAACCTACTTTACCTTTTTAAATTTAAACCCGCAGTTATTTGGCTCCTACCCTGAGAGGCCGAATCCACTCGGCCCCATGATGCCCAGCGCATTCTTTTTCTGCATGAAAAAAAAAAGGATCCCAGCTGCATCCTTTTTGCTGTATTGTAATAATGCATTTTTAAGCGCAAGCAATAATACAAAAGCATTCATTGCTGAGTACCTCGCAGCACCGACGGTAAAATTTCGAACTTCGAAAAAAGAAAACTTCGAAAAAACAATATTGCTAACAAAAACTGAGAACTACAACCTAGAAAAAACAAATTCCAACATTAGCTTCGTTAAAAAGCAAAGCCACGTTACGCCCCGCATCTGTAAGAATGCATATTTGGTGAACTTAACAGGTCGTTATAATACTGTATGCTTATATAAAAACAAGTATGACCGAACAAAACACGAAACCGTGGAACACGAACAAGAACAGCAAAATGGCTACCCATAATGAAATGCGGCGATGAAAAACTCACGATGTATACAAGCAACGTAAGAACGTTTAGGAGTTAGCAGATAATTCTCTGAATTTCTCTACAATTGTTTGCATCTAAATACCTATCTCCGCAGATATTTTGTTTGCCCGACATCGCGAAATCAGCTGTTTTTTCATAACTTCTCGTTCTCGCCGCTAGAATCACGTGGCGAACTTGCCTTTTTAAGTTCAGGCAGTGAGCGTGTGTTTCAGAGAGCGCCCCACAGGAAGCCATTCGTCAACCCGTCGCGGGGACTTTCCCCGCAGTCCAATTATCAATTTGTTCCGCCTTACATTTCGGAAGATGGGCAGCGGGTGTAAAGTCTTGCGACGTAGAGAATTAAAGAGCAATTGAATGGGATGTTTCCGCTGTTAAACTACGCCACTGCTTTTTGTTTTCGATGCCCGCCTGACCGGGACGATAATGTGACACTGCTGGATTGATCAGGTCTCACATGCCCGGCAGGACAACAAAGGCCCACCGGGCTCGAAGAGTTTGCGTTCTACCCGTTCTGACAAACATACTACACAGTCGAATCCCTTTATTTTTCAAGACGATAGTCCTTCTTGGGCTAGTTAAACGCAGAAAGTTTGGTCTGTCTCTCTATAAAGAGGTTTATTTTTCCATCGAAGCGTGTACACAATGTGCCTCGAATTAACATGCTAGGAGACTTCGAATTATCAAGAGCAGACTGTACGCACATTTCGCGAAATGCACAATTATTTTGTTATTGTTGCCCACCGGTAGCTAAATGCTGACCTCAAGGAATGAGATTAAATGCAATTCGTAACAACGTAGCCTAATCCCCGGATTTCACACATCTTACTCTTGCTACACTTGCTGTAGAAGCCCCTGCATCCACAAAGAAAAAGGATTGTTGCAGCTTCACCACAAAGTATGTGACTCAGAAAGACGAGAAGCATGATTCGATTTGAGTTGCCGTATCCAAGAAAACAGGGCACAACTGTAAGAATTTTTTCCATTACCATACTTACGGCGTCTTGGACTTCTTCAACTCATGTCGCTTAACGCTAAACGGAAAACAATCAGGTAGTACGAATCGTCACTGTACTTTAATGCCCGCGAAAGAACATGTTCCAAAAACACTGCAAGCACAGAATTGTCTGTGTTCTTACACACGTTCCTAACGTTCTCGCTCAAAAGCACGACCACTCAGGAAGCTATAGTAGGATAATTCTACAAAAGTGTTATTCCACAAAAAGGAAAACATAGATTTGTATATGAACCCTGTAAATACACTTCGAACTCTAATTAAAGTTATCCATCAAAAGTTGAGGCTCTTAAATGTGATAGCTTTCATGATCTACGTCTCTGGAATTTGGTAGAGCAACCTCGTAACTGCTCGGTAAGCTTTCTTTTCCAATGTTAGCATTGCAAGAAATACCTTGAACCACACGGAATGACTTCATCACTTCTGAAACAATTTCAATGAGCAGAAAAGCTGCACCTGACAACATACAAAAAAAACATCTTTCGCACGATGTAGGTCCTTGTTTACCTTGAAGTCCCCATCCATCAGCGGTGGCAGCGGAAATTCGAGGCATTCCTCGACGTTGTAGACGCATCCGTCGAAGGGGCACTGCCATACATTGTCTCGACTGGCGTCGCCCGTGCTGCCCTCCAGGCAGAGGTCGCAGAAGGCTTGCAGGCACGGAGTCACCAGCGTGCGCTCGGGCACAACACTGCAGAGACTGCACACGTACAGCCGGGGAAGGGCTTCGGTGAAACGCGTCGGACGCCAGCTGACCCCGGCCACGACGTTGCCGTGCAGGGTGTACGTGCAAGGGTGTCCGCCGGGATCCGCCATTGCGTGTGCCTCTGGTCGGCGGAGAAGACGACGATGTCCAGGAGTCCGGCCCGCGATGTAAGACAGGGGGGCAATGCCGCAGACGTCCTCGTCGATGTCGGAAGAGCCGAAGTCAAGCTTCCTCCGCTACGGAGGAACTGCTGCCGAAGCGGAGACACCGCTGGTAAATGAAGCTTTCGGGGACAAAGGTGGAGGTGGAGAGAGTAGCGGCTTTTTTCACCGATAGCAGAACGCGAGTGAACCCGTATACCCGATGGGTTCTAGGTAGGGGCTGGCGTCGTGACACATCTGCTGGCGGGGAAAAGGGGAACGGATCAAGCGTAATAGTTGTGGGCGCCTGTGGAAGGAGAGGGGCGACGTTTCGGGCGGAATCAGAAAACGATAAGACGCCGAAGTAGTCGAAGTAGCTATGCCGTATCGTCTTGTCGGGGAGATGTTGTGTTAGGAGGCGGCAGAAGCAACAATCAGTAAACGCGGAAACAAGAATAACAGCATGCGGAGTAGTTCGTGAAAAACTGCCACCGCATAGTGTGACTCACTAGGAGGTAGTGAGTCATCTGGGATGACTAATAAATAGACATGACGTGGACTGTCCGCGGCAACGCTATAAGTTTAACGCGGCAAAAACACTCAACGTTTAAGCAAAAAAGTGCGTGCGTTTCACTTTCTGAAGTTGTATTACCAGCGAAGCTGTATAAATTAGACATCGCTGACGTAATTAGAGAATGCACTCGTATTTATTCTGTATGTGAAAAGAGCTGTGAATGCGTCTTTGTAATTACGTGACGAAAATTGGGAGGACTACAGTTTGGCAGCAATAGCACAAAAACACGAATCTTTCCCCACCCTGCTCCGCCCCGTAGAAGCCCGCATATTGATAGCAGATGCAAACTTTTCGCAAATACACTGCGGAATACCTAAATACCAAAAGAAACTCGGCGTGACAATAGAGTGCTTGTCTAATAGCAATGGTCACGTACTGTACTTTGTTGTTGTACAGCTTCCATAAAACAAGGATTCGGCCATGTGCTGTAACTACTACTCCCGTAGGTCCCATGTAGGCAGTAGGCGGAAATTAAGGGAAGTTGAAAACCATTGTGAGCTGAACACTAATGACAAGTAAATGAAACTAAAGGAAATGATATAGTCGTCTTAGCGGTAAATGTTGGCATTATTTTTGTTCGAAAATTTCTCATAAAGCAACAGCTACAGCCGCTTCTCGCAGAGCATTCGTAGTAAAGTTCGCT
This sequence comes from Haemaphysalis longicornis, assembly GCF_048455015.1. Lineage (NCBI taxonomy): Eukaryota > Metazoa > Arthropoda > Arachnida > Ixodida > Ixodidae > Haemaphysalis > Haemaphysalis longicornis. Next base: position 114,828,810 of record NW_027526204.1, read on the forward strand.
CTGCAGCGAGTGGTTTTTTCTCATGCGCATAAAAGAACCACGAACCAGCTTCGCCGTGAAACAACGGGTGCAGGAACTTTCTTTTACTCCCGTTTCTGTTACTTCTTTCTGTTACTGCCGTTTCTTTCTCTTTTTTTTTTTTTTACAACGTCAAAATGAACTGACTAACAAGACAACACCTACGGTCATGGAGAAATGAAACGCCAACATGAAACTATGAGCCAGAACACACAAACAGCGCGACTTCTTTCCATGCTCGTCAACATGACGCGTGGCTTAGAGGCAAAAAGACAGTTGAAAATGTGGTTTTTATTACAAGGTGATCAAAGCTATGTAGATAGGTTTTTTATAATTGGGCACTTAGGTTTCCGTGAAAACCTCCTCTACAGCACGGTGTAAGATATATTATTAGGTGAGGACACAGCTTACAAAACGAACGTGTGCTCTTTGTTTTGATAAAGTCGCCAAACTGGCGCCGCTGAGACCGTTGATTGCAGCGCCCTCCAGCGGCAGAGAAAAGAAGCTGCCCGAGCGCCGCCCACTCAAAGGTGTTCGGATCTCTTCGGTTCCTTCTCGGGCCTTCTCGGCAGCTTCCGTCACCGGTCGTCTGCTCGATTTCTGCTCGCCGCAGCTTGGCTGGTTCCGCCGGCCGGGGATGCAGACGATAATTTGAAGAAAGCCGAGCGAAAGCCTTTGCGCTCGCCCCAGTGTTTCAACGTTTTCTAAGCATGTGTGTTGAGTTGGTAACAATCAAAAGAAAGCATAAAACACTAAACGGAAGGGAATGTGTGCCGCGGTAGCCGTTGAGCGCTCACACAAATGAGATTTTATGCTGCTCTTTTTACGGTTGCGCAAAGAAAAAATGGGGTGCAAATGTTTTATTGAGTACCTATTGCAACGGATGGCAAGAAAACGTGACAGGAATTAACGTTACCTGCGGTCCTAAACGAATGAATGCAGCCATCCCCAGCAGAAAATTATGCTACTTGCGGTCAGTATTTTTTTGAGAGTGCGGTTGCGCGAAAGGGTCCTTTTTGGTGCTTTGAGGGGCTGTACTACTGAATGTCGAAGAGGTGCGCGCTCGCAAACGATGCAGTGCCGTCGACCTTACCGTTGGCTACAGCCCCCCAAGCTACTCCGTACAAGCAGCGGCAAAAGAAAACGTCCGCTGCCGGAACAACGCCCCGACATACAAGGAAAGTAGGCAGTTTGTGAAATGGATTAAACTGGCGGCGAGTACGCTGATAATTCGTGGTAAATGACATTGCACAAATGGGGTAAGTCCATGCCCGAAGCAGCGGACACGAATCGATGTTGTCAAACTCATTGCCGGTGTCCAATGTTCTGAGGAGCTGCGCGCGCGTCTTAATGAACTTAGGACGCCCGAAATCTCGCAGCTCTTTAAACAATGCAATAAATTATGCGTTAAGATCGCGTGCTCCCACGGAGCTCAAACATGGTTGTTTTACACGCATGCCGCGGGTGCCTGCGAATCACCTGGCTTCGGACAGTCGTTGTTCAAGTCACTTGAAGCCTCGGTCGCTTCGAAGTTTAGTTGAGAGTTCTGCCACCAGATGTCCTTTCAATCAAAGGTCCACGCGCGGCGCCCCGGCGCCACCAAGTCTATTTGACAGATTTTTGGGCTGCTGTGTCCACACCTAAAAGTATATCTTACACCGTGCTCTACAGTAACGTTTGGCGCCCAGGGGGACACAGAATTAGGTGGTAATTATTGATGTCGGTGGCTTACTTAACTAAAATTCAATAATTAACTTTGTAGTGGCTGCAGTAAGTAGGCATTTTTGTATTGAAAAGTGGGACGCAATCGTGTTTCTACGCACTGTCATTTAGCAGAATTCTTCTAGCGCATCTGTACTCCGAGATATCGAACCGCGAAGTTTAATTGGCGTTCGCATCAGTAAAGGCTGGCGCAAAGCTCCTCCCTTTTGTGACGTGCCTGGTGTGTACCGTCTTTAATTTGTCAACAAGTTGGAGGCATAGGGAACCTGCGCTGGGTAGGAGGCGCTCCGAGCAACGTACACTGAGCGCCACCTAGGGGAGCGCCGCAGAAACATTTAGTAGTATGGAAGCAGACGATCCGCCCGTGTCCATACGAGTATCGGCCTGCACGCGGTTTGCGCATGTTCTGTTTTAACATATTTTGTGTCGTGTTTGCCAGGGAAGAATGCCGCCGGTGGTTTCGCGGTATGTATCGGCGAATTGTTACCATTACCCTAAGACTTTCTACGAGAACGTTGGACGGATGAAGGGCAGGAGATGTGTACAGCAAGCTACGTGTACGACGTGGAGCTCCGCTGGGCTTGCGCAGCTCCGAGTTCGTGTTGCCCACGTCTGCAAGTAGACAGGAAGGAGCTCCTTCAAACGCAGAAAAAGCTATCCCCCCCCCCTCAAAAAAAACAAAAAAACAAATATGGTTCAAGCGCAATAAACAACTACAGAATGTTTTTGAGGGCACAGTCTTCGCACCTGGCAGAGCGGAATGAGCGGGTGAAATGCGCTAATAGGCAGTTTTAGAATAGGGCAGCCCGGCCCCAAACGAAACGGACTAGCGCGCGCCGAGTTTAGAGGGGCTTCCCCAACAACCCGCCACCAGCCTGCATTGCTCGGGTCGGCTGGCTCGGGTGTTGGGAACTTTAGGCTTAGCGTCGTGGCGGATATTTGATCGCCGCTATCTGTACAATTGCTAACGACAAACCCTAACACAGCATTTTACCACACTGTCGTCCCCTTTCCCGCATGTAGAGCTTTATTTTCGCAATAAATGTCATTTGAGGCGATCGGTGACAGGGCAGCTGCCGTGGCCTGTTTTGATTGTTCCGCGCAGGTAGCTCCATCGTTCGGCCACTCACCGCACTTTGTAGTCACGACCATGGCCGGACTGGAGGAGCGGCGAGCGCGCACTTTCATACGGCCTGCGCACCCAACAAGGAAACGATACAGCAGATTCTTGACACAGTGAGGGCGCTTCGAACCAACCTTCTACCCAACCAACCCTCTTTTTTCTTAGTCGAGGCATCGCCTCTGGCCGAGCGAGCCGACAACGCTTGCCGCATGTGTTTTGGATCTGCCGTGGAATATCACCGGTACCAATAAATGCCTTCGCTGATATATCTTACCAAAAAAATTCCCCCGCATTTCTCCGAAGGGGATTATGAGGAAGTGCGAAGCACGGGGTGATGCTATGAGGGGGAGTTTGTTGAAGTTTGGTGGCATTTTGCCCGTTAGTTACATTAACACCCCCTCATGATCACGTTCGGCTTAACACGCCTCGTTTGTCCCTCTGCGGAAATCTTGGTGAATTAACGTGTATGTTCGAGAGGAGGAGCGCACCGCACCGCAGCGCACCGCACCTGCGAAGCGCCGACCGGAGTGAAGGGAGAGGAGGCGCCGTCACGTGAGATAATGCAGAACTAGCGGGTTTGTAGTATCACGTGTACACCACGCAGTTATCAAGCCGCTATAACGCCGCTGAGTCGCCAACGCACGCCGCTGACGACGTAGTTTGAATGCGTTAAAGATATAAAGCGCGTTACTAACACTGATATCAGCGTCGCGTCTCTGAAATCACCACCAGCATCATTATGAATGGGGAGGTGGGGAGCCCCATCGCCGTGAGAAGGTCGGTCAGGCAGGGCTGCCCCATGTCCCCGATTCTGTTTGCATTATATATAGAGCCACTTTGAAGAATGGCAATGGCATCGAAGTCAGTCAAAGGCTTGGTTCTCGGCGACGAAGAACTAAGAGTCCTGGCTTACGCGGATGATGTCGCCTTCGTATGTTCATCGAAAGATCAGGTGAGGGAGATCGTCGCGCTCGCGCAATCATTCTGTCGGTTTTCGGGTGCTCAGCTGAATCTTTCTAAGTGTGAGGGAGCATGGCTAGGTGAATGGCCCACCAAACCATCACAGCTCTACGGAGTCCGATGGAGGGAGGCCATCACCCGCTACCTCGGAGTCAACCTGGACTGCGGCCGAGCCATTGCCCCCCGCTGGCAGTCAAAGTTGGCAGCCGCGGGTAGGAAGTTGGAGCCCTGGCGAGCGCGACAAATCGCCTTTTTCTCAAGGGCACATGTTTGCAATGCCGTGTTATACCCGGCCGTCCTGTACGTGGCCAGAGTATCGACCATCGACGCAGGCTCAGTGGCCAAGCTACACCGGATGTTCGCAGTATTCCTCTGGCGATCCACCTACGAGCCTATGCGTCGCACGAACATTTTCTGGAGTCCGGAAGCGGGTGGCCTCGGGCTTGTTAACGTGGAGCTAAAGCTGACAGTGCAACATTTTTTGTTCTTCCGGGATCGTCGCGACGGTTTCCTTCGGGCTGCTCTGCAAAATGTAGGCTCCTCACATTTGGCCCCTTGGCTGCCAACAACAGCGGAGTTTACACATAGTAACCGGGCAACGGGCTTTTACAAAGAAGTGGCGGCAGCGGTGGCCCTTTTGCAGGGACTGTTCTCTTGGGAGTACCTGTGCGCAGTGGCCCCGAAGAAGTTGTACTAAGACCTGGTGGAACAGATCCTTCCACCCCCCCATGTATCGCTCACCACCTCTTGGGCGCATGAAAAGTGACGTCCTCCGGCGAGTGCGGAAGCTCCCCATTCCTTCTGGTTCGAAGGATTTCTTCTTCCGCTTTCACACAGGGGTTCTACCCACTAAGGCAAGACAGGGGGAGAGGGGCTTCTTTCTTCCTGGAGGGACCAACTGCTTGTTGTGTGGAAGGAGGGAGACGGCAGAGCACGTCTTTTTGGAGTGCAACATGGCGTCGTATTTCTGGGACGAGCTGCAGTGCTCTTTCGACACGTACTGGCAGCTCACCTGGATGAACTTGAGCTTCTTGGAGGCGGCCTCGGAGCACCCGCTCCTCCGTGACTGCGTCCACGTCATAGGTCTCCACTCGCTATGGAGGGCGAGAGTCGACGTGGTTGAATGTGCCGAAAACCCGCGGCCAGCGTGGAGGCACTTTGTACAGAAGGCGCAGTGGGCAGTGGCCGCCCTCGACGGGCCCGATTCAGACACTGAACTTCGCGACTCACTGGCGCGGGGCTCACGAGCCCTAATGGAGTTTAAGGTAGAACAGCAAAGGAGATGGGACTTGATCTGAGGGTCGGAAGCGGGACAGCACCATGGGCCACTTCTGCCCACTAACGACTTCTACGCCCAACCCCTCGTCCCTATTACATTACCGTATACTGTAAACAAATGACACCATCGCCCATTTGTAAGTGTTTCTAATAGGAACCACGCCAGCACTGCGTGGCTTGGCTGGCACTGTCTACGAATAGTTTCCACTTCCCTGGCGAAACACGCTGAATCTTGTCTTGGCTTGTTCAGTTCCCGAACGCGATTATTTGTCTGTGTGAGCAAAGGATGTTACACTGTTCTCTGAAACCTCTGTAACCACTTCATCTGGCCCTGTATGTATATTTGTAAATAAAGTTACTGTTACAAAAAAAAAAAAAAAGGCGTCCGTGGCTTAGTCGGTAGAGCATCGCGCTGCGGCCGCAAAGTCCTCGGATCGAAACCTGGCGCCGGATGCTGTTTTTTTTTTTATATAGTGTAGTGGCCTGGCTGGCGCGCCGAGGGAGGGTGTTGCGAGCTGGAGAGTAGTAAAGGGGCTTTAGGAGAGTAGGCGAGGGGGGAGAGGAGGCGCTATGCGAGCGCCCTCACGCGTCGGAAATCCGGCGCCGTTGCTAGGCACGGTAGCTAGCTCCGTTGCTAGGCTGCGGACGGAGGACGGCGGTGGAAGCAGCAGTAGGCCCGACTAAGAAGTGCTTCGCACTTAAAAGAAGACTCGTTGTGCACTTGAGTTGCATGATTAAGAGTTTTAGCTGTATGTTTTTGACAGTGCGCTCGCTTGCAGCGGTCCCCTGAGCGAGACCGGAGCGTGAGCAGCAGAAACACGTTTAGATAAGCGATAACCGTATCTCCGTCGGCGGGAAATCATTGGCGTCACTGGTCGTGCCCTGTGCGTGTGCAAACCAAGGCATTATCCGAAAGGAAAAATAAGAACTGATATTTCAGTCACTGAAAATGCCGCGTTTATTGCTTACCTCACCATTTTCATATAATACAGTCGCTGATAAGATATGAAAGCCTCGCATATTTTTCTTCGTGTGCCCCGAGGTAAAATGTTTCTTTCAAGTTTTTGATTAGGCGCTTCCGAGTGATAATGTTAGGCTGTTTGACCCTATTAGACCGAAAATTCAGAGGGGGGGGGGGAGGAGTCGCCTATTTTAATGGCGCACATGTAAATTTACACGGACAGGTATCACGTTTAGCCACGGCAGGGCTAGGGCAGTGGCAAATGCGCGCGCCCCGCCGCTCTGCCCAGCCCGTGCTGTAGGTCAACCGGCGAGGGTTGGTCCGCAGCGCCACGAACTAGCGGCGGTGAAAGGTGGAAACTATACCCGAAGCGCAGGCCGTATGAAAGTGCGCGCCCGCCGCTCCTCCAGCCCGGCCGTGTCACCTGGAGGAGCAGCGGGCGCGCACATTCATACGGCCTGCGCTTCGGGTATAGTTCCCACCTTTCACCGCCGCTAGTTCGTGGCGCTGCGGACCAACCCTCGCCGGTTGACCTACAGCACGGGCGGGGTAGAGCGGCGGCACGCGCGCATTTGCCACTGCCCTAGCCCTGCCGTGCTACACGTGATACCTGGGGGCTGCTGGTTATGTACACAGATTTTGCCGGAGATATACCTGCAGTTTTCTTTGCGCTAACAACGGGGAGATCATCGTACTAGCGAACGCTAAACAGACACAAAGGCAAAAGAGGCGACGAAACACACGTTTTAGTTAACGGGGAGATGTATGACAAGCGCGAGCGGTTCAGGAGTTTCGAACTGTTATGACTATATAACCCGCTTGTTTTTCCAAGCCTCTGGTGTAACGCCGTTACGGCATGCCGTGGGACTCTACTTGGGTCCGTTATGATGTCTCTGCGCCGCCTGATTCCGGCAGTCACATGACATTGTGACAGTTAACTACGAGAACCAGGCGAGCCCCTAAAGTGCTCTGGACTTAAGAAAAAGAAAGGGGGGGGGGGAGGTAGGCTGGAATGCCGGGACATGCTACGGATCGCAGGGAGGACGAGAGAGAGAGAGGGGGAGAGAGAGAGACCGTCAGAACAGTAAAGCCTGTAAAATAAACAAAATTAATTGCTACAAGTTTTGCTCATGACAACACACAAAATAATTAGACAGGGAATTTTTATGGTAAAAGAAGCGATTACTGCTCGCCGATTTCGTTGAACAAAAACCATATGTAAAGGGCTTTGGGTAAAGCGGCTATTATAAAGCGGCCTTTGATTAATTCCTCCGAATTCCGAGTCTGTTCCAAGGCCCTCTTTTACCATGCGTTTGCTAGCTTGCATCACTCTTTGTCTCTCTCGTTTCTACAGGTTGTAATTTCAACTTGGGGTCCCTTAACGAATCAGAATTTACCAATGGCCAACGTAGCGCTCCAAAGCATGCCGTCTTCTGTAGCCAGCTGAGTACGTCGGTAATTTTAAATGCGGTTTCTGTATCATCACAAAAAGCACAAGATGCATGAAACCCCGAAATAAAGAATGCTGTCATTTCCAAGCTACCTCGGTTTCTTTTTTTCTTGGTTTAGAGGGAGAAGGAGAGAAGGGTTGAAATGGAATAAAAGAGACAGCTTCTTCCAGCGTTCTGTGAAGTGCCATTACTGACGGACGGAGAGATTTGTCAGAACCACTACATATGGTTATTTACACTAGACTTCTTTTTCATTGTAGTCATGTTATTAAGCTTTCATAAAAATGCGCATTTTTGCCGCGAAATCAAAGAGCTACATGAGCAAATAAAGTCATAGTGCTGTCTATACCAATAATTAAGAAGAGCCAAGCGGAAATAAAGGAACAGCAATTTTTGTTTACATCTATTTTCAATCGATGCGTTATGCGCGGAAGCGACACCTGAGCGCAGCGAACGCGTTGCTCTCAAACGTTAAAACAACGATGTCTAACGAATATATAAATATAGTCAAGAAAAATTCCTGAAGAATTCGATGACGATATCCGTGCACCGAAATATCAGTTCACTGAATAGACCGCACCGAAATATTCTACCCCCAAATGGTTGTAACCCCGTAGGGCCCGAATGTAGTTTATGTTTCCATTTTATGTTTTATTTAGCTTACGTCCTAAAAGAGCATTAAAAAAAAAGCGGGGGGGTGGGCGGGGGTGGAGATGAGGTAACAAACCGCCACCGTTCGCTTACTTTTAATACTGCTGTCATTCTCCAATCTTCTGAATTTATGCCATCGCTGACATTAGTTCTGAAGAAACAACTGGTTGAACTCCACTTCACTGCAACACTTCGTGTTTTGTAAACACGGTAGCCTCAGACTAACAGTATATATGTGGGTCTTGTCATTGGCTGTACAGATTAGTGTTGAGCACTTATGGGCAGTCCAGAACTTCTCTCGCAATTGAAAACTCTGTGGGCGAAAAAAAAGCAAAAATTAAAGAAATCGGAGCGCTTGCAGCAGTTCTGCGCAGAACAAAATTACATACGAGAGGGGCCTATAGGTACTTGGAAATATTCCTATACGTGTTGTTTCGCTAGTTTGTTCCGATGTGGTTAGGAAGAAAACGACACGAACAGAAAGGAACGTGCTGTCCATGTCCCAGTTACTGTTCGCGTTTTTTTACAGAGAAGCTGTTTGTGGCTCTCGGGTTAGGCGTTCTTTTATGTGCGTGAGCAAAAAACACGTCACTTCGAAGCGGGCGTTACCCGAATGCTCAGTGAAAACCTCCTGCAGCTCTTGCTTTATCAAAACTTCCCGAACAGAAACTCTACGGAAATTTGCCGCTAAGGCGACTGTATCATTACCGCGAGTTGTATTTACTTGGCTTAAATAGTTAGTTCACAGTGTAGTTGTACGCATCACCGAATTACTTTCACCTGTAAATACATTGGCCTCTACGGGAAGAGTATATATGGTTACAGTAAGCGACGGAAACCCTTGTTTAATGAAAACTGTTCCGCAACGAAGTACGCAACCAATACCATTAGACAAGAACTTCGTCATTACGCCGATCTTTAAACTCATATTTAGGTAGTACGCTGTGAATTTGCGAAGGTTGCCACCTCCTATGAATACGCGGGCTTCAACGGGGGAAGGGGGCGAACAAGGACACCTCGGTGTTTTTCTGCTGGGGTAAAATTCTAGTCCTCCCGAATTTATTCACATAATCACAAAGGCATGATCACTAACCCTTACCAAATGAACAAAAAATAAATAGTTCTGCATTCTTCAATTACTTGTGTGATGTGTATTTAATACAGCTTCGCTGCTAATCCCCATTCAAGGAGAGCAATGCTGTCACTCTTGTGTTTTGAAATCGATTGTTTTTTCCGCTTTAAACTGATAGCGTTGCCTGGGAGAGTCCAAGTCACGTCTATTTATTAGTCATACCAGATGACTCACTACCTCCTAGTGAGTCACACTATGCGGTGGCAGTTTTTCACGAACTACTCTGCGTGCTGCCTTCACTGACTCTTGCTTGTGCCGCCTCTTAACACGAATATCTCCCCTACAAGGCGATATGAAATTACTAGTTGACTACTTCAGCGACTTATCGTTTTCCAAGTACGCCGGAAAGGTCGCCCCCCTTATTTCCTCAGGCAGGCACACCTTTTTCCCTTTACCCGTTCCCCTTTCCCCCGTCGGCAGATGAGTCACGACACCAGCCCGTATCTGGTAGCCTGCGGATACCGTTTGTAAGTCGCGTTCTTTTATCGTTGAAGTAAGCAGGTACTCTCTCCACCTCCTGCTTTGTCCCCGAAAGCTTCATTTGCCAGCGGTGCCTCCGCGTCGGCCGCAGTTCCTCCGTAGCGGAGCAAGCTCGACTTCGGCACTCTCGACATTGTCGAAGGCATCTTGTACCTCGCGGGCTGCGTCTTTAAACACCGTCGGCACCAGTCGCTCCGGATACCTCGACTTCAGCTGTGTCGACATCGTCGAGGACGTCTGCGGCATCCCACCCGTGTCTTACACCGCGGGCAGCGCTCCTAGACATCGTCGTCTTCCTTCCGACGAGAAGCAGACGCAATGGCGGACCACGGCAGGCGCCCTTGCACGTACACAATTCACGGCAACGTCGTGGCCGGGGTCAGCTGGCGTCCGACGCGGTTCACGGAGGCCCTGCCGCCGCTGCACGTGTGCAGCAACTGCGGAGTCGTGCCCGAGTGCACGCTCGTGATGCCGTGCCTCCACGTGCTCTGCGATCTCTGCCGGCCCTGCAGCACGGGCGGCGCGATTCGGGACAACATGCGGCAGTGCCCCTTCGACGGATACGTCTACCCCGTCGAGGACTGCCGCGAAGTTCAGCTGCCACTGCTGACGGCTGGGGACTTCAAGGTAAGCAAGGACAAACGTCGTGCGTAGCCAGGTGTAATTATTGGTAGCCTAATCGCGATACCTTTCGTTATTTTTAGTCGTGTCGGGCCGTTTCGCATTTAGTTCAGTTATACTTACTGTTTTTTAACCGAGGATCTGCATATACACTATTATTACGATTGGGGGTGTTAACTTCACCAAATATCCATTTGTGCAGGGCGTTACATGGCGTTGCTTTTTCATAAAGTTTTACTTTATGTTTCGGTTTGTTTTCAAGTTTCTCAGTTTTTTTTTCAAATTTTCTTCGGCAAATTATCTTAATTTACAGAATTTTAAGGAATAAATATATTAACTTGGTCCTTCACAACAGTTTTGGACAGATGCAGGGCGTTATATCAGTCGGTGCTTTGAGATACTCGGCAAGGAATGCTTCTGAATTATTGCAGACGCTCAAAAAAGGCATAGTTATACGACAGTAGAAACGGGACCGTGCGTGCCTTTTTTTGCCCGGCAGAAAAAGAATACGCCGCGCCTACTGTGGTGGAGTGCTAAAGTATGCATTCAGCCCTTAAAGGCGTAGCCAATTAACTATGGATACAGATTAAATTAGCCAAATAGGTTTTACAGAAGTCAAATAGATCTGCTCGTTCATATCCGTCATACGTGGCTGGTTCTCACAACACATAACCGTTATTCTCGTGATATTGAAGTCCACGCTACATCCACCGCGCCTTCTGGGAAAAATTGTTTCTGCTCGCTGCATGAGGCTTAAGATAGCGGGAGCCAGCAACACGCCATAGTCATTGAGCTTCAAATGCCATCGGTTATTTATTACTTTTTCTGCAAGTGGCATTGTGAACGTGAAAACACTTGCTCAGTGTTACGCGGGCACTCATGCACAGAGAAGTAGCGCGCGCTCACTGTGCTTTTCGACTGCTTCGATATTCAAACACGACACCTGATGCAAGGTACAATAATTCATGTATGTAAACTTTTAATATTCCTTTAGTGTTTCTCAGCCAACCGAACTGAACTCGACTGTTGTCATTAACATCCAAGATTGGCTTGGAGTATATGTTGGAGAGAGACATGCTCGGACTTGTATTAAATTCCGCGTTTCGTCTCTCCATTTCTGTGCAGGCTTACTGCTGGAACGGGGCCCGGGGGTGCACTTTCGTCGGAGACCTGCCGAGTATGCTGCACCACTTCGATCACGACTGCAGCTTCCACGCCGTCAGCTGCCCGCGCTGCGGCGTCAAAGTCCTACGCGTTGACTTGTCGATACACCAAAGACACGGATGTCCGAGCACGTCCGCGTCTCCCGATACGACCTCCAACAATGCCGACGGACAGTCCGCGCGGTACCGTGCGCTCACTTTGGACGACGTCGCGGTCGCCTTCCAGGAGTTGAAAGCGGCGCTGACGTCTCCCGGCCAGCAACAGCTCGTGGCCATCCGGAGTCAACTCGGCGCTCTCCAACAGCAGGTTCAGAATCAGTTCGAGCTGCTAAGTGAAGTCACCGGTGCTGTTCAGTGCTCAGAGCGTAGCTTGAAGGATCGTCTGGAACAAGTCAACAGCACACTCGCCTCAGTTACCACAGGGGACTTTCTGGCTCAGATGCGTCACACCATGTCCGGACCGGCGCAGGCTGAGAACGGTGAAACTCATTCAGCAAATGGGACGCCTCCCATTCCATGGAGCGTCGAGAAGAAATACATCCTCCGGAAGCTGGAGATGACCTCTGATGACCTGCTTGGATGTGTACGGGACGTGCAGGACGGTATGGCCTCCTTTCAGCGTCACCCAGGACGAGCCTACGGCGACGGTGAGAGATATTGCGTCAGCGACGTATTCCGTTGCCTTCCGCAAGTGGAGACGGATGAGGGGAGGGGCACGCGGTACGAACTGCGCGCTCCGAACATGAACGATGTGTTCAAGTCGTTCCTCGTCGACCCGGGCGTGCTCGGCATCGCTACCATGTGGTACACCCGGTTCTCATACTGCACGGTGGTTCTGGGGACGTCCAAGTGGGAAGACAAACTTGACGTGTACTTTAAGTGGGCCAACACCTTCGACAGCCCCTTTGCGATGCCGAAGAACTACAGCGTCACACTGGTGCATCCTCAGGACCCGCGCCAGAACCACGCCATGGAGAAGGACTACCAGAACAACGTCTTTCCGATGGGTTGCCAGCACAGGTTTTGGACGTCCCTTTCGGCCATTCAGGAGTCTGGCCTGGTTGACGATAACACGCTGATCTTCCACGTTCTGATAAAGAATGAAAGCTAATGAAAGTCGAGGCATGCGACGGCGGTTGTCGTGAGGACGCAAATGTCTGTAGACGCCGAGAGCGCATTTTTTGCAACGTCTCCAGTTCTTTGTATTTCAGTTGTATGGAGTATTTCATTAACCACATTGGACGAATCTCCGCGTCCGATACATTGAGTGAACGTGGAGAGGATATTGAACGTTCAAGCCATTTATTTTGATCGCGTTGTCATCTATGAAGCTTGCAGGTTGTTCACTTTCTCTGTCGAAGACGTTCTGGTACTCGAAGAGAACGTGAGGGCTTCAAAAATATCAATAAACGTTTTCATACATCACTGCTTTCACTAGTGTCGTCGTTTGATCTTTGCTCTACTATGCACCAGTTTGAAGTGAATGAATGAACGTCTAATACGCACAGGTGGCCAAAAAATTCCCCCGGATAGGGGATGAACAAGCGATTGAAAAAGGGGTCGCAAATTTGTTAGGAATGTAACGATGCAACGTTCAAATGTCCTCATAATAGTAGTTGTCTCCCGAGGTCCCATTGGAGCAACACACACTTTGGCGTTCCCCGGTGGGACTAAGTGTCAGGCATGGTTCTTGGTGGTAGATTATGGCTGGCGTGGCAGGACGGAAGCGCACCGGGGTTCATTTGTGACTCGATAACTGCTAGGGTAGTCGGTCTGGTTTTTTCTAATATTTTGGGCTTGCCCCTATACGGTAGCATTTCGGCTGGCGTACCCGCAAATTTTCCCGCCATTTTTTCGGGGGGCTACCATGGTTGCCAAACCAGGACTGCCCTCTGTTGATTAGCTCGCATCATCCGTAAAGGCCTCGGATCTGTCAGCCCGCTCTGGTTACAAACCCCTGCATGCTCTAACGTGACAAAAACGACAATCTCATCGTTACAGTAGTTTAATGTTTGGCCATAAGAAGGCGGGATTTACAGTCGCCGAAAGTTCCAAACCAAAGTAAAAGTCAATAAAATACCGTGCTGGGCGTGGACAGCGCACATTTGGACGAAGTGTACACAAGCGATATATTGGTTGTGTTATATTTTTATTTTCATGTTTTTTTTACAAATAATATGGACTTACGCTGTGACGCTTCCATGTCCTAACTGCGCCCGTTATGAAATATTTATGCGTATACAAGACCTCACACTATTGAGTTTTGTTTGACAAATAACTTTACGTTCCTTTTCTCTTGCGGCTATTTTTGCCGCAAGAGCGCGGTAGATTAGCTAGACCTTTGAGATTTTGTAAGCTTATTTCTGGTTTTGTGTTATTCTTGGTTTTTGTTTTGCTTTGACAAATATCCAACATCTTAGCTCTTGATAACGATTATTCCCGCGGCTTTACTTACAATACATGGATTGCAGTTACCATAAATGCAATTATCAGTAAGGGTACGTCTCGTGACCCACGCGGTGCACGAGAGAGAGCTCCCTCGCAGTGGCGCCTGCGCCGCAAAAGTTACGCCAAGCTAAACTAATCACGAGACTTTGGGTGACGTCATTAGGCATACGTCAGTCATATTTACCTCATTTGATGTTACTTTTAAAGACGATAGTCTTTCTTGGGCTACTTAAACCCAGAAATTTTGGTGTCTGTATGTCTGTCTGTCTGTCCGTCTGTCTGTCTGTGACTCGATTCAGCCACCCGGCCAAAGTAAAACAATGCGTGCGCAATATTCTTATATAGTCACAGCTAAATGTGCCCGTCTAAGTCCGGTGTAATGTTCATACTTGTCAATATTGTTGAAGAACAACAAGACATTACGCATATATGAGACGACAAATTAATACAGAAGTGATATTTGCAGCGTTCCTTTACAAAAAATCGTACATGTTTGATTTTGGCGAGATTAAATACTTCATCAACTGAAGAAAAAAATATCACTCCGCCGTCGCCTGCTGTCGCCCGCGCCATATAGCTTCTGGCGGCATTTGAAGAAATCAAGTGGCAACAGTTACGACAGGTTCCACTAGATAGGTTCCACGTTCTGCTTGGAACGCACGTGGACTTGGGTAACGCGGTTCTATAAACGTTGAAGTAGGGCGCCTCGATTCACGAGCTGTTGTTGTTTATGTTGTTTCTGTTGACCATGAAGGATGTAGGGCTTCGTCAAGTTGCTGAGTGCAGCTTTTTACCCTATTTTCCGCCATAACGGTGTACGTTTATGGAAATAAACTTCAACTTCTTCGCCGTACCGCAGCGTTGGCATCGAGACATCCGGTTTGGAGCAGTGGAACGCCGGAAATTTAAAACGATTAAAGCAAAAATTTGGCCTCTTTTCCTTGGGAGGAGTGCGACGCAAGAGGAACAACATGAGAGGTGAGCGGAAAAGCGAAGGGAGGCATTTACTTGGCAAAAGTTGATTTGATTGTAGGGTTTAACGCGCCGACGCAACGCAGGCGATGAGGCGCGCCGTAGTGGAGGGCTCCGGATTAATGTTGACCACCTGGGGATCTTTAACGTGCGCCGAAATCTCGTACACACGGGCGTTTTTGCTTTTCGCCTCCATCAGAAAAGCGGCCGCCGCGGCCGGGAATCGAACCCGCGACCTTGCGCTCAGCAGTACTTGTCAAAAGTCGATAAAGACTATCGTCTTTTGACGACATCTGCAACGAAAGGAGCATATACGCGGCCAATTTTTTTTCTGCACAAACGCGGTCTAATAACTGCTGGCATGGCGTTGAGTTGCCGGCGTGTGTGCCTAATGTGTAAATGTGGGATTCCGGCCGCGGATCAAACCGCAAGCCTGACGCATCATTACGTCCGTATCGCCTTGCACAGCGGCTGCCTCGCGGCGCTTTTTTCTTGTTTGGAAGATTGCTTGTAAGCATTTAGTTTGGGTATTTTTCGCGAACTTGCTGGTGTAATCCTAACGCATCCTTTTTGGCCCGCTGATTTGACCCGTTTTTTTTTTTTCATGCTCCTAGAAGTGTTTTGTCGCCGTTAAATATCATGCTAGCATCATATTCTCTTAAAGTTCGCGTGTCATCAGCTTCAGGCTCCTGCATTCGTTGTCTACTTGTGCCTGGCTACTTGCATGCCAGGACTTGTGTTTTGATTCTGCGGCTCAATGATAATACGTGCGGATCAGTATTTTCCAGCGCGTCGCGCCGCGGCTAACTGCTGACTATGATGTCATGATAACGCGAGCGACCCAGTGTCAGCGGCGTCAGCGTGAGCACGAATCAAGTATCGTCAGGTAGCGCAGGGCGTCGTCGAATGCAATCCATCCTCGCATGTAGCTTGTTCTGAGATTTTTCTTGCGGGGCAGTGCAAGACGCCTGACTACCCCGCGGAAACAATCCGTGCACGCCGCGTGCAAGGAGCGCAGCTCCACTTTGCTGGGTGGGCTGGTGAAATGGAGAGCCCAGCAGCGGTTGCCTTGGTCACGGGCAAACTGCAACTACCGGTCACCGCCCCCTCCTAACTACGTATCGCAATAAAGTTTATTTCTCTCTCTCTCTCTCTGCCCGTTCACGGACAGCATCTACACAAGCTATCGCTGAAACCAGCCGCTGACTGGCTGGCTTCCTGCGCAAGGAAGCTCAATCTTTAACTGTGGAAGTTTGGGGAAAGTGAAGCCGATAAGATCGCCGTTTGTGGGAATCTTGACACTTGTGTTAAATAGTGCTTTGAAGGTTGGTGCGCACAAGGCAAACAAGTTGCACTTACTGTTCACCCATATTTTTCAAATTGGTTGCTTCGAATACTATTGTGTTTTCTGTGAATTTTAAGCGATCTGCAGGCAGCCAGTATTGAGCGCACAGGAACAAATTACGTTTTTTCTACCTTGAAATTTTCCACAGAGGGTACGTGGAACTGCGAGCCAGCAAGTTTAATGAAAGCTTCTTATCTGCTCAAATGCATGTAAAGAGGTGGCAAAGGATAGATAGCATAGTCCTCCACCAGTTTATCGTCTGGCAGCGTCTCATAATTTCGTTCATAACTACCCCATGGCTTTTATTTACCTGACCTTTGTCCCAGTGCCTTCTGCCGTTTTCGACCCATGTAGTCAACAAAACTTCACTGAGTCCTGCATGTGCTCTGCTTATCTATTTTGATAGGCTAGTTCCTTGTTTGCCTTCGTGTTCGGCTTGGAAGTCAACATAACCAACCACAATACTTTCATGCCCACTCAGTCGAATGGCCAGTTATGGCGGTGGGAGCTTCTAAGACTTACAGTGGATTCACGAATTCTGATTGCCTGTGTCACTATGACCATCCGGAGCCCCCTGCGGAATTCAACTCGACATTAATGCTTGTATTCACAGCTGGTAAAGAGTGCTTAGTTCTCTGCTCTCTGAATGTTTGGGAGGAGATGAACACTAAAATTTTCCATTGCGAGGGGATATTTCGTGTTCTATTGTTTTTTAACTCAGTGCTGTGTAAAAAACTGTTTCGGCTAATGGCTTAAGTGAATGAGCTTAGTCGTATGGGCCATATTACAGGGTCCCATATTTAGTTTTCAACGATGCATATACCAACAAGTCCGAACTGTTAGAAAGCACATTATCGGGTGGTGTATAGATAACTTGTGTTATGTGCCCATTAGCTTAAAAAATACAGGCATTAAAACTGTTTTTAAGCTAACAAGCCTGAGAAATAGTTTATGAAGCCCATCAACGAGGCAATGGTTCTTGTACAGGTTGACATTACCCTCTCCCAAAAGTACTCCTTATTACCTTGATGAGAAACTGGACCAAGGACACCTGTGTAGATGTGAATGTCATTGTAAGTGTTTGTGAATATTGCAGTACAGCCGAAAGGTGTATATATCATGGATGGCCTCACAATAAAATGACTCTAATGAACGTACTTCTGCTTTGGTATCAGTGGGCAGTATGTGGTCATTGAGAAGTACTTCCCTGTTGACAATTTTGTTACACAAAAACAGGCTACGTTCCGGCACTTAGCAAACCTTCATGAAAACACAAGAAAGAAATTGGACAAAAAAGCTGCGAACACATAGACACTGTGTTCATCACAGCACCTTTCCTTGTATTTCAATACAGTTTATTAGCGCTGTTTTCTCCCCAAATTATCTCTTCCAGCTTCACGCATTAAGGCAGAAACCAAACACGGTGTTTGTCAATGACAAGTGATCCTACCAAACTTCCGTGGCTGTGAAAAATGTCAGTGAGTAGTTCTACTTTCCCTGAACAGTCTGTGGTGTGAAGTGCCTTTTCCAAACAAACACCAGGGTTTTTCTGCGTGATACACAGCATTGAAAAACTCCAAATAAACAAGTGATACCTTCTAGCACTGCACTGAGGTCCTGCAGGAAAGTCAAACCACCAAGTGATCTTTTTGCTAAAGCTTGTAGCAGCAGCTCCAGCGATATCGCTAGATCAAGCGCCGCACTTCACGCGGCAGCCCAAGCGACATGGCAGGACAGGCGCGGCCGCGCGAGCGCACGACGACACGGGGTATCGCAGAGTTCCGACAACATAGAATCTCCTTGTTCTTGCCGACGAACGGTCGTCCTGTCCGAGGTTCCTTTCTCTCGCCCGGCATAGCGCCCTGCAAGTTCAAAGCTCTGCAGAGAAGCCGAGAACAGATTCCCTTTTTGCTGACACCAAAGCTCTGCTGGAAAGTCAAAGCATGTTGCTTCTGTCAGTGCAGATTTGCTGCAAGACAGGCATGCGTAGGTATTACAGTAAGGCACTTGTTGTTTAGATGTCCTTCACACCAAGATATATGAACCAGGCTGGCTGGGTAACGAACACCTTGAGTGAGGTTACAACGAAATGTGTTATATAAAATGACAGACTACTGTTTCCTATAAATAGCGATAAAATGCTTCAAATGGCTCTGGCACTAGTTAGGTGGCTTGTTGAAAATGATTGGCAATAACTATACATACGCAACATTTCATACCGCTGCAATTGTGTGAAATAGCAAAAGAATGGTTAGGGCCCTAAATCCAGCAGACATATGCTCCGGCTGGGAGTGTATGTTTGTAGAACACAACAATAATAAAGACATGGCAAAATGGTAAGCTTAGTTGAGATACCACCAAGATAGTGGTAGACGGAATACTTACAAAAATTTAGAAATAGTTTAGATACCCCGAAATAATACGGGGAACTTTACTTGCCCTGGTTTTTTTAAGTTCCTCAGTACCATGCTTAATGTACCCCACCTAACACCATTGAAGAATGTTACGCCTGCGTGAACACAGCGGCTTTTAAGGTATAACAGAGTTTTATTCGAAAAGAGGTAAACAGGATATTGCATATAGCAGTTAATTTATACTTGAATTAGAAAAAGCAGGGTTTTAAAAGCGAAGCTCGGAAGCATGCAAAATGAAAGGAATGAATGGCGAGTTGATGTTGTTGATAATAAAAAATTTCGACCACCTTGACAGAGACAAACCCCTTTCATGGAGGGAGTGTGTGTAACCGTAAGATTTTTTTTATAGAAAAGTTTGTGAGTGCACTGTGCACGTTAGAAGGTATTTTGACACCAAAGCTGAGGACTGTGAGCCACTAGCGCTCTTTTTGATGATCACGGGCTGTTTGTTCAAAAACTACCTTCTCTTCTTGTTTTGGCCGCCATCTTTCTTAGACTGCATTCATGTGATGCTGAGGGAGCTAGCAAACATGATGACCAACTATAGGCCGGGTTACCTCAGGCTCGCACAATTGCTGGAGAGGCTACAGTGTTTTCAGGACCCCAACTGTGAGGTTTGACTTTCTGCAAAAAAAAAAAAAACATCTAGACAAACCTTCGAGAACAGTCCCAAATCACAAAAATGAGTATTTTGTGCCCAAACTGGCCATCTAGACCTACCTAGTTGATCCACACAAGTTGAATGCCTTGCTTAAAAATCAATCACAGAAAACCTACGCTTTAAACCTTCTTAATACTTACCAGAGACTTACTGCATTGGCTATCGCATGGCATTCCGTCGGTGGGCTACGGGTTGCCACCTATGGAGCCTGTTAGTTGCGTTTAAAGTGTCCAGTTCTACTGTATAATTTTTTGGAGACATGCACTGCCCTGGAGTGTAGCACCGTGGATTCCTTGGAATTTATATTGGCCATGGGAAATCATAGTGAATCGTTACAAGCCACCGAAGATAGCTGCAAGTGGGCATTCATTTGTTTAGTGACCACTGTATAGTGGCACAGTAATCAGGCTGTTAAAGGGGCCACGAAGAAAACATACAAGGTTGTTTTATTAAAAATATTTTTTGCCGAATAACAAATGACCAATTATATGGAAAACGTCAAGCAAACACGGTATTGCAGAAAATGTGTGAAGCAGTGGGAGCTCCATAGACTTTCCAGCTATTTCTCTTTGACATCACAGAATCTTCTGTGCAACTGATAGAAAAACGAAAACGCCCCTCATGTGTACGAGATTTCAGCGCACGTTAAAAATCCCCAGGTGGTCAAAAAAAACCCGGAGGCCTTCATAACGGCGCGCCTCATCACATGTGTAGCTTCGGCGCGTTTAACCTCCTTATCAATCAATCAATCAATCAATCAATCAATCAATCAATCAATCAATCAATCAATCAATCAATCAATCAATCAATCAATCAATCAATCAATCAAAAGATGGCGACTTTGCTACGGCGAATGCAAAACTGTTAACAGTGTTCCGTGACGCTGCACTGCCATCTCTCGCGTTGGTACGTAGCATTACTGCTCAATGCTCTAAATTCAATTGAAATAATTTAAGACAGCATTTCAAGTGCGTGTAGATGAGATCGAGGTATGCTTGACAGGTCTGCGACTTAGCTATAGCATACCAATGGCGCAAGTCTGACGGTAGCCTGACGGTAGATAGTAAGATTGCACTCGACAGGCTGTGTGTACGGCAATTTCACGACTCCTCACGTTGTTGCCGAGCTTCACGAATACGGCACGCATATGACGACGCGTGCCTTAGATTTCACGTAGAGTGTATAGAGGCATAGAATTCACATATACGTGGAAATTGAAAATTGGAGGTGAAATGCGCGCCTGTGGCTCCGCAGGGAATTATCAACTCTCGGTGTAGGGGGGGGGGGGGGGGATTTCACAACGCCTATGAGGCGCCAGCCCGTTTTGCTGTGTGAACGTCAACTGACGTTTCTGCGCTCAACTGGGTGGGAAGCCCGTCGACAGGCCTTGTCGATGGCATTTTCAAAGCTGAAAAATTCATACATTTTACTTTTATTTTGCTTTTCTTGAATGTGTGCCACTGCAGGCCGATGGGGATCTCATTTCATGACCGCCTTTAGGCATAGCAGTGTGCAAACAAATGACGGAGTGGTTCTTTTGCCCTGACTTGAACCTTTGTTAAACACGGGCACCTTAACGGCCGTTACGTGAACGGCAGTTGGCCTTAAAGGTAGTTAGGCGGAGTTACATGGCAGCGCGAGCGTCATTGGAAATGCAATGGCGATCACCGGACCAACGGAGGTCACCAGTCTCTGTACCGTCGGCACATGCGCAAAATGGCTGCGCCCAGCCACGTGTTCCCACTGCAGGCGAGCACGCTCCCACAAAAACGCTTCGTGTGGACACCGTTGCTGACGCATTTGCAAATTAACTTGTGGTAGGACCGCGGTGCTGTGGTTAGGTCAAGCGATGGAGTGTCAATTAGGACGCTTCACCACATCATACTCCAACAAGCGCAGCAATTTGCAACACTTGCAGCCATTCGCAGCCATTGATTAAGTTAAAAGTTATGCAGTACTGTTACAAAAATGGTTGCGACGAGTGAAAGAAATACACTGTGTAACATGCAGCGCAGAAACTAATTAGAGAATATTTTTGAGTTCGCGAGGTAGCATCTCAAGAGGAACGTATACTAAATCACCCAAACGGATGTGAACATGGGAAGTGCCGTGTGAGCACAGCTACCACCATTCAGTTCCAATGGCTGTTAGGCCATTCAACTGCCGTTTGCGTTAACGGCCGTTGCAAGTGCCCTGGTAGCAGGGGTAGAAAAGCTATGGCTCATTTACCGTTGATTATTGCTACAATGGCGGTGCACCAACATCACAGGCAATTTTTCATTCAGATTTTAATGGGCTACCTTGTCATTAACGGAGGCGTTTCTGTTTCTGGCGGCAAACGTGTTGTGAAGGGGCAAGATACAGCTTGGTGCTGCATGTTGCTTGCCAGAAATGGCTGCCCGCTACCTTTGTAAACAATAGCGCTGCTATCCCTGGGTTGTCGTTTTAGACCCTTACGGTGGCAGCACTGACGCTGCTAAATAGTGATGCACGTGCAACACGGGGAGGAGCGTGATGTTCAATTATGCAGTCAAAGCCCTTGCGCAACTGATGTTATTGGTCAGTGCACTCCCACGATAGCCTTCAAATAGCTCCCGATTTAAATAGCAGGTTCATTGCGACGAGCAATTATTAGTTCGTTTATAATAAATCTGCTATTGTGTAAAAATGAGAGCTTGTTTTCAGATATTTTTGTTGTGCAGGCCGCTGTACAAAGTTCAGCGCACACATTCTTCAGGAGACTGATGAAAATGGGGACAAAGTATCCATGTTCTGGATTATTTAAAATTTTTTTTTATCGTTGAAGGGCTTGCTTTTAGCGAATATCTATCATGATTACAATACGTGTCTTAAAATTGCTTGTATATCATCACACCAGCTCAGAAAGCTGGTTTTGCTGCTCAGAAACGCATTTTTGCCTGCTCCAAAAGCTGCTTCAAAGCAGCCCAAGCTGGTAGCATCACTGCACAGACCATCAGGCACGGGTGACTGTGCTTGGTGCAAACAGATGGCATGCCAGACTGCTGGCATACAACTACCCAATACAAGAAGGGCACTGAAGACACTGTCGCAGATGCCCTTTCCCGGCTACCGCAGTACAAGCATGCAGCCCGCCCGGAGCCAGAAGGTGCTGTTTGCATTGTCTCTTCATGTTTAACTCACGAGGAATTCGTAACCGCAACTGCGCAGGATTCTGTACTGTGCCAAGTGATATAGTGGACAACGTCCAGGTGACCATGAGCCAAAACGCTGGCTCCAGAAGTGATGAATTTTTTCAGGGTTCGGGACGAACTGTCCGTGATGAATGACGTGCTGCTTATAGGGGAACAGTTCGTGGTACCTTCTTTAAACACACTTCTCGATATCGCCCATGAATCACACCCAGGCATCACGCGTACAAAGCAACGGCTCCGAGAAAAATGTGGCCTGGCATGAGCAAGCACGTCGAACAGTCAATCAAGTGTTGTGCCTTTTGTCAGTCTGTCGAAAAATCGGCAAAGCCAGTTGTGCCGCTTATGCAGCCGGTACCATTTCCTTCAGCACCGTGGGAGAAGATGGCCATCGACATTGTTGGTCCTTTCGCAAGGGCTCCTCAGGACTGTCGTTTTGCCATTACGTTAGTAGAATACTTCAGCCAGTGGCCAGAAGTATGGTTCAACTCCTAACGTGCCTTCAGTGACGACCATGTCCTTATTGCGGAGTATATTTAGCCGTGAAGGCTATGCGAAGGAGATAGTGAGTGACCTTGTGCCACAATTTACATCCGTCGAGTTTGAAGAATTCTTGCGCGATAGAGGTATCCACCACACATTCTCTGCAGTCTATCATCCACAATCAAATGGACAAGTGGAATGGTTTAATCGTGTGTGAAAGGACTACATTCAGGTGTGTCTGGAGGAACACCGCCCACTAAAGAAGGCTGTTATGGATATTTTTGAATCTACCGCTGCACCCTGCATGCAACTACGGCCAGAAACCTGCTGTTCCCCTACACGGCCGTCACACAAGGACCAGGCTCGATCTCACTGCAGTACTGACTGGAAGTATTCCCGAGGTGGAAGGCGTGGAGCTTCAAGCCATCAAGCAAAGGGTAACTCGGAAACAGCTTGCAATAAAGCACTATACGGATCGACGCCGTGAAGCCAAACATTCGTCATTGAGTGCAGGAAAGCAGTTCGGATTAAGCTATCGGGACATGCGCCAATGGGTTTCCCATCATATTTACTTCCCTTCACCGTTGTACGGCGCCAACGTAAGGACACGTATGAGCTAAGCGACGGCCGCGTTTAGAATTGTGAGCGGCTGATTCGATACACTGGAGCCTGGAATCCTGCGACAGATGCAACCTGCGTTTCCCCTGGGATTTCCGGCTCCACAGCAGCACAGTCCCCGAGTGCGCAGATATTCCAGCCACTTACTACCCCGGCCAGCACTGACAGAGCGGCAGTTCCAACTTCAACTGCAAGTGCTCGTGTGCTGAGTGTTGATATAACGACATGAGTGTACCAAAGAACGTGTTGGGTGGGACTGAGAGAAGGGCTGAAAGTGATGCTCCACGGCGATCCACCAGAGACCGACGCAAGCCTGCGTGGCTTGCCCAATATTACTTACAAGACATTGCAGTGACGGTGTGCTGCCCCTTTTCGTGAGGAGGGGATGTTGTGTTGTGTAATGTGTAATGTAATGAGTAATGAGTGCGTAGTAAACCTGTGCGGACCTGCTTTTCTGGTGCTCCGACAACAGCGTGTTTATACAGTTAAGGACAGCGGGGGACAGCCGAAACTGAGTATTTACCTGCATGGTTCTTTTTCGTTGTGTGGGGTTTTAAAGCTGAGAGGACGCATAGAAACCTGGTACAGTGTGGTTGCTGTCCGCGGCAAATAGACGCACAGGGGCTTCAGCGGGATGGCGGCGAGGCAGACGAAGGGGCAGGTTCGTGTCATTTATGCTTAGTGGTCTCGCGGCTAGAACGCGTAGAAGCGGATAACTCGGGGTTAGGTAAGCGGGTTGCAGAACTGGAGTCAGCGCTAAGTAACGAACGCGACGAACGTAGGGCCGTTGAGGTTAAGTTGGAAGCAGAAGAGAGGAAGCTAGAAAGGAGCGCCCTTTCGCCAACAAATGACTAACACCTCGGCCCACGCAGCGAAGTGAAGGCAAGCACCGAGGTGACACAGGCGGTGGGAGCAACGAAAGGCAAGAGCTGCTCCCATGTGCTGCAAGATAGGCGAGCAAAACCAGTCGATAAGCCGGGTACCGGTAAAAAGCATCACGTGACCGATGATAGCGTGGTAATCATTGCGGGAGATTCTAACATGAAGAGGAGCAGCTCTGCCATAGGGGAATGGGTAAAGGGAGATAATCGTGTAAAGGTGGGGCGTTATCCCGGTCCAACGATTCCGACGGTGATGACTGGAGCGAAGGGGCAGCTGGCCTTGTCCAGCAAAGCTAGAAACCTTGTGGTGATTGCCGCGGGGCTTAACGATGTTCTAAAGGGAGAGGAGGGAAAACTCGGCCAGGAGATAGCGAAGGGGGTAATGGAACTGCGGGTGACGGCCCCAAATGTACTCATTGCAGTCTGCATCGTGCCGGAGGTGACGAAGCAGGGCGCGCACACCGAACGGGGAGTACTCGCTGCTAACAGCGAGATCGTGAGGCGCGGCAGGGAACTTGGGCGTGAAGTGATAGACGTGAACAGGGCAGTGGGCAGCATTTGACATGGGCACGCTTTTCAGTGGGACGGGATTCACTTCAGCCCCAGGCTAGGAAACAAGGTGGAGTGGCGCTTAGGTGGGAGAGCAGTAGCTTTTTAGGGGGCCCGGCGCAGATAAGGAAGGCAAACTAGGAGACTATAAGGAAGCGAGGGACACATGCACACTCAATGCTGGGAGGCAGCCAGGCCTAGAGCTGAACGGAGAACCTACAGACGTAACTGAGAACGTTGACAGAAGCGATTTAAGTGGAAACAATGGAGTGAACAATTTTGTAAAAGACAAGAATATACTCTGCCCCGTAAGCGGAAAGAGAAAAACAAGTGCAATAAATATTTAATCGCACATAAATATGCAAGGAGAGAGAGAGAGAGAAACAACATTTATTCAGGCCTGCGTAAACCCGGTGGGTTACCTACTGGCGCTACTCGCCGGACCCCGTGCAAGGGGTGGTGGAAAGTCGCACTTTCGGCCGCTGGCGTTCGATGGCCGCGAGCGCGAGCTCGGCAGCCATCTTTTGGAGTTCGTAGTTGACGCTGGTGACCGCAAGGAGGAAGAATCCTGATAAGTGGGTGGAAATTCGAAACCAACTTGAACGGGAAGAAATAAACGTGTACGCTTTAGTCGAGACTCACCTCCGAGACCTAGAAGCCCCACCTGTCATAGACAACTGTGTCTGGGAACGTTGCAAGACAAGTTACAGAACTACAGGAATGAAGAGAGGGTGAGGTGTTGGCATGCTCATTAAACAAGGGACCAACTGGCAGAGAGTGCATGAAATCTGTAAAGATCAACTATGGGTTAGAGGAACCATAGAGGGGGAAAATACATGGTTAGGAGTGGTGTATCTGTGGACTGGAAGTAGTGCTAGGGAGGAAAATGAGGAAATGATAAACTGTTTGAGAAGAGACATAAACGAGTTCAAAGATTCGGGTGAAATAATCTTAGTTGGAGATATGAATGCCCATATAAAAGGTTTGGATGGATACGCAGACCACAACGGTTCTCTAGTGATAGATCTATGTCAGAAAAACCAGCTTGTAATAGTAAACGCGGAAAGCAAGTGTGACGGAAAAATAACGTGGGAAAGCGGTACCAGACAGTTCAGCATATACTACAATTTAGTATCCGAGACAGGATACGAAAGGTTGAATGCGGATAGATGAAAGTGGAACAGACAGCTTAGGAAGCGACCACAAGCGGCTTACGTAGGACTTTGGTAGCGCAACCCGGACAGATTTAGAAATAGGTACAATATAATTTGAACAATCAGCAGTTAAAGATCATCGCTGATAGAGTGGAATAGGAAATCAATAAATATCCACACAAAAATAGGTATTACGTCGAATGATTGCGTTCATAAAAAGTTTAGATGAATGAAGCAAAGCAATGAAACCGATGGAAAGGGAAGAGAAAGGCAAAAAGCTGGTGGAATAAGGAAATAAAAGAGGCCATTGACCAGTGAAGAAAGGCGTCGAGAGAACATAGAGAAGCAAAAAGAACTCGCATGGAACCGGAGGTAGTGAAGGAGAAATGGGATATCTACCCGGGGGAAAAAACTAGAAATGCAGAAAATGGTGCAAGCAAACATCAAGCAGAAAAGTGAACAATGGATGGCAGAATTACGGAAGACAGACAAAAGCGCATCAAAGAAGTTTTGGAACTATGTAAAATTACTCAGCTCAAAAAACGATCTGCATCAAAAAGTTTTGATTGTTGAGGAGAGGAAACATTTAGAAGGAGAGCACGCGATGGCGCATATTCATGTAGTGATTCGTGAGCAGTTTAGGGCAATAGTGGTAGGGAAGCCTGCACCGATAACTTCCGCACCACAGAAGACTGGGGAAAGGGAAACAAGTTTGAGCACCCTTGATTGGAAAAAAGCAGAGCAAAAAGCAGAGCAGTGGGCCCGTACGAAATACCAATGCAACTGATAAACCTGCTTGGACCTAAAAGTAAGGAATCGTTTATGAGGGCATTAGATAAGCTGATAGAAACCAAACGAATACCAGAGGACTGGCTAGAAAGTAGTATGAATTTAATATATAAAGGCAGAGGCGACAAAGCCAGTATTGATTCATACAGGCCACTCACAGTAGCGTCAGTGGTGTATAGATTCGTAATGCAGGCGATAAAATCAGAAATTCAAGCATGGATGGAAGAAAATGAAATACTTGAGGAACTAAAGAATATATTTAGGCAAGACAGGCGACTGGACGACAATTTGTTCGTGATAACGCAATGCATTTAAATTGCGAAAGCACAGAATAGACCATTATGGATTACGTTCTTGGGCATCAAAGGGGCATATGACAACGTAAACAGAGAACGGCTGTGGAGAATGCCGAAACTTCACGGATGAGATAACGAGTTAATACAGTTCTTTATATCAATCTATAAAAACAATAGAAAGCACCTTACATGGGAAGAGCAGAAATGCGCCCAGCAGGTCAACATCCATCAGAGACTGAAACAGGGATGCCCTTTGAGCCCAATACTGTTCATGCTTTACATGGCAGGGTTAGAAAATAACCTGGAAGAAACAGGGTTCGTACAGGTCCTTGAAACATTGAAAACCCTTTACATTGAAAATTAAGTTTTCAGGGGCCTTGAAAGCCTGGAAATTTTTCCTTCTGGAAAACCCTTGATTTCTTGGGCAACACAGAGAAAACCCGACTACGTGACTGGGTTTTCGTGGCTTATATCAGTGTGGGCCTGCACACTCCCCATCCTAAGGATGCTTTCTAGAATTTAAAGACAGTTTGGTGGTGCAGTAGTGCTGCTCTGTACAGATTTTTCAATTTAAATCAGCTCGGGAGCACAGGTGGGTTGCTTTATACAATGGCTTGTACGGAATGAAATCCCGGCATACGAAGAGGCAGAAATTCGCATAGACCCCATTCCAATTTTCAATACCGCTTTCTACATAACCTCACCCTGTTATTCATTTTACATATCTTCCCGTTGCTGTGCCCCGCCAGAGCTATGCCCCACTAAGCTCCGAGAACGAACGGTGCTGACACTCCAGGGTGAAATAGAAATGAGAAAAGTTGAGCAAAACTCTGAATGTGAGAACACCGTGAATCTAGCCCCTAAACTTTACTGGAATATTTTATTTTGACGGGTGTGTTGCTGGGATTGCTGCCAGAGCCTGTGGAGTCGTCAATACCCCACCCCGTTAATGAGCACAGAAATTTGGGGAATGAGAATGGCAGGGGAATTAAGTTATGTTCCCTGCTAATCGAGACTCTGTATTAGGAGCATTTTCAGAGCTAAAAAAATACAAGTTGGTATGGCTTTTGTAAAGATCCCTCAGTAAGGGTAAACTTTTCCACTTCCAAAGCGTGGAGCTGTGTGAAAGACATTTTTGTTGAGGTCATTTTTTTATGTATAAAGAAGCAAACATATTTATGTGAAAATAGTAGGGGAACGTTAGTACACGTGCTTCCCTGTACCCTTGAAAAAGCCTTGGCAGGGCCTTGAAAGTCCTTGAATATCCTTGAATTCCTGTTCCTGGGTCCTGTGCGAACCCTGAAGAAAGTCAAGTTGGGTTTAGCATAACCCATTTGCTGCAAGGCGATGTGGCACAATAGCGTATTCCGGGAATGTTATACGCAGACGACATTGTTCTTTTAGCTGATAATCGGACCAATATGCAACGGCTAATAATTATTAGCGGCCAGGAAGCCACCAACCTGGGGTTAAATTTCAGTGTAGAAAAATCAGGATTAATGGTTTTCAACGACGCTGCCGTAGTGTCTGAACACACAGATAGCGTGATTTCTTTCCATGGAAGCCAAAATGACGCGTGGCTTAGTAACAAAAACGAATTTGGTAAAAGTGAATTTTCAAACATACCAATAGCGTGCCACTATATGAACTCTACTAACAGCATTTATTTTCAATTTTGCACGTTCCGGTTCATATTTTCGTGTTCGAGTGTCATTTGACGCCGATAGTACAAGGCTGAGAAATTGAACATCAGAAAGGAAAATTTCTACGATAATTCCCAGGGCAGTGCTTTGCTTTTTGAGGCTATAGCAGGATGCTTGCGAACTAAGACCTTTGTAGGGAAGTATTCACAAAATGATGGGGTATGCGTCGTCTGCGAAAAGAAACAGAAACCATGCGGCACATAGTGTTAGAATGTGAGGGTATCCATCCAAATTTACACGAGAGAAATATTCGGCCTCTAGAAGCCCCAGGATTAAAGGGTAGCACAGACGAAGTTAACTTCAAGGCTGTCGAGCGGACGAAAAGAAGATTAGAATGCTGGTGGACGAAAAGCTGAGGGGAATATTGCCCAGGACAGTTACCACCTGTAACAGAAAAAAAAAATATTTTGTGCCTAATAAGCTTTTTGTGCCTGCCCTTATCGGCGCTAGAATGGAACCGGGAGTGTAAAACATAGGTATATTAGTCCTTTTTGCTAAGATGACATGTCATCACCCCGCTACAAATGGGAAACCAATAGCCATCAACCAATCGATCATGTTGTTCTGTTCATGCCACCTGGTAGCTCGCAGTTATAAGGTGGCCAATGTCCATTATTATCATCAGTAACCACATCCAGGTTATAAATAGCGTGTAGCAATAATAAAGGCTCTCTTTTATGTGGGTACGAGGTGGCGTCTGCATCTATCTGCCAGGTATGGTGATTCGGTGGCGTCGGATACAACAAAATGTATTCAAGAGCTTACGTTTCAACTACGCGACACAAATGTTTTGTTATTGCTAAAACATCTTGTTTCAACAGAATTTCTACCGTTCTGTCGTTATCAATAAATGCATCATTGCATACCTCTGTCACATGGCAGGTCTAATGCCATTCAACGTGAATGACATCAGCTGTTAATGACATTTGGTTTGGCCGTGCGGTTAATGTTAATGACATTTGTTAATGACGGCGATACAAATGTCACTTGACTGTCTTTCGCTAGTGATAGCGGAGACGATTAGCGATCTCGAGAAACCATAAAAGTTTATTCCAAGTGCATGTGGAATATTTAAATACCTATTTTTTAGAAACAACAAAAGATCATTTAAATTACAAAAATAAAATCACCGGTTGAGGTGGCATCAGTAGACAACACAAGATGAGACAAGTCCGCAAGAAAGCCGTATTGAGCGACGAGAACGCCGCGTTCGTAGACGTGGCTAAACATCCAACGAGAAGATGCGTGTACGCGATGGCAGTCATCCGGGCGTCAACGGGTGAGCTGATCAACGCGGGTACGATTAAAGCGAAGACCCCATGCCAGGCAGAGGAGGCAGCAATCGGCCTGGCGATGGGAGTACCGGACATTCGGACGATCCTCAGCGACTCCAAAACAGCGGTCAGGAACTACGCCAGAAGCACGGTCTGGAGGGAGGCGGAGCGGATCGTGGGGCTCGCCAGAGCCTCGCGAACCTCGGAACGTCACCCGACCGGGCCAACCATCACCATAAAGTGGTTCCCAGCCCACATGGGGGACCTACCGAACGTGGACAACCGCAACGAGGATGCAGACGCAGCGGCCCGAGAACTCATCAGGTGCCGGGACGACAGCGAGAGCATCCCCGCGGGTGTCGGCGACGAACAAGACCCCGAACACCTAGTCGACTACGGAGCGATACTCAGGAGGCACAGGGAAGGAAGAAGAGAATACCCGGCCCCGCATCGAGAACTTTCCCGAGCGGAGTCGGTGTTGCTTCGTCACCTACAAGTGAAGTGCGCGTTAACCCCGGCGATGGCGCGCCACATATGTCCCGAGATGTTCGCAAGCCCGGTGTGCAGTGTATGTGAACAAGAACTGGCGACACTAGAACACATAGTGAGGTGTGACAGTGCAGCGATACCGGGCGGCGGTTCGTGCGACGGTGCCGACGGTGATGTGTGTGGCAGGGCTGGGGAATCTCACGGCAGGGAAACTGGTGCCGACGACAGCACCGCCCGCCAAGAACTGCCAGCGCAGATGGAGCGGTGGATCCGCTCGGTGGACTGCCAATCTCAGAAATGGGCGATCCAGCGGCTCGAGGGGGCCCTGGCCAGGCAGAGGAGAACGGGAACTCGTGATCCGCAAGCGCGGGGCGCGGGAACCCAAGTATCCTCTGTCGGGTCAGGTTCAACCCTCGAGTTCTAGGCCCAGTGTTTCTAGGACTGCATAGACTAGAACATTAGAAGGGTAGACCGCGCCCTGCGAGGCCGGCACCTACCCCACGCAGGATCCTGTGTATAAAGTCTTTTCTCTCTCTCTCTCTGAAGTATGCGCGCATTGGAAACGAGGTATTTCTTTTTGTTAATATTTCTTTGCTTATTTCATTTGAAAAATAACGCAAAGGGGAAATATAAGTTTACTTTTGTTTACTACTGAACTTTTCTCTCTAGTAACGCGCAACTGCTGTAGAGGTTACTTATATCGCTGCTGAATGAGCTCCCGAACCTCAGTTAGCCGCTAAATCTCCTTCTCCTCAAATATCATTTGGTATTCTCGTGTAGCGCCGAAGTAATGACATTTAGAGCGAATGAAATTTGATCTAAATGTCATTAGATCTGCCGTGCGACAGGGGTGTGATTAGTCTTTGCAGGCACAATCGTCAGCAGCATTCGCGTCGCTTTGCCGTGCGTGTTGTTCACACACAGGAATTTGGTTACAGCCGGCCACACCTACGTCGCAGAGAAAAGGCGCCTACCCTGTTAGCCGCTCTTCGTGAATTTAGTTCAGCTCTCCACGGACAAAAGAAAAGCATTTTCTACCAAATTCCCGAATTTCCTTTTTTCGCAGATTCCCGCATAGTGCTATATTTCTATATTTGTTCCTATATTTGTTGTGCGATTATTAAAAACAATTCTCTAAATCTTAGTTTACTCAATCGGGCACGTTAGCGCCAGTAAAGCTCCCGATTCTGGCGAATCCTCCAAGTGGGTATGCCCTAAAAACGAAGGAACAGCAACAAGAAGGGTACGGGCAAAATCTGCGGTGCCATTTTATCGCCAGCGTTTGAGGTGAGCCACATCGTTCTCTCCTGACCTTGCCGAACGCGTCTCAGGTCGGTCGCCTTGAGGGTCTTTATGGTCGGTCGGCTAGCAGCGAGGTTTGCCTGGCCCTGGAGCGCACTAGCAGAGCCGCGTCCCTCCGTATAGCGCTAGGTTTTATAAGGTGCGTCGTTTCGCAGCCGTCGTCTCGTAACTGTATTTCGAGCTGGTCGTGCCCGCTAGGCCTAATTTTCTTCCGCGCACCCTAAGGCAGCTGACGTTTCGTAAGACAGTCCTTGGCGCAGTTTTCCAAATGGCGTTTGTGGGGAATGTATAGTCGAGTTTCGTACCTTTTGTTTTCTGTGTACGAAAATCCTGCGTTTTGTGAATTACGTTTTTGGTTGGATTTTCTCGATGCACCTGTAGCGTAGGTAGCTGTGATGTGCGGTTACCACTGTTGCCCAATTACATGCCTTCAAAATTTGTCGCGCTCATACATATGCACCCACGGCCCTCGCTTTCGCGCAAATGTAAAAAAGTTGCTAAATTATCCGTTCCAGTGAGGTCTGCCTGGGGATATCACATGAACTTGTTGTTACTGCTGGTCCCACACCACTTCTATCCGCGAACGTGCCTCTCTCGCCGCTCGTTGCGGTTGTGGCCTGTACCACCGTTCAATTTTTGAGGCGGGACACTTGCTCGTGGCTACGTGCTTGAGAGATTCAGATGTTAGCGCTTGATGCGCAGTGTGTAGAGGAACGTGCGTTGACTGATTGCAATTTGATCATGTTGACTGATTTAATTTGTGGACTGTTGTAATTTACAATATTTAATCAGCCATTTTGTCAAGCCTCTGGTGGTTCCCATTAGTTAAGTAGTGTATAACTCCGCCGATACGACGGCCCCGAATGTCAGCGCGCGTGCGCGTTCTGAAAGGCGTTTGTGCTCGATGCATGATATCATCTGCTCTTTCTAGCGTAGTGTCACCGTTGCAGTAATTTATAAGCCGACTAAGATAAAAAAAATCACGGAGATGACTCGCATCACGTTTAAAATACTCGCATTAACGCGCTCTTTGTGCCACGCGGAGGAACGGCCAGCTTCGGTAATGAACTGCCGTGGTCGTTCTGAAGTATATTTGGGGGTACACTTGAGAAATGTCTACCGAGGAAAGCTTCAAATTTTTTCATCAAGTGGTGTTGTTATACATTAAAGTTCTTAGTTTGTTCAAATAGTTTCGTGGTTCAATAACTGATTGGCTGGTAATTTGATATGTGTATCTTATGGATAACAGAATCTTTTTGGCTGGAGAAATTATTGTTTAGTGCTTCCATGCTAATACAATCTTCTTTTTTCTTGCCATTTTTCATGTTGTTCTTGAAGGTAAGTCGTGAACTGCTCAACCAGCTGCTGAGCGTGCAAATTTCTTATTCTTACGCTTATGGCACTTAGCCCTATAACACACTTAGAGATTTTATTCACAATATGCAAGAAAATTAGTATCACCTACAGTTTAATGCAATACTTTTGCCAGAATATTTACGTGGTTTGCGGACTATGCAATATTCTCTATTTTTCCTAATGAACGGTGACAGTCTTCGCTGGTTGCTCGTTGCAATTTTGGTATATCTGCGGATAAATGTTAATTACTAATTCTCGCGGTTGGTTTTTGTGCAAGGTCTACTGTAGTACACAAAAACCATGCGAAGACGAAGTTAGATGTTGAATGACACTTGTTTATGGAGTGTCACCTCTTGGATAGCACAAAGTGGCGAACACCAGGTATTACAGGAGTTTTACCACAGCTGTCCCTGTAGCTTACTTGATCTGGGTTCACATTTATCATCATTAATTGTAAGGCTGTTCATGTATAGCCATTCCGCGATCTGCATATGGTGGGGTCTCAAACACGTACTGCAGTGAATTAGCAATAAAGAAGTCTGCGTGCCTGGTGCATATACAATGTTCAGTTGTGTTTTCACAATGCGGAAGTAACAAGCGGCATATTATAAAGGCGGTGGGAACTGCTTCTTGTATGGTGTTCTGGGGAAATGCTGCGATTTGTGAAACCACTGGGGTGTTCCGAGGCTGCTTCGTTTACCTCGCTGTGTGCTTGCTACCCCGCGATGTCAATGGGGCTGCTTAGTAGACCGTGTTTCGCTGTGATGGACCTCGTTAGATCAGCCTCAATAGTGGGTGGTCTCTT
This sequence comes from Haemaphysalis longicornis, assembly GCF_048455015.1. Lineage (NCBI taxonomy): Eukaryota > Metazoa > Arthropoda > Arachnida > Ixodida > Ixodidae > Haemaphysalis > Haemaphysalis longicornis. Next base: position 114,863,079 of record NW_027526204.1, read on the forward strand.
TACGATAATAACTGGAAAAATGATAGACATTGAACTAAATCTTCGCGCACCGTTTCTTTTTTTAACATTGTGGGTCCGGCACTGCAGTTGCGCTGAACAGTGATTGTCATATTTATTTTAAAAGTATTGGCTTGCTACAGTCAAACCTTATAACGAAGCGCTGAAGGGACCCGGGAAACTTTTCTCTTGTAAGCGCTTGGTTAGGGATTTTTCAACAATAAAGGCATCCTTCGGCACCAATCAACGCTAAAACAACTATGAGGAGAGACGTTTTTGAAACCAACCTACTGGTTGCGTTCAGTGTCCTTTTAAAATTGCGAACGGTGATGTTAGCAGCGAAGCTGCCTGGTGCTTCCCAATCACAAGGCTAAGCTTCTTAGAACTCCTGAAAGCCTTCAGATTGATTCCGGTACACGCCAAATCACTTTTTCCGTGTTCCCCTGCTTGCTCCGCTTGTTAGAACCTTTTCTTACTTTTGAACTCTGAGCACTGCCGAGAGGGTGCGCCTCGAGCGCTTATTTTGTCACGACGTATGTATCATTTTTTAAAGCAAAAACAAGCAGCCGTCTGTTTCTAACTAAAGCAATAATGCTTGACTGCTGTTTGATTGATTGGGGAGTTTAATGTGCCGACGCTGCACACGCGACGAGGCGCACTGTAGTGAAGGGCTTCGGAATAATATTGGCCACCTGGAGATCTTTAGCGTGGCCTGCAATCCCGAACACACAAGCGTTTTCGCTTTCCGCGTCCATCAGAAAAGGAGGCGCCATGGCCGGGAGCCTAAAAAACAATGCAAATATTGCTTATGAAATAATGTAAAATGTGCCCACTATTTCCATTTTGCTCAATGGTGCTGACAAGCGTAAGCTTTGCTACCAGATTTAGTAGTTTAGGAAAGCTTAAAGCACCTCGTTGAAGCATTCTTTTAACTTGCTTCAGCTGTGCTTACTCTCCAATCGCTACGCTATGCTCTCTAAACATCGCCGTGACCGCGTTATTACATTTCGTACCACGAAAGTCTCACCGAAGACCAGCTTCGCGGTTAGAATTAAAATTAGCAAGAATCACCAGAAATTTGGATGGGCAAGCGATGTCTTTGTCTTCATGAGTCTTATTTGCGCTTGCAGGTTTTCCCTCGACTGTTACGAACCAACTCGCAGATCCCGCTCCATTTTCTGCAGCAGTTCCCCAAAATGCTGCTGTTCGTCGTTGCAGCACTTTGTATAAGTGCTGCTACAACAATTCAAATTGACACTAGGGATGGTGGCTACGTAGGTGTGAAGGTATCCATCCACGATCACGTGCCATACAACGAATCAATCGTGGATAATATCAAGGTAATCCAAATTATCGTGTCGATAGACGCCCACTCGTGTCCTCCTGCTATAAAATCGGAGCGAAACAAGGAATTTCAGTGGTTTTTCACAAGCGGTGGCTGAAGCACTTAAGCGAAGTGCTTTGTGGAGTTGTGACAGGATCAGGTTATCGCAAAAAAGTGTAACTGCAGTCAGTTAGGCTGCTAATGTCAGAATATATGTAACATGTAAGTAAAAAGTTAGTGATTAATTTTGTGAGTGACTTGGGGGGCAAATAATTTAGTAAACGTAAAATAAAGTAAGGAAGTTAGGAAGGAAGAAATGCAAAGATAAAAGCAGTGCCGTTGACATCCCAGTGTGCGATCCAGAGGGCTCTCTGTCGTATGCTGGTTAATGATAGTAAAGCTGCAGGGGGGGGGGGGTATTTTGTACTCTATGAAAGTCGCGGAGTACGCCCCATGTTTGCGTGTAGATGTCAACATAAAGAACGAAGGCGGCAAAGACTAGCGCGCCTTCAAGGTCGTCTTGCGTCTTCAAGTAAAGCTCAAGCTGCATTCTAATAACATACACAAATCTCGACTAAACAACGTTTGGGTACACTCCGCTGGCATCTTTAGTAGTGGAATGGCGAGCTGTTACTCTGAATAATTTTCATAGAACAAATGCCCAACACGTAGCAGAAAACGCACAAAATGCAGATGAGGGGCAGCCCTGTAGGATTTGAAAAAAACAGCTAATGGTATTTTGCTTGTCGTTTTTTTCTTTGTGCACTAACCTCTATATTCCGGGAGTTACTATATGTTTGTGTTGAAACTTATCGTTGCTTTGTTCCTTTAAGAGCCAGCAACACTGACTGCTGTTGTCATGTCTAAATGCGATACCAAAGGTTAGGTTCCCTTTGAAACAAATGGGCTGATTGCTGCACTGAACGACTAAGATAAAAGCTCGTGAACACTTCGACGATGAGGGGCAGATAGAAGGTGATAGCTGAGGGGAGGCCATGTTAAGCAGTATCTAGACAATTTAAATACCTGCACTTGGGTAAGAGAAATGGGCAACGGGGGAGCAGAAAGAGAACGGTGAAAGCTTGAAGTAGAACAAAAAGAAATGCGCCCGGTGTTGAGACACCGAGCATTCAAGTGATGCAGGTTTTACTGTGCAAACTTTTGTGCAAGTTTATCGTTTGGAGGAAGGGTTCGGGTGCCTCCATAACCTAGCACGCCAATGACAGAGACAAGGTTGCCCAGGGTTGACTAGAACTGCTGATTTGCGTTGAAGTACGGGGCTACTACCATAAAAAGTGTTTATTACTACGCTTTACTTGAAGTGCCGTTGAAGTAGGAGGGAGGTCTCTAGAGCTCCCAGAAGGAGTTATACGGGGGAACTATAAATGCAGCGCACAGAGAAAACATGGAATGGTCACTTGAGTCACGTCAAGGGCATGTTCCTTGGCACGAAATGACTACAGGGTCAGGTCATGGCCCCTGATGCGAGCACGTATGAGTTGCTATGTGTAACGCCTGTGCAGTAAATAGTTTGCTTTGGAACCTCGTATAGAACCGGTCCAGAACCACAGATGTCCAAGTAATATTGTCCTGTAGGGTTGAACATGCCGTGAGCCTTACGTTCTGCCCTTCAGCTACCTATTATTCTACACCGTACTTTTTTACATTTTCATGGGAACAGAGAGGTAAGCGCAGGTGACGATTTTCGGGACATATACGCACTGTACAGGTGCCCCAAAAGGTAAATGAAGCACGGGTTTGAAATTACAGTAATTTTTATTTTCTGCGGACTCGAGCATAAATAAAATATGTGTGGCCCGATTTTGGAGTGACTTCCTTGAACGGTCGTTTAGAGGTTGCTGGCTAAGCACATGGTGGAGAAATCCACTTAAAATCTCCAACCCATGCTTTGTTTACGTTTTCAGGCCCCTGTACATGCTATACGAATAAGCAAAGCAGTTGCAAACTTCATCACCACTTAAGCAGAGCTTTGTACATGTCTTTATTGTCTCTTACTCGCGCAGGTGTTGTTTCGTGCTGCCTCCAAATTTCTACACCAGGCAACAAAAGGCGCTGTTTACTTTAAGAGTGTGAGGATTGAGTTTCCACACTCGTGGCCCAAGAGACGCAGCGCCCGGGCCCTGTCATCCAGCTCGTTCGAACGGAGCGACGTCCGCATTACCTTCAAAGCAAACACAACTGGTGACATGCCATTCACGCAACAGCTAGGAATGTGTGGCAAACCTGGAGATTTCATCCAGCTAACTCCAGGATTCTTAGCGCAAACCCAAAACAGGACGGCGTGTGGGTCCAACTTCACAGGCAAGTCCATTTGCACCTCTCAACGCTGTTTTAAATGGGAAATAAAAACGTAGAAGTTGGGTTCATTAAAAAGACTGCTTTGTCCTCATAACGATGAGACCAATTATATTTTAAGCTTCAAACAATTCGAGATAATCAGGAAAAGGGTGCAGCGCTGGTGTAGAGGTAGAGCGTCCTCCTCTCGTACAGAAGGACCGAGGTTTGAATCCCGGTGCCGCACAATTCCAACCGGATTAAAAAACATCCTCGTGTTTATGGAATGGCAGAAGGGGGCTTGGGGTAAGGCCTGATCCTGGCTGCCATTGGCGGCATCATGCTCCCTAACCAGAGCAAGATTCGCCCCTCTGGTGTAGTAATGGCAACAACCTCTCATGAACACGCCATTTAACCCTGCGCCCTCAGTCTTCAGTGGCTGCGAAGCAAGTGACCACAGCGATGGTCAGGCCTGTGGCGCAGCAGGGCTAAGAATCCCTGGATCCGGAAAGGCCGTCATTTGAATCTCAAGCTGGACGTTTAACACGAAAACGTTATTTAGCGATACGAGCCTAGCGGTGTTCGAGCAATCAGAGGACATTAAATGGGATCTAATAGGGCTTAGCGAGTGCAGGACAGCTGAAGCCTATACAATGCTGACAAATGAGTACTTCGTATCTTACCGTCGTCTAGTAGACAGGAAAGAAAAGAGGGGGATTTGTAGTCAACAAAAGCATAGCGGGCAACATAGACTAATACTGTGGCATTAACGAAAGTGTAGCTGGTCTTGTAATTATGCTGAATAAGAGGTACAAATTTAAGGTGGTACAGGGCTACGCACCTACATCCCGGCACGACGATCTGGTAGTTGAACGCTTTTATGAAGACGTGGAATCGGCAATGGCTGAAGTAAAAACACAGTATGCCGAAAGAATGGGAGACCTGAGTGCTAAATTAGGGAAGAAGCAGGCATGCAGACGAAGAAGTTGGGAACTATGGTCTGGGTTGTACAAATAACAGGTGGCTTATTAGTCAAGTTCGCCGAACGGAATCATGTATGCATCATGAGTACCTTCCTGTGCAAACGGGAGAGCCGGAAGTGGACATGGAGGGGCCCCAATGGAAAGCATAAACGTGAAATCGGCTTCACACTATGCGACGACACTGGTGTTGTGCAGGACGGGCTCGGGAGGGGGAGGTTTAGTGACCAAGATATGTTCATATCTCGAATTACTCTAGCTTTCAGGAGAGAGCGTAACAAGCTAGTACAACAGAAGCCGATCAGTGAGCTATAATAAGATGGAACGTTGACGAATGCAGGATCGCACTGCAGAAGTGATATTCAGATCTAACCGAGGTAGCAGAGTTTACGACACAGGAAGCCTGTGAGAATCCTAACACGCATTATCACGGCGTGTGCTGGAGAAGTAGGAGGTACGATCACTAGACAAGATAATGGTAACCGTTCCCAGGAAAGGAGATTTAATCAAAAATCGGCAAACAATGTTAATCTTCACCCCAGCTGACAGAATAGAACTAGCAGAGCTTTCGAAGTTAATAAACGTAGGACAGCTGACATACACCATGAATAATATGGAGAGGGTCAGGCATGCTGTAAAGAATAAAGGCAACCTGCTAGCAGTAAAGAAGCGTCTAGGCATGGGGAAAAATCAGATGTATACATTTAAAGACAAGCAAGGCAATGTTATCCCAAATAGGGATAAAATAGTTATAGTACCCGAGGAGCTCTAGAAAGATCTGTACAGTAGCCGAGACATCGAGGATAATAACCGAACGAGGAATTAGTTCAGAGGAGATAGACATCCCACCAGTAACGACAGAAAAAGTAAAAAAAGGCTCTGAAAGAAATTCTAGGAAGCAAAGCACCTGGTGAGGATCGAATAACAGTAGACCTCTTGAAGGATGGCGGGCAACTTGTACTAGAAAAACTGTCAAACCTGTACACCTATTGCCTAATGACCGCGGGTGTACCGGAATCTTGGAAGAACGCGAACATCATACTATTCCGTACGAGAGGGGACATGAAGGACTTGAAAAATAACAGGGTGATAATTTCACTGTCAGTCGTCTACAAGGTACTTACCAAGGTAATAGCTAACAGAATTTCTGGCACCTTAGATTTCGTCCAACCTAATGAACAAGCAGGGTTTCATAAAAGACTTCTCAACAATGGACGATATTCATACGGTCAATCAGGTGACAGAGAAATGTACGGAGTATACTCAACCCCTTTATACAGCCATCATAGATTATGAGAAATCATTTGACTCGCTCAAAAGTTCAGCACTCATTAAGGCATTTCGGGATCAGGGTGTAGACGAGAATTACGTTAGAATACTGGAGGATATCTACAATGGGTCAACAGCGACCATCGTCCTCCATAAGCAGAGCAGTAAAATACCTATAAGAAGGGCGTCAGACAAGGAGACACAATCTCTCCGATGTTATTCCCAGCATGTTTACAAGGATATTAAGAACACAGGTGCGGGTGAGGGTTAATGGAGAATACCTCAGCAACGTCAGATTTGGCGATGTCATTGACTTGCTAAGTAACTCGACGGACGAATTGTTGAGCATGCTTACCATAACGGACACAGCGGTTTCAGATATGTGGCGGGGCCGTGGAGTGGTAAGCAAATATATCTACTTAGGCCAAGTAGTGACCCCGGATACCAACCATGAGGCAGAGACAAGGATAACAATGGGGTGGAGTTCACTTGGCAGGCATTCTCAGATAATGAATTGCGATCTACCATTGTCCCTGAAGAAGAAAGTGTATGACAGCTGCATTTTACCGGTACTTATACAGGCGGCAGAAACTTGGAGGCTCGCTAAAAGTGTTCACCTTGAATTGAGGACGAGTCAGCGAGCAATGCAATGGAAGATGATAGGTGTAACATTAAGTGAAAAGAAAGCGTAGTGGTTCAGGGAACAAACGTGTGTTAAGGACATATTAGTAGAAATTAAGAAGAAATGGACGTGGGCAGGGCATGTAATGCGAAGGTAAGATATCCGTTGGTCAATCAGGGTTACAGAGTGGATCCCTAGAGAAGGCAAGCGTGGTAGAGGGTGGCAAAAAGTTAGAGGGCAGATTACATCAAGACGTTTGCAGGGATAAATTAGTCGCAGTTAGCACAGGGCAGGGATAATTGGAGGTCTACGGGAGCGACCTCTGCCCGGCAGTGGGTGTAGATAGGCTGATAATTATGATGATGATGATTGCAAAAGAGATGAAGCAGGCTGGCTCCCCAGCCACTTTCTGGGTCGGTCTCTATGATGTCACAGGATCTTGTTCATGCGATTGGAGGGCGCCGACCGAATCCACTGCTGAGAAGCATGACAGTGTAGTTGTAGGGGGTGCCCTGGTTCTGATCGTGCGTATAACTTGAATGCTATCGGGAAGTTTAACCTCTGAAAAATTTAGGTATCCACTCTATGACATCACCATCGACATCACTTAGCGGTAAAGTAGAACGTTTCTTAATATTTGTGCATTTTTTGGCCAGAACACGTCTTGGAGGCCAAAGTTGAGCTTAGTGAGTCAGCAAAGGCTCTCCTTTCAAATTTAACGAGTGTGTATTTTGTCTGCACGGCCCCTTTAATTAAGCAAAGTGGTTTAACCGGGATTGAATTCAGAGGGAGAGAAAGCTTGCACAGCACCCCCTTCTTTAGAGCGCACCAGATGGACTGCCTTGATTGTGGCAGACGGTGTGACAGCAGACGCTTTCTTGTTTCGCGCTGAGATCAATGAACAATAAGCAGTGGTTTAAGTGACAAATGCATTAGAACGAGAGATTCGATCCCAGCCTTAACCGGAGGATCCAACCGGCCGTATATGTACTATTATGAGCTATATGAAAGGGAACACAGGAACGTGCGTCAAACAGCCTCGAAACAGTCTCGGAGAGATACGCGGATGGCGCTGTGAAAATCAAAGGAGAAGGAGGGCGCTCTTCCACCAACTGTTGGCACTCCCACCAGGCAGGGATTTGCACAAGGCAGCAGCTTGCGTTATTTCGCCGATAATATGGTATCGTCTGACAGCCGATAAGACGCACGGCGGGAATGGGAACAGTTGTCCAAACAGCGTCCGCCTTTCCACTTTGTTTCTGACGGTGGCCGCTGCGTATCACGCATATCTGGGTCTGGGGGTGTTTTCTATGCGTTCCTGTGTTCCCTTTCATATTGTTCATAATATTATATTGTGTTATATTTGCAAGGTAAATGTCGAGCTGCATTACGCGCCCTTTATCAATATTTGCCTAGTGGCCACTGTCTGAATAGTTTGTAGTGTGCAAATGTGCAGTTGGTGAAGGCCACTTGAAATTAGTGCGGTGATGTCAATATTAACTAGAATTTTTTTTCAGTGGCGTTCCTTGTGCATGCTGAATGGGATTATAGGGCAGGCACTCTTTGAAGCGACAAATTATCCCGGATTAAACACACTTTTTGACGATGTGGGTATGTGGTCGTTCCAGCGTACATGCTCGTGCACGAGTGGGCCCACTTCAGATATGGCGTGTTCGACGAATTCGGAATCCCTGGTCACAAAAGGTACCCGCCAGTTTACTGTCAGAATGAAGCGGTGAGTACGTTTGTGACGGTCACAGGGAGTGAGAAAAGCCCTTTTGTGTCCCTGGTCACTTCCCTTGCAAAGCTCATGTGCACAAAAACAAAAATGATTCTTGCTCGACCTCTCCACTGTGACTGATGGTCGCATGGGGTGAAAAAAGCCCTATGTTCATGGTTACTACTTGCACGGCACATGTGCACAAAACAAATATGCTTCTTGCTCGAACCCTTTCTTCATTACACAGGTAATCGCTTACGTGTCTAGAATGTCCATAGGGACACGTAATGAAAAAGAATGGAACTCCGTCTTTCTGTAGACGCATGTATTTGCGATTGATTCAAACAATACTACTACTTTATAATATACTCAACTTTGGAACTAGTCAACCCAATAACAAGAAAAGATGGCTTCAAATCTAAGTAGTGTACTGACTTTCGAATTATTGTGCTAATGCTAAAAATACCAACCGGTACACGTATTCCCTGAAACAAAGGTTGGAACAATGTGCGCAACATGCGATTTCATCGAATAGTACGTATTCTGATGCACGCCCTACATCTCAGGGATGTAGTAAAACGTGTTAACGCGTAAAATATTCCTGCAATCATAACTACGTACACAATAAGGCCATAGTCTTTTACCAGACAACGTTGTACTACTTGCCTGGAATAACGTCTCGTTAAGAGCAAGGGATCTTGAGCTAAGGCTACGGCCTGGAGCTTTAGGAATTCGTATTATAGTGTTTCGATGCATCTTCAAACTCATGTCTGGCTCTTTTGTAAATACTGCAGGGGAGGCACATTTTAGCGATTTGACCTAAAACCTGTCGCACGTGAAAGGTAAAGGGTAATTACCTTGTGATCATCCGTTCGCCGGAAGCCGCTGTTCAAAACCCACAAACGACGCATAATTAAATTTGACTCCGGGGAAGGCGGGGAGGACTACTCAGTTCTAATGTTCGCCGGCCGCAGTATGTAGCCGGCAGTTTATTCAGGAGCACACAAAAAGACATCTTCACCGTCGGACGCGGGTTAGATTCCCGGCTGCGGTGGCCGCTTTTCTGATGGAGGAGAAAAGCAAAAAGGCCCGTGTTGACGAGATTCAGCGCACTTTAAAGATCCCCAGGTGGTCAGAATTGGCTGGAGCTCTCCACTAAGGTGCGCCTCACCACCTGCGTTGCGTCGGCGCATTACACCGTACAATCAATTAACATCTTCTACGTCAGCCTAATGAATTCGACTGTGGGAAGTAGAGATGCGTCGCTCAGGAGCGAGCCGGATTTTTCGAGCCACATATTTTTTAAGAGCGGGAGAGCAGTGGCTCGGAAAGAGAGTGGCGGTTCTTTTTGAGAGAGGTAGGCCCTTCTCTCCTGCTTAGTGATCCATGTGGATCCGAGCAAGCCCCAGCACAGCCAACCATGAAAGAAGAGCCGTCTGATCCGGGGGAATGAGTAGCCGGGTCAAATGAGCTGGCTCTTTGGTGCGAGCTTTGCACACTCTTCTGAGCGACTCAGCAGTGGGAGACCACGTCTGCGGCGGTAAATGACAGATCGGGAAGCCGCAATGGGAGCAGTTAATGAACTGGGTTTGCATTTTGAAAGTAAGAAAATAAACTCCTGTGATCTATAGGATTCAGCACAGTTTTCTGCGCTCAGCTGTAGTCTGAGTAAGGAACGAGCCGAATCTTATGATCTGCTTATTGAGCCATTCAGCGGCGCTTCTGAGCTCATGGTGACTCTAAGCTCCCGGCGGATCTTCTGGAGCATGCTTATCCGCGAAGAGCCGCTCTCAAAGAACCGCCGCTCAACAGCTGCTCGCTCGATCAGACAACCGTGCTGAACCAGGTGGTTCTGGACGAAGTGTCGGGACATTCCGGTGGAGTTGGTAGAGGCCAGTGTTGTAAAGAACGGCGTTACAAGGAACGGCGTTCCTGGAACTAGTTCCATGTTGGATGAGCGGAAGAACGCCACCGTTCCATTACGGCTCGGTGCACCTGTAACGGTAACTCGTCAAGTTTTTGAAGGAACGGCAGGAACGGCGTTCCTGCCGTTACATCGCTAGGACTTGGCAGTTTTTGATGCCAAGGCTCGAGTGCAAATATTCACAAGTCGACTGCGTTTCTGTTCCTATAAGCTGGTCAATTTGCCCGCCCTTCAGCCGTAAGTGCTTCCTCAAAGTTTAAAGACAGAAGAATAACAACGCAGCAGGCCGCAGCTTGTGCTTGCTTTCATGCTGGATGAACTTACACGGCGTTCGACAAGTAAATAGCGTAGCCGCGAGAATGTTTTTACCTTTCATCGTTTGGCTGGAGAGGCCAGGACGCGCGTCTGTCCGATAGAACTGGTCCCTGGCGGGAAAAGATTGTCTAATACGGGATCCGGAGATTTCGGTGTGGGACATTTAGGTGCAGGACGTTTCGGTGCGGACATTTATGTGCACGGACATTTTGGTGCATGAAGTCTTGGCCCAGAATTTTTCAGTAACGGGATGTCCCAGGCATTCTTTGAAGATTTTAGGTTTAATATTGTAATTTCGTGACTTGATATGATTTTACGTTCGAGACTTGTGCTTCAACCGCCGTCTGTGGAAACTAACGCTAAACCCTCGCGGAGCATTTCCACGTAAAACCCAATTTCTGTAGTATATGGTAAAAATTAACGTTGTTATTTTGCAACCGTTCAACCTTTTTTTTTTATTTTACCATTCACGTGAACAACCCTACTACTTTAAGTGTTACCAAAGCGATTTGCTTTCACCTCACCCAAGGGTGCAAGGCGCTGCTCCTTTTAGTCCATCTTTCCCGCCCCCCCTCCCCTCCACAGCAAAACATCCGCGCAAAAACAACAGAAAAACGAGGTAGATTAAGCGCGTGTGCATTTCGTTTTAATTATCTTCTCAATCAATCTCGTATTCGTTGCATTCGGTGTCGGTTCTACTTAAGACTAACCAGCCAACGATCGCATTTACGGTGGCGTTACTTAGGGGAGCTCGAGAAGGCTGAGCCCCGCCAGCTACCAGCCCCAGTGGTAATGAGAGAGAAGGGTGTCACTCGTGGTTCACCATTCACACAGTAGCACCACCGTGCTTGTGTTCCGTCACATCCGGTTATTCGCTTTTAGCCAATCGGAGCTCACTCAAAACGGTTCCAAATGGACACAAAACAGACACAGGGACGGAACTAGAAGTGGATTGCTTCCGAAGTGACGATCTTGTATTTAACCTGCTTCGCAACTTTGAAAGTACGTTAGCCTGCTGCCTGTTTCACTGTTACTTTATACTATGCCTTCTAGACCGCCTATTCATTACACAAAATTACTTGCCACGAGGTAGTCCCATCTTCAAGTCTTGTATTTTCTCTAATAAATCTTTTCCGCAGGTGCAGCGGAACAGATGCTCAAAAAGTACCTCAACGGTAGAAAACACTGCGAAATGCAGTAGGCCTAACTGCACGGTTGACCTAGGCTGCAAAGGCAGAGGAAAACTATCGAACTTGTTTCCTGTTGAATCATCTATCATGTTCTTGCCCTACATGGGCAGCAATGTAAGTAGCATTTTAATCCATTCATCGAACCAAGACTCTGTGTGTAGCTCTGCTTCTAAACTACACAATACTTTTTTTGTATGCACTTCGGCAAATTCTCAGTCCTAGCGCTTCTTGTGCATACGGGAAAAACCTTTTTCGAAACTGTTTAAAAGCCGCTGTCGTCCTGCAGGGAGCCGTTTGAACCTGGCGTGCTATTCTCGAAGGCCCGAGATTAAGTGTAATTCGGGAAACACGAGCTCTGCCGACGCCCACTTAATGTAATGATATTTCGAGGCGGAGTTCAAGTGCTTTAAAAATGCAATTCATGCACATTTTTCACTGCGTTCTCTCACTCCACTGCTGCACTAGTAGCTACTTGGGGCAAGCAAATCCAACTACATTACTTTGCCACGCTTCTTACCCGCTTTTTGTCTGAAATTTGCCGTCCCAAGATTCAGTTTCTACCCATTTATGCCGTCGATAGCAGACAATGCAATCACGTTACTAAGGACGACTTGCAAAAAAAGAAAGTGGGTGATAGAAACGCGCTACACTCTGAAAGTATCTGCTGCTTCGCGTTATCGAAACCCCCCGTCCGCTTTCAGATATGATATTCCTAAGGGGCACTCAAGTCTGCTTACGTGATTTGAAGGCGAAAACTTGGCGATACCTAATAATAACTGATACATTGTACTTGTGACTCTTATTAACGTCTTGCATTTGACATCTGATTTTTGGCTGTTTTTGGATTGATGATTGCTTAGAAATTTAGGGAATTTTGTACTCTCACCTGATATTTATTTCTTGATGTTTCCAATATGCCTACACATTTTGATTTGCATTCCTTGAATATTCGTCCACTATAGTTTACTTCTTAATTTTTGTGCTTCAAACCAGCGCAAAAATATGAAATGTTATGATAGAAAGCAATTTATTTTTCGTCGCCTGAATGTGACATAATAATGGTTTTATTCATTTTTGTGTGTTCTGTTCTGCCAATATAATAACTTTTTCTTAAAGAATTTAGAGCCAGGAGGTCCCCCTAACAATGTATTTCGGGGCCTGCTTGTGTACTAACATCAATTGACGCATTTTGTATAGCAAACAAAACTCATGCTAGCGATAATCCTTAACTGATATTTTGCACTTGCGCATTTTTCTTTGCTTTTTTTCTCGGTTTTTTGGCATGAATTTTGGCATCCTTTAACCGGCTTCTTCCTCCTATACAATGTTTGGGTCAGTTTCTTCACTTAAAAATTCGTAGTAAATTCATTGCAACAAGTCTGCAACACCACAGCCTCCCTATAATCAGGGTTCTGCGTGCCTGGTGTCCACCTCCCCTTCTCATGTGCCGTCACTTGTCACGCGGCCCGCATTATTCTGAAACTTTTACTTTTCTAATTTACAGTTTTGGAAATTTTCAAAAACCGAACCCATTCGCTCCCGAAAGCAGCCAAGTCACCCAATTGGCCATCTGCTGAAAAAAAAGGAATAGCAACAACCACAGCTTTTCAAATTTGTTTTCTTCATTTCACTTTGCTCTTCAGCTCTTGTTCGACGAATATGTCTACAGTCGTTTCTTTATGGACTTTATGCCTTCACCATCCTTCTGGCGTCACGCTGCTTCTTTCAGTCTCAACTTTTCCCTTCACCAGCTTTTGAAGCTCCACTTCCTTCAGACAAAAAGACGGTTACCTAAACTCGTTAAAATGCGTAAAGATCGCCTCCGATCAGACACATGGCATTGATTACATAATGAAGTTTTAGCTAACCATTTTCGACAGTCCGCTCCGATACAGGCGGCCGTCTCAGCGCAACAGGAGCCAATGCAGTTTGTGACCAAGCGCGCCACGCATGCGCAATGTCGCTCCCGCTTGCTATTGGAGCCGAGCGGACCGTAAAAAACTGTCAGCTAACACTGGCTACTACTATCCTGTGAGTAAAGTTCTCGCAAGAATGGTGTGACACTCTACGCTTCAAGACAAACAGTTACCCGCGCTCACAAATGTAGCGCAGTGTCATGCAACGTCACATTGGAAAGTTTTGCTAGGAGACGATAACACAAGCCACTCAAGGAAACCTCCTTTCCATCTAGCTGTTGCGACTGGAGCATACGCTCGGGCTGCAGGCGGACAAACGCGTGGTAGAGCTAGCGGAAGCCTTGTCCGGCGAACTACCTAAAAAAATTTGCACCTATCAATGCTTTGAAGGTGGTTGGAAAGCAAAGCTTTTAAACGACAGCCACAACAGTTGCCCATGCGACATCATTTAAATTCACACACGTCGCTCTACAATGAGTGAAACGAGAGATTCTGCCAGCCATTACCTGGAATTCACGGGGGCGGCGTCCCGAACGCAGCAGCAGCGTCGGTCACAGCCGGGCTAGAGCGGCGGACGCCGCCGCTGTATCCCGCCTGTGAGTCATAACAAAGAAAACAGAGGGGAGCGTCTTTCGAAGGGTCAGACAGCAGCTTTAGGCTGCACCATTGCGAAACACAAGCGCAGACACCGAAATAATTCAGCACGTGAGCTTAGTCTCGTTTATACCGTTTAAACTAGTAAATTTAGTAGGTTTGAGAATTGCAAGAAAGCTAAGGGAACTATCAGAACCAGTTGACATTTGCGTTTTGTAATACCTCTTAAAACACAACCGAATTGGTATTTACCAATTTAAAAAATGGAGTCCCATCCGTGGCAAGCAGAGCACAAAATGCAGGATTTCGTTGCTCTCAAGAGTGTATTTTCGTTCTTTCTGGTATATGAAAGTGTAACTGGGAAAAAGGCCTGCTGTTTTCAACTGTCCGTCTCAGGCTCGCAGGAATGGTATGTAGGTTTCCTATTTGGAAACTCGCTTTGTAGTTGCTACAAAGACAGTTTTATCCCACTACAAATCCTGTCTACCGTGAGGCTTTCCACTTCCCAGGGACTTCCCGATAACATTAAACTGTCCGAATTGAGGTTCGACAGACTTGGTACGGACATAAATGTTTCTCTTTCTAATACTAAAAAGCAATTTTTCACAAGGCAAATCAGTACCATTCCCGGGATCCTGAGAAATTGACAGTTGAGAAGAGTACGTTTTTTTTCACTGGGAAATTCGATGTACCAGATTGAAAGGCAATAGTACCCTTAACCACGGCAGGGGCATATCCAACCTTCTCAGTACCAGCAGCGTGGTTACTTGATTTTAAATGTTGCAAATTGGTCATAATGTGCTACTAGGCACCCTAAGAAATGCAACGTATGGGTTTCTGGCACACCTCAGGAGAGGCGATAACAAAATATTGAAAAGATGGCAACATTACTCTGGCAGAAGACACAGGGTGAAAACCTCGCAATTACTTTAATGCCTTCTACAACTAACCAGTTGAACAACAAGCAAATTTACTACTCTGACCAGATTTCTTATATCTTTTGTATTTTTTTCTAGAATCTCTAAAAATGGCAAAAATTATGTATTTGTGCATTGCGAACTGCTCATCAGCTGTTAGTCGGACAAAAAATGTGTTGATTGTGACCTCATTTTTCTCAAATAACACCAAAATGCAATGCATTTTTACCTTTCAAAAATAATAATATATTAGATGCAATGTTGTGTCTATCGCGAGTACTGATCAGCTATATTTTTAGAGTGACTTCGAAAGGTGGCCCTCTTACACAAACTTTCTGCTTTAGTCGCACTTGACAATAGAGTAGTTTGCAAATTTTGCTTTGTAGAGCAATGAGCAGGGAACAAAGTGTTTAGGAGCCCCTGGTAAACAACACTAAAAAACTATGGTCTTAGCGTTTAGGATGATGTGTAAAAATTGTTTTAATCTTCAGCGCCACTTACGAAAGACATGGCTCTCGCGGCTATTTTTAAGCATTATTTTCTCAAAAATTATAAGTACGACGAGGACCATTTTTGTAATCCCGCATAAAAGTTCGCAAATATTTGGCTAAAAATTTACAAAGATTCAAAAAAACTTTTCGATTTGTTTCACATTTCACCAAATTTGCCACTGCATGCAAAGTGGAAATTAGCCCGGACCAATCGCGTCCTAGGTATGTTTTTACAATAGTGCCAACTATGACGTTGGTCATTAAAATAATGCCAGTTTTATGGTGATGATACGGTGTTCTACCCAATATTAATATTTATCTCCAGCAATAAATGCTTATGGCACTACTTTGGTTATCCCTGTCTGAACATACCCGACAGCAACGTGCCGAGTATACTATAGTGGCGGCGATGCGTCGAGCACACTCAAAAAGTAAATCCCGCATCGCTTCAGTGGGGATTGAAATTGCCTTTTATAAGCTTATTATTGTTTTCCTGAGGCTTCCCTACGAAGGCTGAACCAGTATAACCAGAAGGCTGCTGGAAACGGGCCGAGAATCTCATTTCTTAAAGTGTTTCACACCATGTACTTGCTCGGACGACATTAGGTACAGGATAGCGCACTGTCCTAATTATGTTTGGCGCGTGGGATGGTGGGGTATTGAACAGTTTACAGAGATGAACGCGGGGGATCCTTTGGTGGGTTAAACCCGTTAACTGGCAAGATAGGAAAAATCAACAGAAATTTATTTTGCTGGCTCATTTCTTCTTTTGAACAAATACAGAAGCACCAAAACAAGCTTCATGATGTTTCATAAACTGGAAAAGAAGGAAGAGGTTGACAATTTTCTTGACCTGCAAGTTAACGGTGAAAAGGCGGGTCTCAAAAAACATTATCTATTTATGTAACTTTCTAACGCGTTTACTGTGGTGATATTTTTCACTTCTCAAAAAATGTTGACGAGTGTGAAAATCAGAAAGCAGTTGTTTCCATTCTTCAGGGAAAGCGAAACAGCGCATTTAGTGCACTTGCATCATCAGAAGGCATTGAGTGTTTCCTCTTGGGGACAAAAAGCTGCAGGGCTTCCATAGTGGGGTCTTCAAACTGGGCGCGGTACGGGAAATCGGTTCGCTGATTTGAGCCATTTGCCAACAGAGACAAAAACCCTTGACCGGCATGATCTTTGCTGGAGGGGAGGAGCTACTAGCCGACAATGATCGTCTACAGCGCTCTGGACTGGTTCTCATCGAGGAATCAGTGCTGCTGGTCAGGCTATCGTCCTGGCTTGTTGGTGCGTTTGAGGTATCAGCGTAAAGTTTCATCACTTGTGTCATCATCGCTAGCCTCCTCGGTCCCGGGGTACCCAAATGGGTACCGTAACCATAAAGGCAAAAGCTTTCCCCCATTTGAATTTCGCGCGTCGAAAGTTGTTTCCCCGCAAAAAGCATCCCTTGCTTTCACTAAGCCACCCCAGGTGGGGCAATATGTCAAGTCATTTCGGAAAAGGCAGGCGGCAAAATCGGCTTTCAACAGCGCGATCGCTCCAATGCGTCCACAGGGTAAGAAGACCCAGAGTACCCAAATGGGTACCATCAAATTTCATAACTTTCGTTTGATTTTTTGCTATTGTAAGTTTTTGGCACTTATTTCTATGGATAATGAACCAAATTAAAGTGTGTTGTGGCATTTTTGTAGCATTTTTGAAACATTGTAGAATTTTGAAAATATTGGTTCTTGCATTCCACACGCACTGAAACCCAGAGTACCCAAATGGGTACCATCAAATTCTATTACTTTCGTTTGCTTTTTTTTATTGGAATTTTTTGTTGATTTTATGGATAATGGATCGAATAAAAGTGTGTTACAAAAGATTTTTGTATTTGCGCATTCTTGAGACTGAAGAGGCTAGAGTCAAGTTCAAAGTCACCTAAATGCAGGAGAACAAGAGCAACACCCCTCTCCGTTCCCCGCTCTCCATAGATGATGTCTGTCCCTTCGTGCAAAAAAAAAAGATCGCTGAGTTACACGAATATCTACTCGCATCATTCCACTTTCAAACATACCATATTCGCTGCACAAAGATTAGATGGTGAAAAACTTCTGAGTATTTATGGCTCTGACAGCACGCGCAATAGCTTCTCCGGCTTTATTTGCGATAAAAATATTACAGCCGCCAATAATTACAATGCTAGAAGCACGTTAACGCAGGCATGCAGCAGGTAAACCCTTCATATGGCACGCGCGGTGTTCCTCATTGCCGGGCAGCAGGCAACTGGAGCGCGGCCGGCCAGTGTAGGCGCGGGGAGCAGTGCAGCGGGCGGTGCTTCACCGTGCTGAATTCGTAATTCTGGGCGGTTTCAGCCGATTTTAAAATAACTGCACGTTTTCCTCCTCTCTTCATTTCTGTCTACAAAACACATCAGCTAGATAAATTGGTTCCTACGAATACGAAGAGGTCTTTTTTTTACTGAAGCTTGCACTGACGGGAGTACGTTTTCGCGTATAATTAAGCATTGAGCCAAACCATGGAATTGTGTCTCTGCGCTCTGGCCTCTATATCCTCTTCCGGGCAAAATTTTGACAAAAACTCGGGGGCATCGGAAACACTGTCGCCACAGCATCTTTTGCTAGGGGGGGCGCATCACGCTTAATTTCGAAGGTAACCTAACAAAAAAGCATTTTTGTGTGCAGCCCTTACAAACGCTGCCATGGATATACAAACGCGTGAAAATATTTGTGTGGTGTGTGGGCGCTCCGGGAATTCTTTTGTGGCCCTTTGGAACAGGCCTGACTTCTCTGTTTGCGTGTGAAATATATGCTTTACATTGAACGAGATCTGACCAATTCGCATCGTTCATTAATGAGACCCCATCGCACGTCGAACGCTGTGTCCTCAGTTTGGATTATCTGTTAAATTTAAACGCCAAATAAAAGCATTACATGTGTACGCATGAATACGATGTTTTTGGAACTTTCAGTCAACAGGCGGAAACTGGTACCATCAAATGTTTATATTGCGCGCTTTATTTTTGTGAATTTCACAATTTAGAAAAATTGTTAACTTGAGAGGCACGCGAAACGAATCAGGCTGCCAAACAGCAACTGCACTTGCATTATTTATTGCACAACGCTTTTTTTTTATCCTCCGCATACTCGGATGAATCGCGAGACGCACGCTGGAAAAGCATAAAAGGAGGATATTTGTGTTATGACCTCGTTTATTCTGGAAAATTTGCTTAATTCGAAGTCTTTCCATTTAAGCACGACGACCCATTTGCAGCGGCTTTCAAGGGAAGCAGGCAATTTGTGCAGTGAATAGACTCCGCACATCCAGAAACTTGTTTGTCGTGAACACTTCATGTTTCTTGCATGAGCACTTTGCACTTAGGCTAATTGTTGGTGCAGCCAACAACGGCGTAATCACGCCCGAACGAATAGCTTCTGTACATGGTCAAGTAAAGGCAGTGACGACAGCCTGCCCACAATTAAGAAAATAACAATAAATTGGGGACGAAAAGTTGGGCGTCCTGCACGCATGCCGAAACGTAGCCACCCAGGCAACCCCCATCAGGACAAAGTGCGTGTGGGGTGGCCCGCTGCCTTAGCGGGTTGGGAACAGAATTTACGGGCAACACTCACATCTCTCAGACGCTTTGAAAGTTCTCCTTAAAACACTGTTAAACTTGTCGCTGCTGACATACACCAAATGACACTCACCAATTTTCAATGCCGCCTGGACATCTCATGTGCACACACGGCAGGGAGCAACAGCGTAGGACTGTGGCGTCGTCTGCTCGCCCCGCAGTCCGCAAGAATTTCCCGCCAGCTGGCGCCTTGATCGCTAGAAAATGGCCGGCCAGGTAAAATTCTGGTCTATGCAACTAGTAGTGTCCTAAGAAACGCGTCTCTATTAGACTGGCCTACCCCCGTGGTCTTCGGCACTGACATGTAGCATTTGTTTCGTGGCCGCGATGCAGTGGTAGCCGTAGTCTTGTGTTTGGGCTGGCGTCGCTGTGCGTTGTCGTTGTGTGGACGAGGTTGGCCCCACGCGTCCCTAAGTGGTTCCTCGGTGGCTACCCTCGTGGTAGCCGCTGCCATCCGAGGTAACCAGGAGGATCCAAGAGATAGCCTTGCGGGGACGTCGACACGAAAGTCGACGGGCGTGGGCGCTAGGCGCAGGTGCCCGATCGTCACCGCTGGGGCCACCAATGTGCAGGTCGGTTGTGCAACTAAGATGCCGAAGCCGATGCGAGGTCGGCCTGTTCCTGCACAGGCTTGGTTGGCAGAGTCGGAGGCCTGGCCGCGTCCCCCTTCTCGTTCCTTGAAGGTCACGTGCTGCTTCCGCCTCCTGGTTGTCTCTCCTCCCTTGTCCTTGGACTCCTCCTTCTGAGCCCCGTTGCTGTGCTCTCGGGTGGCCTCTCTCCCTTTTCACTTTCATATTTGGTCACAATGCCTTCGAGACCCTTTGTGCGTTCTCGGATTGGCTCCCCATTTGACTACTTATATATATTAATGATGCCGTGGGGCTCCATCGCGGCGCTAGTGAATTGGTTATTTTTTGGCGCGCGCTTCAATTTACGGCCTTTTTCTCTATTCGAAGGGTTTTGGTGCATCCCCTCTCATCAATGAACCAATGAAAAGTAAGGCAAACTGCAGCTGTTATACTTGGTGTCATGCTTGCAGAATCGGTTCTACTGATGTTTACAGTGTTTGCATAAATACGAAGCCTGTATTTGTGCAGTCACCTAGGGAGTAGTGTCTTAAACGGCTTGCTATTTTAGAAATGTGTAAATTGACTGATTCTGTCGTACAGGCCTTGCCCCGAACGTTAATGTCGAAGTAACAGGGGCGTGCATAAGGAAAAGAATGCATGATTTGCAAAGCCCGAGTAAGGTATTGCTAACATAGTAAGCCTAATGATATTCTAAAAGTTTGGTGATTGCCTTTTGAGTCAAAATACATTTACATCATTTCAAGTAGCTCCGTATTGTAAGAGAACTACTCATCGCAAGATCAAATTTCTCTCCAGCGCTTTCAAGCGAAGCTGTATATATCTTGTTGTAATTGGCATCTGGTGTTCAGCTGTACTCAAACTCCTTTGGCAGACCCCATGCACATAATCCAAAAAAGTCAAGGTGAAATGACGAGACAATGAAATAAGAAAAGACACGAGAGAAATGAAAAAAAAAAGAAACGGGCGCAATGCGAGAGCGAAGGGATTGGCGTGCATCACAGCTCAAGCGGCAAGGACAGGCGGTGCAGGCACTGCCAGTGTGGCCATGACAAACTCTGCCTTCACGCTTTTTCGTAATGGATGGGCCACGCGTCATGCGCAAAACACTGGGCTGCACATTGCAGCTTCCCTGGTTAACCAATTGTATAGAGTGCATGTCCTCATGTTTTGTGGCGGGAAAGTGGGATCACTTTATATAAGTGGCTACTACTGCACCCATTCCAGCCCGCATATCGCCCTGAATCAGCAAGCATATGGCACTTTCTGGGTAGTCTTTTAAACCACGGCTTCAACTTTAGAGCAGCAGTTTTCTTGTTTCTTATTCTGCTTTTGCTAGAAGGAATCGAAACCATACATTTTAATTATTTTTCTGTCATCTGTTTAATGATCGTAGGTCCTACACAATGTTCCCGAAGTTTCTTATGTTAAGAAAAAAGTTAGCATGCGTGAATAACAGTACAGATGTTGCCGGTGAATTACAGAGCGCTGTTGAATTTCCTTGAATTTTAAACACTTTTTGGTAATATTATCGCAACCTTGTGATCTGCGGGAGATAGATTGGGCTTTAGAAGTGCAACACGTAGAGATAAAAAGAGAATGCACGTTAATGTGCAGGTGTAGTTCGTTGCCACAGAAATTGCTTTTGCTGTGTGCTTTTTCTAGCTCACAGATACATTGTAGTTTCCTTCTTCTTGGTTACCTAATCCCACTAGGTGAAATACTTCTGTGATGACCAAAGGGGAGTCCGTCAACATAACTATAAAGCTCCCAGTATGCAGAATGCACGCTGCGAACAAAGATCAACTTGGGACGTTATCAGCAAAGATGCAGACTTTCAACAGTGAGTGGCCTTTCATGCGACTTGCGTTGTCATTACATTACTTTCTTTTTATGAAGGAGCATTTTAAATGGTTACTGATTTTTGCAGTCTATAACGTATTTTGTAGGCGTAAAGATAACATGAGGAAGGCCCAAACAAAACATGGGAAAATTCATGTCCCTGCTTTGCAGTGTATAGTTGTAACTCCTTCGACTATTAAGAGCACCTACGAAACACCAGTTCATCCTTGGAGGACACGTAGCGCCCTAGAGCTTTGCCACACAAAAGCATACTGGTTGCGTGTGTATAAACAAATCAAGGGCAACGCCTACGATAACAGTAAATAGGCGTACTATAGAAATTGAACCTCGGCATCGATACGTCCATTAAAAATTCCCCGCATTTCCCCGAGGGGAAGAATGTGAAAGTGCGAATGCACGAGTTGAATTTGCGCGGTTCGGTAATGTTCGCGAAAGAGAGATCACACACGCACACACAACTACAAAGAAAGATGCATTTATTCACAGACACCTATTTGTGTTGTCGTTGTACTTGATTGCTAGAGCGGATCTCAGCTTTGAAATTTCGTGTCAGTACTCCTTTAAGCGGGTCCATTAGCCCTTCTCACGCCCGATTCCTGGCCAATCCCCCACGTGGGTATGTGCCATGTCAGCGGCCAGGCAGCGCGCGCCCATCTCCCCCCGTTGCCAACAAAGACGAGGAGATTCCTGGCCAATCCCCCACGTGGGTATGTTATGCGGACATCGCCGGTGGACGGAGGTTTAGGGTCGCATAAGAAGTGCATTCGCACTTAAAAGATAATCCGTTGGCATTAAACTACCTAATCATCTGAATCCCAAAAATTGTGGAAATTAGTTAAAACCGGTATTAAAAGTAAAACTAACCTCCCAAAATTTCCAGATATTGCACTATAAACAGGTTGCAATTCAAGCATGGCGCACAAGACTTCAACAGCAATGCTGGGAATGTGGCACTTCAGCTACCCTCATTTTGTAATGTAAAACTGCCTGAGAAAATAAGCAATGTAATCTTAACACTATTAACTGGCAAGACATGAGGACGCGATACGATGTCAATAAACATACTGAAATTTAATCTCCACATGATTTCACGTTTCGCTAAAATATGTTATAGTACTTGCCATTCCAGTCAACCCAGATTTCACAAACCACAATCACTAGTTCATAAAAGTGCGACCAGGAAACGTTATGCAATCGTTCGCCTAACTAAGTGCTTCCTGTAATTAACTTTTGTTCTGAAAAATATATGCCGAAGCAAATTACTGAGTATTTAAAAGTACGGCGTTTTAACAAGAAGCCAAAGCGATTTTCCCTACAAGAAATCGTCTAGCGCAGCAGGGATTAGCATGATTCAATGAACAGAAAGTTGTTATCGGTCTTTTGTAGAGGGAAAAGCTTTTTATTCTGTACATCATGAAATACTAAAAACTCTATTGCTACAGTTTCCGTAACAAAAGGCGAAACTTTTTTGCAAAGCTATCTGGAATCCCACCAGCAATGGGTACATGTTGAGGCAGAGTGGTCCGGTTTTCCTCCCACTGTTCATAAATTATATCCGACTTTGTACTGGTAATGCAAAAACAGTATTGTATGCAGACGGCAGTATTACAATTTTCAGGCAGGGAAATTAGTCTTCTGCTGATAAGGTACTGAATAACATAGCCAAATGATTCTTTGGTAATTCTCTAGCAATACCTCTATCAAAACAAACCAAATAAATACATTTTTATTCTCAAGCAAAGACAATGCAGAAATAGACCTAAAAGTGTCAATACATACTGTTTTACAGTTGAATTCAAGTGTTGTATTTTTGTAACGTTGGAAAAAGGAATGCATTATGACGCCCATATAAATACAATTTCTTCTAAGCTGAGCAAAGACTGCTTTAGCTTACATCAAGCACGATAGCATTTTCCCTTACAAATGTTAGGAACACTGTACTTCAGTGTATTTCGTTGCCATCTAACAAACTGTATAGACATAAGGATGTATACGTGTCCATCGTATGTAGACACCGTCATAACATTACAAAAAGAGCTGCCAGAATTACCTCTTAATGGCAGTTCCACGCACCTTCTTTGGAAAATTTAAAGGTAGACAAAATATTATAAATATGTTTCCTGCGCATTCAGTGATGGCTGCCTACAGACTGCTTAAAATCTGCAGCTCATATTAATTCTTGTTCATCACATCATTAAGACTTTCGGGTGAAAAGTGAATGCTTTGAATGCTATTCAAAGCAACAAATGTGAAAAAAAAAGAAATACGGCTCAACAATGACTGAAGTCTCCCTTGTTTACCTTATGCACACGAAACTTGAAAGCACTATTTAACAGAAGTGTCAAACTTGGCACAAACGACAATCTTATCGGCTGCATTTCTCCCAGACTTGCACTGTTGGAGCCTCCTTGCACACGAACCTAGCCAGTCAGCGGGGTAGCTTGTGTAGATGCCGTTCATGGACGGCAGCTGGGTTCCACCAGTTCACCCGGCAAACCACGAAAATGAAGCTGGGCTCCCTGCACAGCTTCGGCAGTGCAGCGTGCACGGACTGTGTCCGCGAGCTAGACAAGATGATTTCACTTCTCGGCGAATTCTTACTTCCCTCCAGAAAAAATTCAGAAAATGGTAAATGCGAGGAAGGATTGCAATCGGCAAGCCCCTGCGCTACCTGACGATACTTCATTCCTGCGCGTGCCAAGATTGCCTTTGCTCCCGTAAAGCGAGCTACCTGGTTAGCTACGACGCAACGCACTAATCCACACGTGTTATCCTCGAGCCAACATAATCAAAACACAAGGCTTGGCATGCAACTAGCGAGGCACTAGTAGACAATGAAAGGAGGAGAGTAATACCGATGCCACTTGAACTGTAGGCTATTTGAAGCTAATAAGACATTTAACTGGAATGAAACAGTTCTAGGAGCTTCGAAAAAGAGGGACAAAACAGCGTGCAAAAAATGATGCGTTGGGCTTAGTATGGTGTGCTGCAGCGACTAGTTTACGCAAAATATCACATCTAAATAATTACAATAAATCCTCCAAACAAGAACAAAGTGACGTGAGGCGACTTACCCCTGGGTTAGGCTTGCGGTTGGAACCATTACCAAAATCCCACATGGCACACACGCCATCAAGGCCATGCAGGCCGTCCTTGTTTGCGCTAAAAAGTAAAATCGCGTAGCTATGGCGTTGATAGGAACGGCGCAGGAAGTCACGTGATTAGTTTAGTTCGGCGTCAGTTCCGCGAAGCAGGAGTCGCTGCGGGGGTATCCGTGTCGCGCCCCTCGCGGGTACGGGCCTCCTCCATGTGAAAATGCCCTTGGAGATCTCTCATTTCCGAACTCACAACGACACTAAAAGCAAATCAGAACAGACTTCAGGAACGTGTCGGCAATCACTAATTCTCTGAACGTAAAGAACCCAGAAGGGTGCGTAAAAACATCGAAACGGGTGACTGGATTCTGTCAACATTGCACGAAGGTCTCGTGGGGTGTACCCCTCAAACAATTCGGGCAACGGGCATCAAGCAATGCCCTCACTGTAGTGCCCGTTTTTCTTTTTGTCTCTTTTGAGATGCAGAAAAGAGGAAGCGCTGATAACAAGTTTTAAAGGAGATGTAGCGCGTTCTCATGGGCTCGGCTAAGCGTAGAAGAGGGGTTGAGAGGGCGACTACATTGGGAAGGCAGGATGGTCGGCACCTAGAGTTTACAATCCTAGTTTCCTTTGGGGATTGAACTACTGGTAACTCATTTTGCCCACTTTAAGCACAAAAGAACGAAGAAAAAGGTACATGTACCATAGTGTTACACCATCTGGCTGACAAAAATTAAAAACTGACACCTACCTTGTTATTTATTAAAATCCAGACAAGAAATGTGTCCGTTTTGGTTTTTATAAGCAACAATGGTCGGTGTCAGGTTTTAATTATTATCATGCGTTTTCCCGACCTGACGGGTTTCCATCCAACCCTTTATTTTCTACCGTCGGGCTAGACTGAACGCGAAAATAATTTACTTTCTACCGTCTGGCTAGACTGAAAGCGAAAATCCGCACTAGGCAAAATATATACACGCCTTTTCTTTGTGGCTAGCTAAATTCTAAGGGACTGCTTAAATCAGTGTGCAATTGTGATGTTATCCAAAAAGTCGACCAACAGCCACCAAAACCTTGCCGGTGATTCCCTTCAAGTCATATTATTTTCAAACCAAAAGAATCTTACTGAGTAACATAACACAGATTCTAAGAAAGTTTCGCGGCCGCAAAAAAGTGGAAAAAGAGCAAGAAGCGCATCAGTTTTTCAGACGGGCGCGAAGGACGAAACCGAAACCAGTCGCTGCGCGCCCGCGCATGACCCGATGCGCAAGTGATAGCCGGCTCAGCGCTCTAGCAAAACGTAATAAAAGAGCCATTCATGCAAGAAAAAAATGTGGTTGATGCCTTTTTTATGGGAACTGGTAAAACACAAAAATGAAATGTGCCTTCACAAGAGCATTTAAATGTTTATTTTGCATTCATAAGAACTTGCACATTGCTATTTATTAGGTAGGGATGGCACCGTTAGACAATCAACTTTAGACACTCGATTGCATGCACCGGAACATTGCGTAAGTCCGACTGGAACCACAGCCCCTTGAAAACCGTGCGAACAAAACCGAACCGAAACCAAACGCAGCAGGGGGCGGAGAGTCTCAATTCACCTGCATCCTGCGTACACGAAGGTGCTAGCATCGAGGCGCCAACTGTCGGCGTTCACTAGCGTCATGAACTACTTTGCTTCACCTCTCCTAGACAGCAGCACCTTCTGAATAAAGGCGGTACTGGGAAAAAGGCGCATTCATATACTTCGTGCTTGAATTCATAGCGGTAGCTAGAATCCGGGCAGAGGCGTGTCGTTGGAACTTTTTCTGGCGAGGTCATTTCCGTGACGGTTATGACGGGTACGGGATTTCCATGATGGGTACGCCGGTGAGATCTTGGTGTACACGGGCATAAAACACTTGTTACACAGTGCGGTAGCGAATGCCAAGCGAGAGAACTGCGCTTTTTTTTTAAACATACCAGCGATGACGTACATGTACGCCATTGAGCGTTTTGAAGGTGTTTGCCGGGGAGCTATACGTAGTTTTCCCTGAAGGGGTTAAAGGAGCCATGAGGACACAACACAAGTTTGTTTTATTCAAAAGATCTCGTGTTTTATAGGGATGCTGGCGCTTGTCCGGCAGCAAATCTGGCCGCATTCACTGAGAAATTAATCAATTTAGTTTAAAATTTTGATTCTCCCGCCAAATTGCGCGTTTTCAGCACGTCAGCAATACAGTCGTAAGTGCGCGTATACAAACTAACTTGACTGCATGATTCGGCTGCAGTGCTCCTTGCCGTCAGTCTTCCCATATGGCACTACTGTACTCATGCACGAACAATTCTCTGCGCTTGCTTTGTTTTTTGACCGTATTTGTACCTGGATTATTTTTATTACTGTTGGAAGTAATCGTTTCATGAAACATGGAAATTACTCGACAAACAGTGTAACGTAAGACAGCGTCGCTTACACCATTCGGCCAGTGCAAGTAAGACAACTGGAAAGTGGCAAAGTGCTGTGCAGCTAACACAAGCATAGTGCCCGCAGTACCAACAACAGTATGCATTGGTACTTCAGTGTGCTTTCGTAACTTCTACTGTTTATACCACCCATTCTTACCGCTATAAAAAGAATGTGCCCTAAATTTAAGCGCGAACAGCTCGTTCGGCAAGCTTGTAAGCTCTGCCTAATTTGCATTTGCTTTTGCCAGCGTCCGCCAATCACAGAGCTGGCTCGTATGATATCATAGGTTCTGTTGCGGGAAATGAGCTGGTGGGTCACGTGGCCATTGTCTTTTTTCACAATTATATAGCTTATTTGAGCGAAGCGTGTGTTAAAACTGGTGTCAGTATGATTCTAAAGAGGTAATTTTTCGAATGAGCCAAACTTGTGTCTTAATGGCCCCTTTAAGCACAGCCTCCAGGTCCCCAACCAAGCTGGAACAATATTTGTACGGCTGCTATGTTTAGCCATTGCTCGTCCCCTTCTTAGAGGCAAGTTCCTCCTTCAGGAGTGCCTTAGAAAAACATGGGGATCAGCTACATCTGAGGGCCTTAATGGCTCCTTTAAGCACAGCCTCCAGGCCCCCAACCAAGCTGGAACCATGACTGTACGGCTTCTATGTTTAGCCATTGCTGATCTCCTTCATAGAGGCAAGTTGCTCTTCAGGAGTGCCTTACAAAAACATGGGGACCAGATACAGCTGAGGGCCTTAATGGCACCATTAGGCACAGCCTCCAGGTCCCCAACCAAGCTGGAATAATGTCTGTACGGCTGCTATGTTTAGCCATTCCTCGTCCCCTTCTTAGAGGCAAGTTCCTCCTTCAGGAGTGCCTTACAAAAACATGGGGCTCAGCTACAGCTGAGGGCCTTAATGGCTCCTTTAAGCACAGCCTCCAGGCCCCCAACCAAGCTGGAACCATGACTGTACGGCTTCTATGTTTAGCCATTGCTGATCTCCTTCATAAAGGCAAGTTCCTCCTTCAGGAGTGCCTTACAAAAACATGGGGATCATCTACAGCTGAGGGCCTTAATGGCTCCTTTAAGCACAGCCTCCAGGTCCCCAACCAAGCTGGAACAATGTCTGTACGGCTGCTATGTTTAGCCATTGCTCGTCCCCTTCTTAGAGGCAAGTTCCTCCTTCAGGAGTGCCTTACAAAAACATGGGGACCAGATACAGCTGAGGGCCTTAATGGCTACTTTAAGCACAGCCTCCAGGCCCCGAACCAAGCTGGAACCATTAGTGTACGGCTGCTATATTTAGCCATTGCTCGTCCCCTTCTTAGAGGCAAGTTCCTCCTTCAGGAGTCTCTTACAAAAACATGGGGATCAGCTACAACTGAGGGCCTTAATGGCTCCATTAGGCACAGCCTCCAGGGCCCCAACCAAGCAGGAACCATGAGTGCACGGCTGCTATGTTTAGCCATTGCTCGTCCCCTTCTTAGAGGCAAGTTCCTCCTTCAGGAGTGCCTTACAAAAACATGGGGATCAGCTACAGCTGAGGGCCTTAATGGCACCATTAGGCACAGCTTCCAGGCCCCTAACCAAGCTGGAACAATGAGTGTACGGCTGCTATGTTTAGCCATTGCTCGTCCCCTTCTTAGAGGCAAGTTCCTCTTTCAGGAGTGCCTTAGAAAAACATGGGGATCAGCTGCAGCTGAGGGCCTTAATGGCTCCTTTAAGCACAGCCTCGAGGCCCCTAACCAAGCTGGAACCACGAGTGTACGGCTGCTGTCTTTAGCCATTGCTCGTCCCCTTCCTAGAGGCAAGTTCCTCCTTCAGGAGTGCCTTACAAAAACATAGGAATCAGCTACAGCTGAGGGTCTTAATGGCTCCATTAGACACAGCCTCCGGGCACCTAACCAAGCTGGAACCATGAGGGTACAGCTCCTATGTTTAGCGATTGCTCGTCTCTTTTTTAGAGGCAAGTTCCTCCGTCAGGAGTGCCTTACAAAAACATGGGGATCAGCGACAGCTGAGGGCCTTAAACGCTCTTTTAAGCACAGCTTCCAGGCCCCTGACCAAGCTGGAACCTTGAGTGTACGGCTGCTATGTTTAGCCATTGCTGGTCCCCTTCTTAGAGGCAAGTTTTTCCTTGAGGAGTGCCTTACAAAAACCTCGGGATCAGCTACAGATGAGGGTCTTAATGGCTCCATTAAGCACAGCCTCCAGACCCCTCACCAAGCTGAAACCATGAGTGTATGGCTGCTATGTTTAGCCATTGCTCGTCGCCTTCTTAGAGGCAAGTTCCTCCTTCAGGAGTGCCTTACAAAAACATGGGGATCAGCTACAGCTGAGGGCCCTAATGGCTCCATTACCAACAGCCTCCGGGCACCTAACCAAGCTGGAACCATGAGGGTACGGCTCCTATGTTTAGCGATTGCTCGTCTCTTTTTTAGAGGCAAGTTCCTCCGTCAGGAGTGCCTTACAAAAACATGGGGATCAGCGACAGCTGAGGGCCTTAAACGCTCTTTTAAGCACAGCTTCCAGGCCCCTGACCAAGCTGGAACCTTGAGTGTACGGCTGCTATGTTTAGCCATTGCTGGTCCCCTTCTTAGAGGCAAGTTTTTCCTTGAGGAGTGCCTTACAAAAACCTCGGGATCACCTACAGATGAGGGTCTTAATGGCTCCATTAAGCACAGCCTCCAGACCCCTCACCAAGCTGAAACCATGAGTGTATGGCTGCTATGTTTAGCCATTGCTCGTCGCCTTCTTAGAGGCAAGTTCCTCCTTCAGGAGTGCCTTACAAAAACATGGGGATCAGCTACAGCTGAGGGCCCTAATGGCTCCATTACCAACAGCCTCCAGGTCCCTAAACAAGCTGGAACCATGACTGTACTGGTGCCATGTTTAGCTATTAGCTCGTCCCCTTCTTGGAGGCACGTTCTTCCTTCATGAGTGCCTCACAAAACACGGGGATTAACTACAGCTGAGCGCCGTAAGGGTATCCTGCCATGGCAACCATATGAATTAATGGAGGCAATGTTGCAAGAAGGTAGCTTCCCTTGTTGGCACCTAAAAGCAATGCAACAATCATCACGTGTACACTCACCTGTGTGGTGTGTTGGTCGTCACTACAAGCTTTAACTTGACGAACCAGATAGACCACTAGAAAATAGTAATTATTTTCCACTACTTATTACATCCTAATTGCAATTACAATAATAATCACAATTACTAAGAATACTAATTACAATTTGCTTTCACTTGTTGCTGGTTCTGCTACTTGGCAGTTATTGCATTGTAATTATTCCGTGCCATTTTTAATCCAGTATTCCAACGCCGAATCTGTCGAAGCCTATTCAAGTTGACTTCGAGGAGGTGCAGCAAACGGAACAGCTCGCCCAGCGCGTTGTTCTCGTCCTGGATGTTTCCACTAGCATGAAGGTGAGTATCTCGTCATCGGTGTCCGTAATACCTGTAGGCATTATTTTCATATAAAACGCTTACAATTAGGTGTGTTGCATGTTAAATAATTCTTGCACTGAGAGGCCTCCGCAACAGTTAGTATTAGTTTTTGTCGCCTGGAGAGCGACATAAAGCAACTGTACCGAAAGGGCACTTTATTTTCAGGTCACGGGGCGGAACTGTACGCTTCCTTGAACTTTCATTTGTTCACTCCGTGACCCATCATCTTACTTAAAGGCCAACTGCAACGAAATTTTCGCCTCCGTAAATACACTATTTTCCGGTAGTATAACCTTAAAAGTTTCTACCTGCAAAATTTGGAGGCCCAAATGTGCTTCGCTGCATCATAAACGAAGATCAAAAACGCTCTTTTCAAACCGAAACTGGAAAAAAAGGGCGGCCATTACGGGCGGCAGGAAGTGACGTTACACTCAGGAATCGAGTGGGCGCAACCGGCGGATTTTCCCACAGCTGCCTGTGAGAAGACGGCGCGCATTCGATGTGTTTCGGGTCGTCTGCTGCTTTAGACATTTAAAACATGCGCGAAAATGGGTTGGGAAGTTCGTGCAACCATTATTACTTCGTTGTGAGCTGCTGAGACGCGCCTGTAGTAGTTCGGTAAAACGAAAACACAGGCATCGCGAGACGTCGTAGCGAAGCTGGGTGCACAAAAGGCAGTGGTTTAGCGCTAGATGGGCGCGGGCACAGCTAATATGCCCTGTGCCGATCGAACCATCCTGTGTTTGTGAGAGAAAAGAAGAAAAAATAGCTACCATGGGAGGGAAGTATAAAATATGCCGGCTAGGGTGTAGGTTTCAGCGCATGTTGTGAAAGTTCAAATCCAGAATTTTATTATTTTTGTTTACGCGGGAAGTTTTGTTCCTGTTAGCAGGCTGCCCGCGCCAAATCTTTATATAATGATGCCATGCAGCGACGAAAGCACTGCAGTGTCTTCACTCGTGAAGCAGTGACCTTCCCCGAGGCTCAGTACTGCGAAATGTGGCCTCGTTTTTTTGTTTTTCTAACTGGCGAGAGAAATGTTGCCAACAGCGGCTAGCATTTATTTGTTTTTGGACGAAGTAGTTTGAACTGAATCGATTCTGTGTAGTGCGCCGCGTGCTGTACTCGTCGGCGCCCCGACCGGCGCGATGAAGTGACAACAGCGTATCATCTCGCGTCGGCGCAGAGCTCTTCGATGCCGTCGGCGTACTCGCGCTCTCGAAAAGTCGACCGGCCGATCGCGCAGTGGGCCACACAGCTAGCTGCCGTACTCGTTCACGCCCCGACCGGCCGCGACAACTGCGTATCGTCTCACGCTGGCCGTTCTGCTCGTAGAGACGCCCGGCCGTGAGCTTGCAGCACGCCGCACAGCCGCTGTAGTCGTTCGCGCGCCGACGCACCGATGGTTGGTTGGTTGAACTTTATTTGAGCCCATAGAGGGCTCACCATCAAGGCAGCCGATGGGGCGGTCCCCTATTCTCGGGGCCTGTATACCGAGCGGCCGTGACAACAGCGTATCGTCTCGCGTCGGCCGTTCTACGTATTGCGCACTCGTAAAGATGCCCGGTCGCGAGCTTGCAGCGCGCCGCACAGCTACCGTAGTCGTTCGACCGCCGCCGCACTGACCTGCCGGCGCCAACAGCGTATCGCCTCAAGTAGGCCGTACACGCGTTTTGCGTGCTCATTGAGTCGACCGAGAGCCTGCTGCCGCCGTCGCGACCACGAAATCGGTCGCTGTGCTACTGTCGTATTTGCTCTTTGTGTATCGGCAACCCAGAGTTTATTCAGCTTCTCGCATTACGGAAACCAATTATTCATGCAAGAGGCACGAATTACACTGCTCACTCGCGTGAGGCCGCACGTAAAAGTGCTGCACAAGAGAGGCGGAGAGGCGACGGCCGCACACGAGTCCTGACTGGCACGTAACATCCGGAAGTCCGCCGCAGTGGCGATTAGTTGCAGCGACACTCCGCTAGGTGCTGCGTCGACTGAAGTGGCGTGTTTTCAAACGGTTTTAATAAAAAAACTGCGCGTTTGTGGAGTTTAAAATTGGGTCACATGGGACTTTAGAGGTGCATACCACACATTGAAGTACAATTTAGGGCAGGTAAATTTTCGTTGCAGTTGGCCTTTAACCCCTGACACGCTCGCTCACGCGCTCGCTCACTCACTCACTCTCACGCACTCTTTCACGGCCTCATTCACTCACTCGCCCATTTTGTTACAGGATAACAACCGGTTGAAGGTCCTAATAAAGGGTGCAACGAGCTACGTGCAGCACATAGAAGATAACACCAGGCGACTCGCCATCGTAACCTTTAGTACGCACGCGACAACTGTTCGCTCATTGATGCTGGTGAATGGTACCACACGGTGGGAATACCTGGACGAAATAGAAAAACTTACACCGAGTGGATATACCTGCATTGGCTGTGGCCTCAAGAGTGCGCTTAAGGTACGCAGAAGTATTGGTGCTTGCATGTTTCTCTTAATAGAAGTGGATGAAAAATGAGCAATGAGCGGGAGACGTATTTACCTGGTGGAATTTTGGCGATCGAATCACTTAAAAATGTTAAAATTATTTACAAAATATTAAATTTATTGTTATTATTATGCAGTGAGGCCATCAGCTGCACCTGGCCATGTAATTATTATGATTCTGGTATATAAATAAATAAATAAATAAATAAATAAATATATATATATATATATATATATATATATAAATATATATATATATATATATATATATATATATATATATATATATATATATATATATATATATAATGTATATATATATATTGTTATTATATTATTATTGTTGTTAATATTATTGATGGTGCCACATAAGGATGCGTGCGTTCTTTGCTCCTGCATTTCTATGTAAAACAAGTTTGTACGTTGTGGTGAGGTGCAACAAGTGTGCTGACGCTATATGTATCACTTTGGCGGATGAAGACCTTCACTTAAATGTAAGGCACACACCGCTTCATCTGCAATGCCTGCAAGTCTGCTTCGTCGGCGGGTGGGCTGGCTAGCCCTCCAACGAGGCCCGACAACAACATCGGCATCTCCCGGGCAGCGGCGGCCCTTCCGTCGTCTCCTACCCTCGCAGCCGCCGCGACCCCACCCGTTCACCTTAGCGGCAAGCTGCTTTCCCTGCGCGCACTTCTCATCGACGCCCTGGAGGGAATTTCCTTTCTCTCCGGCCAGGTCGCCAAGTTGGAGGAGGACGACGAGCGGCTGTAATGGGAGGATGCAGCAAAGGCTAAGGCTTGCCGATGTCGTGAGGGACCTGCGGGAAGAGATGCGTTCACTGCGCACCGATTTCTCGGATGGGGGGGACACCTCCCACTTTCCCAGCTTTCTCAGTTCCCACCGTTACCAGCCGCAGCAGCCGTGTAAACAAAATCCCCTGCCCATTGATTACAAGCTCTTCACCTGTTGTGTCCCCGACCGCCCTCATTGCCTCCACTAGCCCGAAGCTGGTGTCGAAATTTCAGACTGCGGAGATGTCTGCCCCTTGCAAAAACATGCGTCGGATCTGACACGCTTTTCGCCACGTCCGTTGGTGGGGGGTGCCTCTGAAGAAACTGGTATGGTGGCGATCGACCCTCCCAAGCACAAAAAAATTACACCATCTTCCCAAGTGGGAACCCTGAGAAGATGCAAAGCCGTGCAAACTCGAGATGCTTTGCATCTCCTCGGGGTTCCCACGTAGGAAGATGGTGTAATTTTTTTGCTTTTCGCCTCCATCAGAAAAGCGGCTGCCGCAGCCGGGAATCGAACCCGCGACATCGTGCTCAGCAGCGCAACGTCTTAGCCACTGAACCACCGCGGCGAGTCACTGCCAGAATCGTTGGCGTCCATTGTCAGCTCATCGGACGGCGCAGACCGAAGCAGCAACTGAAGGGAGCAGCGGCGCGGACCTGGTTTATCTGAAGTGGCGCGGAGGAGGGGAGAGGAGGAGCAGTGCGCACAGATGTTGGGGAGAGGGGGAGAGGAGAAAGTGACGTTATTACAGCTGGCATGGAGAGGGTGAGAGCAGGAGCAGCGCACACAGGTTGGTGTGGAGAGGAGGAGGGGAGACAGTGAAGTTATCAGAGCTGGCGTGGAGGGGAGGAGAGGTGCGGACGGACGCCGGAAGGACAACGGACATAGCCCTGAGCAAGAGATGCTTTGCATCTAAAAAGCAGTGTTCGTGACTAAGTTGATCCCGATGACCACCTCGGCCCAAGTATCTGTGCAGCTTTGCGTCGTAGCAGTTGTGACTTGGCCTAGTCTCCAGCCTAGGCACTGTCTGTACAAACCTTTCCGTGGAGAGCTGCATGATAAAATGATCCACGCAGAGAATAATTATCCTGATGCAAGTAAATACGTCTTTAATTTTTTTTACCAAGATGTCCGCGGGTGTCACGCTAAATCAGCTGAGTTTTTTGCAAATGTTGTCTCATCGTGTTTTCCTATTTTAATTGTGACAGACTTGGCTGTTCCCTTACATTAGGTCTTTTTCACTTTTCCCTCTAAATTTTCCCTTTTCCCTCCCGGTGTTACCATGATCCTTCGCACGGGAAACTAAAGGGTGGCAGTGTGCTTATTGCCCTTCATAATTCGGTAAAGTGTAAGCGTCGCATGAACCTTGAAAAATACTTTGAGTCAGTCTGGTTAAGGGGGCACACGGGTCTTTGGGGCCGAAAAAGTGCCAAGAAATGCACTTTTTGCAAGCATCATTTTTCAAACGTACAGATCTTTTTCTCCCGGTGTGCGAAGTTTTGCCTCCGAAAACTCGGTAGTTGAGCAGTAACGGCTACTTATAAAAGCCCTACAAGGCCGATTCATCGAGATTCCGACGCCAAAAGAACGATTTTTCTATAATTCCTCACTGCTGCGAAACGGGCGGTATCGCAGCGATCGCGGTCTCGTTAGAAAGAGCGGACTTCGGTCTTCAATTTCCCGCCACTGCGGTTCCTGCCCGCTCAGTCGTACAGTGGGAAACAAGCGCCAAAAAGCAAAAATACGCGTTCCTATTCGCCGGAGAGCGCACGTGACTACACAGCGCGATGCGATTGACCGAAGGCCGCGTCTGTCTTCTGCTCCATGCCGTTATCTACGCAGTCAGGCGCCATATTGCTCGGGCTGTGACTACGACGTTTGTGATGTGAAAGGCCGGAAGAAAATCCCTCACGAAGAACCAAAATGGCAAAAAGAGAACGAAATCCAACCTCGAGAATCTCAGAGGCCGTTCCGCACCAGCGACGAGCGATGAAGGAGATAGCGACCGACCTTCCGTGGCTTGCGACGAGGCGCTTAACAACGTAGGCCTTGCGCCTCCGCCGACCGCCCATGATAATGCCTCTGGCAGCGGCCGCATCCGTCTCGATACAGCAATGCTGTACCCGTTACAAGTGGCAGAGGTGCGTCTCAACGCGGAAAACAAGCTGCACGAGCTTTCTTCAAACTGGAGCTACAAACGGAAGTGCAGCCTGTTGGACGATCCTGACAACGCCGCCGCCACGCCGCTGGACGAAACAAGGTTTGTGATCGTCAGTTTGACCCAGCTGAACGAATGGAAATCGGCAAGGAGAACAGGGAGTGCGGCCTTGCCGTAAAGCTAGTGCTCAAGTGTGCGAACTGCGGCGACGTGGAGCGCTCGCCGCGCGTTGACGGCGAGAGCAAGGCGAAGCCGTTTGCCATCAATGTTCTGGGCACGCGCGCTATGTGGTCGACTGGAAAGCGGCATTCAACGACGTGTTTTCGTCGATGAACAGTTCTTCGCCCGGCCTGCACAACTAAACGTGGCAGAGCTACGTGAAGACTAAACTGACGCCCGCAGCTGTTCGCGCATCGCAGAAGGTGACTGCAGATTGCGCACGATCAGTTCGGCAACTGCACGCGAAGCTCAACCTTGCGAACCCGGGCAACGTCGCCGTGTCGTACGACGGCTCCTGGATGACAAGGGGTCACTCGACGCACATCAGAGTCTGCACAGTGATAGAGTTATTCACGGGGCTCGTGCTCGATTATGTCGTGCTCTCCAATTTTTCCGCTGGCTGTGAGCGGGCGCCCAAAGAGAGTGACCCTTCCTACGAAGAGTGGAAGGCGAAGCACCTCTGCCAGAGAAACACCACCAAGAAAGCTGGAGAAATAAAAGTGGCGGCTGCCCTCATTCTGTTTCAGAGGTCGTGGGAGCTTCATAAGCTCAGGTACACCACACTGGTTTCGGGTGGTAACTGCCGCACCTACCTTGCTTTGAGGGATGCAGATGTTTATGGTTTCATTAAGATCATCGGGTTTCAAACACGTGCAGAAGTGAATGGGCACGCAACGGCGAAACCTCTCGAACCAGAGGCCAGCTGGCTCTAGAGCCCCAGTGGTAGGGGCCGGCATACTGGCGACCTCATCAACAAACTGACCTCATACTATGGCTGGGCTATAAAGTCCCACAAAGGGCGCACGCAAGCCATGCACAAGGCTGTGATGGCCACGTACTACCACGTGACATCTAATGATGCCATAGCAAACCACGGCCTCTGCCCCGCTGGTCCTGACTCGTGGTGCCGCCAGAACGCTGCCAAGGCCAAGGGGGAGCCAGCCCCCAAGCACCACTACAACCTGCCACCCCACGTTTGCGAGGCCTTGATTCCTGTGTATGAATGGCTGGCCGACCACAAGCTGCTTGAGCGGTGCCAGCACGGGAAAACGCAAAACAGCAATGAGAGTCTTCACTCGGTGATATGGTCGCTGGCTACCAAAAAGCGCCACGCATCGCTGCACAGTGTGGAAGCTGCGGTCGGAGAGGCTGTGATGCGGTTCAATGCCGGAAGTCAGTTGGCATCATCAAAGATCGTGCAGGAGCTGAACATGACCGTTGGCGCAGTGAGCAGCACACACATGGCCGAAAAGGACCGCTGGCGAACCAAGGACTATTCCTGCAGGCGGACATCCGCAGAAAATGTGCAGTGGACCCTCAGAAGGAGGCACCTAGGTGGTACCAGCAGTCAAGATAACTATGCCTGGGCCTACTAGTTGTTTCGTAGAGAAAAAGTACTCCACCTTTTACTGTTTGCATTAAACATAGCAGTGCTGTGTTTTTTGCCATTTTCTTAAAATGGATATTTTTGACGTGTAGGAACTAGCCCCGCCGGTATCCCCGCCGGCCAGCCCCGCCGGTAGCGTAGTGGTTATCGCACCAGACCGGTATTCTGGAGGTCGTGGGTTCGGATCCCACCTGGCGGGCATTTTTTCTCCACTTTCTTATTTTCCAAATTCTTTATCTTGAGCTACTACATCCTCCCCTTTGCTTTCCGAGGTCTTCTTGACTGCCAATTCTTATTTCTGTCTTATTTTCAACGAGCCCCTCATTTCTTATTCTGATTCGCTACATGCATAGCGAGGGCCTCTGTTCTGGCAGTCTTGGTGCTATAGGGAGCTTAAGAGGGTTCAACGCTGGTCGACCACTCTCGACATGTCGTAGACGCTCGAGCCAGGGCCCGGGGGTTAAAAAGAAGGGCTCCTTCACCCCGAGTAGTCCGAGTGGCCCTGGCTACCACCCCCAAGCGCAGGAAACAAAAAACACCTGAACATAAATACCCCAGAAAGTGGAGGCTAAAGTTGCCCCGCTGGTAGCGTAGTGGTTATCGCACCAGACTGGTATTCTGGAGGTCATGGGTTCCGATCCCACCTGGCCGGCATTTTTTCTCCACTTTCTTATTTTCCAAACTCTTTATCTTGAGCTACTACATCCTCCCCTTTGCTTTCCGAGGTCTTCTTGACTGCCAATTCTTATTTCTGTCTTATTTTCAACGAGCACCTCATTTCTTATTCTGATTCGCTACATGCATAGCGAGGGCCTCTGTTCTGACAGTCTTGGTGCCATAGGGAGCTTAAGAGGGTTCAACGCTGGTCGACCACTCTCGACATGTCGTAGACGCTCGTGTCACGGCCCGGGGGTTAAAAAGAAGGTCCCCTTCACCCCGAGTAGTCCGAGTGGCCCTGGCTACCTTCCCCAAGCGCAGGAAACTAAAAACACCTGAACGTAAATACCCCAGAAAGTGGAGGCTATAGTAGCCCCGCCGGTAGCGTAGTGGTTATCGCACAAGACTGGTATTCTGGGGGTCGTGGGTTCGGGTCCCACCTGGCGGGCACTTTTTCTCCACCTTCTTATTTTCCAAATTCTTTATCTTGAGCTACTACATCCTCCCCTTTGCTTTCCGAGGTCTTCTTGACTGCCAATTCTTATTTCTGTCTTATTTTCAACGAGCCCGTCATTTCTTATTCTGATTCGCTATATATATATATATATATATATATATATATATATATATATATATATATATATATATATATATATTAGGGGCTTGGATCCCACCCGGCGGGCATTTCCACTTTGTCTTTCCAAACGCCTTATCTGTTTCAATGACCTACCACTTCCTCCGCTTTGCTTTCCGAGGTTTTCTTGGCTGCCAATCCTTACCTCTATCTTCTTTCAATGAGCCCCTCATTTCCCATTCTGATTCGCTATATATTGTCACGTAGCCAAAGACGACACAGCTGTCTTGAAGAAAAACACGTTTATGAGAGTAAACGTGTGCTCCCCTAACAACTCAAAGAATACACGGACGGCGAAACAGCAGTCGACAAACTGACGTGTGCAGACTGGTGTCGGCGAATCGAATGCCGGGGCGTTTGCTCTGCAGGCTTATTTTTCGGGACGCATGGTTCTCGAACCATCGATTTACATCCAGAACATTGTAGATCAATGATTATTCCAGGCTAGTGATGTTAGGCCGAAACAGTCTCCTTATCTGAATGAGATAGCCCGTGCGGCATAAAAATAAATAATGGAACACGCGCTTCGCTCGGGGCACAGACAAGAGCCTGGCACGGCCGTGTAGTAAAAACAAACAATGAATAAGCAAACCCATACATGGTTCGAGGAAAATAAATATATATATGAGACACATCAAAAAAGGAATGGATTTAACGTTTCGACCGAAGACCCACCATCGTCGGAATGGTGAAGGCTGGTCCCCAGTGGAAACTGTGCCTCATTTTCTTCGTTATACTTACCGGTGTCCATGAAATTGTTTCCCGCTACATATATAGCGGGGAAAAAGCGGGAAACAATGATATATTTGTAAAGAATGATAAGGTTTGAAGATGGTCACCACATAGAAATAATACTTTGGAGAAGGTAGCATTGTGTGTGTGTGTGTGTGTGTGCATGGCAAAGCATGTAACTTTCGTTCAGTGTAACCAACGCTATTTTCTTTTTGTGTGTCAGGCAAGCACATCTTGCATTGCCTTTGTCCTTCCCTTTTTCTTTTTCTTTTTCACGCACCAGCACGAAGGCCATCCGGCTGTTCCTGGGCACACTAATAAACACTGACTGATTGTGTTTGATATCACTGCTGCTTTCTTGCAGTGTAGAGATGGGTCTTACAAAATGAAGATAAATGTTCCCGCTGCTCAGCTCCAGTAACAGTTGCCATGGTAGTTGTGGAAGCGTTAGTAGTAATGGAAAATATGATACTCTGTTGCACAAAAGTTACCCGCCGCGGTGGCTCAGTGGCTAAGGCGCTGTGCTGCTGAGCACGAGGTCGCGGGTTCGAATCCCGGCCGCGGCAGCCGGTTTTCTGATGCAGGCAAAAAGCAAAAACGCCCTTGTGTACGAGATTTCGGCGCACGTTAAAGATCCCCAGGTGGTCTAAATTAATCCGGAGCCCTCCACTACGGCGCGCCTCATCGCCTGCGTTGCGTCGGTGCATGAAACCCTACAATCAATCAATGTTGCCCAAAAGTTGTGGCAAAGAAAGTGGTGAAGTTCAATCTACACCTATATCTTCTAATCGGTACATTACTCAGGTGTGGCGTAAAGCTCATGCGTATGCGTGCGGGCAGGCATGCGTGCGCACACAAACGTGCACACACTTGCGTACGCGCGGGCTTGTGCCAATTCGATTAAGAGCTGTTACCAGGCGCCTTCCCACATCGTCTAACTAACCCAGTGACCATTGCACAGATGTCTATTTGTAAGCACCTATGGTGCTGGTTTCTTTGGCATCATGTGTAGATTTTCAAAATACTCGTTTTCTGCTGAGTTACTATGCCAGAAAGCCATTTATTCGCAGATACACTATGGTTCTTCTTAACTTAGACGGGGGCACATTGGTTACCAATATTTAATTACTGGTTAGATACGGCTCCTCATTGCTTGAAAGTCATGTTGCCCATGTCAAAGGTTTGAATGTGCTCTTATGTTAAGTTCGAACAAAATGACCATTGAGGTTATATCACGTGAAGGTGCAAAAAGCAGTGACCAAGCATAAGCCACGATGATCGCGAAGTGCTTGAGAGTCACTAGCACTGGCTTAATCGCACTTTCTGTCTTTGCAGGAACTCACTTCTCCAAAGGAGAGTGCAGAAGGTGGCGTGATCGTGCTCGTAACCGATGGAGAGGAAAACGTGGACCCCCGTATCAAAGACATGCTGCCGAAGTTGATTGAAGCGAAAGTCGTGGTCAGCACAGTGGGACTTGTATCGGAGGCGGACAAACAGCTCCTGGATCTGGCATCATCGACGGGCGGCAAGGCGTTCATCATGCGAGACAGCAGCTGGCCGAGGGATTTATTATTGGAGGAAATTTTTGAGTCGACTACTCTCACCGAGAATGACGGCACTCTCCACTTGAAAGTGGTATGAGTTTCAGTGGTAGTACACGTCACACCTTATAGTAAAACATCTTTGCTTTACAGCACTGGACCCCGGCAAATGCA
Organism: Haemaphysalis longicornis; assembly: GCF_048455015.1. NCBI lineage: Eukaryota > Metazoa > Arthropoda > Arachnida > Ixodida > Ixodidae > Haemaphysalis > Haemaphysalis longicornis. The sequence goes on from NW_027526204.1 coordinate 114,904,492, forward strand.
GTTGAGAACGCCGCTGTTCTTTCTATACAAAGCCAAGATATTAGTACGCATAAAAGTGTGTGTTGAAACACGATTGTCAACTGCCTAGTTAAAACTTAATGTAGAGTATGCAACATCACGAAGATTTGTTGCTTCTTTCTTTTCTGTGCACTCTGATTACCACTACCGCGCGTGGCCTGTTACGTAATTGGGCCTCCTGTTAAGCCTATTACAGTAATTTTTTCGTGGAGTGCCGCCGCAGGTAGGATTTGCTTCTGTGGTGGAGCCTTTACGGGAACCGCAAAAAATTGCGCAGCTTACACAAGTGGTGCAAGGCATGAGAAAGAGCAGAGCTTGCGGCTCTCACCCTTTGACCCCTCACATGAATTTCCGAACTTGCCGCTGAAAGTTCTCCATGCCTGGCAGGTCCGGATCGTTCTTTCCACAGGCTTTCACATCTCCCCTAAAGTCCCCGGCATGAGCACGTGCTAGTATCTGCGGTAACCGGCTTCGCGAACTCTACTTCAGGCACGAATTCACGCGGGCTGGTGAAAAGAACAGCACGCGAAAGACCGCAGCACGAGTGATATTCCTAAGAAGCCGGTTTCATAATGCGAGGGACCTAGGTTACATTCCAGCCACGCGAATCTCCCCCCCCCCGTTAGGCTTTTTCATGCCGTGGCTGTCTTGTCATGGTTTTTTGTTGTGCATAATTTGTGGGGTTGTGTTATTGCTTTTTCAGTTATTTTGTTATTTATTTTTAGGCTCCCCAACCCCTGCGTTTTGGAGATTAAAGATGTGTGCATTTGCCTTCCCTTCTCATAATGAGGCAGCCTGGGAAGGCTACAAGGAATGGCTTTTGCATGCTATGGGGCCCTATATTCCTTGTTAGGTTAATTTTTTTCTGCCTCCAAATTAACCTGTTTGGGTGTTACACTTGCGAAGTATCTAACGTGGCCTTTTTTTTCTTGCAGGTGTTGTGCACTGCGTTCCCACGCGAACCTTTTTTTTTTCAATTGGCAGGACATGTTACTGTTCTCCGCCGCTGCTCGCATGTACTCCTCGGGTCTTTGGCGAGGCACAGTGGTTAGGTTGCCGGTTTCGTAGTGTAGAGGTTCCGAGTTCGATTCCCGGGGTATTCCTAACATTTTTTTCTTGAGGCGCGGACTCCCAACTTCTGCTCGTGGAATCCTTTCCTCCACACCACTTTCCCTCACACTTCTTGGCATATAGAATTTTCACCCTCTCCGCGTCGCCGGTGATGATTGTTTTCTGGGAACGCTCCACGGCAGAACTAAAATCTGAAAGAGCTCTGCTGGTGAAACGTTGCAGAAAATTTCCAAGGGCATGCAATCCGAAACAACTTTCGGATGTGCCGCATAGTGAGCAAGCAACCAAGTCGTTATTCCTCGCTCTCGGGCCACAAATCTTCTCAATTCGTAGTCAAGCCGGAGGGTATAAGATAACAACCCATGAAGTTAGCGCTTATAAAGCACCTGCGCGCCGCGCGTTTCCCCACACAACGCACAGGAATCTCAAATCAGTTGCGAGAAGGGCATGGCGTGCATAACATAAATGTGTCAAGTTTTGAAACCGAGATCAGCGTTAGTGAGTGATAACAAACTCAACAACCTCATGAAAAAAAAGTGCTCAGAAACCAGCTTCGCGAGTGTCACAATATGGATTTGTCTTCTCAAGAAAGCTTTATCTCGGTATCTAGGATCGTGAAGCTAGACAAATTAATAGTTTTTTGTAAAAAACAGGATTGCTACAAGTTAAAAGAATTAACATTATGGAAACCAGGAAGTAGGGGACTTTTACGGCATGCAGATGGCCTCTCTTATCTAGATAGCACTTACTGAGGGATCAGTGTGCGAAGAAAGAACCACGAGGGCGGAGTAAGAGGCTAAGGACGGAAGAGGCACTTCCCAAAGCGCTTTTCTCTTGCTGTTTAGCAGCTTGTCACCGTTGCTGCAAGGAAAAGCTTGTCAGCAGCGGAGAGCGCCAGTGCATGTTTTCAAATTCCTAATACTCTTAAAGTTTCTCAAAATTGGTGAATAATGCTATATTGTTCGAAGGCGAATCGAATACTGCGATGCATCTTCACCGTAATAAACAGTTTAGGATGTTGTCACGCCCATAATAAGTTCTTTTTATTCCTTCAACATACCGAAAGCTTAAATCATTTCAAAAACACGGAACGGAGGGAGGTGAAAAAGGTTGAGTGCCCCATTGAATCCTGTCTGTAGTAATACTTTCGTAGAGACACCAGTAAGAGATTGAGCCGAGTAAAATCCCAACAGATGGGCTCAATCTGTACCTGTAAAGAGACGTGCCTGGCTCACTGACTGGCTGACTCATGGCATGGCTGGCATAGTTTGTGTCATCTGTTCTTCGCCGCGTGACATTTTCGTGGTAGTGCTGAATACATCCTCACCCTGGCACCAGCCTTGCCCAGTCTCGGGTTATACGTGGTTCTTACGTGGCGGCAGAACCATGAGACGAACCTTGATGATTTGGGTGTCAGCAATCATGTTGCGAGGGCTGTCACACTGTCTGCTTCTCCTTCAGATGTGGGGAAGCTTGCGCTTTGTGTAATTAAGCACTTGGTCTTTTCTTCGTGACATATCCTCCGGTCGAGGGCGATCTTCCCGGTCAAGACTTTTGCAAACTGACAAATGGGATGAAGACAATCGATGCGTTGGCCGTGAACAGTGAAATGCTTGCAGCTACAGGTGACGATGATTGCATCGATGATGCATAACCCCGCTGTAGCAATGTCCTCAAGGCGACGACGAAGCGTCATGTGTACTGGAAACCACATTGGACGATAGGGCTTGGGACACATCATTGGCTAATCGTGGCTGGTCATGATCGGCTCGTCACGGGCCAGGGACACGAGACGGGGCACAGCGTCAATCGAGTGCTAGCCGCAGTAGGGCTATGCCACGTGGGCCGTGTACCGTCGAAGATCACGTTCAGGCCGAAAAGGATCGGAGATTGGCTAGGATGGGGGTGTGGCCAGCACACTCCACCAAAATGCTGTGTGATCGCAGGAAAAATGAGGCGAGGATTGTTTAGGAATGATGACCGATGTATTTAGGTTATGTTGTAATGCACAAGACCAGAACAAACACAACATGAACCATACCGCTGTGGGCCCAGCCTCCAACGAGGACAAAAAAGCGCGAGGCATGTAACCGGGCTCGGTATTTCTCATAGCTGACAATACATGCACATGTCACTGTCTCACAGTTTTTTATAGCAGCCACAGAATATGAAGAATGCATATTATTCAATAAAAAGAATGCATGTTTTTACAGCTTTCGTTTTAATTTTTTAGTCCCTGCTTATATAATATTTGTTTTCGCTTACAAATGCGGGCCATAGAATTGTCCTAACAAACATACAAAAGGTGAGCGGGAATTTCAAATCAGATCCCTCAGGAAGGGAATTGATTTCAATTTTTGCGCCCTACCATAGAGTCGCTATCTCTTGGGACTTCTGTAACCAGGCACCTCTCCAAAGAGCCCATCGTATATGTTATAAAACCATGAGTGACGGGTATTCATCACACTTGCGGAGATAATACTTCCCTTGGGCAGAGAGAGAAGCAATTTTTATTGCCATAAGTGATTGCGGCACGGTGGGTGCAACCCTTCGCGTCGCGATGATTTCAGCTGCTCGAAAAAATAGCTGCTTCTGGATCTGGGGGTCCAAGCATTCTTCTCCACTCACTGGTCAGGGGAATGAATTGGAGGGAAGTATGTGTCCTGTACAATCCCACATCACAGCACACTATCTTGATGCATTGTAATTTAGCATAGTCGCCTTAAAACACAAGTTTCCACCCTTTGTGTATTGACAACAGGAGGGAATTCGCAATCGTGCACAACTCACTTATCACAAGTAAGAAAAGTCAACACGTGTTAACTAAACCATTTAGTGTTATTAGTAGAGCGGCCGATCTGGTAATCACTGGCTACTACCGCTAGTAGCTTAGGATACCCAATCTCCGAATACATTCTCAGACATAACGCATAGGCTGGCTGGCACTAAACCTAGTTGTTCCCCACACACCTGGAAGAATCATTTAAGCAACAATGCACGTGGAGTGTTCTGTAACTTGTTTCCCCTTTTTTTCCCAACAGAGTCTGTATAGTATCTTGTTACTCAGAAAAATGTCTAGGAGGAGACTCTTGACTGACTCCGAAGTAGGTGAAAACACGAAGGTGCATATGAGCAAGAACCATCACGGTGCAGTTGAGGCACGACATGTCGATTCCAGCCATTGGCGATATAAGGAATGGCGCATAACCGATGGCACAGGCCAGAAACGCACCCTTATATCCATGCCGGATAAGGTAAGAAGGAGATATCTCTTGTTTTTCTGTTCTGTTCTAAAGATGTACTTCTGTTTCGCTGATACATTACGCATACGCTGACTAGCCAGGGTCCATTGTATTCCCGAGGGCACACCTAAAAGAACCATGCAAACAGGGATGGCGTTTTGTCACTCGTGTTTTTTTTCTGCTTTTCTTACAGCAGTTGATGACGCGGCAGGAGGAATCCACGAACACTTTTGAAACGACATTTTACGTAGACAGTCAATCAGTAAACAACACAGAGGTGACTCTGAGGAAGCACCATCCCGACAACATTACGGTGCAGCTTGTCAAACCCAGCGGTCAGGTGTGCAACGAATGCAACATAACGTATGACGGCAACTACACACGCATCCTTTTAACCACGCCTGCGGAGGTAAGATGGCGTTATTTCTCATTTGCTGCTGTTGAGTTATGGTGCCCTTTGTGTTGAAAAGACTATAGATAGAAAGAATGGAGGTTCTTTCCTTGTTTGGGTGATGCCGCTATGAACCTTAGAGGGACACTAAAGGGTAAAACAAGTTAGCCTGAATCGATGGATTATGGTACTGCGAACCAAAGAACGCTATTATCGCGACTAGTTGTTCTTTAATAATGCAGACAACGCCAGAAATGTGAAAACAGGTGAAGGCGCCCCGTAGGCTTTTGGGTACTATGGCTCGTGACGTCACAAAAAATTGCGACCGGTGCCAGCCTTTTGGAGAAGCATATGTAAATGCTTCCCCCAAATAAATAGTTCTAGAGTTGCTGAGCACGCAATGTAAATGTAAACTTTCCGTGAGCTCGGCAAATTTTAAAAGATCACAGACTACAGCTTTATATACTGCGATACACGCTGCTTCCCTCAGGCGTCAGAGTTGGCCATCATGCTTTCAGTAGTTTAAGCATTGCCGAGCATTAGCTAAGTCAATAACGTACCACGATGAACACCCTAGCTTCTGCGAGCAATAACCAAGGCAGGAAGCACCAAAATGCACAAGTGGTTCAGCGACCCGTCTGAGCTTCTAATACGTTCTTCCCGCAGATTTTGTTATTGGTATAGCATGCCTGCGCCGGGTTCGGACCTTATCGCCCGTGTAAGGTTGGGGTACTTACTGCAGGTGGTTATCCCACCGATTCCATACTTCTGCTGTTCCGTTCGCCGCGAGCTGCTATTTATAAAAAAAAACGTTATTCGTACGCCGCGTGAGTTCTATCCATGTTATGTTTAGACCCGGCGTACCTCGGCCACAAGGTTGCCGGGAAGCCGGGAAGCAGTGCAGGGAAGCGAACGGGTGCCGGGAAGCGAGCGTACATTTAACGCTGGGTTGGCGTGAAAGGAGAGGGACGTGATCACCAGTCGACGTGAGATGAATGCGCCGGCCTGAGCCACGCCTAGCCCAGCGTTTATACATTGGCCTAGCCGGACAGCCGCGTGTGCCCAATATTAGAAACAGTGTTTTTGTTTTCCGAAGGGAGCGCTTCGGCGGGCTTGATGGGTCCGGGTTTGCAGTGCAGGCGGATACACCAGAAACTCGAGCATTGAAATGAATTTCCGGTTTCGACGGTCCAAGTCCAAGCCACTTTTCTCCGCGAGAGAAACTTCCTGCGCTGTTAGAAATAAATTGGAGACGTGAAAGCTGCAGGTGCGAGTCTGTGAGCACCTATATCGCCAACCATTTTAACTCTATACCACACCAGTTCTTCGCTCCTCCTTTGTGACGCGATGCCTACCTCACGAAAAAACGAAAGGGAAGCGGAAGAGTTTAGCAGTATCCGCAGCAGCACTATCGTCCGGGGTAGGCTGTGGTGCTGCGCAAGCGCGAAGAGAACGCTGCCAGGCTCGGACACCAGCTCTGCGTCTCCGTCTTGTCTCCGCGGCCCTGGCCCGTCGGCCACAAGCGCTGTGTAAGATTTGTGGGTGAGGGCGGCCCACCTCTTTTACGTCTACAAAATTGGTGAAACCGGAGACACCGGACTCGGCCAAGCCATGAATTCGCCGCCGGGGTATCGGCAAGGCTTCTACAGCAAGCCGCCATCTCCGCCGTTCCCTGCCGTGCCATCGTTCAACCCCAAGGGCCCGGGGCTGTTGTTCGCGCACATGGAGAGCCACTTTTACATTTGCTGTTCCTTCAGTCAAGCCAAATGGTGCAACATCACATACCAGGCCCTCCCTCCCGAGATGCTTGCCCAGCTCCGCGCTGCACCAACTGGACTAAATGCCTACAGCGACCTAAAATGCGCAGTCGTAGAGTGCCTCGACGTACCGGTGGTTCGCCTTCTGCCGCTCGTAACAGAACCAAGCCACCAACTCTACAGGCACAACCGCCCAAAGTTGTAGTGAAACTCGAGCCCCTTATCAATATCTGCGATTTCAATGACACCGGCGCGCCTGAGGAGAAGTCGGTACATGCCCCTTTGTCCTCCCCGTCGCTGCCAATCACCGTGACTCATTAAAAAACGTCGACTCCCCTTCTGGCCAGGCAAAAATGGAGGCGCCAGTCACTTACACTGACAATGACACTGACGTCACTGGCGCCCGTCACTGACACGTCGCTGACACTCTTCGACATCACCCCGCATCCACAGCGTGCTCACGTCTTCAGCGTAACGCACCTACCCTTACAACTCTACAGCCATTGTTTGCTCATGATGCCCACTCTGCAGTCTCATTCTAGTTCCCAGAACCCTCAACCCGCCATATGAAGCAACAGTGTTGCCATACTCAGATCGCACTCCCTCCACAGATTCAGTTCCGTAGGCATCAAAACAAGCAAACCTAATTCTCTGGAACTGAAAGAGCCCAGCGAAGCACTGGACATCCCATCCATGACATCTAACGCCCGGCACCCCAGCGCATTGTTTCTCGTGCACGGTTCACCCGAGTTCTTAAGCGACGAGGAGCAAGACCACTAGATTTGGCTGGGGAAAAGATGAAACGACGTTCCAAGCATCGTGCAGGGCGTCGAGGTCCTGGTCGTCCGCCACACCGCCTGTCTAAACCCACTTCCACGTTTGTCTTAAAGCTGCACCGTGCTCTCATCCGGCACCATCCCAGGCACAGGATTAACCTTCAACCTCCGGATTCTCCGGGGAGTGTACCCCTCATCATGCGACTTTCTACTTATTCCATAGTCGCAGTTGGCATATGTTTGCGCTGCAGCCACAGGAATGAGACTAACAGCATCCACGGCCACGCGACACGCCCTCAGCGGCACTCCCAGCCCAGACTTTCTGAACTCGCCTGTGGCTGCCTGTGCCGCAACGACGACTGGATAGGACATTAGACATATTGCCCTCCAATGAACATGCACATTGTGTGTACATATCTGTACATAGTAAACTTCTACTATTTTGTGCAGCTAAGGGGCATGCTAACTTTTCGTCACCTATCGTTTTACCCCGTTCTCTACAGCGGCGGTCATCTGCAGCAGCGTCTGAAGCAGCACTATCGTCGTAAGTAGGCTGTGGGGCTACACGAGCGGGAAGAGAGCGAAGTGGGCTGCCAGTCTCCAACGCCAGAACTGCGTCTGCGTCTGCGCCGCACAACATTTGTGGGTATGGGCGGCCCGCCCGTTGTTGACAAGAGAAATGTTAGCTCCATTTACTTATTCCTCAGCAAATTGCGCATCGTTGCTCTTTGAACAAAAGCTTAGACTGCAACGAAACGTAGAATCTTTAAGTTAAAACAGAATTTCATGCAGCTTTCAGTGTCCCGTTAAAGAATACTTGTCTTTTATTGCATGCCTACAGCCTGTGCGTGTAAAATGGTAGGACATTGTTTATTTGTGTGGGGAATATGTAGTGGGTCTCCCAGGCGGCACAGAAAGTGTGCCCCAAGACCGGCCCGTCTATGGCCGCTTTCTGGCATGTCCGGCCAGCATCCAGGTTCTGGCAGCCACTGATCATGCGTTAAACGGCCAACATTCGGCAACCAGCGCTTCGGCATTTTTCCGTCCGCCCGTGTCCGGACGCACAACGGCAGCTAACCGGCTGCCAGATATTCAGTTCTCTTACGGCTGCCGATGTTGAGAAAGAGAACGGCCGAAGTACGGCCTTAGGGCATCCGTTTTTTCTTCGGGAAGCGGTAATCGGCCGAAGCACGGCAAGCGACCGGCCACAGAATATGCGTATTCTTGCGGCAGTTGGTGTTCGAAAGGAGACCGGCCGGAGCGCGGCTGCCGTGCATTCGTTGTTCCAACGGTGAACCGCGCGTCCGGCGGACGTACGGCCCCAGAATATACGTTTTGCATTCGGTTAGCTGTCTTCGGCCGAATTACGGCCAGCGAATGGCCACAGAATATTTGGCAACCGGTGTTCAAGAGGAGACCGGCCTACGTAAGGTATCTGGTTATACGTCCTTTTTTCGGCAAACGGCATCCAGCCGAACAACGGCTCGCGCCTGGGCGCCGAGAATTCATGCACAGACGTGTTTGGAAGGAGACCGACCGGTTTTTCCCTGGGGGGACAAAAAGCCGTTAGGGAGCTGAACAACGGGGACGCGTTTTTCATCCGCTCCGTGTTTCTACGTTTTAAATGAACAAACATCGTTTGTCAAACAGTAATGAGTGTTCTCGGTGAACGGGCAAGGTGCAAGGACTCACTGGACATTAGCAGGGAACCTTTTAGGCCATCGAAATGTCATTTATTGCCACAAGAAGACTGTGCCACACCGACGGGTGAGCTAAGCCTCGCCAGTCATCGCCGCTACCACGCTTCTGCCTCCAGCTTCGTCGACGCATCATCTCGAGGCTATTCGCCCGCTCAAGAAATGGAGAGCATTGAAGACATCGATCCGCCAGAGATGTCCGATCCGAGATGGAGATGGTTCACCAAAATAACTGGCCTTCAAGGGCGTCGAGCAAGCGGCAACCACGCAGGAGCTAAACCGCCACCATGTCAAGGACTCCCCACCAAAGAAAGGCAAGTGCGAGCAAAAGCGCAAGTTATTCTGCTTACAATTAAACTGCGACAAGCGATGTTGCACTATGTTGTTGGTGATAAACGTAGAAGAGACTCGCTCGTGCATTGGAAGAATCAACTTCATGCCCTGCACTATGTTACTTCAGGGGATTTTACGACTGCCTATTTAGAAAAAAAATTATTTTAAATTTGCGATAACAACAGATCCTTGTCACTGACGAAGCCTAGCTGTTAATTTAGTTCCGATGTTTGAAGGTGAGCTTAGCTACTCTTGGGATATGACTCATTTGGCTAAAAATAATCGCCAGCATCCTGGCAAACACGGATTTTGTCAGGATTTTCTTGCTCAACGCAGATTGTTGAGTTCACGCACGATTTGGCTCTTGCAATAGATAAGCTTAAAGTGGTTGACTGTATATTCTTGGACTGCAGAAAAGCAAATGATGGTGTTGCATGTCACCTTCTGCGTAGTACATTTCATCCTATGAACTGAATGAATCGGTTTTTGCATTGTTATTACTATTGGCCCTATAGCTTTGTTCAAAAGTACTGTGTAGTTAACCGGACTATAGCGAATGAACGTGATTCCGTATACCTGCAGCTTTATTCGCATTTAATAACATCCTGGTGTGCTGATTCAGAAAAGTTTTTGGATGTTAAACAGTGTGTTAACGGCACCTTTTCAAGAAAACCTTCATTCCAATTGGATACGTATACCGTAAATTATGCTGCTGTGCCAACGGCCGAGGAATATAAATACCTAGGAGTTTATTTAGGGAGTGGTTAGAGGTTAAATAGGCAGGTTCACACCATAAAAGTTACGGCTGCATATGTTTTTGGCTTTCTGAGGCGAAATTTCAGTGAACCTCCATCTAACTGAAAAGAACAACCGTATTTCACTCATGTGCGCTCAATCTTGGAGTACGCATGTGTTTTCGTGGATCCCTACACCAAAGAGCTCGTTGATACGCTCGAAAACATACAGAATATGTCAGTGCAATTCGTATTAGGTAATTGGCACGCTCAACTTAGCATGAGAGAAAGTAAAAGTAAACTGAAATGGCAGGACGTGAAAGATCACAGATGAAACCACAGGTTTAACTTTTTTCGTAATATCTATCATTAGAAAACTGTTGTAGAAGGTGAGAAGTATGTCCAAGCGCCATTCTACATATCGCAAAGTGGGACCGCTAGCTTAAAGCAGATTATTAACTTTCCTTTAAAGGTGACGCCTTGCGCGATTCATTTTATTTTACATCAATACTGCAGTGTAATTATCTTCGACGTATGATTGCGTTAACTGTTTATATTGACGATTTTCAGCGCGCTTTGTAGAATTATTTTGTTATTTTGTCTCATATTTAATGCTTAGTGTTATGTATCTCCCTTCTGTAATGCATGCAAAGGAAAGGAGGCATCAAATAAATAAATAAATAAATAAATAAACAAATAAATTAATAAAACAATGAATAAATAAATGAATAAAAATAAATAAATAAATAAATAAATAAATAAATAAATAAATAAATAAATAAATAAATAAATAAATAAAATTCCAGAGGCGCAAGTTTGCCTCCTACGGGTTGAGAACCCTACGCATTCAACCTTGACCAATAAAATATTTATTGCCCTATTCGTTGCACTATGCAAGGTTTCCTGTATACATGCTACCATTGCTATGTTATTGGTTTGAAAGAAATTATGTAACTCTAATTTTACGCCTTTCCTTGCGTGAACACAAAGGGATACAACTGCAGCCACCTGAAGCAGGGCGTCATTCGCGACGCGTCTAGAATTTTTTGAACGAAGTATGACATTAGAAGAAAATTAAGCTCTTTTGGACTATTAAGTGGTGTGGACGTATACTCATGAAAACAACATTAAAATAGATTGAAAATTAAAGTACCTGTTCGCTCCTTCTTAGGATCAGCCCTGCGCAAGATCATCAGAAAAGTTGATCGAGTAGAAAATGTCTTTGCAAAAAAAATGGGCAAAAACTGGACATACTTTTTTGTGAAGGAGTTATATTAAATGCTCCTGAGTGTTTTGTTGAGAACCAAAACGCTTCGTAAAGGCATTCACGCCGGTTTTATATACATCAAAATTGGTCAAGCAACTGTTATAAAAATAGTTTATGTAGTCATAGCATGAAAGTGTTCCGGAATATTGCCCTAAAAGAAATTGGCTAAAAGCGGCGCAATTTATCTCTCTGAAATTCAACCCACTAAAGTATGCGCCCTCCGCCCCCCCCCCCCCTCCTCTTTCCCCGTTTATTACAGGTAAGCCGCCCCACAGAGGATATCAGGATCTGGACAATACATCTATTCAAGCTCTACAAAGAACTGAATATTTTCCGTGTTCGGCAGTAAAAGAGGCACAGCACTTAAAGGACCGACAATTTGTGAGCACTGTTTAATAAATTAATTTTGCTGTCAACTGAGGCTGGTAATTAAGCAAAGCTGCGCTGAAAGCTTGACGGCTGGTGCTTGCGCGCGAACTCACTTTGATGTGGCTGCATTGGACCCAAAATGCTGGGTTCGTGCTGCTTCTGCACTGCGCGAATGAGTCATCTGCTTGCGCGACATGCAGTGACCGGCCTCAGTACAGCTAACGTACTGTGGCTGAACTCCTATGCCCGTAGCACGGCCGTATTTCCGGTAGCTGTAGTCCGGCTGGAGTCCGACGACCGCATCTCGGCTGTCCTCCGGCGGACGTACTTCGGCCGTACACGGGTGGCTTTGGAATGGCCGGAGCCCTACGGCTGGAATCTGGCCGTATGACCGTAAGCCGGTCGACTGGCCGACGGACACTGGCCGTTGGACAGCCATGGGAGTACGGCCGTATACGGCCAAAAGGCCCACATTTGGACATGGGCCGAACATGGCTGCCGGAAAACGGCCGGACAGAAAATCACCGGCCAAAGTACACCGGCCTGTTTTAGGCCGAACAGTCCTGTGCTGCCTGGGCTGTCGCCTTCTAGGCTGTTCTGAGACGTCCACACATATGCGCATCACAGTCTTACGGTGCACAGATCTCGTGCCATAAAATGTCGGCAACAAAATTAAAAGATATCAAATTTACTGCAACACTAATATTTTTATTGGCTTTTATTCTTTTTCTGTTAGTGCTGTGAAGAGCGTGTTTTGCTTTACGTTTATTTTTGAGTCGTGTGCATTGTTGCATTTTTAACATGACTGCTTTGAACCAATTTAGGGGTTGTTTTATATTTCAGAACAGCGCGTTAAGTAACCTTGGCCGTAGGGTCGATGTTTCATTACAACCTTATAGCGCTGATTACTCTTATAGCTAATCGTCCGAGGGAATTACCAGTGGTGTGCCCATAGACCTGTGATATGCCAACGTAAATTCAGGTCATCGTCATCATCAGAGCTCCTTAAGGATGAGGTTGCTGCTCTTTTGCCGAACCAGTCACCCGTGGCCTACCCATAGACTGAACGTGAATTATGGTAATCACCATCATTGGAGCTTGTTTATGTGGGCTTTACTGTATAGTGAATGGTAATCACCATCGTTACAGTTGTTTAGGTGGGCTTTACTGTATGGTGATTAGCATAGAGCTCTTCCACCGAACAAATCACTCATGGGCTACCCATACACTTGCAAACGGGAGTTATGGTCGTCATCATATATGGCACCTTCTGGTCGGTTATTTGAATGCTCGCGTGAAATAAAATCTTCAAAGGGACAGCAGCTGAACACGTGAATGGGCATTCCTGTCCCTGCACAGACTCTATATTTGGCTCTAATTTCATGCTGGTCCTGGGTGTTCGCAAGATTAGCAGATTTGTTTTAGGCGATTGGTCATTACTGGGCGTTGCTCGGGAAGTGTGAAACCCATTTCTGAAGTGTGAAACCCAAACTCATGAGTCGCGAAATGTATGGTCTTGTGGGCACCTTCAAAAGGAACCTACAATTGTACGCAACATTAGGTTTTGTTTCCATTAGGTAGTCATTGATTTCAAGGACACAGGAGGGAAATGTGTGGGGGGATGGAGATTTTTTAAGGATTTACCACCATGCAAATAAATCACCGCAAAGCTTGCACTGGAATCGACTGTTTATCTTCCCTCTCCGCGAATTGGTGCGGCACCATCACTGCTTTTGAGCCGTTGTTAGCCCCGGGGGCACCGCATACGGTTTATTGTAAAATCCTTTTCTGCCAGAACAGAAACAACACGAAGCATATATCAGAATATCTCTTCAGCATGGATCTGTATGGCTCATTCATATGAACATTTTTTAGAAAACAGAAGATAGTGGCACCCTTCCAATTTAAAGCAAGTTGGATTGGTTTATGAGTGATTGTAGACCTCGTTAAAAGTGCACCCAAGAGGACGGAGATTTATAAAAACACAGACACAAAACAGGTCAATAATTATTTAGAAGAACGGTGGGGCAACTCTTGTCAAGGTTGGTGAATGATATAACGTGCATGCAGCGGTGCATGCACTCCTGTAGGGTCTTGGAGTTGGCTGAATATCGGTTCTTCTCTCCTCCGCGATCCTGCAGCCCTCCGACAAAGGGTAGCGCATTCAGGACCTTGTCAGTGAGTACAACGAGAAAAAGCACGTCATGGGGATCGACACATTGGGGCGTTCCCGGGGTCGTTTTACTCAAAATAATCCGTTTCATGCTGATGGCTCCAGCGGCACGAAGAACTGCGTTCGGATGGTTAAAATCTCGCAGATACGGTCGATGACATTTCACTGCACTGTGACGCCCCCGATGAGGGGGTAGCGTCACACTACCAACTAGGGGGGTCCACACGGAGTTTAGAGGAAAGGAGGCAACGGAGATTTGGCTATAGCAACAATTTAATTAGCAATGAAGCTGTGCTGGTGCCCACGTGCTCACCCGGCGATATGATGGCACTCGTAGGAGCGGGTCAGGAAGGCGGCTGGCGCTGCACCTCGGAGACGGGGCCGCTCGCTCTGTGGCCAGAGTGCACGGGGTGCGCTTTCCCTGTTGGGCCGGGGGGGTGGAGACTCGTTCAGAGGACGGCCATATTTACGCACACTGCAGGGGACTGGCTCGAACTCGTGCTGCTACATGCTTGCTGATGTGCGTAGATAGCTACAAAGGAAGATAGGTGTTTCTATCTCGGCAGGAAGGCGGGAGCACTTTTTGACGTCTCCTACCACGTCTCCGACAACGGCGGGTGGCGATAGAGCGATCGACGGGCGTGCGAGCCTTATCACGTCCGCCTGTGCGTGCAGGGAAGGGAGAGCTGGGTGCTGGTGCGGGAAACTCGCGGCTGCCGGTCGTGGCGGGGCTCCACCGGGCACCGGTGGTAAGCGTGGGAACGTGTCCCGCGTGTGGTACGCACGCCATCTCTCCCGTGAATCGATGGCACGCAGTCAGCGGCCGGTGTCAACAACCGAACGCGAAACCTGCCTATATACAAATAATACTTCTGTACCGTAAACGCCTTGTTCCCAAATGCAGAGCCTGGGTTTGGCTAAACTCTACGGATGAAGATATACAACACACCACAACGCCATACCCCACCGAACACAGCTATATCACTCGGTGAGGTGTGTCGGCACCACTAAAGGTTAGGCATAAATTTCATGTGAACTCGTATGTACACGGCCCAAGCTAACGTTGACACTTACTAACCTCTGCCTGGCTTCGGCAGGCTTGTGCACGGTTGGGGCGTATCTTCAACTAGTTCGTGGACGGTTTCACAACCGACGGGTGTGGGCGCATTTACCCTGCTACGGAGCGTGCAGCCATGCGTTGGCTGGACAGAGCTGCCTACTGTTCGCTGGCTCAGTGGGGAACAATTGCGCATGATTTCCTCCAAGAGGGCTCCAGAAAGTGCATCTGCGAATGGTATTCCAGCAGGGCTATCGCTCTAGTAAGGCGGGCTGTTGAAGCATTCATTCCCAACCTTTCCTGAGTGCTGCGTGGATGGATCATCTGCGGCTGTCGCCCTTTCAAGTTTGAGGATTTTTTCATCCCCACATTCGATACCTTTTCCTCTGCGTGTCACAGTTGACAGCCTCTAAATGACGTGGACAGAACCCTTCTATTTTGGCGCTAGTTTGCTCGCCAGGCCCGGGGTGGTGTTCTACTCTCACGTATAGCCCATCACCCAATATTGTACGGCACGCATTTGCGGTTCTTGTCAAAACGCTCCTTTCGTCTTACCACTGCTTTATTCAGTGCCTCTGAAGCGAGTTGATGGGGAACACAGACGTCGAGCGAGCTCTGTGCACTAACCTTCAAGTGTGCCGTAATGCGTCTCGGGAGGCATGCCTATGAAATCCGGCACTGATGCGTTGCGACCGTGAAGGAGGGAGAAGGGAATATCGTTAGTTCCCTTATGGATGTTGGTACTGTAAGCAAACAGTGCAAAAGGGAGGCATCGATCCTAGTCCCTGTGATCAGGGTCGACGTACTGAGATAGCATTCACATCCGATACCTTTTACTCTGCGTGTCACAGTTGACAGCCTCTCAATGAGGTGGAAAGAACCCTCTCATGTTGGCGCTAGTTTGCTTGCCAGGCCAGTGGTGGTGTTCTACTCTCACGTATACCCCGTCACCCAATATTGTACGGCATGCTTTGCGGTTCTTGTCAATACGCTCCTTTCGTCTTACCACTGCTTTATTCAGTGCCTCTGAAGGGAGTTGATGGGGAACACAGACGTCGAGCGAGCTCTGTGCACTAACCTTCAAGTGTGCCGTAATGCGTCTCGGGAGGCATGCCTATGAAATCCGGCACTGATGCGTTGCGACCGTGAAGGAGGGAGAAGGGAAAATCGTTATTTCCCTCATGGATGTTGGTACTGTAAGCAAACAATGTAAAAGGTAGGCATCGATCCTAGTCCCTGTGATCGGGGTCGATGTACTGAGATAGCATTGTTACCAGGTGGGTTCAACGTCTCCACGGCCCCATTACATTGAGGGTGGTAAGCAGTGATGTGTCACTTCTTAATGCCTAAAAGGTTGCACACTTACTTAGGAAATTCATAGCCTGGTCCATTAACAGCTGCTCGGGTGCGCCGTGCTTGAGAACAATTTTTTTTACGAACTCTGTAGCAACCCTTTCGGGCTTTTGGTCTGGGAGCGGGAAAGCCTTGGGGTAATGACGCAAGGGGTATTCAAATACCTAAATGCACTTGTTCCCAGCTGAGAACGTCGGTAAGGGGCACACTATATCCATGGCAGTGCGCTGGAAAGGAGATTTAGGCTCCTTGAACACCCGCCGTGGCGCGCCTATTTTTGGGCTCTTTTGGACACTGCAGGAACGACACTTCCCACAGTACTCCATGACATCCGCCCGCATACCTGTTCAGAAGTAGGGCGTGCTTCTCTGGCTTGTTTTTCGTGTCCTCGGGTGCGCCGTGTACTAGGTTTCATGCTGCAGCCGAAGCAGTGTCACCTTCATTGAGGTGGGTACCACCAATCGCCCCTGCACCTTGTCAAGATGGTCCCGATGTCTTAAGAGTTCCCCTTCATTTAGGAAATAATGCCCCGTGGTAGCACTCAGTCCCAGTAACCTGATGATTGGTAACCTTGAGTGGTTGACCGTCGCGTTCTTGTTTCATACAGGCTTCTTTTGCCGATGATACAAAGATGTCTGCTGTTCGGACGGCTGCTCTACTAAGGCCGTCCATGTTATGATTGGCTGTTCCCGACTTGTGAACAATCTTCAAGTCATACACCTTCAAAAGCAGGTTCAACCTTGCTAAATTTGAGCTCGGGTCGCGGGCGTTCATCAGCCACTTGAGATGCTGGCAATCAGTGAGTATACGACAGTGCCAGCTGTACAAGACGCATGTGAAATGGTGTGCAGCCCATACTAGTACGAGGCACTCCTGCTGGGCAGCTCCATACTTTTTTCGGCAGAGTTCAACCGCCTAATGGCTTATGCCACTGGGTGTTCTTTGCCGTGAAACTCTTGTGACAGCCCTGCCCGTGAAGTTGCTTTGGAAGGGTTCGTCGCTAGCGTTAAGGGCCATGTGAAGTCTAGTTCAGCACGGAATCTTCAACCAACTTGTGTTTCATCGGCACAAAGCGTTTTGCTGCTAGGCTTCCAATTGAAAAGGTTCCTTTGTTGTAAGCTGTGTGAGCGGCTGTGCCTGTTCAGCAAATTTTG
This sequence comes from Haemaphysalis longicornis, assembly GCF_048455015.1. Taxonomy (NCBI): domain Eukaryota; kingdom Metazoa; phylum Arthropoda; class Arachnida; order Ixodida; family Ixodidae; genus Haemaphysalis; species Haemaphysalis longicornis. Next base: position 114,921,884 of record NW_027526204.1, read on the forward strand.
GTATGTGCTGGCGGTACTGAAAGGAGGCTCAGGAATTGCCTCACGTCCGTCTTTGTTGTAGGCTTGCGAAAGTCCTGCACGCACTGGATCTTAGAGTAGTCAGGCTGCACCCTCTTAGCGGATGCTGTATGCACGAAATATTTCTCCTCTGGTAGGGAAAATTGGCACTTTGATGGCTTCAGATGTAAGCCCGCACTTGTACCATGTGAAATACCTTGAGCAAGCCGGTGAGGTGACTTTTGAACCTGCTGCTGTAAATTAGATGTCTAAATAAACGTGGCTGCTGTTGCCTAACAGCCCCGCTAGGACGACATCGGCTGTTCGATGCCAAACCACGGCGCTGTTCACGAGCGAGATGGGCATCCGTCGCCATTGGTAATGTCCGGATGGTGTGTTGAGCGCAGTCGTGTCTTTGTCATTAACGTGCATTTCGATTTGCCAATACCATGACGCCATGTTTATGATGGAAAAAAAACTTGGCGGAACCTAGTTCTGACAGAGTTTTAGCGATGTTAGGTAACGGGTGTGGGTCCTGGCGAGAAACACGATTTAAGTCGCGGTAGTTGACGACGAGGCCGTAAGACCCAGTGCAACCCACAGCGATGTGGAGTGCTCAATAATTCGCCCTTTCTGAAAACTCATTCCCCTTGCAATCCATCTCTTCTCTCGAACCCGGTATTCGTTGTGCCCTACGGTAGACAGGGCTGGCCTCTCTGGTGGGAATCCTGTGCTTTATCGCCTCGTAGTGGCCGATGTCACTGCTGGGGGTAGAGAAAGCCGTGCCGAACTCGTGTATCAGCTATTGCATTTGGTATATCTTGGGCTCGGGGATGTGCGAACTGTTAAACAGATCGTGCACCTCGGCTCGCTCTAAAAGCCTGCATACAGCATCATAGGTTGGCTCGTCGGCCATCACAGCTGCTATCAAGGTGCAAATCAATTTGTTTCTAGACATTTTGTTCTCCTGTGGCGTGGTGTTTACTATGCAAAACGGTACTCGGCCATTCGTCGCCACGGTAACTACGCTATGCGAGCACGCGATTTCAGACACCTCGAAAACACTGCTCTCAACTCCCAATTGCCCCTTCGCAAGTTCGTAGGCCACTTTGCCCTCCAGCACGCATTTGCTTAATGCCGGCAGCACTGCATCTTTCACGAGGTGGACTGGCTCCGCATCGTATACATCTGTCTGCCGGTTCGCCTGCCCAGGCTCCACTCGTTCCCAGTTGGTGATGGGCACTTTGACACCATCTATTTTCAAAACACCCTCTCAACAACACATCCATCTTCTCCTCAGCGAGAATATTTTGTCCTATTAGACAAATAGGGGAACAGCGCAAACACAGACAAAACACAAGAAAAAGAAGGTGACAACCACGAGCGCTGACTTACAACTCGTGTACAACTGACTTACAACAAGTCAGCGCTCGTGGTTGTCACTTTCTTCTTGTGTTCTGTCTGTGTTTACGCTGTTCCCCTATTTGTAATCATGCACCGACTCGCCCAAGCCTAAACCCTTGTCCTATTAGACCTGCCACTGGTGGTATTGCCTTTTCGGTGCACAAAGAACGTCACGGTGAAGTTACGCCCCCTAGCATTGTAGGTATCTCGCAACACGATACCGTCTCAAGGGCGTCACTAGTGATGCCAACGAGGCGCGCTGTTTTGGAATTTGTTTTGCCACCCCGGAATGGCCTGATTCAGTGTTCTTTCTCGCAGAAGGCCTTTGATCGCGTGTCCACAAGGCACTCAAGAGGCGTGCCAGCGACGCGGAGCGATATATGTGGGCTCGTTTCTCCGCAGATGTCTATTATTAGCCCTTCAATGCCCCCTTCGCCTCTCTCATCGGCCCGTCAGAGGGGAAGAGTACGCGCTCTTAGTTTCCCTGGTTCCGTGCCGCTACCACTTCGGTGTTAATAGTGGGGTTCACCTTATTGAAATAAAAAGATTGATTGATTGATTGAATTGATTGTTCGTCCTTTGTTGCTGGTGTTGGGAAGGCACATGTTGCGGACAATCTCTAAGTTGGACCTTTTTCCCCCAAAGACAAAGAAGTGATCGCACATGTGTGTAGAAGAGGACGAAGAATGATGGCGGCCATCAGACGTCTTCTGCGAGTTATAATGTAAATAGTTTTTTTCCCTTATCGAAGCCGTTGTAGTCGACATAGGGGTGCCGAAATCCCGCGGGATGAGCGAACGACGGTATGTACCCAACGGTTGATGCCAATGCCTGAAAGGAACTAACACCAACTTGATCATGACCGAACCACGAACGAAGACTACTGAAGATCAGCTGTACCGCAAACAAAGTGTTCAATGCTCAACTATAACGACGCTGATCTCCGAAGCGAAGGCTTCCATTTTGAACGTGCACACAACAGATGAAGAAATTTTCGCCATTACCGACCACCTGGACTACGAGTCCAGACAACAATGGAACACCGACCGCGACATCGAACCCTTTCTGAATGGCAACTACACTGAACAAGAGTTTATGGACACAGCTGAGTTGTGCGACGTAATCGTGACGGGGCAATCAATCTTAGGCAAGCAATGCAGTTCCCTCGAAGGGAACTTTATGATGCTGGTCTCAGATATGGTGAAGTCACGTCAGTGTATTGCCCGCGCTCTAGCCCACACTTCAATTGTTCTGCAGGTAGTGCATCATGGGCCAACATGCCTTTTCAAGTCCCAAGCAGCTCTCTGGCTGCATCGGCTTGTATCGAGGACTCTACTAGCGAAGCTCTGATACACGAAACGACGCCGAAAGCTACCGTTCAACTTGAACAGTAACCGCAAGGTCTGCCTGCAGAGAAAGGTGCATATCCCGCCGTCGTACTTGAACTCGATGGACAAACCAACAGTGAACAGAATTCGTCAACTAGCGACAACCCAGCCACACCCACGTGTGCTCAACGCAGTTGAGCACACGTGGGTGTGGCTGAGTTGTCGGCCTAAAAGTAGGCGCATGGCCTAAGTAGGCGCATGGCTGGCTGGCCTAAAAGTAGGCGCATCAAAGGAAGCCTTGCCAAACAGAACGCGGTTGAACCAAATACGAAAAGGCAAGAGGAGAGATAAATAGCATTGATGCTACCGCAAGATTGGCTTTCAAGCTCTCTGCACCAATACACGAACGTGAAACAAATGATTGTCGTTGCTCATGGCTTGCATGGCAGTCATAGCCATGACCATTTTCGCTATTGAAGAAAGAAGGGCAACGACAACCAAATGAAGGTTTTTCTGCTGTTCGGCGTACTTTCAAATGCAAGTTCAAGAACTGCCAGCAAGGCTACCGTTTGCCTGGAACGACTCGAAACGAACCATGCAGGAAGCCACAGCGCTGGTGGAAGCACAGACGCAAATACGGGGGCTAGGACTATCCCCTACGCATCACTTTTTTTTTCGCCGTGGGGGAGGTTGTTGGAACTTTTCCCCCCGAATAAAAACAAATGATTGCACATGTGAGTGGAAGAGGACGATGAACGATGGGGGCGATCGGAAGCGTTCTGTGTGTATCCTAATGTAAATGCAGTTCTTTCCCCCTTACCGAAGGCGTTGTAGTCGCGATAGAGTGGCTGTACTCGCCACAAGGGTAGTATTTTTCGGGTCTCGGCCCGCTGCCTCGACGGCCGACGTTTGCTGCAATTGGTTTTTCTGTAGCCCGATTGTAGCTTCCAAATTGTAGCTGCGGCCGAGGCAGCTAACCACCCCCGCAGCCTCCCATGCATGCGGCGCTGGTTCGTTTCGGGCAATGTCACTCGTCCCACGCCCGGCAAAGAGGAACGGTGCGGTGCGTTCACCATGAATGAACACCGCGTTCGCCCGGCCTCCTCCTGTGAGCGTTGCGCGGAACCGAACGGCTTTGAGACGTGGTCGGCAATACAGCGAAATCAAAGGTTTAACCGAGCGAAACCAAGACTCAACCGGACTAAGCCAAGCTTTTGCTTTGCATATCCAAGGTTATCTGAGCTAAGCCGCAGTCATTTTTTTCTGTTTGACTTTGTTCAACTCCCCCTTCATCCTCGCAGGCGTGAAAAAAACACTCATCGGTGCAAGTTAAACCACGGTAACGTGAACTCATGCTTGTCGCACCGCAGCCCAGTTTTGTGAGCCACGGCTAATGGTAACTTAAGCAGAGTTGTTTTAGGCGGTTTATGGTACACTTCACATTGCGGGAACTCCTCTGAAGCTTCTAGTGTAATTTTGGATATTATATTAGGTTGTACATTTAAAAATTGGCAATTCTTTGTTCTTGTGCACGGACAAGGTAGCACAGAATGAGAACACAGCCATAGATCCTCACCAATGCACAAAGCTCTTTTAAGCATTTATCGTTTTCCTTATCTCATGTTTTCTTCCTGACTTCGAGCGGAAAAGAGTGATCTAGACCCCCACGTTTGCGGTGTTTGTGGCAGTATTGTCCAAATGAAACAACGACATAGGGTAGGCATAGATGTTTTGTGGTCAGGATAATCACCTGATCGGAAAGGGGAGCCAGTGGGGGGTGGGAGTATCGGTGGGGGGGACGAACAACCAGGCAACATCCCAGCTCCGTGCGGCCTCAAGGGATTTACCTCCTTCGTGCGATTCTCGTGTACATGCAACAAACCAGGCCGACTTGTCCGTGTTGGACAGCGTCGTTTTTAAACAGCACGAGGCCTCGTGAAGGTGACTCTCAACTGAGAAGCCGACACCACGTGGACAAGAATAAAACCAAATATCTTAATTTTCCCACAACCGGCTTTATAGATAGCAACCTGACCATCGCAGCTAGCTTATTGGGAGGCAGCGTGCTAAAACATTGCCGTGTAGGAACGGTGCGCTCCGTCCTATGTAGCCAAGTCTAATCCCAAAACTCGCCATCTGCACTTCGCTCGGAGCAGGTGCAGGGACTCGTCACATAAAGAGTAGCGGTCGTACCAATAAATACCGGTTGTACCAGTCGCTGCGTATCATCGCGACCGCAATGAGACTTCACGGTTGAGTCCAGAACCGTTTCTTAGCTATGCAAATCAACGTGCACAAATACGCCACACTGCTACCATAAGTGCCTGCTCGACTGGCGTTCTTTTTTTCGAGCACTTTCTTGTTTTTGGACATTCGGAAATTTTGTCGACTTTCGCTTTGCGCCGAGGAGCCTTATTTTTTAATTCACAGGGCACGCTCAGAAGTTGTGTAAACACCCAATTGTGTGTGGGGGGAAAAGCCGCCATTCTGACGACAAAAGATATTGTTTCAGCGAAGGGATAATAAACGAAGGACTAATAAACAGTAACCTTCTCAGCGGCTGCGAGGTTTTCACCATAACTCGGGCGTCACGTATGTAGGAGCTCCGCCGGGGTGGCCTACAAGCCCAACAATTGACAAACTTGGGTATAGCAGCCGTCCCCCGTCAATGCTTGTGGTGAGAACCACAGTTATATTCGGGACATGTTTTTGAACCACTGCCCCCGCACCAAAGCGGTCGGAACCTGGTGCACGGCCGCTTGATCACCCCCTCCCCCAGGGAGACAGAGGGGCCGTGCCTGGTGAAAACAAAATGCCTCTACCGTGCGATTTCCGGGCTTGCTCAGCTGTACACAACAAATGCAATCGCGTAAGATATGTTCACTGCAAGTACGGTGAGAAATATTGCATGGTCTTTAGGCATATCCTTTTTCGAAAGCGTTTCATTTGGCCAGGTTTGTAGCCGAGCCTTATGCCTAAGCCGTCTATGACCTACAAGTGCGTTATCAGACCCTCTGCCGCTACTTTCTCAAGAATCACTATTCATGCTGCTGAATACTAACCTCCAGATACGTTGAAGGCCAATCAAGAAATTTCTGGAGCACGCTGTTTTATATTGTTTGATGGAATTGTGGTATGAGTCGTAAGCTAATGTGAATTGACCGATGACTGAGTGTTCTCTTTTTGCTTTTTCTTTTTATGCACTATATAAACCTACGCGCAAAGTACGTCTTCCTCCATTTTTTTCTCTGTTACATGCTATAGAACAAAACGTGCTCAACATATCTAGGTTGTTCCTTTTCGAATGTACTTGCGCTATCAAACGCGTGGAACAAGATGGGTCTGGCCGCGTGCACGTTTTCATAGCCTAGGCAAGTAACAATTTCGCGTTAAAAACTTATCTGAGCCAGCCATTGAGCCCACAGATGATGTGCACTTTCTCTACTACTGTGAATCACCAAACACTGAGCACAACGGACCCAGAAAAAGACGAAATAACGACGCAACGCCGAGCAAACGCGTGTGAAGCGGAGAAATGAGGATTAAGTGCAGCGCCAGCCCTTGCATTGGTGTCAGAAAGAACTAAAAACAGGGTTCATACAGGTCCTTCAAACCCTTGAAATTGAAAATTGAGTTTTCAAGGGCCTTGAAAGCCTGGTATTTTTTCCCTCTCCTTGAAAAGCCTTGATTTCTTGGGGCAAGAAAGAGGAGACCTGATTACGGGACCAGGTTTCCATGGCTTATATCAGTGTGGCCCTGCACACTCCCCATCCAAACATGTTTTTTTACAATTTAAAGCCAGCTTGGGGAAGTGAGCTTGGGAGCACGGGCGTGCTGCTTTGCACATTGGCTCATATGCAACAAAATCCCTGCATCGGATCAGACAGAAATTAGCATAGGTTCCCTTCCAATTTTCCATACTGCTTTCTGCATTGCCTCATCCTGTTATTCATTTTACATATCTTCCCATTCCTGTGCCCCGCCATAGTATGCGCCATTACCATTTGAAAACGATTGGTGCTGACAATTCAGGGTGAAATAAAAATGACCACAGATAAGCACAACTCTTAATGTGAAAACACAATGCATCTAGCTCCTAAGCTTTACTGGAATATTTTATTTTGAAGGGTGTGATGGTGGGCAGAGCCAGTAGAGTCATCAGTGCCCCCTAATGAACACAAAGAAGTTTGCGGGATGAGAATGGCAGGGGGTGTTAAGTTATGTTTCTCACTATCCAAGACTGTGCATTAAGAGAATTTGCAGAGCTCGAAAAAGTTCAAGATGGCAAGGCTTATGTAACGCTCCCTCAGTATTACTGCGAAGGGGGGGCTAAACTGTCCACTTCTAAAGGGTGGAGCTGTTCCAAAGAGATTCTTCTTGAGGTCATTTTTTGATATGTAAAGAAGCAAACGTTTAGTGTGTAAAAACAGAAGTGAAACGCTAGTACACGTGCTCCCCGGCACCCTTGAAAATACCTTGGCAGGGCCTTTATTGAATATCCTTGAATTGTTGTCCCTGAATCCTGTACGAACCACGCAAAAAGAAACAAGCAATAACAAATTTGGCACGCGGAATCGGGGCGCATGGGAAGGTTGCTATATCTATAAAGCCGGTCGTGGTTTTTCCACGCAAAAGAACTGGCTAAACATGCCTTGTTGCTCATGGGTTGCTGATATTTTATGAGTGTAAGGGAAGAACTTTGAGTGTCTCGCCGTTAGAAAAAAACAGCATTATTTTCAGATACAAAAAATTGCCACAGGGGAAAAATTTCAGAATTGGGACCAAATTTCGGCTATATTTCAATTTCAATAGCGTGTGGATGAGTGATATAGTAAACAAAAAAGTGACGAGAAAATTTGGCACAGTGGTGTTCGAGAAGAACTAGGGCCTCCTGAGCAGGTTTGCCCCACTCTACCTCAGCAAATAGCCAGCTCCAATGGAGTAGTCGATCTATGTAGTGCGCATAGACGTCATATGGCGTGGCAGGTGAACGTGACGGCCCGTGAGTAATTCATGGGCACCCCAGGCACGTAGAAGTGATTATGGAGAAGCTTCATTTGCGAGTGTCACCATTCACTATGTCGGAAAAAATTCGCGAGAAAAGGCGAAGTTACGAAAGTGAAAAAAAGACGCGAACACGATATTGTATCGCACCAACGCTGTATGTACCACTTTCAATGTGGTCGCACTATAAGGCGGCGACTACCCGATACACGATACACCGCAGTCGCAGCCCCGGGTTTACCCAGGCTGATTATACATGTTGAAAGAGTACACGAAAATACTACATGGGTACATGACACGAACAGTTTTAGTGTCTGAATATTTTTTTCCAATTTATCTATTCTATTATAGCAGAATGGCCTACTAGAGGTAGTTTAACAAGCCGTATAACCTCTTATCCAGAACTATGGGGCTCTATAATGAATGGCCGGCTGGCAGCGTGGTGTCATAAACGGCCCGGCTAAGTCCTCTCAGTGACCACATTGCTCATTCGCACTGCCCGGTCTGATGTTACTTGAAAACTTTCTAGCAGGGGTTATGCACTCCCGTGTAACGCAGTCAGAGGGGGTTCAACTATTGATATGAGTACGCACTCTCTCATCAGGTTGGCAACTGGACGGTGTACATTTCAAGTAGTGCCTCCGAATTAGGCATAGAAACTCTTGTGGCATCCAGAGTGAAAAACACAGATGAGATGGCTGCGGTTCGCTGTAAGGTGAAAACCTGGAACCCTGAAAAGCCCGACCACGTTGCCATATACGCCAAGGTAAAGCAAGGCGGCAGAGTGTTCATGGACGTTGTCGTGTACGCCGAAGTGTTCCCACCGGATCCTCTGGAGAACTCAACGATGGTTCGCCTGTACGACAATGGTATAGGTGAGGGAAATGGTTGTTGTGTGCCCTGTAAGGAGGTCTTACCCCTGCAGTGGGCACAAATACGCTGATAATAACGATACGCCAATAGCGTACGTACAGCGGGGTACATACGTTATAGCGCTATACGGTAGGAGGAAACATTAATAGAAACAGCTGCAGCTATATGTATACTGTCCGACGCTGTTGCTGCTTATTGAAGCTGTGTCTATAACGTATTGATAAGGTTCATTATATTTGTTATTTCTAACTGTATTTGAAGGCCGAAATGCATGTGTTTTCGAGGTGCACATGAACGCAAAGTGTTTCACACGTTTCAGTTTAAGCTGCTTAGTGTATTAAGCATTACAGCACAATAAATCAGTATAAAAAGAGAAAGTTTATTTGCATTATTCCTTCAACTGGGATGTAGCACCTTGCGAATTTTGAGTCGCAGCTCCGAGGCCACAAAAAGTGTATTTCCGGATCTAATGGCACAACCACTTATACCGACTGGCAATCGGAGACTCATTTTAAATTAAGGCTTTGAAAGTGCTATAGTACACGCAATTTGATACGGTATTAACAATTCCAGCAAAGGCAATGCCTGAGCGCCAGAAAGTGAGCGGGTTTGGGTTGATTTTTTTCTTTAGGCTTGTTCCTAAAGACCGTTCCAACGAGGGCGCCGCCATCTTGCGTGTGCAGCGCCGTCTGCATGGTAGCAGCCGATTTGCTGGCTTGGGCGTTTTCTCCGCGGAGCATGGACGCCAGCGGCGGCTCGGTTTATTTTGCGTTGTAGCGCGTTGTACGTTCATTTCCGTAATATACTTTAAATGGGAAGTTGTTGCATACGACCAGTTTAAGTGATCTGGCTTAAATTGGCGGCTTTTTGTGCCGCGGGGGAGCTTAAATTTGCCTCGAGGTAGCGTGATTTACGGTGGGTAAACGATTTCGTGTCGAACATATGTTTGCAATACTTTAGTCGCAATTTTTTAGATGCGGAGCATCTCTTGCTCGGGGGTATGTCCCGCGGCGTCGGCATCCGCACTCACACTACGCATGCGCAATACTCCTCCCTCCCTCTCTCCCACAGATGCGAGATACTCCCGCCATTTCTCTCGTACCTGCTGCGTGCACTTCGCTTTCGCTTCTCCCGCGTTCTCGCTTCTGCTTTCGAGGCTAGTCTCGGCGCTTGCGCATCTCTCCCGCTCTCGTCTCCTCTCCTTCAACCTTGAATGTAAATCGGGTAGCGCGCTGCGCGCGTTCAGTTCAGCGCTTGCTGCGGTTGACTCCACTTCACTCCGTTCTTCCGATGAAGTGTGATGGAAGCAACAGTCCCGTCAGTTAGTGTGTTGGCGCCTGCAAGCTTCAGCACCACCCCACAAACTAAAAGCAACGATACGTCCACTGAAGACAAAGCTGCGCAGCGAAGGGCACGCGACGCTGAGCGCAGACGCTTGAAGCGAGCGGCGGACCCTGAGCTTCGTCGGGGCGAATGCTCGGCGCTTGCGCATCTCTCCTCCTCTCGTCTCCTCTCCTTCAACCTTGAATGTTATTCGGGTAGCGCGCTGCGCGCGTTCAGTTCAGCGCTTGCTGCGGTTGACTCCACTTCACTCCGTTCTGCTCCGCATCTACTCAGCGTTCCCTTCGGGAAGACGGGGCTAATTTTTTGTTTGCGTGTGTGTACCCGGGATCGCGTACAGCGGTTATTTTGATCTCTTCACTGCAAAAACTGAAGGTTTGTAAAACGATCTAACCGTGATGCGCTCGGCGCCCATGGGCAACAAGCAGAAGCGCGTGTCAGTGTAACAAACTACTGGCTTCATATCCCTGCAGCGGTTATTAGAGGTAGCTTGGGGTGAACTTTGTAAGTATTTGGCACATTACATAGTTTGTATTAAATCTTATCGATATATAAACATCTCACCCCCAGCCACCACTGCCGGCAACTATAAACAAAACTTCCTCTCTCTAGAATTTCGAGCTGCTCTGCAGCACAATTTAGCAGTGCCACTAATGTACAACATAAATAAAATAAACAACACAGCTCCTGGAGAGCGTCATATACGGATTTATTAAGCGTCCGGCGTTGGGCAACCAGACAAGCGTTGGCTTTTGCGTTGCTTAGTTTGATGTTGCCGACAAAGAGACATCACATTTGGGTAAAAGACTGAACTGTTGGCTGGAGTGAGTGAGTGACCAACTTTATTTTGCTCGAATCGGGGATGGGGAAAGAAGGGAAGTAGAATACCCTTCAGTAGCCCCCCTTCCGCTCAGATTTGCTGGGGCAAGGGACAACCTAGGGAGGTGGTAGCCACTGTGAAAATAATACTTGGAGCTGGGTTTTGCGTAGTGTGAACGCAGCAACGGTGGAGATGGAACTAATACCATCTGCGGCAGAGGCAAGTTTCCGTGACCTAGTTTAGTTTGGAAAAAAGGTATAATTTTCTGCAACAACGCCAAAGTAGGGGTACAGAAAGAGCTCAGCAGAACAATTTTGCCGGAAATCTTGCGTGATAAAGCACACAAGCAACGCAAAACTTCCTAGTCTGGCTTATTTATTAACATTTTATTAAAATATAGCGTAAATTAGTGGTAAACCCACACGCACGATGCCTACAGAGCGTAGTCAAGGCAAAGAAGCAGCCACGCCAGGCCCGCCGTGATCGGCGCGCACACTCCAGAGAGGGGGAAGGCCCGTGGTCCGCGACCGCTGCGTGCGAGAGCCCGTTTTTCCCTCGCCCGATGGAACGGTCTATAATCATGCCAAGGCCTTATTTTATTGTCTTTGGGTCTAGACAAAATTATGACATGAACTTAGCCGTTAGTTAAGGGCTCAAAGTTGGGCTAGTTGGTGGCATGATGCCGAAGATGTATTGTTAGCGCTGAATGACCTGGCAGAAAATACGAATGCATGGGGCAAATGTGAAACCCTGAGGTATTCACATTAGATATTGGAAGAGAGCTCGTCGTTCTGAACTGATATTGGACACATACTTGTTGCAGTTTTTTATGTGCCGCGGGTCCCGTTATATATTATCAGCGCTTATAATTTATAGATAGTACACAACTTAGATTGAATTTTGTTAGCCCTGATAAAACACAAAATAATCTACGTGATTCTTCATTTTGTTACACATGGTTTCACGTGCCAAGTAAATAAGATCTGCAGTGGAGGACATTGGCTTCCGTTACAAACATCTTAACTATGTATCACCTCTGGAGTACTGACTGATAAATTGCATCAAGAGCGATGGTGGAAAGGAAGGTTACTAGAATAGATTGCCGAAATTGGTCAAAGGTGGATTATACAGTATTTAAATCTAAAAAGCAGTGATCACAGCTACATCCTCAAGCATTCTTTGGTCATGGCACAAAAAATATATTTATGCTCACTTTAAAAACCGTGCGGTCAAGTAAATGAGCGGCTTTGAATGGAATTTTGTTAAACCACATGTTGCCTCTTTGGGGTAATTTTCAATCACTTGATGCTGTTTTTAGATTACGTCAGCTCACCACGGCCAGCATTTAGATTTTACACCTGGTGTGTCTGCTCTTACCTAGTTCCTGACAACTACGCTGATGATGGAACGTACAGCGGACGCTTCAGCCAGTACACCGGCAGAGGGACCTACATTGTTAGGGTTCACGTGCAAGCCCAGAAAACCGCACGACTTGGACATAAGCAGATCTTCCACGCTGGCGCCATCTTCACACCGCCCATGAGTAAGTCAGTGTACAAGAAGGGTTTTATCCTCATAAATATTAAAGCAACTGATACTCATGAATTCCTACAATCATCTGCCCTCTAAAGCACTTGCTTAACAATGACTTCGCAATCCGCCTTTCTCGCTGCGGTGTGGCGCCCTCTTGAGGTAGCGACGGAAAGCAGATCGGAAAAGGTAGCTTTCCGTCTCGCGTAGTCGCTTTTTCTAATCTTGTACCCCCCTGACGACTGCAACTGCAACAGAATGCAATCGCCAGGGTAACAATTCATTCAGGGAGGCTTTCTTGCCGTTACCAACGGCTGGACGGACTTGGCCCGGTCGACTACCCATTATTACCCTAGTTACACAGGCGCAGTTAACCACGGTTAAGCGAACCGCGATTAGACAAAACCTTAGTTTGCTGCGTTACATGGCAGACGTAACTGCGGTTACCCCGCTAACCATGGTTAACGCAAACTGAGCTTGACCACCTAGTTCAGTCACGCTAACCGCAGTTACTGCAGCCGCAGTGCTCAAAATCGCGCAAGTCAGTTCGAACGCAAGTGGCGGCGCAATAAGTGGAGGCGAAAAAAAAATCACCTTGCGTTCAGAGGAAGGTTCTCAAATACCGGGCGCCCCATCGCTGCCCCCAAGAGGCGCTGACGTTCTTTGCGTCGCTCTCGCAAGGAGCGCGACTGCCCGTCAGCAGCGGCTCGTTTCCCGATCCATCCGATCAACTACGACAAAATCCGTGCTAAATTTGTAAATCCCACGCGTCTTCCGCCAAAAAAATGGATACACCAGGCAATCATGAAGCGTTTTCAGCGCTCGGAAACGATCGGCTCACACGTCGGCCGTGCCTGTGAACACGCCGGCGCGCCTGCCCGCACGGAACTCCGAGCGCCTCGATCCGGCCCAGACCACGGCAGCAACAGCTTATCGCCGCTCTTCGAAATCAATCTGATCGCGGAAAAGAACTTCCACATGCGATAAAGTTGATCTTAGTGCGATGAAAAATTGTGCTATGGTTTGCAATTCGCAGTTCTACAGATAGCGTTAATCAAATATCCACCGCGATGCTAAGCCTAAAGTTTCGAACACCGAGCAGACCCGAGCGAACCAAGCCGGTTGCGAGCAGTTGGGGAAGCCCCTCTCCTCGCCGCGTGCGAGTGCGTTCGTCTGGGTCTGAAGCGACTGCTTTAAGGATATTTCGTTTTGTGACACTGCTTCTCTTTTGTTTTTTTCTCGTTAAGTTAAAAGAGTGGTAATTTATTTTTGTTACGCTCACAACCGCGATCACCACAATCGGAATTTCGTGTGTGACAGACAAAACCGCGGTTGGTCATAACCGCGGTTAAAGTTTCGTAACCACGGTTAAACTGAACTGCGGTTACTTGCGCTTCCCATTTTCAGACTGGCGTCTCACAGCCCTAATCCAGGCTTCTCGGCGTTGCCTGTCGCGCGTAGCTGATGGGAAGCGAAAATAAAACGCCCCTTGTTGTCACCCTTGGCCAGGGAGGTGCACTTGTACGCAGCACACGAAAGCGGCATTGCATTCAAACGACATAAAAGTGGCTAGATATTTGCAGTTCACGTTGCCGACGATGCATCGGCCTCAGCCGAGTATCGATGTACGCTGCCGACGGGTGGTGCAGTGGCCCTCCAAACAGTTTCTCGCGTTCACCGCTAGGGCTTCGCGCATGCGCAGTGGCGTCTTGAAAAAGGCGGGATGCAGAAAATCCTCCAAGCTTACGCTGAGATAGCCGGTGCGTTTAAGTTTCAGCGGCAAAATGTGCGTCTGCTGGGTCAAATTAGGGCGTCAAATTAAGTGGGAAATTCGTGTGTCCGGACCTGTCCTGAAACTGAAGTGGCAGACACGTCAGAAGTGTGATAGTGTTGGTGTCAATTGCAATCCTAGTACTCAGACTTCCTGACTTCCACTCTGCGGTCTTGTCGGGTGCCAGGGTACCGACTTCTCGATGACCCTAATTACTTTGCTGCTTGCGCGTCCCTTCGCCAGGTTTTGGACAGGTTAAAGGCCAACTGCAACGAAATGTTCGGCTCCTTAAATACACTATTTTCTGGTAGTGCCCTAAAAGTTGCGACCTGCAAAATTTGGAAGCCCAAATATGCGTCGCTGCATCGTAACCGAAGAACAAAAACGCTCTTTTCAAATCGAAACGGGAAAAAAAAGAACGGCCAGTACGGACGGTCGGAAGTGACGTTACACTGAGGAAACAAGGGGGCGCAGTCGGCGGATTCTCCCAGGGCTGCCTGTGGGAAGACGGCGCGCATTCGATGTGTTTCGGGTCGTCCGTTTCTTCAAACATTTGAAACATGCGTGAAATGGGGTTGGGAAGTTCGCGCAACCATTACTGCCTCCCTGTGAGTTACTGAGACGTGCCTATGGTCGTCCGGTAGAATGAAAACACAGGCACCGCGAGGCGTCGTGGAGAAGCTGGGAGCTAGGAAATGGGTACACAAAAAGCAGCGTTTAGCGCTAGATTTGCGCCGGCACAGCCAATATGCCTTGTGCCAATCGAACCAACCTGTGTTTGTGAGAGCAAAGAAAAAAGAATTAAAGCTACCGAGCAGACACCGATTTTGGCGGGTAGTTTGAATGTCTGGAAAGCGCTGCTCACTGCGGCGGGCATCGGTACGGTATTCGGACGCTTTCATTCATTAATTAGTGTTTATTTGAATATGTCATTCTCAGGCTTAGTGTCCGCATGCTTTTACAAAAAAACCTTTTTTTTTAAATGTGAAATTGCACTTTACAGTACCATTCACAGTTGGTTAAGAATTCTGTCGTGTGTTCACATCCTGCCAAGCCACAAAAAAAGAGACACATCATAAATGAAGAAATATTTATTGCATGGCACTAAACGGAACAGCAAGTTCAAATTGTCATTATTCTTTGCAACACACATATAATAGTAATACAGAACAGAGACAATACACAGTAGTGAGAGGAAAATACGTTTCCAGAAATTAAAAAAAAAATGCAAAAGTAAAGGTATCACAACCACACAAAGGATTTTTTCTCCACGGTAAGTGAAAATGCAGAAAACCCAGACGACTCAGCCATCCACAGGTTTACTTGTATCTACAACACCCTCAGACTCTGTGCGCTGTTGCAGTCATACAAAAATATCAACCATAACATAATCTAGACATTGTGATACTTGCAACTGTTTACAACCAATATCTCCGCAGATTATTTTTTTAGTCTGGCAATTTCTCCAGTTAGGATGTGAAAGAAGGGAAAAACTTAGGCTTTGGTGGCCTCGCTTATTTGATGAACTCTAATGAGGTCTATTGCCTCGGGGCAACTTCAAATCAGTAGCAGTAATTGAACAGAAATCACATTTGTGTGGATATGCACGCGCAAAAGGTTAAAAGGAAAAAAATCAACTTCCTATTGGTTCCTTGCAAGGGTGCATTTTCCAAAGAAGCCGGGTTACCTTCCGAAAGCTTCGCTTTCCCAGTAAAGGCAAAGGGCCAGGCGGGGATATTTTAGGTACGTGCACGTAGTCAACCGACAGGTTCCAGGCTCGATTAAGGCACACAAATTCATGCCTTCCGCTGTCACTACGAACAGTCTAATATAAGAAACAGGGAAGAAGTATATGCTTCTCGTGTATGAGGCAATGGTGGCACATTACAGAGTCCCATAAGCATTTGACAATGTAGGTCCAAACATGGTTCTCTTCATCTAGGCCACTCCGACAACTGCAGCACGTACGGTGACAAACGACATTTAGCATGACCTCTTACCCTGGTAGTCTTCATAATGTAAAAGGGGTTTTGTGGATGTACTGTTTTCACAATATTACAACTAGCAGCAACAATAATTAGCGAGTGGAGTTTGGAGACTGTATACGCTGTTGTGAGTTGTTTTAATGAGATGAGGACTGTCAGAGATAAAAACAGTTTGTTCTTTGAGTCAACGATATGCTTTTCAGTTGTCACGCCTTATTGAGTGCCGAGACTTGCGTTACTTTCGGTGCTAAGGCAAGGTTCAATCGATGGAATACAGTTGCGGTATCCATCAGGGGTGTCAATGAGCAGCAAGAAGCATTGCAGGCAGTCATTAATACAACTGCATAACTCTGGGAGAACAGTTGGCACGTCCACTTTTGTTCGTCGTGTGAGGGGAGGATCCATGAAGTGCTTACACCATGTTTGGTATGACGAATGCAGCTGGCTGGTTGGCTCTGTCTTGAGGGCACCTGTAGACCTGCACAGGTGATAGGTGATATAGTACACAAACTGCTTGCAATAACAGATGACCTGCGAACAGTCTGTAAAATTTCACTGCAACTAGTACTCAAGTATTGCCTCCAGTGCAAGCTATCTATTTAAAACACAAGTTTCTCTTATTCTATTCAGCAATCATGCGATCAAGCTATTAGCAACACTAAAAATATGGGTCTTTGTAATTTCGCACTACTGGTTAGGCACATTCTTCATGCAATTTTCGATTGTTTTGGTTAAGAAAAATGATAACGCTGCTCATATAGCCTGAATCCCTTTGTCTTTTTTTGTAAAATCAGGACGAAGAGCGAGAGCGAGCTGAACGTATACAAAGCTTAAACAAACCTGTTGCCCCACGGGCTCACGAAAGAAACGCATCCCGAGAACGGGCACCTGGCGAAAGTATATTTGGGCGCTGTGTGGACACCATGGCAAGCAGCAGTGAGCGTCGTACTGACCGCCAGAGGCCATGCCCTGAAAAACATGACAAGAACACACACAGCTCCGACTGAATAGGTTCAATCTGCCCAATACGTGTTTTATGAAACTAGCCAAAATATGACTAGAGAAAAAAGAGCAAACGCTTGAAAAAACGGCAAGTGGGGAAGAACAGTTCTATGCAATGCCTGCGATACTGGAATTGATATACGATGTAGAACGAAGACCAAATTTGAAGGTTTTAATGCACTGCGCACTCACCCCGCCTCGAGCAAAGCTGTTATCTGCCGACGAAAGACGCGTTTTTGCCGTACCTGACGCGCCAAACGCGCGTCCGTTATCGGCGTCAGCGAGTGGGTTCGCTTTGTACGCAGGCAGCTTGGTATGCACCCATGTGTAAAACTTACGATGAGTGTGCGGCTGCTGGTTATGCCCAGGTAAGCCAAATTATTGCAGATGCGGCTATAGTCGTGTACATTAGCCCGGACGGCTTTGCAGTGCATCACGGCCATAATAAATAATAGCAGTAACAGTTGGCCAAGCTAGCAATGGCTAGCTAGTATAATACAACGCAGCCTGCGGCCCACGTAATTCAGTGCAGCGACAGCGCACAACGCCTGCTTTGCCTACGGACCGCCGGCCGGCCGGCCACTTCCGGAACTCACCGCCGTCGTTTGCGGCACGTAAACGCTACGTGCGACGACGGGCGCGTACCGCTGGCATCCCTCAGCTCTAGATAAAACGGCAAAACCAGCCTAAAATATCATTACGTCCGGCTAAAAAATGGTGTCTTACGCCTTTCCGGGCGTTCTCAAAGCGTTTACCCTAAAGACGCAGCACTAGCTATGCCTGATTCCCTGAGGCTACGCAGTGATCGCAGCGTTTGCAGTACAAGGAAACGTAAATGATACGCCACACCAGCACTTTAAAAAATAAAGTCTCACCTTTCGTTCAGGATGCAAAACCGATGTTGCAAAGAAAGCGCTAGGCGTTTCCTTCTCCACAACAGAGGTTAGCACGAGGCTGCAGAAACGCACGTGCAAACGCTGCCGAAAGAGCCAAATGGCGGCTTGCGCTTGCGGCTTGGCCAGGCTTGACACAAAGAAGCCACAAAATTTTACATTCACAGCCATTCAACTTATTACACAAATAAAAGTGTGTACTCTAATGTGTAAGAAAATTTTAAAAGTATAATATTCTGTGTTAGCTTAATTTTCAATATATAGTTTTTTACCACTTGCGTCGGCTGCCGGATGGTGCAGGAAGGATTCAGGCCACTCGGCCGTGATAAGCCCGTGTGTACACTCTTCTAATTTTTTATTTCTCTATGCCCCGACCAGCCGCGATGACAACGTATCGTGTCGCGTCGGCCGTTCATGGAGCACCCCGGCTGTGATCTTGCAGTGCACCACACAACCGCCGTACTCCTTCACTCGCTGACGCACTGACCAGCTGCGCCAACAGCATATCGCCTCGAGTAGGCTGTACAGGCATCTCGCATGCTTGTCGAGTCAACCTTGACCCTGCTTCTACTGTTGCGACCACGAAATCGGCTGTTGTGCAACTGCCGCACTCCCTCGCGTAGACCGGTCCCGGCACTCTTCGAATGTGCTCTTTTGTCTCGGCAACCCAGAACTTCTTCAGCTTCTGGCATTACGGAAGCACGTGAAAGCAATTATTCATGCAAGAGGCACGAATTACACTGTTCACTCGCGTGAGTCCGCACGTAAAAGGGCTACTGTGGAAAGGCGATGGCAGCACGGGAGTCCTGACTCGCACGTCAGATCCGGAAGTTCGCCGCAGTGGCGGCGACACTCCGCTAGGTGCTGTATCGGCTGTAGGGGCGTGTTTTTGAACAGTTTAATTAAAAAACTGCTCGTTTGTGGAGTTTAAAATTACTTCACAAGTGACTTTAGTGGTGCATACCACACGTTAAACCAGAGTTTGGGGAAGGTAAATTTTCGTTGCAGTTGGCCTTTAATGGGAGTCGCTCAGAATCGTGTCGCAGTCGGTTGCGGTCATTGCCATGGCTATGGCGATTTCCTAGGCCTTTGTGGCGTTCTGGCACCTTGCGCTCGCTGCCTTGGCTATTCCCGTTCTTGCGTTGATCGTTAGCACAGCGTATCTGCCTTTGCTGTAGTCCACCGCGTCGACGTATCTCGTTCTCGGGTCATCGACATGTTGCTCCACGATGTACTTCGCTCTCGCCCTTCTTCTTTCTGTGCTGCAATTTGGGTGTACGTTTTTCGGTATAAGGCTCACTCGTATGTTTTTGAACGTTTTTGCGTCGAGTTCTTGCAGCTGTCTTCCCGTGGTTCGGTGTCCTTGGCGCAGTGTTTCGAGGATGGTTCTGCCCGTCTTTGTTGACGATAGCCGCATTCGTTGCGCTTCAAGTTGTTCTTCGATGAGAGCGGCTACCGCGCTGTGGGTGCGCAGTTGCAGCAGTGTTCTCGTGCTCGTTGACTAGCTCAGACAGTTACATGAATTTAGTGAAGGCAAGTCCCATTGTCGCTACATCAGTAAACCTTCTTTGTTTTTGTGCTTGCTGTGGATGTGACTCTTTACTGATACTATTTCGCTGCGCTTTGGAGGTTTTATCTGTCTCCAAATTTGTGTGTGTATTTGTATACTATATATATATATATATATATATATATATATATAATTTGGAAATGAGGGGCTCGTTAGGAAATACAGAAAGAAATGCCGGCAGTATACAATGCCAAAGGAGGCATAGGGGAATGGTTAGACTATTTTTTGACCGTTAGTGAAGTTATATATTTTTATTAATTTTACGTAGAAAGATAGAAAGAAAGAATAGCACGCGCAAAGAGTGGGGACCGAACCCACACCATTCGATTAAATCTCGAATGCCTTACCAATTCGGCTTTCTGGGCGACTGTGTTCTCCCTCACTTTCTGGGGTATTTATATTTAGTGAAACTGTATCTGACGCTTGAGGGTGATAGCCAGCGCCACTCAGGCTATACGGGGAGAAGGGGACTTTCTTTTCGAACCCCGGGGCGTGACTCGAACGTCTACAACCTGTCATGAGCGGGTAACTGGCGGGAAACCCTCTTATGCTATTTTGGCATCAAGGCTGCCAGAACCGAGGCCCTCGCTAAGCTTTCGCAGGATAATATCATTTGGAAATGAGGGGCTCGTTAAGAAATACAGAAAGAAATGCCGGCAGTCTGCAACGCCAAAGGAGGCATAGGGGAATGGGTAGACTATTTTTTGACCGTTAATGAAGTTATATATTTTTATTAATTTTACATAGAAAGAAAGAAAGAAAAACACGCGCCCAGAGTGGGGACCGAACCCACGCCTTTCGATTATATCTCGAATGCCTTACCAATTCGGCTATCTGGGAGGCTGTGTTATCCTTCACTTTCTGGGGTATTTATATTTACTGAAACTGTATCTGACGCTTGAGGTTGGTAGCCAGCGCCACTAAGACTATACGGGGAGAAGGGGACCTTCTTTTCGACCCACTCTGGGCGCGTGTTTTTTTTTCTTTCTTTCTATGTAAAATTAATAAAAATATATAACTTCACTAACGGTCAAAAATAGTCTAACCATTCCCCTATGCTTCCTTTGGCGTTGTAGACTGCCGGCATTTCTTTCTGTATTTCCTAACGAGCCCCTCATTTCCAAATCATATTATCTGCGAAAGCTTAACGAGGGCCTCGGTTCTGGCAGCCTTGATGCCAAGGTAGCATAAGAGGGTTTCCCGCCAGTTACCCGCTTATGACAGGCTGTAGACCTTCGCGTCACGCCCCGGGGGTTAAAAAGAAGGTCCCCTTCTCCCCGTGTAGTCTGAGTGGCGCTGGCTACCACCCTCAAGCGTCAGATACAGTTGTAGTAAATATAAATACCCCAGAAAGCGAAGGAGAACACAGTCGCCCAGATAGCCGAATTGGTAAGGCATTCGAGATCTAATCGGAAGGCGTGGGTTCGGTCCCCATTCTGGGCGCGTGCTTTTCTTTCTTTCTTTCTCACGTAATTAATAATAAAATAAAAAATAATGTAACGTCACTAACGCTAATAAATCGTCTAACTGTTCCCCTATGCCTTCTTTGGCGTTGTAGACTGCCGGCATTTCTTTCTGTATTTCCTAACGAGCCCCTCATTTCCAAACCATATTATCTTGCGAAAGCTTAACGAGGGCCTCGGTTCTGGCAGCCTTGATGCCAAGGTAGCATAAGAGGGTTTCCCGCCAGTTACAAGCTTATGACAGGCTGTAGACCTTCGCGTCACGCCCCGGAGGTTAAAAAGAAGGTCCCCTTCTCCCCGTGTAGTCTCAGTGGCGCTGGCTACCACCCTCAAGCGTCAGATACAGTTGTAGTAAATATAAATACCCCAGAAAGCGAAGGAGAACACAGTCGCCCCGATAGCCGGATTGGTAAGGCATTCGAGATCTAATCGAAAGGCGTGGGTTCGGTCCCCACTCTGGGTGCGTGTTTTTCTTTCTTTCTTTCTCACGTAATTAATAATAAAATAAAAAATAATGTAACGTCAATAACGCTAATAAATCGTCTAACTGTTCCCCTATGCCTTCTTTGGCGTTGTAGACTTCTGGCATTTCTTTCTGTATATATATATATATATATATATATATATATATATATATATATATATATATATATATATATATATATGTATGTATGTATGTATAGCCAATCAGAAATACGACATGAGGGGCTCGGTGAATTAAGACAGAATAAGGGTTGGCAGTCAAGAAAACCTCGGACAGCAAAGGGGGGAATGCAGTAGACCATAAAAACAGATGAAGTTTTTGAGTCAGAAATAAAGTGAAAAAATTCCCTTGGGGTGGGATCCAAACCCACGACCTCCAGAATACTACGGGTCGTGTGCGATGACCACTACGCTTCCGGCGGGGCTGTTTCCTCACCAATTTCTCGGGTATTTATCTTAAGGTATTTCTTGTTTCCTGCACTAGGGAATCATAGCCAGCGCCACTCGGACTACTCGGGGTGAAGGGGACCTTCTTTTTAACCCCAGGGCCGTGACTCGAGTGTCTACGACATGTCTTGAGTGGTCGACCAGCGTTCAACCCTCTTAAGTTCCCAATGGCACCAAGACTGCCAGAACAGAGGCCCTAGCTATGCATGTAGTGAATCAAACGGGACATCAGGAGCTCGGTGAATTAAGACAGAATTAGGGTTTGCAGTCAAGAAAACCTCTGAAAGCAAAGGGGAGAATGTGGTAGGTCATTGAAACAGATGAAGAATTTGGAAAGACAGAAGGTGTAGAAAAAATGCCCGCCGGCTTGGATCCGAACCCACGACCTTCAGAATACGCATCTGGTGCGATGACCACTACGCTACCGGTGGGGCTATTTTCCCCTCCACTTTCTGGTTGTATTTATGTTAAGATATTTTTGTTTCCTGCACTTGGGGGTGGTAGCCAGCGCCACTCCTACTCGAGCTGAAGGGGGCCTTCTTAGTTAACCCCCGAGCCGGCACTCGAGTGTCTACATGTCAAGAGTAGCCATATATATATATATATATATATATATATATATATATATATATATATATGAGAACTAAAGACAGACGGACGAGAAAAACATTAAAAAATAAAAGTTTAATGACGTTTCAGAAAAAGGCCTTCCTTTTTTCAAGTACTCTTAAGGGGCAGTGACACAAAAATTTTGCATCTTGCTTTTTTTTGTTGCGATAAGTAGCTACTGACCTTCTTATCACCTGTAGAAACCTCATTTGCTTCAGCTGCGACGGTTGTTTAATTAGAGGCATTTTTCAATGCGGCCAGTCGCAGTTTCGGTGGCAGCGGATGCCCCGACACGATGGATATTGTGTGAACAAAGCTGACCACGTGACGGTCGGAGGGATATCACAGAGGAGAGCTGCCGCAGCACTGTCGAATCCGCATCTCCGACAGTTTCTACGAATGCCCCCACATACTAATCTCGAGAGCCACCTAATTAAAAAGCGACCGTGGACGTAACGCAGGCAATGGGAGTGCAAATGCTACCACGGCTAAAGAACGACGCGCGACGCTCGAGACAGTGGGGGGCAAGACGCGCGCTGGAAGCAGCCGGCTGGTCTGCCTAC
Source organism: Haemaphysalis longicornis (assembly GCF_048455015.1). Lineage (NCBI taxonomy): Eukaryota > Metazoa > Arthropoda > Arachnida > Ixodida > Ixodidae > Haemaphysalis > Haemaphysalis longicornis. Next base: position 114,944,967 of record NW_027526204.1, read on the forward strand.
AGGTCCGCCTACAGATGTGTTCGGCTTGGCACTGCGGCGGATGTTCGATTTCCGCTCTCATAAGCGGTGCAGATGAAAATTTTTAATGCAACCCGCCATCACATCTTTAACTCCTTTCTCATATAAGCTGCCATGGTTGGGACTTGGGTACAATTTTGTGCAGCGGTAACAAGCTATCACTCGAGCTCCCAGCGCCGGCCTGGGCCACTTCGCAGCCGTGGCCGCCGCTTGCACAGTGACCATGCGGCTCGCTCAGTGGGCTTTCCGTGTCTCAGGCGCGTTTTCGCGCCCAATGTAAATAAAAAGTAATAAAGACAGAGTGCCTCGAATCGCTGTAGAACTGTGGTCAATGCCGGCTGCTCGATGAGCCGACGAAATAACGGCGCCTCCGCCGCCAACGATCGGGTAAGTCATTCGTTCTTGAGAGCGGAAGCTTCGCCCTCCGATTGGAGCGGCAAGCCGGCGAAAAACGCCAGCAGCGCGGGAGCGGCGAACACAAACTCGTGATGTGTTTGGATGTTGTTTATTTACTAAATATCCACGGGATGTCGATTGCGCGTGGTCGTCTGCTGGCTGCTCGGTTGCGTTTCGCACACTTTCTAGGCTGTATGCTATATGCTGTAGGCTATATGTTCTAGGCTGTATTCACCGCTCATACTTTGCAGATGATGTATACGTGTTCGCAGCAATCTATCTACGAAGTTATCTCGACTTCAAAAATTTGTGTCAGTACCCGTTTTAAAAAGGAAGTCCTCTTCCTGAAACGTCAGTAAACGTATTTTTAACGTTTTTTCGTCTCTATCTTTACTTACCTTATTTTCTCGCGCTCTTAGTTTCCAGAACAGGCGGATCATACTTCAGCTGTTTGCTTATTTCAGGCTACCATTGTTTTGTATCTACCTTAAACTTGAAACGGCTGCCTCTGTTTTAGAACAAACTCTCCACTACCCAGTGTTGCTTCCTTGGAGTATACTTCCACTCTAACGAGTTTCCATTGTGTTAAACGAAGGATATTTATTTAACAGGTCTGGGGACCAGCCTGAATGCTGCCTCCGGTGATCCTGAGGGGGACGTTCAAGAGCGAGAGCCGACACTTTCCTTGCAAGCGGAATGTGGATACTTCCACTTAGCAGAGGACTTTTTTTACTGGCAGTTGCCTCCAGCGTACGTGTCCAACCTCAGAGTGACTGCTGTTGACCCAAAGCCGAACGGCACACTACTGCTGCAACTCACGTGGACGTGGCCCGGAGCCCATATGTACATCGGCAATGGTGAGCTTTCAATCCGCTTGCTGGAGCGAGTGTGTTCTACTATGGAAGGGTAACCAGTGATCACTGGAACGATCATTGCAAAAGCTGGGCGCAATATAAATAACCGTCCTTATATTTTTCTGAGCGAAAACCTCTTAAACCTCACACCTCAAAACTCGGTCTCAAACCTTACACGAATTTCGCATTTTTTGGTTTATTTTGTTTGACACGAAGGACCAAGCTCCTCCTGTGGCAAAATGCCGGCCAACTTAAACGTGCAAGCTGATCTTCGAACGACGGTGCCACGGGGGTATGCAGAACGAAACTCGCGATGCCGAAACCAAATTTGACGGAAGACCTCACCTTTTTTTGTCCCTAGCTTACGAAGGTACAAATGGTTGCATAACCGCTCATAAGTCAATAAAATATTCGAACGGTTCATTGTTGCAAAGACAGATGTGCAGTAACTCAGAGAATCAGAATTGTCTACTGTGTAGCACCCTTCTGCTGCTTGTCTAGCTCTCAGGTCGCCAGTGACTGCTGTGAAGACCAGATCGGTCTGATTCAGCGCACACGCAATGCAGCAGAGGCCGTTGGAACCTTAGACCGTGGGTACCACCCCTTATCTGTGTAAAATGCAAAATGTGTTGGCCGCCTTACCTGTGCAAAATGCGGCCAACATGACCACCCGTCCAAAAACTGCAACACCCAGATTTTCACCTGTGCCAACTGCCAGGGGCTCCATGCAACGTGGTCCCGCACTTGTGGAAATTTAAACAGAAAAAACAAATCACCAATGTAACGGTCACTGAAAACATTACCTTCCGAGAGGCGCGAAAGAGGTCCACCTCTTTCCCCCTAGGCAGGTACGCCGACGCAGCTCGCCGGGGGGCGGAGCGGCGTCTGATTTCGGCAGGGACCCAGTAGCAAGTGTCGGACTTGGTCCTGCCCCCGCCCTTCCTGGGTTGCGTCCGGCGGCCCAACCCGTGTCCACACCGCTCGCTGAGCCAGCAGTGGTTGTGGACACAACTACGTCTGGTAAGAGTGATGCTGCATCCTCCACTTCCGTTCCACCTTCCCTAACCACATGCAAGGGCACGGAGGAGATGGAGACAGGAACCAGCGGCAGCTCCCAGCCCCGCCGCACCGCCTGTGCCACCCGGGGCGCTCCTGACGCCCTTGGCGGTCGCGGCTCGATCGAAGGGCACCGGAAAGGATGCCAAGTCTGGGGGGTACGGTCCGCCGGGTACCCCTTCCAAATCCGATGACATGGATATGGGACGTTTCCTGTCTGCTTCGCAGCGGAAGGAGTGGGTCCCTCCATCGAAACCTCTAGAGAAGGTCCAAAAACCCCTCCCAAGAGTGCAAGACCTGAAAGACCTTACATAAATAGTCGCACTCCAGTAGCTCTGTACACTTCATAATGGGAAGAAAAAGCATAATACAATGGAACTGCAGAGGCCTTCTTAAAACTCTTGACGACGTGCACGAGATCCTGCATGCTAATCAGCCAAGTGTAATGTTTGCGCAAGAAACACATTTGAATTCTAAACACACAAATTTCTTGAATAGTTACCTGGTGTACAGAATGGACAGGGATGGCTGCACACACTCTTCTGGCGGTGTGGCCATAATAGCCCGGAAATCCTCAGCACGCCACCCTGTTACTTTGAACCTTGAGGCTGTAGCTATACGCTTAATAATTTGTAATAGGTGGATAACGATATGCTCCATATACATTCCTCCTGATGTTGCACTTTCGAGCTCTGACCTCGAGGCGCTGGTTGACCAGCTGCCCGAACCATACATCCTTACAGGCGACCTTAATGCTCACAACTCTCTTTGGGGCTCTTCTCGCACGAAGCCCGAGGTCGCCTGATAAATTCCTTACATCTTCAGGAGCATGCCTTTTCAACAATAAACACCCTACATATACCATAACGTAGGACAAACACATACGCACATCTTGAATTGGCTATTAGTTCTGCAATTCTCTTTCCATGTCTTGAGTGCGGTGTGGGCACGGACCCATATGGTAGTGACCACTTCCGCAACTCACTAACGTATATATGTAAAAGCCCATGCAGTCCATTTTCCCAGAAAGGTTCAATGAAGCAAGAGCTACGAGCACGAGAGTCCCAGAACAAGGCGTCGGGTATCCTTCGTTGGTACCCAACGTTGGGTAACCTTATTTTGTTGAAACGGGCCAAGGCCTTCGGAAAACGTGTGCGCCGTGAGGCAAAAAGAAATAGTTGGCGCTCATTCATAACATCCATAAACTCGTACACAGACACCTGCAAGGTATGGACACGTATACGCAAACTCAAAGGACAATAGACACACAGCCTGCCCCTGGTCAGTACAACAAAAGACACACAGGAAGACCAGGCTAACACACTCGCAGAACACTTCCAACATGTGTCCAGTTCAGCACACGACACGAACACTTTCCTGAAGTATAAAGACTAGTGAAAAAAGTCTCTACACGACAACAAATCACAGACTTCTTACAACTCCCTGTTTTCACTACATGAGTTGAGGGCTGTTCTGAGGACGTGTAAATCCTCAGCTCCAGGCCCTGACAACATCACTTACACAATGCTACAACACTTACACACAGACACACTTGAAACACTTCTATATCTATATATAAAATATGGCTTTCGGGTCACATTCCACACTCTTGGAGGGAGGCCATAGTAGTGGCTTTTTTGAAGGAGGGAAAGGACGAGTCCTCCCCAACAAGTTACCGTCCTACAGCCCTGACGAGCTGCCTGTGCAAGCTCTTCGAGAAGATGATCGATCGCAGGCTCATGTACTTCCTTGAGTACAACGGTCTTCTCGGGAGCGGCCAGGCAGGCTTCAGGGTGGGGCGATCGACGAACGATCAACTGGTAGCACTTGACTCGTACATCAAGGATGCCTCCGTGCATAACCAGTATTGTTTAACTGCGTTTTTCGACCTCGACAAGGCATACGACACCACTTGGCGATATGGGATCTTTAGTGACCTGAAGTCATTCGGTGTTTCAGGTAACATGTTAAACACTTTTGTTATTTACTTGTCAGACAGAACGTTTGTGTGAGAGTTGGAAAATTGCGTCCCGCAAGGTGGAGTGCTGAGCCGCACTCTCTTCATAATTAAGATGAACTCTCTTGGAAAGGCATTGCCAACTACAATTCCTTATTCTGTGTATGTAGAAGACGTCCAGATATCCTATAAATCATGCAATATATCAATCTGCGAAAGTCAAGTCGAGCTTGGTGTCAAGAATCTAGGCGGCTGGGCAGACAAGAATGGTTTTAAATTGAATCCTGCAAAAATTTCATGCAGCGTGTTCTCCAGGAAGCGCGGGGTCCATCTGGACCCAGACATTACTCTTAATGGCGTGTCGCTTCCTGTGAACAAGGAGCACAAGTTCTTAGGTGTTGTGTTTGGCCACAAACTCACATTCATTCCCCACATCAAGGAAATTAGGCATAAATGTCTCCAAACAATGAATATCCTCAAGGTTCTCTCCCACCAATCCTATGGTTCCAACAAAGAACTACTGCGCTTGTATACTGCTTTGGTTGGGTCTCGTTTGGTGTGGTGTATGGGTCGGTGACTAAAACAGCGTTACGAATGCTTGATCCAGTGCTACACTTGGGGCTTCGTCTCGCATCGGGTGCTTTCGCACTAGCCCTGTCGAGAGTGTTTGTCCAGTGTAACAAATGGAGCCTTGAGAACCAGCGAACGTACATGGACTTGCTTTATGCTTTTAAAATATCAGCGCTGAATAATCATCCCTTTCATTCTGTCTTTAACGATACATCCACATCTCTGCTGTTTGTAAATCGTCCATCCGTTCCTCTGCCCTTTCCCTTAGAGTGAGAGAGCAAGCCTCTAATCTCAGCGCTTTGTTTTTGGATGTGTACAGATCATCCTTTTCAGACATTTTACTGCCTTAGAAAGTTCGTGCTGTGTCGTGCAAACTTTCTTTCATAAAACTTGACAAAACTCGGGTACCACGAGCTGCATTACTGCAGCACTTTCTGTCTCTGAGGTTTAAATACCCATGTGCAGAATTCTACAGTGAAGCATCTAAAACCTCTACTATGGTGTCCTGCGCTGCTCATGGTCCGAATTTTATTGCAGCCAGAATCACGAGCGCACACACAACCATTTTTTCAGCAGAAGCATACGGAAGCACATTCTTCAAAATCAAATTCGCAATTCCATCATCTATACAGATTCCTTGAGTTGTTCGCGCACTATCATCGCACAAGCCTCCCAAAAACCACATAGTTTATCTTGTGTTCAACACTATTATGTCTGTGTATGCGCAAAAGCATGAGCTGCTCCTCTGCTGGGTCCCAGGACACGCTGGGATTGCTGGGAACGAGTAGGCAGACGAGAGGGCCGCTGCTGCTGCACTCAGGAACGCTGTAGACATTACAACGGTACCATATACAGACTTTAAGCCACACATAAGACAGCACTTGCGCAGAACATGGCAAACACACTGGAATGGACAGACAGACAACAAACTACATGTAATAAAGCCACACTTGTGACGGTACACAGCTGACTCACACAACAGACACATGGAAGACGCCTTGGGTAGGCTGCGAATAAGGAACACCCATGCAACTCACTCGTATCTGCTGACGGGATCTTCTAGACCCCAGTGTAGTAGGTGCAGAGAGGTCCTATCCGTAGTGTACATACTAATCACATGCAAGGCACTTTACACAACACGACACACACTTGAGAGAACTCTACAGACAACATATTTCCCTACATCTATCGTTGTTTCTGGGTAACAAGGCCATGGTTTCCGTGAAACGTGTGTTTAAGCATTTGTCAGACGTTAAGTTTTTAAACCTCATTTCCTATCACGCATAATCAAATGTGGCCCTATACACCAGCCATCACCATTATCTTTAATTGATTTTACTATATTCGATATGCATGTTTCTATACCTACTTTTTGTGGTAATCACTTCTCTTCATTAAATAACTTCTTCTCTGCCACTCTTTGCCCTCGTAGGCCTTGTGCCATTAAACGCCAACCATCGTCATATTGGGAACGATGAACTGTGGGAATATTCTATACGACGGGCATCAGCTGTTATGCTACTATTTTAGATTTGGAGACGAAGAATGTCTGATCTTGCGCCATAGATTGGTCGGTGCAAATGGGTGCAGGGAGACGGAAGGGGCGATGGCAGGGTTTACAGAAAAAAGGGGGGAACTCAAGATTGCACAGGTAAACATGCTGGGTGGCAGGAAAAGAGAGGGATTCGTAAGCAGCTAGAAGAGGGAAATAACCGGATATACGCCATGACCGAAACACAACTACAGGAGCTGGAAGAACTTCTAGCAATCGTAGAGTATTTATGGGAAGGTTGTAACAGGACAGCCAGATGAAGAAAAGGCGGATGAGTGGATGTGCTTATACGCTAGGGTGCTAATTGGAGGACAGTGAAAGAAGACTACAAAGAACATGTGTGGGTGAAAGGGATAGCTTAGGGGGCGAGATGGCTGTAGGAGTGTCATACCTGTGGAGGGGAAAGACGAGTAAAGAATAACATGAAAAACTGGTGGCAAGTTTTAAAAAAGGACATCGAGGATTGGGAGGTACTCTTGGTAGGGGGCATGAATGCCCACATGGAAGATCTAGAGGGGTACACAGACTTGAACAGAAATCTAATGCTAGATACGTATGAGTACCAAAACCTGATCATGGAAAATAAGGAACAAAAATGCGAGGGTGAAATCACTCGGGAGTGCGGTAGGAGAAAGTTGCGTATTGACTACTGCCTCTATTCGGAGGGACTTCATGAATGGTTGGATGGAATGACCATACATGAGGAAGGGGACCACAATCTTGGCGGTAACTACATGCAAATGAGCCTAAGTTTTGGGAAGCTGGGGGTGCAAAACTGGATCGACCGGGGTACTACACAAAGAAAACATTAAACAAATTTCGGCTATAACAAAGAGCATAGAGGGTGACATTGAAAGGAATCCTGGGGAAGAAGGGGAGTATGAAAGGTTCATCGGAACTATGCAGGAAAAATTGGTCAAGGCAGAGAGGGCAAATCGATGGAGGGGGAAGAAAACACATACAGCTGTCAGAACCCAGAAATTGAGCCCAGAGAGAGGCATGAACATAAACATGTGTCTAGAGAGCACAGGCAGTCCAAGAGGGCAGGTGGACATCGGGAGGAGGGGGACCTAAAATGGGAGAAATGTGAGCAAAGGAAACAGGACGTGCAATTGTGTTTCGTTTTGCTAAAAATGAAATTCTCTCTCTCTCCGCCAAGCTCTTCCTAACTCCAGAGAAGAAGTTTCCCTCTCCGCCTTCTCCTAGGCCCGTCTCTCGGTATCCGTCCAGCGGTTCTTTCATCTTACCACATGGCCAGCCCAATTCCATTCCTTTTTTTCCTTGAACTATGATATAATCTACTCCGGACAGGCAGCCGATGAAATCTGAACCTGGCAACGTTTAACGCGCGAACCTTATCTAGCGAAGCAAGTCTCGAGGCTCGAGGTGTTGTTCGAGGAATTAGAGGGAATTAAATGGGATGTAACAGCGCTTAGCGAGGTTAGGAGGGCAGGCGAAGCCTTTACGGTGCTGAAAAATGGACACGTCCTATGTTACCGTGGTCTAAAGGACAGAAGAGAACTGGGGGTGGGATTTCTAGTCAATAAAAGCCTAGCTGGCAACATAGACGAATACTATAGCATTAACGAAAGGGCAGCAGATCTTGTAATTGGGCTCAATAAGAGGTACAAGCTCAAGGTGGTGCAGGGCTACGCGCCCACATCCAGCCACGACGACCAAGTAGTGGAACGCTTCTATGAAGATGTGGAATCGGCAATGGGTAAAGTAAAAACACAGTATACCGTAGTTATGGGGGACTTCAATGCTGAAGTAGGCAAGATTCAAGCTGGAGACAACGCAGTTTGGAACTATGGTCTGGGATGTAGAAATAGCAGGGGGGACCTACTAGTTGAGTTTGCAGAACGGAATAACATCCGCATAATGAATACCTTCTTCTGTAAATTCCGGGAGAGTCGGAATTCCTGGAGGAGCCCGAATGGGGAGCACAAAAATGAAATAGACCTCATATTAGGCGATAACCCTGGCGTCGTGCAGGATGTGGAAGTGCTCGGAAGGGTAAGGTGTAGTGACCACCGTATGGCAAGATCTCGAATTAGGCTAGATTTGAGGAGGGACCGCAACAAGCTAGTACGAAAGAAGCCGATAAATGAGCTAACAATAAGACGTAAAGTAGAAGCATTCAGGATAGCGCTGCAGAACCGATATTCTGCCCTTAACGAGGAAACCGAGCTTACGACACAGGAAGCCAGCGACAACCTTACTCGCATTATCACGGAGTGTGCAGTAGAAGTCGGGGGCACTATTGCTAGGCAGGATACTGGTGAGCTTTCACAGGAGACGAAAGGTCTAATCAGGAAACGGCAAACTATGAGAATCTCCACCGCAGCTGACAGAATAGAACTAGCCGAGCTCTCGAAGTTAATCAATAAACGTAAGACAGCTGATATACGGAAGCATAATATGGAGAGGATCGAATACGCTGTAAAGAATGGAGGTAGCCTGAAAGCAGTGAAGAGACGTCTTGGCGTGGGGAAGAATCAGATGTATGCACTTAAGGAAAAGCAAGGCAATGTCATCACAAATAGGGATAAAATAGTGACAGTGGCTGAGGAGTTCTATAGGGATCTGTACAGTAGCCGGGACATACAGGATAATGCCGAACGAGACAGTAGTTCAGAGGAGATAGACATCCCAACAGTAACGACCGAAGAAGTAAGGAAGGCTTCGAAAGAAATGAAAGGGGGCAAAGCACCTGGTGAGGATCAGATAACAGCAGACCTCTTGAAGCATGGCGGAGAAATTGTACTTGAAAAACTGGCAAACCTGTATACGAAATGCCTAATGACCGCAATGGTACCGGAATCTTGGAAGAACGCGAACATCATCCTAATCCATAAAAAAGGCGACATGAAGGACTTGAAAAATTACAGGCCGATCAGCTTACTGTCAGTCGTCTACAAAGTATTTACCAAGGTAATCGCTAACCGAATCTCTGCAACCTTAGATTTCAGTCAACCTAAAAAACAAGCAGGGTTCCGTAAAGGTTATTCAACAATGGATCATATTCACACGATCAATCAGGTGATAGAGAAGTGCGCTGAGTATACCGAACCCCTATATATAGCCTTCATAGATTATGAGAAAGCATTTGACTCGGTCGAAACCCTAGCAGTCATTCAGGCATTATGGAACCAGGGGGTAGATGAGCATTATGTAAGAATACTAGAGGATATCTACAATGGGTCTACAGCTACCATCATCCTCCATAGGGAGAGCAGTAAAATACCTATTAGGAAGGGTGTCAGACAAGGAGACACAATCTCTCCAATGTTATTCACAGCATGCTTACAAGAAATATTCAGAACGTTGGATTGGGAACAGGTGGGAGTGAGGGTTAATGGAGAATATCAGTAACCTCAGATTTGCTGATGACGTTGCCTTGCTAAGTAACTCGGGGGACGAATTGCAAAGCATGCTTTCCGCACTGGGCGAACAGAGTAGAACCATGGGCCTGAAAATGAATATGCAGAAAACTAAAGTAATGATCAACAACCTCGGGACAGCACAGCAGTTTGAGATAGGTGGCGAGGCAGTGGAAGTTGTAAGCGAATATATCTACTTAGGCCAAGTTGTGACCCCAGATCCCAACCATGAGGCAATGATAATTAGAAGGATCAGAATGGGGTGGGGTGCATATGGCAGACATTCTAAGATAATGAATAGCAGCCTACCATTGTCGCTGAAGAAGAAAGTGTATGACAGCTGCATCTTACCGGTACTCACCTACGGGGCACAAACTTGGAGGCTCACTAAGAGGGTTAAACTTAAATTGAGAACGACTCAGCGGGCAATGGAGCGGAAAATGATAGGTGTGACATTAAGGGACAAGAAGAGAGCGGAGTGGGTCAGGGAGCAAACTGGTGTTAAAGACATATTAGTCGAAATTAAGAAGAAATGGACGTGGGCAGGGCATGTAATGCGAAGGCAAGATAACCGCTGGTCATTAAGGGTAACAGAGTGGATCCCTAGAGAAGGCAAGCGTTGCAGGGGGCGGCAGAAAGTTAGATGGGCAGATGAGATCAAGAAGTTTGCGGGGATAAATTGGTCACAGTTGGCACAGGACCGAGATAATTGGAGAATCATGGGAGAGGCCTTTGCCCTGCAGTGGGCGTAGATAGGCTGGTGATGATGATGATGATGATGATGATTATGATAATCTACTCCAGTGTGTTCCCTGATCGAGGAAGCTCGTTTCCTGCTTCCAAGAGTTACCGCTATCATTATTCATTCTACTGCCCGTTGAGCCAACGAGCTGCAATACTGCAGCACTTTCTGTCTCTGAAGTTTAAATACCCATGTGCAGAATTCTACAGTGACGCATCTAAAACCTCCACTTAGGTGTGTGGCCCTGCTCATGGTCCGAATTTTCATATGGGTACTCAACTAGAGCTGGTGTTCACTTTCTAAAAGCGCCAGCAGGGCACTCTGGAAAGAGAACAGCTCGGTTAGGTTTCCCACATTTGCAGCCAACATATTCCCCACGGCAATACTAAGCGGTCATGATGAATTTTGGTATTTGTTAGTTTTCGCGAACATGGGCCTGACTTTATGAGCACGATTGATGCGTGCTGAGACATAATGCAATCACCTTCAAAAAGGCAGACATTTGAGGAAATGTTATCAGCTAAGTCATTTACGTATATCAAGAAGAGTAGAGTGCCTAGGACGGATACCTGTGGTACACTGGATTTCACAGGCCTGCGGCTAGATACAAGGTGGTTGACTTTAACTGATTCAAAGCGGTTAGTTAAAGGGGCCCTAAACAGGGCCCCAAAGGTTGTGATATTAGGTCCGCGATCGTTGGAGTACAATCCAAAGAACGTCCTGTCGCAAAAATGGTTTAATAGCTTTCAAATAATTGACTAAAGAGAAGAATGCACTGTGCGTTGGAGGTCTTTCCCTAGCTGAAACAGAGCCTTTTGGCATGATTGCTCGCGCCTAAACTCATGGTGGTTTTCAAACGAAAGATTATTTTTGTTGAGGTGAGCCATTATGAGGTGATAAAGAATGCACTCTAGTTGCTTGCAGCAGATCGACGTCAGAGAAATAGGGCGGTAATTACCCGGTTGGGTGCTATCACCAGATTTAAAAATCGGTACAACATGGGCGTTTTTCATGTCGTCCGGTATGTATCCAGTGTCGATTGACGGATGGACAATTAAAGGTAATAGAAAGGCTTAAAGATGACAAATATATTTTAAGTTTTGAACTAATGCCATGAGGACCTTGGCTTGTGCTGTGCAATAGGCACTCAATCGCTCGATCTACACCATTTTCAGTGACAACGATGGGAACATCTTGGAAGGGTATCAAATTTGCTCAAGGGTTGTTGAGTTGTCTAATGGCTTGTTCAGTGGTTAATACTTCCCTAAAATATAAGTTAAAACATTCAGCTTATTCAACATTGATTAAGGCGTACCAACATTGTTTTTTAATAGAGGAGTTTTAGTTGTGCATTGGAGGTTTACTGTGCACCAGAAATTTTTTTTAGCATGCTGGGAAAAGTAACGTTAAAATACTTGTTTTTAGCTTCCAAAATTAGCCCACTTTGCATCGTTTATCCGATTGACAAGTCGGTAATTATTTTACAAAGCGCGAAAGAAGAAAAAACTACCATGCACGGTTTGCGGCGGCCGCACCAACTAAAGACTGTGACGACGGGAGGAGACGCATCATGATTGGACGATGCCCAAGGTTAGCAACCAAACAAGTTTCGGTTCCGGTTCTGTAAAACAACGTGCTTGACATCCGACGGCATCGTTGGATGGGCATTCTCAATAACTCAGCAATCGTCGTCCCGCGCTTCTGCCATGTCGGCTGTAAAATGCTGAATATAAGCCTCCCAGGACGGCTTGGAATCGTAGCAATCACTAGCCGAGGCCTACGCAGTGGATGAACACCCTCCGCGTCCCAACAGACGCTCAAATGCCATGCGCATTTCCCCCATATTTGGAGCTTGCCTCACTCACGCCTGTATCGTAAAAAGCGTGTTCGCACCATGCCAAGGGTCTGTTTTTTCTGGCCTGTGCCCACTGCCCGCAAGCAGTCGGTGCTTATGGCAACAGCACGCCAACAAAGACTCGCTAGTGCGCCAGCGTCACCCTGCGCGCGTTCCGTGAACTAGTTCGCGGAGCAATGCACGTTGCGGCCCAAAAAAAGGTGAACCCAGCACAGAAAACGTCGGCGGAAAACGAAAAAGTTAACTTATATAATAAAAAGAGAATGTACCCGCGGGGATTCGAACTTGTGATTTGCAAAGCACTTGCAACGACATACCTAGCGCTCCAGACCACTCGGCCACAAACGAGCGCTGCCGACCTTGGAAATATAAGGTATATAATGTATAACCAGTTTACCCTTTTATTTAGTTTTAGCATTTCAAGCAGCTTAGGTGACTATTTGTTGTATTGCGCTCGTGCAGTAAGTGTCCCCCGAGTTTCCACACTATCTCATGTCTAGCAATTGCATTTCTTAGACGGAAAAGCGTTCGCAGATGCGTAATCGTGCTGCTGACTATTGTGCTTGTTCGTCTAGCGCAAAAAAGTGCTTCCTGCACCCTAGTTTTAAGCTGTACGGTAAAATTTTCAGTTGATTTTATTTCCTTAGTATCTATATTGACTTCGCTGACTCTTCTCCCGCCTTCAAGTGGCCTTATATTTTCCTACTGGCGTACCAGTAGGCGAAGCGTCGCATGTGCGCTTGTGCAGCGCTTGTGGGAAGCGACCTTCACTTGGAGCTAGATACAGTGTACAAACTAACAAACTAAAGGAAGGCACATTCTTCCATTCACAAACGTGTCCTGGCTTCGTTTCAACTGAGTGAACGAATTGCGACGAACCGTCGGCGGCCGGCGGACGAAACGCTGGGTCGACTTGACTCTGTCGGAAGGCCAGCGAGCCGTGCTGAATCTCAGCCAATTGCCAGCTTCTCTCCTCCTGACGTCACATGAAAACTCCACCGAAAATGGGCGAGGGTGCAGAGATGAGGACAGCGTTTTTAATCAATTTTCTACTAAATAAATTTGCATAAACGCACTCAGAGTGGTCGAAACAGGGCCTAGGGACTCCGAACTACAATTTGCGCTCGTAAGCCCGCAATGTTTACAAATCAATTCAGTGTCCCTTTATATTCTTACTTCCTTACTACATTCGCCGCTATGACTCTTGATTCATTTCATACATACGTATGAGCTAATTTTATTTCATCAGCTTTTGTATGCTAGTTGCATCATTACCAAATTCCAAATTGATTTGTTCTGAAAACCTGCATAGTATTCGCTCAATAAAACAAACTGGAACGCGCATTCGGAAGAATTTCTTATCGTGCGACATTCCTGCTTTCAATTACTTTTTAAAGCCTTCATTACTCATGATATGAGCTTATCAATGGAATAAACGTTCGTGGGGAACTCTGAGAACACAATTTGCTGGCTTCACGACAAGCTACGTCTCACCTGTGTTTTTGCTTTCTTTGTAGCTTCAGGCGTGACTATTCGAGCAAGTGAGGATTTCTTCCAACTGAAGGACAACTTCGACAACCAAACGGAAATCAGCAGTGCCAATGTTGTGGAGGGCAATCTTGACCCGCTTCCGCCTCATGCCAGACACGTCGTAACCATCGCCCTGCCTGCAACCTTCAGAAGTCTCCGAAGCGACGGAGAATATAAGTGGACCGCCTGGATAGCAATTCGCGTCAGAAACAGTTACGGCCTGAGTTCCAAGACCTCGTGGGTTGCTGATGCCTCGTACCCGCCTGAAGACGAGGAAACTGGGGTGACTGTCAGGACCGAAACTGGGGTGACTGTCAGGACCGAAACTGGGGTGACTGTCACGGCCGAAGCTGGGGTGACTGGCACGACCGACACATCGGCGACTATCCCGACCGAAACAGCGGCTGGGGTGACTGTCAGGACCGAAACTGGGGTGACTGTCAGGACCGAAACTGGGGTGACTGTCACGACCGATACTGGGGTGACTGTCACGGCCGAAGCTGCGCTGACTGGCACGACCGAAACATCGGCGACTATCCCACCCGAAACAGCGGCTTCTACAAAAGTTGAAATGCTTACTACAAACAAGGTCTCCGAAGACGAAAAAGACAGCCAGTCTGCATGGCTCACGTTAATCTGGGTTTGCATCACAATTTTAGTGTTGGGTGCAGTTCTCCTTGCAGTCTATATCAGAGCTATCACGAAAGGAATCAAGGATTACACCCCGGATGAACTCCTAATTGGCCAAACTTCTGAAAGCCAAGAAGTAACTGTGACAAAAACGGTTGGATAGTCCGTCACGTTGTGTGCTTGTTTTGAGAGTGATGTTCCTTCACCTGTGTGCTCCTTCACGTGTTCCTTGTGTGCTCCTTCCCTATGTGTGTGTTCCTTCACGATGTTCCTTCCCTTGTTCCTTCACCCCAATAAAAGAGTAACAAATAAAGAAAAGTGCCGTCTGCACACAGGCAGGGGTGAGACAGCTGACCATATTGCGCAGTTTTGATACAAATTTGTTTTCCTGCGCCAGGCTGCTCCAAAAGCTTGAAAATTGTAAACATTGCACCAAACTGCTCCAAAACAGTCTGAGAGCCAAAGATTTTAACGCTCCCGTCAGTTTCACTGAGGAAAAAACCTTACTGACGGCATAATTTTGCAGCACCCCCAAGGTGATGCGTAACGGTTTAATTTATGGTTAATCATTAAAAAAACTCATAAAATTGTCCCCGAGATGGTTTTTTTTTTCGAATGTCACAGTGTCGGGTTGGGGAAGTTATATTCTGTGAGTTTTTTTAAGTTTTCCAATCGATAACCATTGCAAAGTCTTATAGAAAAAATACTTATGTGTACTGAGGCACCAAACTACTTGTGTAAGTCGATGAAAAAACTAATTTTCGGAGCTCCGTGTCTTCGGAACGACATTACTGGGTGCCGCCATTTTGGTGTGGGGAAGATAGGAAAACATGGGCTCCGGGCGAGGAAGTTGCTCGTGGTTCAGACAGAGCGCTCTTCGTCAATTTCTACCGCGGTTTTTGTTAGGTGGTGGCTGGGATTACATTTAGTCATTTGATGTCTTGCGGGAAGTTGCGCGACTCGAAAGACGGGAGTAACGTGGTGTCTGCGAATTCGCCGTGTTTCGTCTTTCAGTGTGAGGTGGAATGCGTGGTAGAAGTGAAATTTCGGACTCATGGCGGAGTTATAAAATGCTGAGTTATTGCTGCCTTTGACAGCGAGTGAGCGGCGGGAATGGGACGATTGACATTGCAGAAATGGCGGTGGCGCAGGCTGCATTGCCGTAAAATGAACGTTCAAGCAGTGACCGATAGCGGGACGGGCTAATATTGCACGCTAGTAATAATGGTTCATCTATCCGAAGTAAAATTTAATGCCAAGCGGGAGGTGGCTAAACATACCAACTTTACTCAAAGTACGATCGTAGTGAACGTGCACCTTGGTGATTGAAATGGGAGGAGCGACGACTGTCACCTAGCTTTGCGCAACTTTTGCCGTGGCTCTACACTTGCATGTAAAGCCCAGTCTGAGAATACGAAAATAAACATTTCGGCATTCACTTGATAATACAAATGCCTTACGATTACTTAGTTTTTCAATTCAACATTTTCAGCGGTGCTCCACGCTACCTATGGATTGAGCCAAAGAATTTAAATATGGTTTATAAGAAGGTGGCGCAGTTCGTACCTTGTGATACTCTTTTAGAAAAAAACTACTGAAGGGCTATTTCAGTGATATTTACATTCAATATCGATTAAAAATGCACTCCCCGTTCCCCGAGTTGCCAAAAACGTTTTTTAGGCTCCTAAGGTGCCATAATAAATGTCGTTCTTCTGCTCCAAAATTGTGATTTCTTTGCTATAGAAACTGCTCCCAAATCTGATTCAGCTGTCCCACCGCTGAACAGGGTTATACCCCTCTTGCCTTGGGCGAAAGATAAATACACAATTATACTTGGGGACAAATTTCTGTGGCAGCGGAGAAAAAGCTACGCCAAAGTAGTTCCCATTAAACTAGTTTCGGTTTCGGCGTGACGCATACGCATTTGCTGCAGCTCGTTTCCTCGCTTGAGCTCTATGGTTGAGTGCGCTGAACCGCAATCACCAATATTGACGTCTCCTTCTCTACGTTTGATTTGATTCTAAGCAAAAGCCAATGCTTTCCCTGGAGAACTCGGAGTGACTTTATAGTATAGTGTCTTGATATTATATAGACTGTATATTATAGCGTGGACGGCATCGTCGAACACCTCACCGTCCAGAAACGCTGTCAATTTTGTCAGTGCTGCATTTTTTAGGGCAGGCACTGATATTTTCACAAAGCCAGAGACGACGCATTTGTCTTGAAGGAAAACACGTTTATTGGAGCGACCTTGTGCTCCCCTAACAACTCAAAGAAAACACAGGCGGCGAAGCAGCAGTCAACAAAGTGACGTGTGCGGGCGAGCGTCGATGATCGGAATGCCGTGGCGTCTGCTCTGCAGGCTTTTATCTTTCGGCGCGAGTGTTTCTGGAACCGTCAATTTACATCAAGAACATTGTAGATCAGAGAAGATTATTCTGGGCTAGTGACGTTAAGACGAAACAGTCTGCTTATCTGAATGAAATAGCCCGTGCGGCATAAAATTAAAGAATGCAAGATCGCTTCGCTTGACTCAGATAACAGGGCCGGGCGTGGGCAGGCAGTAAAAACAAAGAATAAATAAACAAACAAACGCATACATGGTTCGCGGCATTACCCCCCTCTAAGAGTGCATCGACCCGATGGTGAAACAAAAGACAGTCCGAACAAACAACAAAAAAGTCCGTCAGCTTGCATAGTAATGTTTCAAGCGAACCACGTGGACGACTTCAGGCCGCGTGCGTCGTCGTGATGTTCGGGAATCACCATCGGGGATCACCTCCTAGGTAAGTTGGCCGACACGTCGTAGAATCTGGTAGGGTCCGAAATACCATCGCAGAAGCTTCTCACTGAGTCCACGTCATCGGATGGGAGTCCAAACCCAAACACGATCCCCTGGGTGGTACTCGGCGTCTCGGCGTCGGAGGTTGTAGCGCCCGGCATCCACGAGCTGCTGGTCCGTTGTACGAACTCGAGCGAGCTGGCGGGCCTCTTCCGCACGCTGAACGTATCCTTGGACGTCGGGGTCGTCGTCTTCTACATGCGGAAGCATGGCGTCAAGCATCGTAGTCAGCCGTCTTCCGTAAAAAAAGCCCGAACGGCGTCATCTGCGTCGTCGCCTGGATAGCGGTTTTGTACGCAAACGTGACATACGGGAGCACTTCGTCCCAAGTCTTATGTTCAACGTCAACGTACATTGCCAGCATATCTGCGACTGTCTTGTTCAGACGTTCCGTTAGTCCGTTCGTTTGGGGGTGGTACGCCATCGTTCTTCTGTGACACGTGTTGCTGTAGCGTAATATTCCTTGCATAAGTTCCACAGTAAAGGCAATTCCGCGCTCCGTGATGAGGATTTCTGGGGCTTCATGTCGCAGCACAACTTGGCTTATGAAGAACTTTGCGACTTCCTGTGCAGTCCCCCTCGGAAGAGCGGCGGTCTCTGCGTAGCGCGTCATGTAGTCGGTAGCCACGACAATCCACTTGTTCTCGGATCGGGATGTAGGGAACGGGCCCAGAAGGTTCATTCCAATCTGTTGGAAGGGCCTCGATGGGACGGCAATCGGCTGCAGAAGTCCGGCGGGTCTCGTCGGTGGCGTTTTTCGACGCTAACAGTCACGGCAGCTCCACACGTAGTGGGTGACGTTGATTGTAAGGCGGGGCCAGTAGTACGTCGCCTTGATTTTTCCGATTGTGCGGGCTGTGCCGAAATGTCCGGAAGGCGGGTCGTGGCACGCTTCCAAAATTTCGTCGCGAAGGTCTGTGGGGATGACAAGAAGATAATTCGTTCTCGAACCGGAGCTGAAATTCTTCTTCACGAGTACGGAGTTTTTCAGGCTGAATGCTGGTAGGTTGCGTTTGAAGGTCTTAGGCACGGCGACGTTGCATCCTTCGAGGTAGTCGATTGTGACGCGTAAGTCATGGTGGGCACGCTGCTGGGCGGCTAGGTCGCTCTCCGGCACGACTCCGAAGAACGCGCTGTTTTCATTCGAGTCTTGTGCTGGTGGGTCCACGGGAGCGCGGGACAGGCAGTCGCGTCGGGGTGTTTTCTGCCGGATTTATAGACGATTGTAACGTCGAACTCTTGCAGGCGCAAGCTCCACCGCCCAAGACTGTCTGAGGGGTCTTTCAAATTGGCGAGCCAACACAGCGCATGGTGCTCTGTCACAACCTTTAATTTTCTACCATACACGTAGAGCGATTTTTTAAATCGCCCATATAATAGCGAGGCACTCTTTTTCAGACGCTGAGTAGTTTTGCTCCTCCTTCGACAGACCACGGCTGGCAAAGCCGATTACTTTTTCACAACCGCTTTGCTTTTCGACGAGGACGGCACCTAAGCCTATATCACTGGCGTCCGTGTGCATGTCCGTTTCGGCATTTTCATCGAAGTGAACGAGAGCGGGCGGGCTTTGCAGGCGTTTTTGCAGCTCGCAGAATGCTTTTTCTTGGTCGTTTTCTCAGCTGAAATGGGTGCTATCTCACGTAAAGCGGTTGAGTGGCTCTGCAATGCGTGCGAAGTTTGCGACAAAGCGCCTGTAGTATGCGCACAGTCTGAGAAATCTTCGCACGCCCTTCTTGTCTTTCGGCCTTTGGAAGTTGGCAATGGCTGAAGTTTTTGCCGGGTCAGGTAGGACTCCCGCGGCGTTAACGACGTGGCCCAGAAACTTGAGCTCTTCGTATGCGAAACGGCACTTTTCAGCCTTCAGCGTTAACCCCGACGTACTGGGGGCCTCGATTACCAATTCCAACCTTGCAAGGTGTTCCTCGAAAGTCCGGGCGAATATCACAACATCGTCGAGGTATACGAGGCAGGTGTGCCACTAAAGGCCAGCTAGCACAATGTCCATGACTCTTTGAAACTTTGCTGGCGCCGTGCACACCCCCAAAAGGCATCACCTGGAAATCGTATAGGCCGTCCGGGGTTATAAATGCGGTCTTCTGGACACGGACAGAAGACCGCAGAAGAATACCTGGACCCGGACAGACCGCCATAGGAATCTGAACCTTACAACGTTTAACACGAGAACCTTACCTAGTGAAGCGAGTCTAGACGTGTTGTTCGAGGAATTAAAGGGCATTAAATGGGATGTTATTGGGCTTAGTGGGGTTAGGAGGACAGGTGAAGCCTTTACGGGGCTGAAAAATGGACACGTCCTATGTTACCGTGGTCTAGAGGACAGAAGAGAACTGGGAGTGGGGTTTCTAGTCAATAAAAGCATAGCTGGCAACATAGACGACTACTATAGCATTAACGGAAGGGCAGCAGGTCTTGTAATTAGGCTCAATAAGAAGTACAAGCTCAAGGTGGTACAGGGCTATGCCCCCACATCTAGCCACGACGACCAGGTAGTGGAACGCTTCTATGAAGATGTGGAATCGGCAATGGCTAACGTAAAAACACAGTTTACCGTAGTTTTGTTTTCAATGCTAAAGCAAGCAAGAATCAGGCTGGAGACAAGGCAGTTGGGAACTATGGTCTGGGGTGTAGAAATAGCAGGGAAGACCTACTAGTTACGTTTGCAGTACGGAATAACCTCCGCATAATGAATACCTTCTTCTGTAAACGGGAGAGCCTGAAGGGAACGTGGAGGAGCCCGAGTGGGGACCATAAATATGAAATAGACTTCATATTATGCGATAACCCTGGCGTCGTGAAGGATGTGGAAGTGCTCGGAAGGGTAATGTGTAGTGACCACCATATGGTAAGATCTCGTATTAAGCTAGATTTGAGGAGGGACCGTAGCAATCTAGTACGAAAGACGCCGATTAATGAGCTAACAGTAAGGCATAAAGTAGAAGAATTCAGGATCGCGCTGCAGAGCGATATTCAGCCCTTACCGAGGAAGCCGAGCTTACGACACTGGAAACCAGCGACAACCTTACACGCATTATCACGGAGTGTGCAGTGGAAGTCGGGGGCACGATGGCTAGACAGGATACTGGTAAACTTTCCCAAGAGACGAAAGATATAATTAGGAAACGGGAAACCATGACAACCTCCACCCCAGCTGACAGAATAGAACTAGCGGAGCTTTAGAAGTTAATTACGATATCAAAATGGCCGCGCACGGTGGCACCGTTGCGGAGATACAGCGCTCCGAAAATTGCCGTTTTTTCGCCCTTTTGCGCAGATAGTTTGTCACTGCGCCTGGCAAAACTATTTTTTATGCCACTTTGCGACACTTTTCAGCGTAAAAACTTTGCAGACGCACAGAATAGGAAACATAGAAGCCGAATATGTGGCTTTCAAAAAAAACGATGTTTTGGTCATTTTTCTGAAGTTGAAAGCCGCGTCCCCCCTTAAGTGTAATGCATATTCATTTTACAGCAGTAAGAATGGTGCGGTAAACAATGAAAGTTACAAACACGCACGTAAGCATAGAAGTACCGATGCGCACTGCTGTTGGTACTGGGCGCACTATGCTTGTTTTAGCTGCACAGCACTCTGCCGCTTTCAGGTTGTTTTACAGGACACTGACCGATTGGCGTAAGCGGCGTTGTCTGACCCTGTTTGTCGAGGATACCCCAGGTTTCATGAGACGATCACTTTTTACAGTAACAAAAACAAGCCAGGTGCAAATACGCTCAAAAACAAAGCAACAGCGGACATCACCACCATCGTCATCATGACGAACTGTTGTCCGCTGTTGCTTTGTTTTTGAGCGTATTTGCACCTTTTCTAATTCCTTTTAAAATTCCGTGTTCCCCCCCTCCCCCCAAGAATAAAGAAAAATAAAGTGGGGAAGAATACCCGCTCCAGCAAGGCTATGGCAGGTTTAAAGCCAATATAAAATAAATGAATTTAGCCCCATTCATTTATTTTATATTGGCTTTAAACCTGCCATAGCCTTGCGGGAGCGGGTATTCTTCCCCACTTTAGTTTTCTTTATTCTTGGGGGGAGGGGGGAACACGGCATTTTAAAAGGAATTAAAAAAGGTGCAAATACGCTCAAAAACAAAGCAACAGCGGACAAATGTTCGTGATGATGATGATGGTGGCGATGATGATGATGGTGATTATGGTGATGATGACGATGATGATGATGATGATGATGATGATGATGATGATGATGATGATGATGATGATGATGATTATGATGTGGCTATTCCCTTTGTATCGGGTGGGCACAATTTGGCATCCTAGCCATCACTTCAAACTATATCTACAGGAAGGAGATTATCAGACTGAAAGATAGGCATGGCATAGGGCAGGCACTGTCTGCACGAATCACGGGGTTCCCCATGAGTCAGCGTCACCGTGTGCAGCACCTTTGTCTCTGGGCCCTGGTTGCCGGGTCTGCCACCACCACTGGCGCAGTCTCTCCTTCGACGTCGTCACCAACGTGAATCTGGTGTCGCTGTCGCAGGTCACGAGTCCCAACGCTTCCGGTAGAGTGGTGCCCTCTAGGTGGGTTGGCGACAACCCAGCACACTGGGTGATCACGTGCTCCGCACTCTCCTGTGCTTCCCCGCAGGCTCGGCAGATGGCACTTTGCACTGCTGGGGATGAGTCGAAGCGCTGACCGTTGAGGAGGGTGCTGAGTGCTCCCGCGCGGGCCTCGAAGAGCAGTGCACTCCCAGAGTCGTTGTCGTAAAACAATTCCGCTGCTGGGGTGGATTTGTAAGAGCGATACAGCTCCAGGGTGGACTTGGGAAGCATGGCCGAGCACCACTGGCCTGTTTCTACCTCGCGTACACGTTTCCGCGCCACGTGGGTCAGAGTCTGGGCGCCTGATGTCTGCAGCGGCTCTGCAAGAAAGCCGAACTTGCAACTCAGCGTGTGTACTCGGGAGGTCCACACAGTCTGGGTGCCCTTGAAGCCCATGTACCGGAAGACACGTCGCGCCCACCGCTGATCGTCCATGCGCCAAAGTCAAGCCTCGCAGGGTAGCTTGCTGCTTGCCTCTCGAGCCTCGAAAGACGACCATCCTAGGTCACCCTGGATGGCCTCAACGGCCACGCGACCATGGCAGCCGAGCGCCACGCGTCCCACCCCGCGCTGGCCACGCTCCAGCCACGCTCTGGTGCTGGATGAAACGCACACCACTGCGTTGGCGTAGGTCAGTGCTGGGACATGGACCGCTTTTCACAGCTCGCAAACGAGGGTGTATCCTCCGGTGGAGCACAGCACTGGCTCTTCGGCAGGCCTGCCGGAGGTGTTCTTCGTGAGCCCCCAGGAGATCCGACGAAAAGGAGAGTATCACCCCAAGGTACCGGTACTCGGTTGCCCAGGGGATGGTGTCGTTCTTTGGCAAGAGCACGGTGTTCACTCCTGGACTTCCGGAGAACTGGAGCACGGCGGATTTCGTGGGGTTGAAGGAGAGTCCAAGCAGGGAGAGATGTGTGGCACTCAGGGTGATGAGCCTCTTGATGTCAGGAATCACCCGCGAAGGCCAGTCCAGGTACCACC
This sequence comes from Haemaphysalis longicornis, assembly GCF_048455015.1. Classification (NCBI taxonomy): domain Eukaryota; kingdom Metazoa; phylum Arthropoda; class Arachnida; order Ixodida; family Ixodidae; genus Haemaphysalis; species Haemaphysalis longicornis. The sequence continues at coordinate 114,967,920 of NW_027526204.1, forward strand.
CAAGTATGTGGTAGTCCCTCGTACAGGAAATGAAACGGGAATTCTGGTCCTGAGTCGATCAGACTTCGCTCCAGCCCCGATACATACAACATGTAGAGCAGGGGGGAGAGCGGACAGCTCTGTTTTAGACCCCGACGTACCGGTACAGACTGCGATTGGGAGACACCTAGGCAGGCCACAACGGTGTTGTTCTCGTACAGCCGGCGTAGGATGTCCACCAGTGTTTGTGGCATACTCAGGGCCGACATTCGGCTGAGCATCGGCTCGTGAGGGACGCTGTCGTACGCCTTCGCGACGTCGAGGAAGCACGCGAAGAGGCTACGCGACTCCTTCCGTGCCAGTTCAATTGTCTGGCTCAAGGTGAACAGATTGTCTTCGAGGCGGCGATTGGATCGGAAGCCATTCTGTAGCTCCGTCAGGGCCCCGGAGCACTCCGCCCAGGTACACATCCAGCTTTTTACCACAAGGGTAAAGAGGTGGTACATTACACTGGTCACCGTGATGGGTCGGTAGTCCCGTATGTTACCAGCATCCCCACCTTTCTTGCGGACGAGGCGCACACGGCCGCACTGCCAGTCGGCTGGAACCGGCTCCCCGGCGATGATTGCGGTGAAAATAAGCGCCAGTGTGTCGCGGGCCACATTCCCTAGGCTTTCATCCAAGCCCGCTGGTACTGCATCCAGACCCTGGGCTGCGCTCGAGCTCATTCCGGCAAGTGTGCGGTCCAGCGCACGCCGAGACACCTGCCAGTCGCACTCGTAAGTGTCCGCGATACTGCAGTGTGGAGCGCAATTTTCACTTCGCTCTTCGGTTGCATTGGGCGGCCAGAGGTCGTACAGCTGCGCCATGTGTCGTGTGAGGTGTTCCACGATGTCTCTGACGGGCTCGCCGGTTTCATCCCGGAGCTCTGGTGGGGTGGGTTTCCGGTCAAGTGTTGACACGTACGCTGAAAACTTTTGCCTCTTTTTTTGCCCGGCGGTAGTTATGGAGCGCAATTGGGCATGATCGTGAGCCGCGATTTTCCGTTGTACGGCCTGCTGCATGGTCCGCTTGCACTCTAGGTACTGCTCCCACAACATTTGGCACTGGCTTGTGGGGAGTGCTGCCGTCACCGCGGCCCGGTGCTGGCGATTGGCTGCTCGACGCGCGGTCAGGGCCGCCTTCACCTCCTCGTTCCACCAGCCTTTGCGCCGCAGACCCCCCCCCCCCCCCCCCCCCTCGCGAGTTGGAGCGAACCTCATAGGCGCGCATGATGCGCCGCAGTTCTCCCACGTATTGTTCGTAGCTCTTTGGTGGTGTAGCTTGTATACGCAGCTCGAATTCCTGCGCTACAGCCTCGTACGCTGAGGTGGGAAGAAACCGCAGGGAAGGCTCACGCTGTTGCTTGCGCCGCTCCCTCCAAGCAGATGTGGTGAAGCTGACCTTTATGCGGTTGTGCTCGCTGCTGGCGCTGAACTGTCCCGCTTTATCGATATGAACATGCTGGACGTGTCGCGCCAACTTGTGGGATACTAGCGCGTAGTCGATGCAGCTGCGGCTACTCCTGGCGCACCACGTAAATTCATCTTCGCAGTCCATGGTCGCAGATTCAGCACCTCAAGTAACAGTTGCTGAGCTGTCTAGAGCATGAGGTCCCCGTTTGGATCTTGGGAGCCGTCCAGGGGCTGGATGCAACAACACGGCATAGACATTGAGCTTCGGGTGCCATCGGTTACTTATTACTTTTTCTGCAAGTGGAATTGTGAACGTGAAAACACTTGCTCAGTGTTACGTCGGCATACATGCACAGAAAAGTACCGCGCGGTGACTGTGCTTTTCGCCTGCTTCAATATTAAAACACGACACCTGATTCAAGATACAATTATTCACGTATGTAAGCACTTAATTTCGTTTAGTTACTTTCAGTCAACCGAACACAACTGGACTGTCGTCATTAACATCCTAGATTGGCTTGGAGCATACGTTGGAGGAAGAAATGCTCGGATTTGTATTAAATGCCGCATTTATACTCTCCAATTCTGTGCATGCAGGCTTACTGCGCGAACGAGGCCCGGGGGTGCACTTTCGTAGGAGACCTGCCGAACATTCTGCACCACTTCGATCACGACTGCAGCTTTCACGCCGTCAGCTGCCCGCGCTGCGCCGTCCAACTCCTGCGCGTTGACTTGTCGATACACCAAAGACACGGATGTTCGAGCACGTCCGTGTCTCCCGACACGACCTCCAACAACGCCAACGGACAGTCCGCGCGGTACCGTGCGCTTACATTGGACGACGTCGCGGTCGCCTTCCAGGAGTTGAGGGCGGCGATCACATCGCCCAGCCAGCAGCAGCTCGTGGCCATCCGGAGTCAACTTGGTGGTCTCCAGCAACAGGTTCAGAATCAGTTCGAGCTGCTGAGTGAAGTCGCCGGCGCTGTACAGTGCTCAGAGCGCAGCTTGAAGGATCGTCTGGAACAAGTCAACAGCGCACTCGCCTCAGTGGCCAGCGGGGACTTTCTGGCTCAGCTGCGTCACACCCCCTCCGCACCAGTGCAGGCTGCGAACGGTGAAACTCATTCCGCCAACGGGACGCCTCCCATTCCATGGAGCGTCGAGAAGCACATCCTCCGGAAGGTGGAGATTACCTCTGATGACCTGCTGGGATGCGTACGGGACGTGCGCGATTGGATGGCCTGCTTTGGGCGTCGCCCAGGACGAGCCTACGACGACGGTGAGGGATATTGCGTCAGCGACGTATTCCGTTGTCTTTCGCAATTGGACACGGATGAGGGGAGGGGCACGCGGTACGAACTACGCGCTCCGAACATGAACGATGTGTTCAAGTCGCTTCTGGTGTACCCTGGCGTATTCGGAATCGTTACCCTGTGGCACACACGGTTTACATACTGCATGGTGGTCCTGGGAACGTCCAAGTGGGAAGACAAATTGGACGTGTACTTCAAGTGGGCCATCACCGTCGAGAGCCCCGTGGCGATGCCGAAGAACTACAGCGTGACACTGGTGCGCCGACAGGACCCGCGCCAGAACCGCGCAATGGAGATGGACTATCGGAACAACGTCTTTCCGATGGGTTGCCAGCACAGGTTCTGGACGTCCCTTTCGGCCATTAAGAAGTCTGTTCTCGTTGACGATAACACGCTCACCTTCCACGTTCTGATAGAGAATGAAAGCTGATGAAAGTCGAGGCACGCGACGGCAGTTGTCTGGAGAACGCAAATGTCTGTAAACGCCGAGAGCGCATTTTTTGCAGCGTCTCCAGTTCTTTGTCACTCAAGATATGGAGTATTTCATTAACCACGTTGGACGAATCTCCGCGTCCGATACATTGAGTGAACGTGGAGAGGATATTGAACGTTGAAGCCATTTATTTTGATCGCGTTGTCGTTTATGAAGCTTGCAGGTTGTTCACTTTCTCTGTCGAAGACGTTCTGGTACTCAAAGAAAACGTGAGGGCTTCAAAAATATCAATAAACGTTTTCATACATCACTGCTTTCACTAGTGTCGTCTTTTCATCTTTGCTGTACTATGAACCAGTTTGAAGTGAATGAATGAACGTCTAATACACACAGGTTGCCAAAAAGCCCCGTGGATAGGGGATGAACAAGGGATTGAAAAGGTGTCGCAAATTTGTTATGAATGTAGCGATGCAACGTTCACAAGTCCTCATAATAGTGGTTGTCTCTCCCGAGGTCCCATTGGAGCAACACTCACTTTGGCGTTCCCCTGTGGGCGTAAGTGTCCGGGATGGTTGTTGGTGGTAGACTATGGCTGGCGCGGCAGGACGGAAGCGCACCGGGGTTCATTTGTGATTCGATGACTGCCCGGGTAGTCGGTCTGGTTTCTTCTAATATTGTTGGCTTGTCCATAATGTACTCTGGATGCTCTAACGTGACAAATAACGACCATGTCATCGTTACAGTACCAGTGATGTGATAGCTGCGCCTAACTGCGCCGAGAGGTAAATCCTGCTACATCCTGCTACCAGGACTCTGATTTCAAACAATCTGCGCCAATCCTGCGCCGAAGCTTCGTTTCGCCGGGCTTCCTCGATGTGGCGTGCTCTTTACGCCACGAGCGGTACGTTGAAGAGGAGGGAATCTTGGTGTGTTTTCTTATCGCAAAAACGCGCCGCGCACGCCACAGGCGCGCTGACGCTGCAACGGAAAACCCGCACGCTGCGCGGCTGGCGGCGGCTTCGGCCGCGAAGTGGTGTGGGGATCTCGAGCGACTGCGTGTCTAACTGCTCTCTAACATTCTGCTCAAGGTACACACGAAGTTGCTTGTGTGGTACAGACGCTTATGAAGGGGGCGAAAACGGTACTATAAACCATCATCCGCGCCGCTACTGAAAGCGCCCATGCAATATCTGCCGGGGTAGTACGACTAAACATCTCTGTCTGAGCCAGCTGGCTGTCTTGAGCGCTTCAAAACTTCCGCCGTGAAGCGCACGCCTCCCCATTGGGGCAAGTCGGCAAGCTCCTCCCACTGTCACGCGTCAGTTTCTGGCTGAGGCCGAATCGAAAGGAGCGTTTCTTTCGCGCGATTCGCGCGAGTTTTTTTGACGGCTGCGTCGACGATTCCACGCCAGCATCTGCCTTGGCTAGAAAGTGATGGGAGTAGTGCGCGCGGCAGTAGGAGTAGCCTGGCGACTTGCGCCAATGAGGATGCGTGCGTCTCATGGCGGCGGTTTCGAAGCGCTCGAGACAGCCGGCTGGCTCCGCCGGGGATGTTTAGGCTTACCACCCCAGCAGATATTGAATGGGTGTTTTCACTAGCGGTGCAGGTGATGGTGTATAGTACCGTTTCCACCCGCATTATCAGCTCCTTTACCGCACAAGCAACTTCGTGCGTTCCTCGAGCGGCATTTTAGAGAGCGCTTAGAAGCGGTCGCTCGAGCTCCCGAGACCACTTCGCGGCTGAAGCCACCGCCATGTTGCTGCCGCCGGCCGCGCCGCGCGCAACATGCGGGTGGTTCCGCGGCAGCGTCATCGCGCCTTAAGCGTGAACCGCATGGAGCGTTTTTTCACGCGATTCGCGCGCGTCGGCGTTGCGCGTGCGTTTTTTCGACGCCCGCGTCGACGATTCCGCGCCCGCGGCAGCATCTGGCCAAGCTAGAAATTGACGCGCCGCGTCGCGATGGAGCGTCTGGTTCAACCAATGAGGATGCGGGAAAATAGTCACATGGTTGCTTTTCTTCTCTCGGTGCGTGCAACTTCAACCTCCGTCTTCGTTGAGCGAGCACTCACCAACGTTGAAAATGGACAAGTTTGCTTTTAACGAAGCACTGATCGCCGAAGTGTCCAAGCACACCTGCTTGTGGGAAGTTCGTTCTCGCGAATACAAAATCGGATGGAAGTGAGACCAAGCATGGAAAACCGTCGCAGCAGCCCTCGGTGTGGATGGTACGTACACACGCATTTGCCTTGTGGCGTGCTCTTCCATACTGAATTTCAGCGCAAGGGCGAGCATGGATCGCAGCTCGAACGTACACATAATGCCCGCACGCTTTGCGGGAATCGGCGCGCTGCTATTGCTCAGTGCATTTTGAATGCTGCCTCATGCTGCTGCTCTTTAGATGGTGCCTTGTGTATCGAAAGAGTATTCTCGTGAGGAGCGCAATAACAAGTATGGTAGGAAATGCAGTGCGGCCGCGATGCTGTAGTGTTATTAACCCAGTCCCACTGAATTGACCGTGAAATATTTCACCGGAATTCGTGGGTACACTCGGTAGGATTCCTGCCTGCCTGTCACTGTGAAAACGTAGTGCGATCGATTCGTTCCTATTTTTTCCCTTTTTTGCAAACGTGCAGTGACCACAGCACAAAAGCGGTGGAAGTCACTTCGGGATACCTTCGTGAAGAAACGAAAGGAGGCCCCACCGGCACCGAGCGGGTCCAGCCCTTCTAAAGTGGTCGAAGTGCGCTGGCCACATTATAAAGAAATGGCGTTCTTGGAGGACACCCTGGACTACCCCGAGTACGTGACCATTCATTTATTTCATTTTTTTATTGCTACAAGCAGCGATCACTGCAATGTTGGTTTTATTATTTTTTTTGTAACGAAACTTCTAACTTCCTGTGCCAGGGAAGCACAGCCAGAGAACTGAGCACTTTGTGCTCAGCGGAACGAATCAGTGGATGTAAACACTGGAGCCATTAAATTTGCTTGCAAATTTGAATGCACAAATATAATGCACGGTTCACACTGACATAGTCCGTCAAAATCTTTAAAATGAACCAGTGATTCCTGCATCAAAATCTGTGTTGATAACTTCCTTTTCTTTTTGACAAAAAAAATCAGCAGGGTATTTAGATATCTCTATATTGAAATAAATAGGTGCAATTCATCATTGGACTGCTGTGCAATGACAGGCCACTGTGCAAAAACAGTGAATCAGTTATTGAAACCTCTGCACTGTTGGCCCCCAAAATACTGTGCAGATTATTTTCATCCATTGTTCTCACAGCAGCAACTTTTGGAAATGCAAGAAAAAATATTGCGCACATAAAACGATTGAACATATCCAAAGCATTGACCAAATACCTCATGTTGTACAAAATTTGTGCAGGACCAGCGGTAACCTGCATGGGACACCACGCACATCCCAACCACACTCCCATCCACGAGAGGATGCCAGCCACGACCTCTCAGATGCAGAGAGCATCCTGTACAGCCTCTACGATGAGGGCACACCCGACAGTAGCGCTTTGGCTACCCCAGTGCCACATAACGTGCCGGAAGAAGGCATCAGTGGGCCGGGACGTAGCATGACTGCGCCAGGGCCAAGTGTCGCTGCACCAGCACCCAGCACCAGACGTGCGAAGCAAACAAAGAGGCGGCTGGAGAAGCCATTCGAAAGAGAAATTAACTTGCTAGGCCAAATGGCCACCAAAGAAATTGACGCTTCTGAGCATTTCGGGATGCTAGTTGCGAGCAAGCATCGCCAGTGCGCCGCACATCTGCGATGCGAGATGGAAATTGAAATGCTGCAGGTGGCAGCTCGGTACCTGAACATTCAATAAAGACCTTCAGACAAGACTGATTGTTGAATTGATTGGATTAACATTGAAATAAGGCAGGCCACAGTTGGGAAAGGGCAACAGAAGGGAGGAGGCAGTGATTAGTATGAACGTTCATTTTATTGCAATATTTCATTAACCCTCGTTGCTGTTTTTTTTTTGTATAGCAGGCTACTTTAAAGTATCAGACATCACATAAACATGGGCCCTGAAAACTACAATGATAGCTGGTAAAGTTTACTGTATGGGTCATCGAACAGAGCTGGGTGGCCTTTTTGAAAATATCTAGTTTCATGACCAACTTCCCAAATGACACTCCTGTTTCTGTATTTTGTATTTAAAGAACAATCACAAAATGACACAAACAATGGTTGGGTTATATACATCTTGGAACCATTGTAAGATAAAAAAAACTTGCAACGAATTTAGCTACCACTTTGATACAGCAAAGTCTGCCAGAACTGATTGCCTAAACAGCCACTGCAATATAAAATAGGTACTCAACTGTTACTGAAACGAAGGACTAATTACTGCTCTTACCAAATCAATGACTGCATTGTGTTCATATTACAGTACTTCTATTTATAGAAGCAAAGCTCTATTTAACTTCGGGTTTCTTTCAGCAATTTTAGCCCACAGGGCTAACATTTGGCTCGGCTTAAGCTTGGGTACCATGACTGCTAGTGGTTCGGCTCTGGGATGTTCAACATATCCCACTGCCAAGGGACCTTTCCTTCCTTTGTGAAGTACTGAGCGTACTGGTTGCGCACCCATTGTGCTGAGTGGCTGCTGTTTCTGGAATGCGACGCCCGCAGGTCAAACGTCGATGTCACCCCAGAGACGTCGTTACGCCATGTGCCGTCGATGACGTTCCCGAAAGCATCTTCGTGGTCAGCAAAACCCACAGGGCAGTAGGTCGACCTCGCTCCCGACTCTTCGCACAAAAAATTGTGTAGAACGCAAGCACCTTTGACAACACCCTCTGCGTTTTCTGGCTGCAGTTTGATGGTTGTTCGGAATATGCGGTACCGTGCTGCCATAATGCCAAAGGCATTCTCCACGCACCTCCTGCAACAAGCAAAAAAAAAATTCAGGGAAGCTTTTACTGACGTGGTGAAGCTGTTGTAGGTGAGCATTGCCGGACACGCAATTAAATTTCAGTAGCACTGTTTATTTGCATAGTTGCAGTTCTAGAAACCGTCATATGCATCAAAGAGGTCATTGTATTAGCGGCAAGTGGTGGATTCAGTCATCGTCAGCATAGTAGACTTCCACCAGCTCCTCGTAAACTCGGGGCACTGGTGATGGGATCTGCAAGTTGTCTCGGGAAGGAGTGGTACACTCATAGCTGTCTCAGATTACCCATAATGGCTTCCAGAGAATCCCGCAGCTGTAGTGACCTTAGCCAAGCAGGGTGCGCACATGTTGCTCTTTTGGTATGCCGCACCTGCACTATGTAAGCACGCTACAGATTTCCATGGTGCCGCACAGATTTCCATGTGCCGCATCCAGAGGGGTTTACGTATCACTTCCAGCCCTCAAAAACCGCACCTCTGAAAAAATTCAGGCCATTTGTGGACAATACAGAGTTGTACGGCATCATTTACGGTACAATTTATTAAGTTCTGTGTTCTCCAGTTAAAGCGTTGCCTTATACTTAGAAGCTAATGAAGCGTAGAGAACAACGCGTACGGAAAGAACAGCGTCCAGAAACTTGAATGCATTGAGCATGTACAAAAGTGTGTTGGCTGCTGCCTGGGAGAACTCAAGAAGACAGCGCGTGGGCTTGGAGGTAAAGGGAAGCTCACAAACCACCTGCAAAACTATTACGGCAACACCATTAGAGCTAATGTGGGGAACCCTTTTGCAGTGAAACAAGCTACCCTAGCCAGTATGTTTCACTGCATCTCTACAGACAAGCACCCAAGAGACAGCCTGTGCCCACTTGGGCCACAAAGCAGGTGTTGTGGGTACAGGAGGACAGAAGCACTCGGCCAAGGGAGGGCGCTTTCAAGCGATGTGCCCAACAAAGTGAAAACAGTGTACAATGATTTGTGTTAGGATTGACTTCTAATGAAATGTCTGCATGGAAAGACACAAAATGCAAATGAGTACTAGCAATACTGTAATACATTTTTTTCGCCGCTGTACACAACGTAGAGCCAAGTCTCAGCTTGATGTACACGGCATTCGGGTAAGCCGCATTGCCCCACTGTGGCCGAGAAGTCTAAAGCAACAGAAACAGCGTCCCACTCAGATGTAATGCCTTGAATACTGGTAAAATTTTTTTTCATGATGTCATTTTTCATTTTGTCCTTGCATAGACACAGAAATTGCATTATTTTTGCGCTTTAATGTCCAGTATGGGGAATGTTTTGATCCAAATGATGCGGACTAGCAATCTGTGCCCTGTACTGCTTCTCTTCCGCTCGTCGTTTTTGTGTTGTCTTAACCCTTTAGCCGCCAACCCCGAGCTGTACTCGTCACCCAAGTTTGTACCAATATCGCCAACGACGAGTCACGCTCGTCCGGCCCGATTTTCCGCTCCTTCTGCCACCGAAGACGTATCACGGTCGTCAATTGCTTTGCTTGCCATTTTCAACCCCAGATGGTGGTAGTTGTCTATGGAAAACTGAATTTCGTGCCTTTCGCGCGCGAAAGGCGCGAAATAGCCATTTCACAATGCCACCAAAGACGTATCACGGTCGTCAATTGCTTTGCTTGCCATTTTCAACCCCAGATGGCGGTAGTTGTCTATGGAAAACTGAATTTCGTGCCTTTCGCGCGCGAAAGGCGCGAAATAGCCATTTCACAATGCCACCAAAGACGTATCACGGTCGTCAATTGCTTTGCTTGCCATTTTCAACCCCAGATGGCGGTAGTTGTCTATGGAAAACTGAATTTCATGCCTTTCGCGCGCGAAAGGCGCGAAATAGCCATTTCACAATGGCGCTTCGCAGAAGTAATGCCGGTGACGGCGACGCGTCAAGAAAAGGAAGTGCTTCTTGGAGCAGTGAAGAAAGAGGCGTTGGTGAAGAAATAGATTTTGTGCCCGACAGTGACATAGATGACTTTATCCTGGATATTGCTTCAGATGACGACGAGAGCGACGGCGATGATGACGACAACGAGAGTGACGCACTGACCAGTGCACGTGTGTGGCAGCGCGTGGACACCGATAACCCGCCACCTGCACCTCCACGGTTTCCCTTCTCTTCAGTGCCCGGAATCTTGCGGAAGCCCACTGACGAAAATGAGATTCTCGGCTGGTTTCATGTATTTTTTGACTGGGATCGACGTCTTGACCTAACCGTCACAGAAAAAAACCAATTTGCGGTAGCGTACTTTGCTGCCCGGGGTTCTACATGGAAACCGGTAGACCGCGATGAGATTATGGTCTTCCTTGCACTGATAATGTTGCAGGGTATTGTCGGCAAACCTCAAGTTGAGATGTACTGGTCAACAAAGCAAGTTTTGGAGACACCAGTGTTCAGCAAAGCCATGAGCAGGAACCGCTTCAACGCGTTGATGCGCTGCCTTCATTTCACCAACTTCAAAACCATGGATGAAGTTACTCATCCACACCCCCGGCTATGGAAGCTGTGGCCCGTTATCACAAGGCTGAACGAGGCATTCCTTGATGCCTATGTGCCAGAACAGGATGTGTTTCTTGATGAGAGCCTCCTGCTTTTCAAGGGAAGATTAGCACGCAAAGAAACGCGATTCTGGTGCGAGGACTGCCAAGTCGGGCTTTGTGTGACACCATGCTTCGAAATCTACCACACAAAGAGCGACTATTAGTCATGAAAGCTTTTGTTACGACGAAGGAACATCTGTGCAATTTTCTGTGTGTTACCGTGATTATACCAAATAAATACTTTGACTTTCAGTACGTTTTTTTACTCATTACCACGGCATGCATTGAGGCAAAGCCGCCCCCGCAGCAGGTTTTTTCTTTTGTAATTTCTGTGCTAATTCTAAACAGAAATTATTCATGCAATATATTTTCAGAATCAGAATTGCATGGGGAAAAATATGACTGCTTAAAAAAAATTGGCGATTTTGGCGAAAAAAAATTGCGTTGTGCGTTGGCACTTCGCAAAGCCAGGGTACTGCTTTGGCGATCTTGGTACATTTTTTGTAGTTGAATTGGTGGTTAAAGGGTTAATGGAACGTACTGATACCAAATTTCCGCACTGACATCTTGTAGAGAAGAAAAAGCAATCATGCAACTAACGTGAACAAGTGCGGTTACGAATAAAGGTGTACTATAAAAAGCAATTTTCTGACATAAGTCAAGGCTTTGGTCGGATTGCACCTAAAAGCAATCTGCCCATGCACAAATGCTCGTTATGGTAACAGAGAGAGAGGGACAAAAAATACAGTGGGATTGAACTAATATGTAGCCAGGTAGTCTCTGTATCTGTATTGCTGAAATCAGCATACCAGCCTCAAGCTAGAGTTTTTGTGAAAGTTACGTTGAGTGGTTGCGTGTATGCTACTGCCTGACAGTGCGCTTTTATGGTGCCCCCTCCCTTTTGTGAATTACACAAGAAAATTAGAATTGGGGTATGAACACTGCTTCCTAAACCTGAGATAGCCACACTCCGGTACTGACACTTTGAGATCCACTGCAAAACAAAACAAGCAAAAAATAACGTCACACACTTGTTCAGATTTTTTAAATATTGAAAACATAAGTCTTCAAGCATAGCTATTCCTTCCTTCTGCAGAAGTAGGTTGCACAGTTCATGTGAAATAATAATAATAATAATAAAAAAAAAAACTAGCAACTCGGCACCGATTCCCATTTCGCTGCAGTAGCGGCCCTTTTTTCACCCCTGCCCTATCTCAGCTTACCGTGCTCGGCTTAGCCGGTAGTTGAACACCCGTTCAGCCGGGTCATCTCGGAATCCAGGGTATGGTCTCAAGAAGTCTTTGCGAAGCTGGAAAGCCTCGTCTCCAACAAACGTGCACGGCAGTACAGCATTAGTGCCTGGAAGCTTCCCAAAACGAGGAAGCTCGAGCTGACCTTCCTCTAAGCGCTTGCCAATGGGTGACCGCTTGAAAACACCACCGTCGCTGATACGGCCCGGTGCTCCGACGTCGATCAGGCGAAACACGTACGCACTGTCGACGACAGCCATCAGTACGATGGAGAATGTGTCCTGCAGAAAACAACGCAGAGCGGATATGCTTTCAGACAACTAGTGACAGAATAAACGCAACATTGACTTGTGTGTGACAAGGAAGTAACTTCAAAATCAAAGAATTATATTACACACCTTGTAGTTGTAGTAGAGACTACCGGAGTTAGCTGGGGCCTCTATTTGCACATGTTTCCCGTCAACGGCCCCTAGACAGTTGGGGAACTGCCACCTCTTGGAAAATCCATCAGCTATGGCTGCCCACTCTTCCTTATTTGGTGCCTGAAATTGCACAAACCACACATTTTGAATGACAAAAGGATGCCTGCATTGGCAGTTTCTTCAGCGAAGATGCATTTTTTCAAAAATGTGCCCATACCAGCCTTGCATTCGAATTTACTGTCAATTACATTGAAAACTGCCATATTTACTCGAATATAGGCTGATACTATACTCGGTTACAACTTAAGAACGGCACCACCTCATGTAGTGTATCACTCCGCCGAAGCGCCAGACCCGTGACTTCAGTGCGCGCGCGTTTTGAAAGGGCTTTCACAGCAACAAGTTCGACAGTGTCTTTCACTTCCAAGCACCGGCCCATGACCGGTTATCGGTTTATGCGTGCATGGGTAGGGAGTGGAGAGAGAGAGAAAAACATTTTATTGAGCATCTCCTTAGGTCAGAGGATACTCGTGGCCGCAGGCATGAGCCGAGCGGCGACGTCGGTAGCTCGGGTGACCAGGGTGGTTTGCACACCTGGGTCTGGGCTACGCAGTGCCTCCTCCCACTGCTCCTTGGATGCTATTAGGGGAAAGCTAACGCGAAGGCAAGCCCACATTATGTGAGTTAGATTAGGTGAGTCCTCGGGCCATTTCGTGAGCTGCCTCGTTTCTATCGAAGCCAGAGTGTGCTGGTGTCCAGCCCAGTTCTACTGGGGACAAGGGGGATTACGGATCAAAATTTTGAGTGCTGCTTTGGAGATTAAGCTAGTAGCAAAATTTTGAATTGCAGTTTTAGAATCAGAGATTACAGTGGTTGGGGTGGGTTGCAGTGAAAATGCTATGGCTATCATTTGGGTCCACGAAAACACACGATTTAGCGGGAAAATCAAAACTTTTACTTAAATTGATTAATTTCTCAATGAATAAAGCATCATTTGCATTCGGACAAGCGCTGGGGGCACTATAATACACGAAATCTTTCGAATAACACAAACTTGCATTTTGTCTTCATGGCTCCTTTAAATATTGCAGGTCTGTTTGCAAGGAAGTTGCTGATGTAGTTGTATGTGCAGGTACCTGGGTTAGTTGGTTCTAGCCCTTCCACGATGGCAGCGTGGGTGACATTGCCAAAAGCGGATGTAAACCCAAATTGAAGCAAGCAAATGTGCTGTCATGCTCAAAGGACCGAAGGGTTAGGGAAGTGATTGAGGCCTTCAATATGCTGTCTGTGGAACCTGACAAATGTATCAGTGTGCCTACAATAGCGCTCACAGAAAAAGAGATAAAAAAGAAAGTTCAATTGCACATGAGCACACGCGCACGAAGATATCATGTCTACCCTATTAATGTACACTCAGCATCGCATGCTTATAAATAATGATAAAGCTTTCAATAAACAATTTGCTAGTTTGCGCACCATCGTATGGTTTTTTTCCTTTTCCCTGTCTGTCGTCCAAATATGCGGCGCACGTTATTATCGAATTCATTGTGTGGACGCTGCTGTGTATCTTGTTTGTGCCGTGTCAGTCTTGCTAGGAAGATATGTTCCATTAGTTTTCCCAAGCATGAAGTTAGAGATTGGTTTTAGGTTTTCGAGAGTTAAGGGTTTTTCGGTTAAGGAATAAATACAACTTCTGCGTGCCTCCATGCCTGTGGGATGACGGCCCTCTTTCCAAAACTGATTAAAAAACTTCGTGATGTTAGTAATCGACTCGTCATCGAGATTCTTCAACATCTTGTTGGCTATTTGGAGTGGGCCAGGGGCCCAACCTGAGCGAAGTTTGAGTATTGCCGCACGCACCTCTGCCTCCGTTATTTCCCTGCCCATCACCAGATTTGATCGCCCGCTATACTGGGGGAGGGATTTTGGAGTTCCAAAGGAGAGATAGGTTTTTCCGACTTGTTCTATCAAGCCTCCATCAGTGCCTGGGAAAGCTTCAATTATTATAGTCAGTCTGTGTTCTCGGTCAGTTTTGCTGTGATCGTGGTCCAGCAGGGAGCAGGGGCCTGCACACAAAGGTATAGGATATGTTTCGTGCTCTTACTGGTGATGTGTCCGTTGTGTTGGCCCGAGGTTTAAACGCGGTCATCAAACTGCTCAATGCGAGCGGTGCAGTGTCCTCAGTGGTAGAGTGGATTGGGTTGGTGTGTCACAAAAACAGTATACGATGCCTACGAAGCGGGAGGGAAAGAGACACCTCTACGTTTCTCCACTAGGATAAAGCTCGGGTTTTTCAAAATGTAATTCAGCTAATTGGCTGGGAATTATGCTCAGTCGTAAATTACAAACAAACCTGTTTTGTATCATGCACTCCGTGGAGGGCGTGCAGCTTAGCAGGTCATTCATTTTTGCAAAGTGGAAGGGCACTAATTTTTTTACATCCGGCTCATATTCTGTCGCGAAATTCGGGTCCCTCCATGGGTGTCTTTTTTTTGCTCGCCATATTGGGACCCAGCGGGAGGAGGCCGGCGGAGTAGGAATGTTTTCGCCGCCTTTGTCGCACCCGGGTCGGCTGGTCGTGTGTTTCGGGGAGAGAGGCAGGCGAGAGTGCCGTGGCCTATGGGAGGCTGCAGCCCGGGAATTCTCAGGAGACGCGCCCGAGTGGCTGTGTGCACGGTGCAGCGCCGTGTCTGCAGGGAGAATGGGCTGAGAACTGGTGGTAGCCGGACGTACGGCCGGGACGCGGCGTCGGCCTTGAGGGCTGTGCTGGGGAGGTTGAGCGACGACGGCGGTGAACTTCGGGCCCCCGAAGATTCCTCAAGGAGGCGAAAGTGCGCGGCCCGAGTTCACCCAAATTGCGTCGCTGATGAGCGGCGCCCCACCACAGACGACCGACAGCCTGTCACCCCGGCGAGACCATCAGCCGGACTGCAGCTAAGATGTTCTCCCCTTCTCCACCCTTCTTCGGACTCTTCCTATTCATCTTCTCTGTTGCATTTCTTTAAGTGGACTGCACAGGCTTCTGTATTCGCCGCCTTCAATGCACCACGCTATATGTTCATCGCGGGCCTTTGTTAGTAGTTGGGGAAGCCTCCAACCCCGCCTATTGTACACTCTACTGTCCCTTTCATTTACTGTCGCCTCTTCCTCGGGCTCGTAACGGCGTGTACCATTTCTTTTATTGTGATTAATGAACTTCGTGTCGGTTTCTTCTGTCTGTTTTGAATTTCCTGTGAATGTGAAGCAAATGCCCGTTGTTTTGAAACTGTTTTCCTGTGCCCCGTCTCGTGCCTCACGTCAGCGGCCAATCGGGCGTGGACCTATCGCTGGTGACCAGGTCCGAACCACATCCTATATTCGTATCCAGGGGGGAGTTGTTTGTTGCTCCTACCGTCCAAGGCATCGGCCACTAAATTACCTCGCGCAATTCTGTGACACATTCGAGGTAAGTTTTTTTTTTCTCTGACCTTCTGAATTTCGGAGGTCGGCCTAGAATCGACGCCAGCCTTGATTCGAGTAAATACGAGAATCAGTGAATTTTGTTTTAAAGTGACAAAAACAGAAACTGTGTGCGCACGTAACTTCGAGCCAGAAATTTCCTTTCCAGCACACACACCTTCATGTATCGGGGCTCCAGTTCCTCCCACAGCACACGTAGTGTCAGATGGATGGCCTCTCGTGCAGTCTCAAGGCCCACCCGGAAGTCTTTAGCGATGTCCATGATCGCATTGCCAGAGCTTATGTACCTGCACAATGCACAACAGTTGCACAAAACCACACACACACACACACAAGAAATCGTCGACACGCTGGAAGAGAGATGCAATTATTAAACTTTGATCATGCAAAAACTTAACAAGACCACTGCAAAAAGCACAGTAAGCGCTGAAGAAACTTCCTTGCGGCCTCTCCCTGTGCTAAAACCTTGTTTTTGCCTAGCCCGATACCTTTAATGACAAATGAGTCCACTGCAGAAAATTACTTCCCGGTGCTGCCGTGCAATTTATTAACTTCTGGCTCGCTGTTTCTGTGCCCTCACCGTGTGCGCAATCACAACCACTTTCGTAACACTTTTTTTGTACTGCAGCATTATAAGAGTTGTAGTCGCACCCTCTTTAGCATTGACGTCGGGCTCTGTTCATTCTTGTTAAAGGTGTTGTGCCACCAAATTTGTTGCTTGTGCATTCTTTGTTGCAAACGTTTCATATTTCATTAGAAAGCATGATACATGCTCTCGCATGCACATATTCTGAGTAAAAAATTTATTATCGCACGATTCATGTGAACAGGATTCGGTTTCGGTTTCTGGGCGCCGATTCAAGCAGTGACGTCACAGCGTTGCGCCATAGTCTCCTTTAGTAGGTTATATAGGAGGCTATGGTTGCGCGGGCGCTCTGCCACGCGTGTCTACCATGCGGCGCTGCGGTACGTTGCGACTTTACTGCGGCGTCTGCTCCCCCACATACGTGCTTCACCACGGAAGTAAACACGCCGACTCGTCACGTCAAGCCGCGACAGCTCCGACACAGATTCTTTGTCTGCATTTTCGGATGCAGACAAATGAAAACCATGAATATGCAAACCATAAAAATGCAAAAAAAAACGCAAAAAAAAAAGTTACCCTCCCCGCGAATCGAACTCGCATCGTTGACCGGGCGGGCGCGACGCGCGAAACCACTGAGCCACCGAACAACCGGTTTGCCAATGCGATATAGCAGGTGTACTAGATGGAGGCCCATCTTTGGAGTCGCACGTCGGTGTTTACTAGCTAGTTTACAGAATTCCTGACTTGTAAACTCAAATTTCTTAAATAGCGCTTGCGCAGCAAGGTTTTGCGATGCCCCCGCAACAGCTTATCGCCATCAACTCTGCTATTTTGCGAAAGCGCTCGCAAAAATAAGTGTGCCCGGCTGCGACTGCGATTTTGGGATAGTGCTTGCCGTACTTTGGTTTTACGTTTTACGTTAAAAACCTTTTCCGATACTGATCTCTTATTACCCAAATTACCCTACGTAACTCTTCTTCTGCACGAAACTATTTTCTACAGGCGAGCAGATCGCACACGCATTCCGGGGTAGCGGCGTCGCCGAAGAGCACGGCCGAAGCGTCGAACGCCAAAATACGGATCGCATTAGCGCTAGTGTTGAGTTGTATGGGCTTCATTGAACTTACTGAGTTTATTACACTCCAGAAACTAACAAAATAAAGCCGCGTTCATTGCGGCACGAATGTTGTCGGGGCGCAGTTTCTCTCGGTCGATTCCCGACGACGCGTCGGGCGACCAGTCAGGCGACCGGTTTTGTTGGCGTCTTCGGTCGGCGAGTCAGTCACACTACGGCGACTTTCCTTCGGCCGACGTGTATCTGTCGCCGTCGGCGTAGTGTGACAACGCGGTCTGGATATTCGGCAGTTGGCCGATGGTTTGGCGACTCGTCGGCGTCGCGTCGTCGTCGCCGTCGTGTCGGCATAGTCACAGGCATAGTGTGTCTGATACGACCAAGCGACCAAACAAACTGTGGTAACTGGAGTTCACGTTGACGTCGCTCGAGTCGCTAACGTTGTATGACGTCACAAACTTTGTTACGCTGGCAATTCCCTGACGTCATGGTTAGTGGCGCTAGCGATGGGTCCCGATTTCCAGAAGAGCATTTAGGTAATTTTTAGAAGCGAATTAAAATATATGTTAAGCGCTTGCTGTACCCAGCACTTCGTGTTGAGGGTCGTTGGATGCAGAGGAAGCCTACAGCAGGCTTTTTACAGAGTTAAAATTTGGTGGCACAACACCTTTAATGTCACTTCACGACACTTTTACATTTTTTTTATCTCATGGCAAGGTAAAATTTTGCTGATGCCATTACCAGGTAAAATGAACCAACACCTCAAAGTGGTCAAAGCCCTGCATACTCGTTATTTTCTGTATTGTTATGTTTGTTGCGGCTGTACCTCAAAAAGTAGGCCTGCAAAGGCTCTTTCGCCACAACAGCATCTACAAGACTGCCTGGTGCCCATCTTGATTAGCACGTAGCATGCGAGCTCATGCAGCTGGGTCTGTCTCTGGCTTTTGAGCTCCTACTACACCTTTCCCTGTTGAGTTGCATAGAACGGAAGGCCCTCCATGTTCCATACGTTCATGGAGCTCGTCATTCAAGCAAAACCGAACCCAATGTGCTATGTATAGGGTGCAACATCTGAAAGCACGGCCATCTTCGCATGCATACCCCAAGGAAGCATACTTGGGCCAGCACTCTTCACTGTGTATATTGATACTGTCACTCATAATTATTGCTGCGTGCCAATCCTTTATTCTGATGACATGCTGCTTCAGCCCATCCACTACCCTGCTGAACTGTACGACACTGACCACCTGCTAACGCTGCCAAATAGTAGTCTGACATTCACTGGACGGTGTCATTCCCGTGATGCACCTGTGCTTACTCTAGGAGGTCGTGAACTTCCACGAGTGAGATCAACTGTTCTTGGTGTTAAACCAGACTCATGTCTGTTCTTTTGATTGCATGGTGCAACGCGCCCACAGCGCGCAGGCGATAAAGTGCGCAGTACTGGAAGGCTCCGGATTAATTTTGACCACCTGGGGACCTTTACCGTGCGGCGAAATCCCACACACACGGGCATTTTTGCTTTTCGCCTCCATGTCTGTTCTTTACTACTCAGGTACACCGCACTGTTGCCAAATTTCAGCGTATGCTAGCGTATGCAACACCACTGGAATGCCACCAGTGGTGTTGCAACAGCTGTGCACTGCCCTTGTATGAGTACTCT
Source organism: Haemaphysalis longicornis (assembly GCF_048455015.1). Lineage (NCBI taxonomy): Eukaryota > Metazoa > Arthropoda > Arachnida > Ixodida > Ixodidae > Haemaphysalis > Haemaphysalis longicornis. Next base: position 114,987,031 of record NW_027526204.1, read on the forward strand.
CTGCCATCTGGTTGCTCCCCTCAGCCGCCCGTCAGGTTAGCCTCACTTAGTGTGCAATGTCAAGCTGCTTACACGCGTTACTCGCACAGCACGCTGAAAAGCCAGTGACACAAATACAAAGCCCAATACCGTGCTGCAATTTGCCTCCAAGTAATCCCTGTCGAGACTTCAGATCGCCACCACTCACCTGTTCCTGCCCACCAAACACTGGAACGCGAGCTGTGCCGTAATCACAACACACAGAACACTTTCAGCTCTTTTTGACTTCGATGGAGAGATAGAGTTCCTCGTGGCTCCCCTATGCACTGGGCAATAGCTTCCAGCAGACCTCACAACATTTCCCCTTGAAAACCACGACATGAAACCTGTTTCAAAGGCTGCACAGCACTTGAAGCAGTCACCTGATGCTTACTCGCTCACCAGTCAATTTATTTATTTATTTATTTATTTATTGAATCTTCCTCACTACCTCAATCTTCACTGTGCAGCATTCTCTGCTATGCCTTCCACCTCCTCATCCTTTGTCTTTTCACTTTTCCCTTCTTTCTCTCTCTGTCTCACTCTTTCCTGGTTCTCCCAACTCGTGTGCACACTTCATGAGCAGGTAGGGTACGAAAGCCTCAATACTTTGTGCGCTTCTGCCTGCTTTGCCTCAAACACCCCTGAGAGCAAACTTCCTTCTGTGCAAATCAGCAACACAACTTATGCAGAGTACAACCAGCCGTAAAAAATAATGGTTACCAGCAATATATGTGAACCATATTTCCACTCGCTTCAAACGACTTATAAAACCTGCAATGCACGTGAAAACTGGTCAAATACAGGCGTGAAATACCGGCGACCCGGAGAGGGCGGCTGCTACAGCAGAAACAAGTCTATAGCCATATCAGGAAGCAGTCTTCATCACAGCGGTTGTTCCGCTAGAAAACTTACCTCAAGGTCATCGCCAAGCGCTCGCCGGAGGTGATGGGCTCCCGCACAGCATGCTGCTTTTCCAGCCGGCGGCCTACAAGGCCGTGGAGCTTATCAAAAAGCGCGGGTGTCATCCGGTAGAACTTAAAAAAGAGGTCAGTCTCCTGGTTCCTCATGACCTGGAACTGCATATTAAGGAGATTAGCTTAAAACTGCTTTCAACTTTGCACAGAGCGGAAGATGAGTGATGCTTACCAGAGTGTAATACTCGCTCTCCTTCTTTCTGTTCTGCCAAGCAGCTCGCACCCACACCGACCTGCTGTTCAGTAGTTGCTCCTGCTTCAATATTAACATTCCCCTCATGTAGAGAAGCCTGCGTCTCCTTTCTTCCATATCGCGCACGATAGGTAGCGACCTACCGTAGCAGTACGTAGCACACGTAGCAGACAACAAACTGCAGCCAGAAAAGCGCGCGTACTTCGGCTTCACAATTTCCGAGCAAATCACCCCGTTGTTTCGTACGCACAAATGAAAGCCTTCAACGTTTAAGTGCAAAATTACTTCAAACATTATTTTAATGAGCAAAACATATTCTAAAAGCTTTTTTTGTTACTTTGTAAGATATTTTGTTTTATAAATTTCATTTGCAGGTGGCGTAGGCTGGGCTTGTGAGGTCTGGCCACCATGAAAACGCGCCGCCCTGCAAACGCGCCGTGTTTTGCATGCGGGGTCTCGCGCGGCGGCAGGAACGCGAGCGTTTGTCGCGCGCGGCGTTTTCGCGTGGGAAAAACGTTCCATGCGGTTCACACTTTATGGCGTGGGCGGCGCGTTTTCGCGAGCAGAAAACGCGCCATGCGTTTCACGCTGTAGAAGGTGCCGCGGGCGCGATATCGTCGATGCGGGCGTGAAAATATCGCCCTCGCAACGCCGATGCGCACGAATCGCGTATAAAAACGCGCCATGTGGTTCATGCTTTACCATCTGCTTTGCAATAAAGCTTGGCGAGTTAGCACAGGACCAGTATAATTGGAGATTAAAGGGAGTGGCCTTTGCCCTGCAGTGGGCGTAGATAGGCTGGTGATGGTGATGATAAAAGCTTGGCAGGAGTTCACGTGACTAACTCCGAGGTATCGAAATGGAGAGGCCATTGCAAGGGTAGCTAGCGGGAAAGGGGAAATGGACGAAAGTTCAAGATGGCTTAATGTGGGATCGGCTGTAAGCCGGTTCATTGAACAGTTTTGAGCTTGGAAGAAAGTGATCTTGCCTGGCTCAACATGTCGTTAAGGAGGAACGCTACAGAAGCGCTTCAGGAAAGCATTCAATGATAAAACTTTCTTTGCAAAGCTACTCTTCGTGAAGATTGTGGTCGACGTTTTCACTGATTTTTTTGTCTTCGTTTCAAATAAGTTAGCCATTGGTTCACCTACTCAATGATCATCATAGGTGACTCCCTTTCACATGCTGGGTGGGCGCTTCATGGAGACAGAGCCTTACCGCCCAAAAAAGCCCGAGAGTTGCCGTTGCAAGCCTAGTCCCCTGCAAATCGGAAAGCGAGTGTAGAAGTCGGAGAGGACATGTAGCATGCGATTTCGTCTTGGGAACCCGGAGGGAAACAGACATTGAGACTGGGCGATAGAAAGATTTACATAAAATGCACTCAGTACATACTTTCGCCTGCCACTGTGTTTCATTGATTATGGTTTTACGAAACGTTCTGTAGCCTACCGATCGGAATGCTACCCCGATAGTCATTTTTAAATAAAACTTTAAGTTCTTTTATGATCTGCGTTAGAACGGTGGTTTTGGGCTAGTTTCGAATTTCATGCTGTGTTGGCCCCTGCAGTAAATGCATGTACACAATCGCTCGAACACTTTTGGGGCTTGTCTTGAGGCATTTCATAGTCGCTGCTAAAAGACATCAGTGCGGCACAAACTCCTCTGCACCGAAGGCATTTTACTTGTTTAAATATTTCTGTGTGCCCAGGATCCTGCTTTTGGGTCTCCTCTCGGTTGTTTTGCTCCCCTTCCAGCAATATTTCTCAAATCTTAATGCTCGTTCTGGCTGCTCCAAAAGCCGATTTTGCTGCTCCAAAACCTACTTTTGGCTGCTCCAAAAGCTGCTCCTAAATGACTCGACCCAACAACATCACTGCAGTAGTTTAATGTTTGGCCATAAGAAGGCGGGATTTATAGTCTCCGAAAGTTCCAAACCAAAGTAAAAGTCAATAAAATACCGTGCTGGGCAATCGGTGACTAGACAGTTAAGCGTGAAGATCGCACATTTCGACGAAGTGTACACAAGCGATATATTGGTTGGGTTATATTTTTGTTTTCATGGTTTTTTACATATGATATGCACTTACGCTGTAACGTTTCCATGTCCTAACTTCGCCCGTTATGAAATATTGATGCGTATACAAGACCTCACACTGTTGGGTTTTGTTTGACAAATTATTTTACGTTCCATTTGCTCTTGTGGCTATTTTTGCCTTAATCGCGTGAGGGCGGTAGTTTAGCTAGACCTTTGAGATTTTGTAAGTTTATCTCTCGTTTTTCGTTTTGTTTTATTCTTGGTTTTTGTTTTGCTTCGACAAATATTCAACATCTCTATTTATAACGATTATTCCCGCGGCGTTACTTACAGCACATGGATTGCAGTTACCATAAATGCAATTATCAGTAAGGGCATGCCTCGTGCCCCGCGCGGTGCACGAGACAGAGCTCCCTCGCAGTGGCTCCTGCGCCGCAGAAGTGACGCCAAGCTAAACTAATCACGAGACTTTGTGTGACGTCATTGGGCATACGTCATGTTTACCTCATTTGATGTCACTTTTTTTCTGCACAAACGCGGTCTAACGACGGCTGGCATGGCGTTGAGTTGCCGGCTTGTGTGCCTAATGTTTAATGTGGGATTCCGGCCGCGGATCAAACCGCAAGCCTGACGCATCATTACGTACTTATCGCCTTGCACAGCGGCTGCCTCGCGGCGCTTTTTTCGTGTTTGTAGGATTGCTTGTAATGATTTAGTTTGGGTATTTTTCGTGAACTTGTTGGTGTAATCCTAACGCATCCTTTTTGGCACGCTGCTTTGTCCCGTTTTTTTTATGCTCTACTCCGCAACATCCCTGAAAAAATCTCAACAGAATAAACGGGGTATGGGAGAGTGGAAGTATTCCGGTGCCGTGGAAGCATGCCAATGTGACCATGATTCCAAAGCCCAACAAGCCTATCGGATTGTCCAACCTCAGACCGATTTCATTGACATCGTGGGTAGGGAAACTCATGGAGCACATGGTTCTGGATCGCCTAACCCTTCACATGGAGCACAACAAAATAAGGATTCCAGACTCCGTGTACGGTTTCCGGCCATACTTATCGACGCAAGATATTCTGCTACAGATCAAAGAGGAGGTCATTGACAACCTCAGCACGTCACACAAAAGCGCCATCCTGGCGCTTGACGTTGAAGGTGCGTTTGATAATGTATCGCACGGGGCCATACTGAAGAACTTACAAGACTCGGAATGTGGGGTGAGGGCCTGTAACTACGTTCGGGACTTCCTTTCGTCTCGGACGGTGACAGTGGTCCTTGGAAAGCTTCGGAGTGACAAATTCCATGTCCCAGCAAAGGGCACCCCACAGGGCTCAGTGATCTCGCCGTTACTTTTCAATATCGCGATGATCAACCTACCTGATGAGCTAAATGCAATCCCTGGTCTTAGACATGCAATCTACGCTGATGACCTCACATTCTGGACAGCAAAAGGGTCAACGGAAAACCAACAGGATTCCCTGCAGGAAACCGTAGACCGCACCGAGGCATACCTCAAGCAGTGTAGACATTCCGTCGCCTCAGAAAAATCGGAACTTCTGGTACTAAGAAAGAGGACGAGAGCACCAGACCCCCGCCGGAAAACGACCCTGCCGGAAGCACCAAACCCGGAAGTGAAGCTTCATGGCATCCCTATCCCAAAACTCGACACACTGCGAGTATTAGGCCTCACTCTCCAAAAGGACGGAACAGGAGCTGCTACACTCTACAAGCTGAAATGCACCATCACCCAGGTAACCCACCTGGTCAAGAGGGTTGCGAACAAAAAACATCGACTCAAGGAAGAAGATACAATTCGATTAATGCAAGCAATAATTATCAGCAGAATTACATATGGTACCCCATTATTGGGGCTAAAGAATGCCGAAAAAGAAAAACTCAACATCCTCATCAGGCAAACATACATATTTGCACAAGGTCTACCGGCGAAGACTTCGACGGAGATGCTCCTGCAACTAGGGGTACATAACACGTGGGAGGAACTTGTAGAGGCCCACATGGTTAGCCAAATTGAACGGCTGAAACTCACAGAAACAGGTCGCGCCACTTTACGCCGTCTCGGGTATGAGGTGAACTTGGATTCCCAAACCCAAAAAAGCCGCATCCCACTCTGTCTGAGGGACTACATCACGGTTCCCAGTATCCCTCGCAACATGCACCCTCTTTACCACACAGGAAGGACAAATGCCAGAGTAAAGGCACGGGAAAAAGCTTACGGTAAAGATAGCGGAACGAGGTACATCGACGCCGCAAGATATCCAAGCGCAAACCATGCAGCACACGCGATAACTGTGACCTACAGCAAAGGAAAGGAACGAAGCTCGGCAACTATCCCGACTGAAAACATTGACTCCGCGGACGAAGAAGCGATTGCTCTCGCTACTACGACGATCAAGCAAAGCCAAGCTCGGTTGATCATAATCACAGATTCTCAAACAGCCTGCAGAAATTTTCAGAAGGGTCTCATCTCCACAGTAGCGCTTAATATACTCCTGAAGCTAAAGGATCAAAAAGAAGAAGATGTACCGGACATATACATCGTGTGGACACCGGGGCACGAGTTTCTAGAGAGTAATATGGCGGCTGATGCCGCTTCCCGAGATCATTCCCACCGGGCAACAACCGCTACCCTCACCCCCATCACAGAAGTTCAAGCCACTCCCCGGCCGATGTTCCCACCTATCCCACGACGCACCAGGGACATATTAGAACATTACAGATTGAGCAGACGGAAAGATCCACCTCCTCATCCACAACTCACCAAAGAAGAAGCGACGCAGTTAAGAAGACTCCAAACTAACTCTTTCCCGCACGCCTCACAGTTGCACATGATTCATCCCAGCCTGTACAGTTACGACTGCCAATTCTGCGGCACCCCCAACACTCTCTACCATATGGTGTGGGAGTGCAAGGGTGTGAAGGAACTCCCAGAGGTCCTGGCGCCATCTACGGAGCAGTGGGAGGCCCTGGTGTCCAACGAGGTCCTGGATGACCAGCGCGGCCTGGTGATCCGGGCCAGACAAGCAGCTGAGGGCGATGGCATCCTGGACTAGGAACGCCACCCACCATGGATGGTCAACGCTACTACACTGAAGATCATCCAGCTCTCAATCTTCCATTTATAGGAATCAATAAACGTTTATTCCTCCTCCTGCTCCTCCTAGAAGTGTTTTGTCGCCGTTAAATATCATGCTAGCATCATATTCTCTTAAAGTTCGCGTGTCATCAGCTTCAGGCTCCTGCATTCGTTGTCTACTTGTGCCTGGCTACTTGCATGCCAGGACTTGTATTTTGATTCTGCGGCTCAATGATAATACATGCGGATCAGTATTTTCCAGCGCGTCGCGCCGTGGCTAACTGCTGACTATGATGATATGATAACGCGAGCGACCCAGTGTCAGCGGCGTCAGCGTGAGCACGAATCAAGTATCATCAGGTAGCGGAGGGCGTCGTCGAACGCAATCCATCCTGGCATGTAGCTTCTTCTGCAATTTTTTTTTTGCGGGCCTGCAAGAAGCCTGACTACCCCGCGGAAACAATCCTTGCACGCCGCATGCAGGGAGCGCAGCTCCACTTTGGTGGGTGGCCTGGTGAATTGGAGAGCCCAGCAGCTGCCCGTTCACGAACAGCATCTACTCAATCTATCGCTGAAACCAGCCGCTGACTGGCTGGCTTCCTGTACAAGGAGGCTCAAGCTCCAACTGTGCAAATTTGGGAAAAGTGAAGGCGATAAGATCGCCGTTTGTGCCAAGCTTGACACTTCTGTTAAATAGGAGAAGGAGATAGCCTTTATTACATTAGGAAGACGCTAGGTCAAATGGGGGAAGTGGGAGTAGAGGGTGGGGTATTCGAGGCTTGGGACATCTTGAAAATAAACCGTTCAAGTTGAAGCTGATTGGCTCCTTACGAAGGCAGAAGAGGCCACGTGGGGTGAGGAGAGCAGGCTCACGGCTCTAAACTGCTCGCGCTAGACCGCTTTCTAGAGAGTAGTGCGCAATTAAAGTCAGCGTGGAGGGTTCCAGTGTTCGAGGGTCGATGTATGAGGAGGAGGCATTTGGAGGAGGTTTGAAGTTTCTGTAACGCGTAAATTTTGGACAGTGCCAAATTAGGTGCTGGAGATTGGCGGGTGTGAGGGAGGCGCAGAAGGGACATCGAGGCGGCAGGGATGGGGTGTACCATTTACGGAATGTCTCTGGGGTTAAGCTAGCATTTGCAAAATATTTGTTCATAAACATTTCGGCTGATCTTGGGAGCGGGGGTAGAGCAGATAAAAAGCCGGTTGGAGTGAGGGTCTTGAGGCGGTCTTTTTTTTTTGTGAAGTTTGGTGCGCATAAGGTAAATAAGTTAAACTTACTGTTCACCTATATTTTTCAAGTTGGTTGCTTCGAATGCTATTGTGCTTTCTGTGAATTTTAAGCAATGAGCTGCGAATTTTAAGCAATCTGCAGGCAGCCAGTATTGAGAGCGCAGGAAACATTACGTTTTGTCTACCTTGAAATTTTCCACAGAGGGTACGTGAAACTGCTAGCCAGCAAGTTTAATGAAAGCTTCTTATCTGCTCATGTAAAGAGGTGGCAAAAGATAGATAGGATAGCCCTCCAACAGTTTATCGTCTGGCAGCGTCTCATAATTTCGTTCATAACTACCGCATGGCTTTTATTTACCTGACCTTTGTCCCAGTGCCTTCGGCCGTTTTCGACCCGGGTAGTCAACAAAACTTCATCCTGCATGTGCTCTGGTTATCTAATTTGATAGGCTAGTTCCTTGTTTGCCTTCGTGTTTTGCATGGAAGTTAACATAACTAACCACAATGCCTTCATGCCCACTCAGTCGAATGGCCAGTTACGGCGGTGGGAGCTTCTCTCTAAGACTTACAGTGGATTCACGAATTCTGATTGGCTGTGACATCACTATGACCATCCGTAGCCGCCTGCGGAATTCAACTCGACATTAATGCTTGTTTTCACAGCTGGTAAGGGGTGCTTAGTTGTCGGCTCTCTGAATGTTTGGGAGGAGAGAGAGAGAATCAACTTTTATTGAGCCCAATGAGGTATTGGCTAGTGCACGCAGGCACCGGATGGGGTGGAACCCTCTTCTCGGGTCCCATATGCGTCTAGCAGCTCCTGGCCCCTGGCTGCCAGCGCGAGCTGGATCGTCAGGTCGGGGCTAGACAACAAGGTCTCCCATCGCTCTCGGGGGTCGGGTGTGGGAATAGGGGTGGGGGGCGGGCGGATCTTAAGAGACTCGCACTCGGCTAGGACGTGTGCCAGAGTGCCTTGTCTCTCCTTGCAGAACGGGCAAGTACTCTCGTACCTGTCAGGGTACATCTTGTTTAGAAGTGTGGGATGCGCTAGCGACCCCGCCTGTATTCTTCGGATTACGGTCTGCTGTTTTCGGCTCAATTGTGGGTGAGGCCTGGGAAATCTGCATCTACGCTCTCTATACATTTCAGTTATTTCTCTATAGCTCGTGACGGGGCGCAGCTGCGCCGGCTCGTCCTCGGCCCGGACGGATAACTCTCGGGCGTGGTGGTCGGCGAGTTCGTTTCCTTCCACCTTCGAGTGAGCCGGCACCCACACGAGCTCTAAGGCTCGCCTCGGGGGCCTTCGCTTGGACAATATCGCATGTGCCGCGGGGGACACCCTCCCTTTTCGGAAGCTGGCGTACGCCTTCTTAGAGTCTGTTACTATAGTGCCGGCCCTCGGATGTGTTAGCGCGAGGGCCACGGCAACTTCCTCTGCTTCGATCGATTGGGTCGTGCGGACCGATGCGCAGGTCACCAGGGTGTCTATGGTGGTGACCGCCGCCGTAGCCTTGGTTCCGTACTTGGGAAGCGCCGCGTCCGCGTAGAGGACGTCGGGGTCCTCTTCGAGCTGGCGGGACAGCGCCCTGGCCCTTGCGGATCGCCTCCCTTCGTTTTTCCCGGGCTGCATGTTCCTGGGAAGGGGTTTGGTCTTTACGACGTCCCTCCACTCGGTAGGTAATGTCTCGGTGTCTGGTTGTGGTTCGATGCTCCAGCCCACCTTGCGCAAGACGGCCCGTCCGTGTTCGGTCTGACTTAGTCGGATTCTTTGGTTAGAGAGGTGGGCCTCCACCATTTCGTCCACCGTGTTGTGCCTACCCATGCACAGAAGTTTCTGCGTGGACGAATGCACGGGCACTCCCAGGGCGAGTTTGGTCGCCTTTCTGACCACCGTGTCCAGGGCCTCACGGTCCGCCCTCGTCAGCTGGAGGTACGGGGCAGAGTAAGTGATGCGGGACACGATGAACGCCTGCACCAATTTGAGGGCGTCGTCTTCCTTGATTCCTCGGTTCCTGTTGGTGACTCTTTTGATCATGCTCGAGATCTGCTCGGAGACGGTCTTGATCTTGTGTCTGGCCGCGGTGGCCTTGCCGTCGTCGCGCAGCAACAGGCCCAGGATGCGGACCTGCTGTGTGGGCTCGATCTTCGTGCCGTCAATCGTGACGATTACGTTCGGTGGCGGTTCCTTCTTGGGCCTACCAGGCTGCACCATCAACAGCTCCGACTTCTGCGGGGCACAGCTCAGCCCGCAGGTCGTGGCGTACTCATGGACGGTGGTCGCCGCCCTCTGCAGGGTTTCTTCCACCCAGGCTTCAGAACCCGCTCGGGACGTCCACACCGTAATGTCGTCGGCGTAGAACGCGTGGTCCACGCCTTCGATCTCTTGGAGTAACCTGGGCAGGGGCAGGAGGGCCAGGTTGAAGAGCAGCGGAGACAATACCGACCCTTGCGGAGTGCCCCTGTCTCCGAGCTCGATTGGGTCGGACCGTTCCTCTCCTATCCTTATGGTCGCCGTACGCTTGGTCAGAAAGTTCTGGACGTAGCCGTACGTCCTGCGTCCGCAGCCCGTCTTGCGGAGGTTCTCGAGCACGCTTCCGTGGGACACGTTGTCGAAGGCCCCCTTGAGGTCCAACGCAAGTATCCCGCGGGGCGAGTGTCTTGTGGCCTTCTTGAACACCAGTTCGTTTAGCTGGAGGAGGACGTCTTGGGTGCACAGGTGCTGGCGGAACCCGTACATAGTAGCCGGCATCTGGTTCGTCTCGTCCAGGAACCCTTGGAGTCTTCGGAGAACCATGCGTTCCACGACCTTGCCCACGCAAGACGTGAGCGAGATCGGGCGCATGTTCTCTATTGTCGGCGGTTTGCCCGGCTTGGGAATGAATCTCACTTCTGCTTCCTTCCATTCCGCGGGTAGTTCTGAGCGTTCCCAGGCCAGGTTGATGTGGTCCAGGAGCTCGGCCGTCGCCGCGTCGCTCATGTTGTTCAGGAGTCGGTAGGTAATGGCGTCCGTGCCGGGCGCGCTCTTTTTGTTACTCTCGTCGATGGCCGTCAGTAGTTCTGTGGTGGTAAAGGGCTCGTCCAGCTCGGGATTTTCGGGTCCCCCGTATTCCTCCGGCAGCGGGAACTGCCCGCGCTCCGTCTTAAGATACCTCGCCTTCAGGTCTTCGATGAGCCTCTTGCCGTCCCCGCCGTAGGCGTTGAGTACCTTGGTGAGGTTTCGGTTCGTGGCCGCCCTACCATTTAGCGGGTCGACCAAGTGACGCAGGAGGCACCAGGTCTTGCGTGCGGACAGCATGCCCTGCAGTCCGTCGCACGTGCTCATCCAGTTCTCCCGGCAGAGCTTGACAGCGTACTCGGAGATTTGCTTGTTCAGCGAGGCTATGCGCTTGGGCAGCTTTGTGTTCCTTCTCTGCCGTTTCCACCTCCGAGTCAGCGAGTGTCGAGCCGCCCACATGTGCGCGAGCTTGGCGTCGACGAACGGTGTCTTTGCTGTCGTGGCGACGGTCTCCGTGAACTTATCGAGCGCGGCCTTTTGTTCTCTTGCCCACTCCGCGTACGGTCTTCCACTACTCTCCTCGGCTTCGGCGGAAGATTCGGTCGCTTCTGCCCCGCACTTGCGCATGCGGTCCCAGTCGGTGATCCTCGCCGTGCCGATTTCCGCTCTGAACTTGGGTCCTCTGATCGTCACGCTCAGGATGTCGTGGTCGGATCCCAGGCTGACGTCCTCGTTGCGCCAGGTCGCGTCGAGAGTCCCCGCGAGCCACGAGAGGTCCGGGACGGTGTCCCGGTTCGTGCCGGTTCCCCTTCGGGTCGCTACCCCAGGCTCGTTGAGGAGCGCCAGTTCCAGGTCTTCCATCGTCTTTACGAGGGCCTTGCCACGTTTGGATTGAAACTTGTAACCCCATGTGGTGTGCGGGGCGTTGAAGTCTCCGAGGACCAGGAACGGCCTGTTCCCCGCCAGCTGCTTCGCCTGCCCGACCGTCTCGTCGAAATCGAGGTCCCTGCGTGACGGCCTGCAGTAGGCGCTCATCACGAACAGGTTCCCTCCGCTGCCTATGGTTCTCGTGTGTATTTCGACCAGGGTGTGTTCGCAGCCCTTCTGGGCCGTGAGGTGCTGGGTGGCCGCCACGTTGCTGCGTACCAGGATCGCCGTCCCTTCTTCCGATGGGTCCGTGTAAGTCACGTATCCCGGAATTCTGGGTCTGCCGCGGGTCTCCTGGAGCGCGATCACGTCCGGTTTCTGGTCGAGGCTCTCGATGTGTAATTGAAGTTCTGCCGATTTGTTCTTGATTCCCCTGCAGTTCCATTGGTAAAAGATCGTGGTCTCCCCCCCACGGTTGCGTCTATTGTTGTTCCTCTTCATCGTCGTCCGAGGTCACCTGGTCGCGCCTACTTGCGACCGCCCCCTTGATTTTACTGGTATTCGCGCGCTCCCTTCTCTTCCCAGAGAGGTCCGTGTACCGCATTTTTGCTTCCAAGGACGAGGTCTTGGCGGCTTGTTGGTCCAGCTTGGTGGATAAGTCCTCCATCCTGCTCTCAATCTCGACCATTTCGTGCTTCAGGCTTCCCACTTTGGACCCTAGGAGCTCCAGCTTCGTTTGCATGTCGTTCTGCTGTTGGGTTAGTTGGTTAACGGCCGCGAGGACCGCCGCCAGGCCATCCTGTAGCTGTTGCATCTGACTAGGCTCTAGCGACGCCCCCTCCGGCTTCGAGGTCTCGGCGTCCATTTTCTCGTGACGGGGCAACAACGACGTTGACGGTTCCGCCTCCCCATCGGGTAGAGGTGCGGGGTCCCGCCGTGGCACCTTGCGTTTCGTGTTGGCGTCCCCGGACGCTTCGTTTGATATAACTGCCCCAGCGAGCCTTCCGCTAGCTAGCGCATCCATTTTCTCCATTAACGCCCTGATCTGCAGGTGCTGTTGGTGGATTTGAGCGTTCTGCTTTTCGATTAGCTTTTTCAGATCCGCGCATTCGCTACATTCAGCGGTTGGAACGCTTTGGTTAGAGGGAGGAGGAGGGGAGGAAGGGGGACTGAGAGGAGGGAACTCCTTCTCGCATGCGAGAGCGACGGAAGACCTGTCGGTCCAGCCCACCTGTTTTTCGGCGTTCCTCCGTCGAAGGGACCCGGCCCGGGACTTGGACCTCGATCTCGAACGGGACCCGCGTCTGCGGCTGCTGCTCCGGCCACCCTTGGCAACGCCCGACGTTGGCGCACGGCGGCGACCCGAGGGGCCACCCGATGGAGTCCGGCCCGTGCTCCTTGGGCCGCGGGACGTGGAGCGTCGTCGGCTCTGGTGGCCCCCATTGCGGGCCGGTGTTGCCGATCGGCAGCGAGGGCTGTTGCTGCGTTGGGGTCGCCCTGTAGGACCACTGCGTTCTTGACTTTTTTCGGCTTCGGCCCGTCGGCGTTCCCAGCGCCGGCGCCGAACCACGTAGGGTGTCTTGAAACGGGCTTTGCAGGCCCGATCTGCGGTGAGGTGGTTGCCCCCGCAGAGACCGCACTTTGGGTTGCAGGCGTGTTTAGAGTCCGGGTTGGCGACGCCGCACCCCCGGCAGATTCTGTTTTGGGGATTGGGGCACACATCCATCCGATGACCGACGCGGCCGCACTGGTAACAGATGTCAATCTGTTTGCGGTACAGCGAGCACTCGACCAGGAGGTTCCCATACCGGACGTAGTTGGGGACCTTGGGCCCCGCGAAGGCGATGACGACGGACGTGGTCTTGCCTATCCGGCTCGCCTGGAGGGCCGACGGGTTGTGCTCGTGGACCACGAGTTCTTGGATTTCTCGGGCGGTGTCCGTCAGCGGAACGCCCCGTATCACTCCCTTGACCGTACCGTTAGGCGCCGACTCGTAAGCGCTCACATCGTGGGACGTCCCGTTGATGACGATGCGTTCCACCAGGGCGTACTTGTCGGCGTTCTCTCTCTTTGGCGTGCTTACGATGACGATGTTCTGTTGGCGATTCGGGCATACCACGTCATCCTTTGCCGCGACCCCGCCGACTTGCGCCGCCGCGGTGATGGCTCGACTGATCTCCACGCGGGACACCTCGCAGACTTGGAGGCCACCCCGGGGTCTCATGACGATCTTTATGTCATCGCGAGGGAGGTCCGGCATGCGGGCGGCCCGCAGCAGCCTCCCCTTGTTCAAACTTCCCGCCTTGTGGTGACGTGGGTCTCCGCCGCTAGCGCCTCCTGGAGCGCCGCTATCTTGGGTTCCACGTCGACCGTCGCCGTTGGCGGGTCCGCCGCCATCTTGGCATCCTTGGTGAGGTAGCGTTAGGCTTAGCCTGCCGTTCTTTTTCTGCTTGAGCTTTTCACCGGCGGTTTTCCACCCCAGCGCTTTCGAGACTTGTTCTGGTAAAATCTCTTCGCCTTCAACTTCGACTCTCATGGCGGTCGCCATTTTAGGTCAGCGGCCGCTTAGCTGATGAGCGACGGCGTCGTTTAACACAAGCAATTAGCCGCGAGACGTCGCGGCACGGTCCCAGGCCTAGCGACTACCGCGGCCGAGGCCGGGTGCTCATTAGGCTTAACGACGGGTGCCTATGGAGGATCCACAAAAGGGGCTCAAATTGTTGGAGAAATGGTCCCCTACCTCGGCCTCCGGTGTTCCGATGGTCCTTGAGACTTCAGAAAGCCGTACGATGCATTTTCGGCGGGGTACGAGTTGATAAGCCGACGCAATTAGCACAAAAAGACGAGCCGATGCGAAGCACGCCCGCACAACTCGGCAGCCGGTGGCGCCCCCCCTTGGGAGGAGATGAACACTAAAATTTTTTCCATTGTAAGGAGATATTTCATGTTCTCTTGATTTTTTACTCAGCGCTGTGTAAAAAAATTGTTCCGGCTAATGGCTTAAGTGAATAAGCCTAATCGTAGGGGCCATAATACAGGATCCCATATTACGTTTTCAACGATGCATATCCCAGCAAATCCTAACTGTTAGAAAGCACATTATCGGGTGGTGTATAGATAACTTTTGTTATGTGCCCATTATTTAGAAAATAGAGGCATTAAAACGGTTTTTAAGCTAACAAGCCTGAGAAATAGTTTATGAAGCCCATAAACGAGGAAATGGTTCTTGTACAGGTTGACATTACCCTCTCCCAAAAGTACTTCTCAATACCTTGTTGACTAACTGGACCAAGGACACCTGTGTAGATGTGAATGTCTTTGTAAGTGTTTGTGAATATTGCAGTACAGCCGAAAGGTATATGCATCATGGATGGCCTCAACAATAAAATGACTCTAATGAACGTACTTCTGCTTTGGTATCAATGGGCAGCACGTGGTCATTGAGAAGTGCTTCACTGTTGACAATTTTGTTACACAAAAACAGGCTACGTTCCGGCACTCTAGCAAACCTTCATGAAAAAACACAGAAAAGAAATTGAACAAAAAAGCTGTGAACACATAAACACTGTGTTCTTCACAGCCCCTTTCCTTGTATTTCAATACAGTTTATTACCTCTGTTTTTCCTCCAAATTATCTCTACCAGCTTCACACATTAAGCCAGAAACCAAACACGGTGTTTGTCAATGACAAGTGATCCTACCAAACTTCCGTGGCTGTGAAAAATATCAGTGAGTAGTTCTACTTTCCCTGAACAGTCTGTGGTGTGAAGTGCCTTTTCCAAACAAACACCAGGGTTTTTCTGCACGATACACAGCATTGAAAAATTCCAAATAAGCAAGTGATACCTTCTAGCACTGCACTGAGGTCCTGCAGGAAAGCCAAACCCCCAAGTGATCCTTTTGCTTGAGCTCAAAGCTCTGCAGAGAAGCCGATAAAAGATTCCCTTCTTGCTGACATCAAAGCTCTGCTGGAAAGTAAAGCATGTTTCTTCTGTCAGTGCAAATTTGCTGTAAGACCGGCATGCGTATGTATTGCAGTAAGGCACTTGTTGTTTATATGTCATTCACAGCAAGATATATGAGCCAGGCTGGCTGGGTAACGAACGCCTTCAGTGAGGTTACAACGAAATGTGTTATGTAAAATGACAGACTACTGTTTCCTATAAATATCAATAAAAGGTTTCAAATGGCTCTGGCACTAGTTAAGTGGCCTGTTGAAAATCATTGGCGAAAACTAATCATAAGCAACATTTCATACCGCTGCAATTGTGTGAAATAGCAAAAGAATGGTTAGGGCCCTAAATCCAGCAGGCATATGCTCCGGCTGGGAGCGTATGTTTGTAGAGCAGAACAACAAAAAAGACATGGAAAAAAATGGTGAGCTAAGTTGCGATACCACCAAAATAGTGGTAGACAGAATACTTACAAAAATGTAGAAATAGTTTAGATACCCCGCAATAATACGGGGAACTTTACTTGCCCTGGTTTTAAGTTCCTTAGTACCATGCTTAATCTACCCCACTTAACACCATTGAGGAATGTTACGGCTGCGTGAACACAGCGGCTTTTAAGGTATAACACAGAGTTTTATTCGAACAGAGGTAAACAGGCTATTGCATAAGCAGTTCATTTATACTTGAATTAGAAAAAGCAGGGTTTTAAAAGCGAAGCTCGGAAGCATGCAAAATGAAAGGAATGAATGGCAAGTTGATGTTGTTACTAATAAAACATTTCGACCACCTTGACAGAAACAAACCCCTTGCATAGAAGGAGTGTGTGTAACCGTAAGATTTTTTTATTATAGGGACCGGGCAGCTGGACGGGTGGCGCCACCACTCGGCGCTCCCCTCGTCAGTGGAATGAGCCGGTGCATTGGACTACACAGCCTCCCGTTGTTTTTGTCGTGTTTGCTTCGGTACTTTGTATGTTTTGGTGGCGTTGTGAGCAGACATGTGAGATGAAACGAAGTCTAAACAGATGTGTTGGGTTCTTAGATGCAGTAAGGACTACGTAAACTTGTCGGACGCGTCTAAAGTTGAGTATCGGCTGCAATGGCATGAGCGCTTTTTGCAGCGATCTGCGCTTGGCTCCACCCGTTCTGAGTACGAATAAGACTACTATTAGTACTATATTCTTCTTAAATGCACAAACGGCTACGCAAACTTATTGGATGCTTGTAAGGTTGGGGAAGCGCTACATTGACACGAGCGCTTTTTGCAGCGCTCTGCGCCTGGCTCCGCGCGATCTGAGTAGGAATAAAACTATTAGCAATATTAGAATTCATTTCAACCACTTTAAATTATCTTCACTGGTTTCAATTACTACGGTTTCCACGCCAGCCTTAGCGCTGGGATACCTCGATACGTGTGTTTTAAATAGAAAGGCACCTGCATACGAGATGGATTACGGTGTAGCCGTAGAAATGTTGCGGTAGTATACACTTTCTGTAACCGTGAGCTTTGTACCTTCGGTTTTGGTGAGCGACACTGTGACAGCATGGGAGCCTGAAAGCCGAAGTGGCAATCCCACGTTTGTGGTGGTCATTTTATCAAGAGCCAACGTTATTCACCAACTCAACAGCTCAAGCTACAAACCATCCCTCCTTCCCTTCCCGTGTCACCACCTGCGTAGAATAAAGGCTGGCACCGATAGTTTAAAAATGTGGCAGTGTTGACGTCAGCCGGTGTTTTTTAATGCTTAAGTATTCTTTACAGAGTACCTAAAAAATCGTGTAATGCCTGGTGAAGACAACAAAAACGCGCGATTAGTTGCCTCAAATATGGGTGCATGAGTCCGAGTCCTCCACCACAGACACATTTCCGACACGCTGGAAAAATTTTAGATTTGGAGAGGGGGCATGGAAGTTCAAAATTAAACAGCAAAATCATCTCTCCCTCCGTCTAATGATTATGATGGTTGAACACAAAGCTCTCTTCATGCGAAATTGAATGGGAAATGGTGAAAGTCAAAGACGCTGCGATCAAAAGACCAAACTGCGTGCTGGTCAAATTCGACGCTTAACTAGTCAAAGTTTAAATACGGAAGGCAACCAAGGAAACCCATGCGATAGAGCTTTGCGATAAATCATCATCGTCGTTAGACAGAGGTGTGCATGATTTTTCAAGAGTAGGTGGCAGCTTGTAAACCGACCGCAGCATTCAATTGTGAAGCTGACTACAGGTTTCTGGCACCCTCCTGTCTTGCGTCCTTCAGCCACGCAGGAATTGGTTTTTGAAAAACCATTTACCAGCTAGCCAGCAACCATTGCAATTTTTGTACAGCAATGCTTCTCCACGACAAGCAATAAGTTCTACTATCATGCGGTATTTATTCTGTAAACAATTCCCGATAAACTTTACTAAGAGCATTTCTGTGAAATTAAACACGTTTCAGTTATATTTAATGAAGTCACGGAAGCGTCATCCCCCACAATTTCGGTTTTGAGGTAAATCTTAGAAAGTACCCCCCAACTTTGTCTTTGCTTGTGCACGACGCCGATTCGTCATCAACAGCCAAAGGCCAGCGCCGCAGCGTTCCTGGATCGGTTGCATACACCGGCTTTGTGGAAGCATTTAGCTTTAATATACTCCTCGATATGCGAAACTGCATGCAGGCATGAAAAAATTGCATGAAGCAACGAACTTTCACTTTCAGCTTGAATACCAGTTTGGCGCATTGAGCGTCGTCTGCTATTTGTAAATACTGAGTATGGGCGTAAATAACGCACATGACATGCCTCGTAAACGTCACATCGACACTCAAGATTTACCGATCTGAAAAATATACGTGGGATTACGTACGCTTTGCAAGCCGCACCGCAGAAAAACGACAGAAATCCATGCACAACTACGCTGCGCTGACCGCCACCGGCATTCCACTGACGAGCGGTTCGCCACGGGTGGCGCTGTTCGCTGAAACGACGGTGGTGCCATACAACGGCCGTCCGGTCCCTATAAAACATTTGTGAGTGCACTGTACACGTTAGAAGGTATTTTGACACCAAAGCTGAGGACTGTGAGCCACTAGCGCTCTTTTCTGCTGTTTTGATGATCACGGGATGTTTGTTCAAAAACTACCCTCTCTTCTTGTTTTGGCCGCCATCTTTCTTAGACTGCATTCATGTGATGCTGCGGGAGCTAGCAAACATGATGACCAACGATAGGCCGGGTTACCTCAGGCTCGCACAATTGCTGGAGAGGCTAGAATGTTTTCAGGACCCCAACTGGGAGCTTTGACTTTTTGCAAAAAAAAAACAAACATCTAGACAAACCTTCGAGAACAGGCCCAAATCACAAAAATGAGTATTTTGTGCCCAAACTGGCCATCTAGAGCTAACTAGTTGATCCACATACGTTGAATGTCTTGCTTAAAATCAATCACTGAAAACCTACGCTTCAAACCTTTTTAATACTTACCAGAGACTTACTGCATTGGCTATCGCATGGCATTGCGTCGGTGGGCTACGGGTTGCCACCTATGGAGCCTGTTAGTTGCGTTTTGAGTGTCCAGTTCCACTGTATAATTTTTTGGAGACATGCACTGCCCTTGAGTGTAGCACCGTGGATTCCTTGGAATTTATGTTGGCCATGGGAAATCATAGTGAATCGTTACAAGCCACCGAAGATGGCTGCAAGTGGCCATTCATTTGTTTAGTAACCACTGTATAGTGGCACAGTAATCAGGCTGTCAAAGGGGCCACGAAGAAAACATACAAGGTTGTTTTAATAAAAAGACTTTTTGCCGAATAACAAATGACCAATTATATGGCAAACGCCAAGCAAGCACGGTATTGATGATGATGGTTGGTGTTTTATGGCGCAAGGCCAACGAGGGCAAAGAGCGCCAAAGAAGAAGTTATTGAGTTTTCATCACACCGTAAGTACTAAAACATGTAACTAAAAGTAAAGGTGATGCAAAACAAAAGACAATGGAGATGGCTGGTGTATAGGGCCAGGGTGATTACACATGATATGACAAGAGCTGCAGAAAGTTTACCTCAGCTAAAAACTTAAAAACACGTTGACGAGAGAACATTGGTTCGTCGGCTAAAAAGTATGATGGGTGCAAAGGAATGTGTTGTCTGTATAATTCAGGGAAATGTTTGTGTCGTGTTGTGTCAAGTGCCTTGCATGTGATTAGTATGTGGACTACGGATAGGCCCTTTCCACACCTGCTACACGTGGGTCCTGAAGTTCCAGTGAGCAGGTGGGAGTGCGTCGCATGTGTGTGGCCTATCCGCAGCCTAGCCAGGGCGATTTCAGTGTATCTGTTGTGTGAGTCAGTTATGTAGCGTCCAAGTTGTGGTTTTATTATGTGTAGTTTGTTGTCTGTTTGTTGACTCCAGTGTAATTGCCATGTGCTACGAAGCTGTCGTCTGATGTGTGTCTTTAGGTCGGTGTAAGGTACTGTTGTAACGTCAACTGTAGTCATGAGAGCAGCATCACCAGCCATTTGGTCGGCGGCCTCATTGCCAGGGATTCCACAATGCCCTGGTACCCAGCATATAGTTATTTCAAGATTTGAGGCATATGCAGACATTAGTACCTTGAAAAGAGCATTTATGACATAGTTTTTAGATGACCTTCCTAATGACAGTGCCTGTACAACGCTTTGAGAGTCTGTGTACACAATGGACTTGGAAATTTTATGTTTGATGATGTGGTTTGTAACGAGTAAAATGCCATATGCTTCTGCCGTGTAAATACTGTTATGAAAATTCATTGTTTTGCTTACTCTAAAATTTGGTCCGTGCGCTGCACAAGATACCGTAGAACCAGTTTTCGACGCGTCGCTATAGAATTCTGCGCACCTGTACTTGTCCTGCAGGAACAGGAAGTGCTGCAGAATTGCATTCTTGGGTACCCTATTTTTTTCTACAAGAGTGAATGACAGGTCGCATTATACAGGACGGAGATGCCATGGTGCGATGAAATTTTGAATGGGTGTCTTGTGCGTGTCTGAAAGAGGGACCGTGAGTGCAGAAGCCTCCTCCCTAACTCTGAGAGAGAAAGGTAAGGAAACGGATGGCCTGTTTAAAAAGAGTTGCAAGTTTGATGTATTGTTCATGATGGGATTAAAAGGATGGTTGGTAAGGGACACAATCTTAGATGCATACAGCAGGTCAACATACTCCCGCTGATGCCCTAGACACCACTTGTCGCACTCGACATAAAGGCTTTCGACAGGACTAGTGCGGAAAGCGCCGCATGAGAGGCGAAGGCCAAGATGCAGCACTGGGTCGAGCATTCTCAGTGCGGTCTTTGTCGCCGACCCATACACAACACTGCCGTAGTCGAGCCGGGACCCCACCAACGCTGTGTACAGGCGCAGCAGGAGTTGTTTGTCGGCCCCATAAGATTGATGTGAGAGAACCTTAAGAATATTCATTGCCTTTAGGCATTTACATTTGAGCTGTTTGACATGAGGAATGAATGTAAGTTTTTCATCGAATAAAATGCCTAAAAACTTGTGCTCCTTGTTCACAGGAATTGGCACATTCGCAAGAGTGATGTCTGGGTCCGGGTGGACCCCACGCTTCCTGGAGAATACAACACAAGAGCTCTTTCCGGGATTAATTTTAAAACCATTCTTGTCTGCCCACCCGGCAAGCTTCTTGACGCCGAGCTGGACTTGACGTTCGCAGATGGACATATTACATGATTTAAAAGATGTCTGCACGTCATCTACATACATGGAGTAAGAAATTGTAGGCGGCAGTGCCTTTCCAAGGGAGTTCATTTTTACTATGAAGAGAGTGCAGCTTAGAACTCCGCCTTGCGGCACGCCATTTTCTTGCACGTGTACCTTTGACAGTGCAGAACCAACTCTGACGCGAAAGGTTCTTTCCGACAAATAGCTAGCAAGGGTGTTAAACATATTACCAGAAACACCGAATGACTTCAGGTCAGTAAGGATCCCATAACGCCAAGCGGTGTCATAGGCCTTTTCTAGGTCGAAAAACACAGTTAAACAGAACTGTTTATGCACGAAGGCATCCTTAATATACGACTCTAGTGCCACAAGTTGATCATTCGTGGATCGCCCCGCCCTTAAGCCTGCCTGGCAGCTCTCGAGAAGGCCGTTATACTCCAAAAAGTACACGAGCCTCCGGTTTATCATCTTCTCGAGAAGCTTGCACAGGCAGCTGGTCAGGGCAATGGGTCGATAGCTAGCGGGAGAAGAAGGGTCCTTCCCTTCTTTCAGGAATGCTACAACTATGGCATCCCTCCAAGACTTTGGAATGTGCCCCGAAAGCCATATCTTGTTGAAAAGGTGAAGAAGTGTTACAAGAGTGTCTGTGTGTAAGTTCTGTATCATTGTATATGTAATGTTGTCTGGGCCTGGAGCTGAGGGTTTACACGTGCTCAGAGCAGCCCTCAGCTCATGTAGTGAAAACAGGGAGTTGTACGAAGTCTGTGATTTGTTGTTGTCGTGTAGGGACTTCTTTTCACAAGAGGCTTTATGTTTCAGGAAAGTGTTCGTGTAGTGTGCTGAACTGGACACGTGTTGGGAGTGTTGTGCGAGTGTGTCAGCCTGGTCTTCCAGAGTGTCCCCTGTTGTACTGACCAGGGGTAGGCTGTGTGTCTGTTGTCCTTTGAGTTTGCGTATACGTGTCCATACTTTCCGTGTGTCTGTGTAGGAGTTTATTGATGTTATGAATGTACGCCAACTCTCTCGTTTTGCCTCACGGCGCACACGTTTTCCTAATGCCTTGGCCCGTTTGAACAAGAGGAGGTTTCCCGACGTGGGGTACCGACGGAGGATACCCCACGCCTTGTTCTGGGCCTCTCGCGCCCGCCTACAGTCCTCATTCCACCACGGCCTCCGCTGGTTCCGCGGGGCACCAGAGACGTGGGGAATGGACTTTTCGGCGGCGTCGAGGATGTGCGCCGTGAGGAGTTGGGTAGCTTCTTCAACGTGTAGGTTTCCTATGGATGTGTGGTGTAGTTTGGATGTCTCTGTAAATGTATTCCAGTTAGCTCGTGCTTCATTGAACCTATTATGGGAAGATGAACTGCTTGGGCCTTTATCTATATATGTAAGTGAGGTGGGGAAGTGGTCACTGCCATATGGGTCAGTTCCCACACCCCACTCGAGAAGAGGAAAGAGAACTGCGGAGCCAATCGCCAAGTCAAGACATGAGTATGTGTTGTGTCCTATGTTATGGTATGTAGGCTGTTTACTGTTGAAAAGGCATGCTCCTGAAGATGTAAGGAATTTCTCTATGAGGCGACCTCGGGCATCCGTGCGAGAAGAGCCCCAAAGAGTGTTGTGAGCATTAAGGTCGCCTGTCAGGATGTATGGTTCGGGCTGCTGGTCAACCAGCGCCTCGAAGTCAGAGCTTAAAAGTGAAACATCAGGAGGAATGTATATGGAGCATACCGTTATCAACCTATTAAATATTATCGTTCGAATTGTCACAGCCTCCAGGATAGTGTTCAAGGTGACAGGGTGGCATGCTAAGGATTTGCGGGCGATTATGGCCACACCGCCAGAAGAGTGTGTGCAGCCAACCCTGTCCTTTCTGTATACCAGGTAACTATTCAAGAAATTTGTGTTCTTGGAATTCAGATGTGTTTCCTGGACACACATTAAACTTGGCTGATTGGCATGCAGAATCTCATACACGTCGTCAAGATTATTTAGAAGGCCTCTGCAGTTCCATTGAACGACATTTTCTCTTCCCATTATGATGTATTAGAGCTACTGGGGTGTGACTGTTTATGTAGGGTCTTTCGGGGCTTGGACTCTTGGACGGGTTTTCTTTACCTCATCTGGAGGTTTAGATGGAGGGACCCGCTCCTTCCGCTGCGAAGCAGACAGGAAGGGTCCCACATCCAAGTCATCATCTGATTTGGAAGGGGTACCCGGCGTACCGGACCCCCCGGACCTGGCACCCTTTGCGGTGCCCTTCGTTTTGGCCGCGACCGCCGAGGGCGTCAGGAGAGCCCCGGGTGGCACAGGCGGTGCGGAGGAGGTGGGAAACGCTGCGGTTTCCTCCAGCTCCATATCCTCCGGGCCCTCGCATGTGCTTTGGGCCGGTGGAGAGGAGGAAACAGAGGGTGCAGCAGCATCCCCAATGGACGTGGATGCCACCACAGCCGCTGCTGACTTAGCAGGCGGTGCGGTGGCGGGTTGGGCCACCAGAGGCAACCCAGGGGGGGGCGGGAGCGGGACCAAGTCCGACTCGCGGTACTGGGTCCCCGCCGAAACCAGACGCCGCTCCGCCCCCCGGCGAGCTGCGTCGGCGTACCTCCCCAGAGGGAAAGAGGCGAACCTCTTCCGCGCCTCTGGGAAGGTGATGTTTTCGTTGACTTTCAAGGCAATTATCTGTTTTTCCTGTTTGAACTTTTCACAGCTCCTAGAATAGGCAGCGTGTGGTCCCTGGCAGTTGGCACAGGTGAAGTTCTCGGATTTACAATTGTCAGTTTGATGATCATGTGCTGCACATTTTGCGCACGTGAATTTACCACGACAAGACGTTGTGCCGTGCCCAAACCGCTGACACTTGAAACAGCGGCGTGGGTTCGGCACGTAGGGTCGGATTGGACATCTCAAGAAACCTGCGTTGACCGACTCAGGAAGGTTAGAGCGGTCAAGTGTCAAGATTATGTGCTTGGTTGGAATTATTTCATCATTTCGACGTATGGTGATTCGCCTCACCGCTGTCACGCCCTGATCTCGGAGGCCCTCGAGCAGATCTGCTTCAGTCTCATTCATTAGATCCCGATCAGAGATCACGCCCTGGCAGCTATTGAGGCTGCGATGGGGCGTGATCTTGATGTCAACATCTACCATGCGCGTTTGCTTGAGGAGGTTGGAGGATTGTTGTTTGTTCTCTACTTCTATCAAAACTTCTCCCGTTGTGAGTTTCTTAGCCTTGTACGACTTTCCGATAAGGCTTTCAAGAAACTTGGATATTAGAAACACAGACTGGGAAGTGATGGGCTTTGCCTTGTCAACAGATTCCATGATCAAAAACCGCGAGAAATTATCAGGCTTTGGGAGAGAGATCGATTGCAAAGGAGGAAAAGAAACTTCGGTGCGGCCCCTTTTCGGGGGCCGATCACGTTTTGGGGGGGGTTTGGAAAATGCCATGTGATACATTGGAAAGCAGGGAGACGGGGGTACTCTTCCTTTGACCTTACCCTGGTAGTCAAAGAGGTCCCGGAGCTCCCTGCCTGGTAGACAGGCAGGGAGCCCATCGGCCGGAGCTTGACCAAGGCTCCGACGGCCACCGTTTACGGCTTCTACCCTTCACCTTTAAACACCTCGCCACGGTTGGACACGGCTTATGTTGGGAGCTCGGGGTCCGCGGTGTCGCCAGTACCGTCACCAAGATTGCTCAAGGTGCCCCGTGCGGGGCAAGCACGGTATTGCAGAAAATGTGTAAAGCAGTGGGAGCTCCATAGACTTTCCAGCCATTTCTCTATGACATCACAGAATCTTCTGTGCAACTGATAGAAAAACGAAAACGCCCCCCATGTGTACGAGATTTCAGCGCAAGTTAAAAATCCCCAGGTTGTCAAAATTAACCCGGAGCCCTTCATAACGGCGCGCCTCATCACATGTGTAGCTTCGGCGCGTTAAACCTTCCTGTCAATCAATCAATCAATCAATCAATCAATCAATCAATCAATCAATCAATCAAAAGATGGCGACTTTGCAACGGTGAATGCAAAACTGTTAACAGTGTTCCGTGACGCTGCACTGCCATCTCTCGCGTTGGTAAGTAGCATTACTGCTCAATGCTCTAAATTATCTTGAAATCATTTAAGACAGCATTTCAAGTGCGTGTAGATGTGAGCGAGGTATGCTGGACAGGTCGTCGACTTAGCTATAGCATACTAATGGCGCAAGTCTGACGGTAGCCTGACGGTAGATAGAAAGATTGCACTCGACAGGCTGTCTGTACGGCAATTTCACGACTCCTGACGTTGTTGCCGAGCTTCACGAGTACGGCACGCATATGACGACGCGCGCCTTAGATTTCACGTAGAGTGTATAGAGGCATAGAATTCACATATACGTGGAAATTGAAAATTGGAGGTGAAATGCGCGCCTGTGGCTTCGCAGGGAATTATCAACTCTCGGTGTAGGTGGGGGGGGGGGATTTCACAACGCCTATGTGGCCCCAGCCCGTTTTGCGGTGTGAACGTCAACTGACGTTTCTGCGCACAACTGGGTGCGAAGCCCGTCGACAGACCTTGTCGATGGCATTTTAAAAGCTGGAATATTCATACATTTTACTTTTATTTTGCTTTTCTTGAATGTGTGCCACTGCAGGCCGATGGGGATCTCAATTCATGACCGCCTTTAGGCATAGCAGTGTGCAAACAAATGAGAGAGTGGTTCTTTTTCCCTGACTTGAACCCTTGTTAAACACGGGCACCTTAACGGCCGTTACGAGAACGGCAGTTGGCCTTAAAGGAAGTTAGGCGGAGTTACATGGCAGCGCGAGCGCCATTGGAAATCCAGTAGCGATCACTGGACCAACAGAGGTCACCAGTCTCTGTACCGTCGACACATGGGCAAAATGGCTGCGCCCAGCAACGTGTCCCCACTGCAGGCGAGCACGCTGCCACAAAAACCCTTCGTGTGGACACCGTTCCTGACGCATTTGCAAATTAACTTGTGGTAGGACCGCGGTGCTGTGGTTAGTTCAAGCGATGGAGTGTCAATTAGGACGCTTCACCACATCAGAACTTCAACAAGAGCACCCATTTGCAACACCATGAATCGGATTTGTTCGGGTAAATGTTATGCAGTAGTGCTACAAAAAATGGTTGCGACAAGTGAAAGAAATACACTGTGTAACATGCAGTGCAGAAAATAATTAGAGAAGAAATTTATGTGTTCGCGAGGTAGCATATCAAGAGGAACGTGATAAATCACCCAAAGGGAACTGAACATGGGAAGTGCCGTGTGAGCACAGCCACCACCGTTCCGTTCCCATGGCTGTTATGGCATTCAACTGCCATTTGCGTTAACGGCCGTTGCAAGTGCCCATGTAGCAGGGGTACAAAAGCTATGGCTCATTTACCGTTGAGTATTGCTGCAATGGCGGTGCACCAGCATCACAGGCAATTTTTTATTCGGATTTTAATGGGCTACCTTGTCATTACGGAGGCGTTTTGGTTGCCTGTGGCAAACTTGTGAAGGGGCGAAATTCAGCCTGAGGGGTGCATGTTGGTTGCCAGAAATGGCTGCCCGCTACGTTTGTAAACAATAGCGCTGCTATCAGTGGCTTGTCATTTTAGACCCTTGCGGTGGCAGCGCTGACGTTGATAAATAGTGATGCATGTGCGACATAGGCAGGAGCATGATGTTCAGTTATGCAGTCAAAGCCGTGGCGCTGCTGATTTTATTGGTCAGTGCACTCCCACGATAGCCTTCCAATAGTGCGCGATGTAAAAAGCAGGTTTATTGCGACCAGCAATTTTATGTTTGTTCATAGTAAATCTGCTATTGTGGAAAGTGAGAGCTTGTTTTTTATATTTTTGTTCTGCAGGCCGCTCCACAATGATCAATGCAGACATTCTTCAGGCTACGTATGAAAACGGTGGCAAAATATCCATGATCTGGGTTCTTTTATTTTTTATAATTGTTCAACGGCGTGCTTTTAGCGATTATCTAGCATGAATGCAATACGTGTCCTAAAATTGCTTGTATCAACACTTGCTCCGAAAGCTGGATTTGCTGCTCCGAAGCGCATTTTTGCCTGCTCCAAAAGCTGTTCCAAAGCAGCTAAGCTGGTAGCATCACTGCACAGACCACCAGGCACGCGTGACGGTGCTCGGTGCCAAGTCACATGGCATGCCAGACTGCTGGCATACAACTACAGAATAGAAGAAGGGCACTGAAAACACTGTCTACCGCAGGACAAGTATGGAGCCCGTCCGGAGCCGGAAGATGCTGTTTGCTTTGTCTCTTCATGTTTAACTCACGAGGAATTCGTAACCGCTACTGCGCAGGATTCTGTACTTTGCCAAGTTATGCAGTGGACAACGTCCAGGTGGCTATGAGCCAAAACGCTTCCTCCAGAAGCGATGCCTTTCTACAGGGTTCGGGACGAACTGTCAGTGATGAATGACGTGCTGCTTCGAGGGGAACAGTTCGTGGTACCTTCTTTGATGGTGAGCAGACTTCTGGATATCACCCAAGAATCACACCCGCGCATACGCACGTACAAAGCAATGGCTCCGAGAAAAATACTGGTGGCCTGGCATGAGCAAGCACGTCGAACAGTCAATCAAGTCTTGTGCCTTTTGTCAGTCTGTTGACAAATCGTCAAAGCCAGTTGTTCCGCTAATGAAGCCGGTACCATTTCCTTCAGCACGGTGGGAGAAGATGGGCATCGACATCGCTGGTCCTATCGCAAGGGCTCCTCAGGACTGTCGTTTTCCCATTACATTACACTACTTCAGCAAATGGGCAGATGTATGGTTCAACTCTTAACGTGTCTTCAGCGACGACCATGTCCTTTTTGCGGAGTATATTTAGCGGTGTAGGCTATGCGAAGGAGATAGTGAGTGACCATGGGCCACAATTTACATCCGTCGAGTTTAAAGAATTCTTGCGCGATAGAGGTATCCACGACACTTTCACTGCAGTCTATCATCAACAATCAAATGGACAAGTGGAACGGTTTAATCGTGTGTTAAAGGACTACGTTCAGGCGTGTTGGAGGAACACCGCCCACTAAAGGAGGCTGTTACGGAGTACCATTAGATCTACTGCTGCACCCCGCATGCAACTACGGACCAGAAACCTGCTGTTCTACACGGCCGTCTCCCAAGGACCACGCTGGATCTGCCTGCAGGACCGACTGGAAGTATTCCCGAGGTGGAAGGAGTGGAGCTTCAAGCCGTCAAGCGAAGGGTAACTCGGAAACAGCTTGCAAGCAATTACTATACGGATCGACGCCGTGCAACCAAACATTCTTCATTGAGTGCAGTACAAGCAGTTCGGATTAAGCGACCGGGACATGTGCCAAAGGGTTTCCCATCATATTCACCTCCATTCACCGTTGTACGGCGCCAACGTGAGGACACGTACAAGCTGAGCGACGGTCGCGTTTGGAATTGTGAGCGGCTGATTCCATACACTGGAGCCTGGAATCCTGCGACAGATGCAACCTGCGTTTCCCCTGGGACTTCCGGCTCTACAGCGGCACAGTCCCCGAGTCCCCAGATGTTCCAGCCACTTACTATCCCGGCCAGCACTGACAGAACGGCAGTTCCAACTTCAACTGCAAGTGCTGGTGTGCCGAATGTTGATGTCACGGACATGAGTGTACCAAGGAATGTTTTGGGTGGGACTGAGAGAAGGGCTGAAAGTGAGGCTCCACGGCAATCCACCAGAGACCAACGCAAGCCTGCGTGGCTTGCCCAATATTACTTACAAAACATTACAGTGACGGTGTGCTGCCCCTTTTTGGGAGGAAGGGATGTTGTGTTGTGTAATGTGTAATGTAATGTATAATGAGTGCACAGTAAACCAGTGCGGACTTGCTTTTCAGGTTCTCCGACAACAGCGTGTTTCTACAGTGAAGTACAGCGGAACGGCAGAGACAGTGGATGACAGCCGAAGCTGAGTATTTACCTGCATGGTTCTTTTTCGTTTTGTGGGGTTTTTCAGCTGAGATGACGCGTAGAAAGCTGGTACAGTGTGGTAGCTGTCCGCGGCAAGTAGACGCAGAGGAGCTTCAGTGGAATGGCGGTGAGGCAGAC
Organism: Haemaphysalis longicornis; assembly: GCF_048455015.1. Lineage (NCBI taxonomy): Eukaryota > Metazoa > Arthropoda > Arachnida > Ixodida > Ixodidae > Haemaphysalis > Haemaphysalis longicornis. The sequence continues at coordinate 115,016,172 of NW_027526204.1, forward strand.
GAAGGGGGAGGTTGGGAGGTTTGTGTCGTTTATGCTTAGTGGTGTCACGGCTAGAACGCGTAGAAGCGGATAAGTCGGGGTTGGGTAAGCGGGTTGCAGAACTGGAGGCAGCGCTAGGTAATGAATGCGACGAATGGGGGGCCGTTGAGGGTAAGTTGGAAGCAGATGAGAGGAAGCTAGAAAGGAGCGCCCTTTTGCCAACAAATGACTGACACCTCGGCCCATGCAGCGAAGTCGGGGCAAGCACTGAGGTGACACACGGGGTGGGAGCAACGAAAGGCAAGAGCTACTCGCACGTGCTGCAAGATAGGCGAACAAAACCAGTCGATAAGCCGGGTACCGGTAAAAAGCATCACGTGACGGATGATAGAGTGGTAATCATTGCGGGAGATTCTAACATGAAGAGGAGCAGCTCTGCCATAGTGTAATGGGTAAAGGGAGATAATCGTGTGAAACTGGGGCGTTTCCTCGGCAAACGATGCCGACGGTGATGACTGAAGCCAAGGGGCAGCTGGCTTGGTCCAGTAAAGCTAGAAACCTTGTGGTGATTGCCGCGGGGCTTAACGACGTTCTAGAGGGAGAGGATGGAAAACTTGGCCAGGAGATAGCGAAGCGGCTAATGGACCTGCGGGTGACGGCCCCAAATGTCCTGCGTTTCGAATTTCAGTATGCCCCAAATGTTCTCATTGCAGTCTGCATCATGCCAGAGGTGAAGAAGCAGGGTATGCACACCGAACGGGCAGTACTCGCTGCTAACAGTGAGATCGTGAGGCGCGGCAGGGAACTTGGGCGTGAAGTGATAGACGTGAACAAGGTAGTAGGCAGCATCGGACATAGGCAAGCTTTTCAGTGGGACGGGATTCACTTCAGCCCCAGGCTAGGAAACAAGGTGGCGTGGCGTTTAGGTGGGAGAGCAGTAGCTTTTTAGGAGGCCTGGCGCAGCTAAGGGAGGCAAACTAGAAGACAATGGGGAAGTGAGGGACACATGCATACTCAACGCTGGGAGGCCGCCAGGCCTAGAGCTAAACGGAGAACCTACAGACGTAACTGAGAACGTTGACAGAAGCGATTTAAGTAGAAACAATGAAGTGAACAATTTTGTAAAAGACACGAATAGACCACACCCCGTAAGCGGAAAAGCAAAAACAACAGCAATAAATGTTTAATTGGCTACGTAAATACGCATGGAGGCAGAAAGCCTGATGAGTGGGCTGAAATTCAAAACCAACTTTAACGGGAAGAAATAAACGTGTACGCTTTAGCCGAGACTCACCTTCGAGACCTAGAAGCCCAACCTGTCATAGACAACTATGTCTGGGAAGGTTGCAACAGGACTACAGGAATGAAGAGAGGGGGAGGTGTTGGCATGCTCATTAAACACGGGACCGACTGGCAGAGAGTGCATGAAAGCTGTAAAGATCATCAATGAGTTATAGGAACCATATAGGGGGAAAATACATGGATAGGAGCGGTGTATCTGTGGACCGGGAGTAGTGCTAGGGAAGAAAATGACTAAATGTAAACTGTTTGAGAAGAGATATAAACGAGTTCAAAGATTCGGGTGAAATAATCTTAGTTGGATATATGAATGCCCATAGAGAAGGTTTGGATGGATACACTGACCACAACGTTTCTCTAGTGATAGATCTATGTCAGAAAAACCGGCTTGTAATAGTAAACACGGAAAGCAAGTGTGACGGACAAATAACGTGTGAAAGCGATAACAGGCAGTTCAGCATAGACTACAATTTAATATCCGAGACAGGATACGAAAGGTTGAATGCGGATAGATGAAAGTGGAACAGACAGCTTCGGAAGCGACTGCAAGCGGCTCACCTTGGAATTTGGTAGCGCAACGCGGACAGATTTAGAAATAGGTGCAATAGGAGGAACTAATTTGAACAATGAGCAGTTAAAGATCATCGCTGATAGAGTGGAACATGAAATCAATAAATACCCACAGATACATTGGGATTACGACGAAATGGTTGCGTTCATAAATGGTTTAGATGAATGAAGCAAAACAATGAAACCGATGGAAAGGGAAGAGAAAGCCGAGAAGCTGGTAGAATAAGAAAAGAAAAGAGGCCATTGACCAGCGAAGGAAGGCATTGAGAGAACATAGAGAAGCAAAAAGAACTGCTATGGAACCGGAGGTACTGAAGGAGAAATGGGATATCTACCGGGGGAAAAAAACCAGAAATGCAGAAAATGGTGCAAGCAAAGATCAAGCAGAAAAGCGAAAAATGTATGGCAGAAATACGGAAGACGGACAAAAAGCGCATCAAAGAAGTTTTGGAACCATGTAAAATTACTAACCTCAAAAAAGAATACGCATAAAAAATTCTTGATTTATGAGGAGAGGAAACATTTAGAAGGAGAGCACGCGATGGCGCATATTCATGTAGTGATGAGTGAGACGTTTAGGGCAATAGTGGTAGGGAAGCCTGCACCGATAACATCAGCACCACAGAAGACTGCAAAAGGGGAATAGGTTGAGCAACTTTGATTGGAACAAAGCAGAGAAAAAGGCAGAGCAGTGGGCCCGTACGGAATACCAATGCAACTGGTAAACCTGCTTGGACCTAAAAGTAAGGAATCGTTTATGAAGGCATTAGATAAGGTGATAGAAACCAAACAAATACTAGAGGACTGGCTAGAAAGTAGGATGAATTTAATATATAAAGGCAGAGGCGGCAAAGCCAGTATTGATCCATACAGACCACTCACAGTAGCGTCAGGGGTGTATAGATTCGTAATGCAGCGAATAAAATCAGAAATTCAAGCGGGGATGGAAGAAAATGAAATACTTGGGGAACTGCAGAATAGGTTTGGACAAGACAGGCGATTGGATGACCATTTCTTCATGATAACGCAATGAATTTAAATTGCGATAGCACAGAATAGACCATTATGGATTACGTTCTTGGTCATTAAAAGGGCATAAGACAACGTAAACAGAGAACGGCTGTGGAGAATGCTGAAACTTCAGGGATTAGATAACGAGTTATTACAGTTCCTTATATCAATCTATAAAGACGATAGAGTGAACCTTACATGGGAAAAGCAGAAATGCGCCTAGCAGGTCAACATCCATCAGAGACTGAAACAGGGATGCCCTTTGAGCCGAATACTGTTCATGCTTTACATGGCAGGGTTAGAAAAGAAACTGGAAGAAACAGGGTTTGTACAGGTCCTTGAAAATCTTGAAAACCCTTTAAATTGAAAATTAAGTTGTGAAGGGCCTTGAAAGCCTGGAATTTTTCCTTCTTGAAAACCCTTGATTTATTGGGCAACAAAGAGAAAACCCGATTACGTGACTGGGTTTTCGTGGCTTATATCAGTGTGGGCCAGCACACTCCCCATCCAAAGGATGCTTTCTACAATTTAAAGACAGCTTGGTGGTGCAGTAGTGCTGCTCGGTACAGATTTTTCAATTTAAGTGAGCTCGGGAACACAGGTGGGATGCTTTATACAATGGCTTGTACGGAATGAAATCCCGGCATCCGAAGAGGCAGAAATTCGCATTGGTCCGCTTCCAATTTTCAATACCGGGTTCTGCATTACCTCACCCTGTTATTCATTTTACATATCTTCCCGTTGCTGTGCCCCGCCAGAGCTATGCCCTACTAAGCTTCGAGAACGAACGGTGCTGACACTCCAGGGTGAAACAGAAATGAGCACAGTTGAGCAAAACTCTGAATGTGACAACACAGCGCATCTAGCTTCTAAGCTTTACCGGAATATTTTATTTTGACGGTTGTGTTGCTGGGCTTGCTGGCAGAGCCAGTGGAGTCGTCAATACCCTACACCATTAATGAACACAGAAATTTGGGGAATGAGAATGTCAGGGGGAATTAAGTTATGTGCCCTGCTAATCGAGTTTGTGTATTAGGAGCATTTTCAGAGCTCGAAAAAATACAAGTTGGTAAGGCTTTTGTAAAGATCTCTTAGTGGGGGTAAACTTTTCCACTTTCAAAGCGTGGATCTGTGTCAAAGACATTTTTCTTGAGGTCATTTTTTAGATGTAAAGAAGCAAACATTTAGCATGTGAAAATACTAGGGGAACGTTAGTACACGTGCTTCCCTGCTCCCTTGAAAAGGCCTTGTCAGGGCCTTGAAAGTCCTTGAATATCCTTGAATTCTTGTTCCTGGGTTATGTATGAACCCTGAGGAAAGTCAAGTAGGGTTTAGCCTAACCCATATGCTGCAAGGCGATGTGGTACAATAGCGTATTCCGGGAATGTTATACGCATACGACATTGTTCTTTTAGCTGATAACCAGACCGATATGCAACGGCTAATAAATATTAGCGGCCAGGAAGCCACCAACCTGGGGTTAAATTCAGTGTAGAAAAATCAGGATTAATGGTTTTCAACGACGCTGCCGTGACAGATAGCGTGATTTCTTTCCATGCAAGCCAAAATGACGCGTGGCTTAGTAACAAAAACAAATTTGGTAAAAATGAATTTTCAGACATACCAATAGCGTGCCACTATATGAACTCTACCAAGAGCATTTTTTTTCAATTTTGCACGTTCAGGTTCATATCTTCGAGTTCGAGTGTCATTTGACGCCGATAGTACAAATCTGAGAAATTGAACATCAGAAAGGAAAGTTTCTACGATAATTCCCAGGGCAGTGTTTTGCTTTTTGAGGCTATAGCAGGATACTTGCGAACTAAGAGTTTTATGGGGAAGTATTCACAAAATGATGGGGTATGCGTGGTCTGCGAAAAGAAACAGAAACCATGCGGCACATAGTGTTAGAATGCGAGGGTATCCGTTCAAATTTACACGAGAGAAATATTCGGCTTCTAGAAGCCCTAGGATTATAGGGTAGCACAGACGAAGTTAACTTCAAGGGTGTCGAGCGGCCGAAAAGAAGATTAGAATGCTGGTGGACAAAAAGCTGAGGGGAATATTGCCTAGGACAGTTACCACCTGTAACAGAAAAAAAAAGTATTTTGCGCCTAATAAGCTTTTTGTGCCTGCCCTATGCGCCGCTAGTATTGAACCGGGAGTGTAAAACATAGGTATATTAGTCCTTTTTGATAAGATGACATGTCATCACTCCGCTACAAATGGGAAACCAATAGCAATCAACCAATCGATCATGTAGTTCTGTTCGTGCCACCAGGTGGCGCACAGTTATAAGGTGGCATAGAGTTCCTGTATATAGCTCCCGCAGGGAGCTAAGAGTTGCGCAACCCTTTTCCACGCGCCGCCGTGATTGCGACACTCCGGTTATCCATGCCGCGCAGAGAAGCCCCCACTACGGCTGCGCCGCAGCCGCCGACGCGGGCGGCACCACACCCCGCCCAGGAACAGCAGCGCCCCCACCGCGCGGCGGCCGCCGTCGGAAGCGTGGCGGCGAGGCTCCTTCACTCGCGACGGGCGGCTTTCCCGCAGCAATCCGGATAACAAAGATGGCGGTTGGTCGCGCAACTCTTAGCTCCCTGCGGGAGCTATATACAGGAACTCTAAGGTGGCAGGGCTGAGAAAATGAACATCAGAAAGGAAAATTTCTACGACAAAATTCCCAGGGCAGTGCTTTGCTTTTTGAGGCTAGAGCAGGTTGCCTGCGAACTAAGAGTTTTGTGGGGAAGTATTCACAAAATGATGGGGTATGTGTCGTCTGTGGAAAAGAAACAGAAACAATGCGGCACATAGTGTTGGAATGTGAGGGTATCCATCCAAATCTACATGAAGGGAATATTGGGCTTCCAGAAGCCCTAGGATTTAAGGGTATCACAGAAGAGGTTAACTTCAAGGCTGTCGAGGAGACGAAAAGAAGATTAGAATGCCGGAGGACGAAAAGCAGAGAGGGGAATATTGCCTAGGACAGTTACCACCTGTAACAGGGAAAAGAAAGTATTTCGGGCCTAATAAGCTTTAGTGCCTGCCCTAAGCAGCGCTAGTATTAAACCAAGAGTGTAAAACATGGTTATATTAGCCCTTTTTGGTAAGATGACATGTCATCACCCCGCTTCAAAGGGGAAACCAATAGCAATCATCATCACCGTCATCATCATCATCAGCCAATGTCCATTATTATCATCAGTAGCCACATCCAGGTTATAAATAGCGTGTAACAATAATAAAGGCTCTCTTTTCTGTGGGTACGAGGTGGCGTCTGCATCTATCTTCCAGGTATGGTGACTCGGTGGCGTCGGGTACAACAAAATGTATTCAAGAGCTTGCATTTGAACTGCGCGACACAAATTTTTTGTTTTTGCTAAAACATCTTGTTTCAACAGAATTTGTACCGTTCTGTCGTTATCAATAAATGCATCATTGCATACCTCTGTCACATGGCAAGTCTAATGCCATTCAAATTGAATGACATTAGCTGTTAATGACATTTGGTTTGGCCATGCGGTTAATGTTAATGACATTTGTTAATGACGGCGATACAAATGTCACTTGACTGTCTTTCGCTAGTGATAGCGGAGACGGTTAGCGATCTCGCGAAACCGTAAAATTTTATTTCAAGTGCATGTGGAATATTTAAATACATATTTTTTAGAAACAACAAAAGAATATTTAAATTACAAAAATAAAATCACCGGTTGAGGTGGCATCAGTAGACAACACAAGCCGAGACAAGTCCGCAAGAAGCTGTATTGAAGTATGCGCGCATTGGAGACGAGGTATTTCTTTTTTTTAATACTTCTTTGTTTATTTTATTTGAAAATACCACAAAGGGGAAATATAAGTTTACATTTGTTTACTACTGAACTTTCCTCTCTAGTGACGCGCCACTGCTGTAGAGGTTGTTTATATGGCTGCTGAATGAGCTCCCGAACCTCAGTTAGCCGTAAGTGTGGTTCGTCTGAAATGTTGTTCGGTATTCTCGTGTAGCGCCGAAGTAATGACATTTAGAGCGAATGTCATTTGCTCTAAATGTCATTAGATCTGCCGTGCGACAGGGGTGTGATTAGTCTTTGCAGGCACAATCATCAGCACCATCAGCAGCACGCGCGTCGCTTTGCTGTGCGCGGTGTTTACACACGGGAATTTGGTTACAGCCGTCCACACCTACGTCGCAGAGAAAAGGCGCCTATCCTGTTAGCCGCTCTTCGTGAATTTAGTTCAGCTCTTCACCGACAAAAGAAAAGCCTTTTCTTCCAAATTCCCGAATTTCCTTTTTTCGCAGATTCCCGCATAGTGCTATATTTCTATATTTGTTCCTATATTTGTTGTGCGATTATTAAAAATTTTTTCTAAATCTTAGTTTACTAATTCGGGCACGTTAGCCCCAGTAAAGCTCCCGATTCTGGCCAATCCTCAAAGTGGGTATGCCCTAAAAACGAAGGAACAGCAACAAGAAGGGTACGGGCAAGCTCTGTGGTGCCATTTTATTGCCAGCGTTTGAGGTGAGCCACACCGTTCTCTCCTGACCTTGCCGAACGCGTCTCAGGTTGGTCGCCTTGACGGTCTTTATGGTCTTTCGGCTAGCAGCGAGGTTTGCCTGGCCCTGAGGCGCACTAGCAGATCCTCGTCCCTCCGTATATCGCTAGGTTTTATAAGGTGCGTCGTTTCGCTACAGTGGCTAGCCACTGTAGTTTCGCAGCTGTCGTCTCGTGACTGCATTTCGAGCTGGTCACGCCCACTAGGCCTAATTTTTTTCCGCGCACCCTAAGGCAGCTGACGTTTCCTAAGACGGTCCTTGGCGCAGTTTTCCAAATGGCGTTTGGGGGGAATGTATAGTCGAGTCTCGTACCTTCTGTTTTCGGTGTCCGCAAATCCTGTGTTTTGTGAACTACGTTTTTGGTTGGATTTTCTCGCTGCACCTGTAGCGTAGGTAGCTGTGATGTGCGGTTACCACTGTTGCCCAATTACATGACTTCAAAATTTGTCGCGCTCATACATATGCACCCACGGCCCTCGCTTTTCGCGCAGTTGTAAAAAAAGTTGCTAAATTATCCATTCTAGTGAGGTCTGCCTGGGGGTATCACATGAACTTGTTGTTACTGCTGGTCCCACACCACTTCTATCCGCGAACGTGCCTCTCTCGCCGCTCGTTGCGGCTGTGGCCTGTACCACCGTTCAATTTTTGAGGCGGGACGCTTGCTCGTGGCTACGTGCTTGAAAGATTAGATGTTAGCGCTTGATGCGCAGTGTGTAGAGGAACGTGCGTTGACTGATTGCAATTTGATCATGTTGACTGATTTAATTTGTGGACTGTTGTAATTTACAATATTTAATCAGCCATTTTGTCAAGCCTCTGGTGGTTCCCATTAGTTAAGTAGTGTATAACTCCGCCGATACGACGGCCCCGAATGTCAGCGCGAGTGCGCGTTCTGAAAGGCGTTTGTGCTCGATGCATGATATCATCTGCTCTTTCTAGCGTAGTGTCACCGTTGCAGTAATTTATAAGCCGACTAAGATAAAAAAATCACGGAGATGACTCGCATCACGTTTAAAATACTCGCATTTACGCGCTCTTTGCGCCACGCGGAGGAACGGCCAGCTGCGGTAATGAACTGCCGTGGTTGTTCTGAACTATATTTGGGGGTACACTTGAGAAATGTCTACCTAGGAAAGCTTCAAATTTTTTCATCAAGTGGTGTTGTTATACATTAAAGTTCTTAGTTTATTCAAATAGTTTCCTGGTTCAATAACTGATTGGCTGGTAATTTGTTATGTGCATCTTATGGATAACAGAATCTTTTTGGCTGGAGAAATTATTGTTTAGTGCTTCCATGCTAATACAATCTTCTTTTTTCTTGCCATTTTTCATGTTGTTTTTGAAGGTAAGTCGTGAACTGCTCAACCAGCTGCTGAGCGTGCAAATTTCTTATTCTTACGCTTTTGGCACTTAGCCCTATAACACACTTAGTGATTTTATTCACAATATGCAAGAAAATTAGTGTCACCTACAGTTTAGTGCAATACTTTTGCCAGAATATTTACGTGGTTTGCGGACTATGCAATATTCTCTATTTTTCCTAATAAACGGTGACAGTCTTCGCCGGTTGCTCATTGCAATTTTGGTATATCTGCGGATAAATGTTAATCACTAATTCTTGCGGTTGGTTTTTGTGCAAGGTCTACTGTAGTACACGAAAACCATGCGAAGACGAAGTTAGATGTTGAATGGCACTTGTTTATGGAGTGTCACCTCTTGGATAGCACAAAGTGGCGAACACCAGGTATTAACGGAGTTTTTCCACAGCTGCCCCTGTAGCTTACTTGATCTGGGGTCACGTTTTTCATCGTGAATTGTAATGCTGTTCATGTATAGTCTTGCCGCGATCTGCATATGATTGGGTCTCAAACACGTACTGCAGTGAATTAGCAATAAAGAATTCTGCGTGCCTGGTGCATATACAATGTTCAGTTGTGTTTTCACAATGCGGAAGTAACAAGCGGCATATTGTAAAGGCGGTGGGAACTGCTTATTGTATGGTGTTCTGGGGAAATGCTGCGATTTGTGAAACCACTGGGGTGTTCCGAGGCTGCTTCGTTTACCTCACTGTGTGCTTGCTACCCCGCGATGTCAATGGGGCTGCTTAGTAGACCGTGTTTCGCTGTGATGGACCTCGTTAGATCAGCCTCAATAATGGGTGGTCTCTTTACGATAATGACTGCAAAAATGATAGACATTGAACTAAATCTTCGCGCACGGTTTCTTTTTTTAACATTGTGGGTCCGGCACTGCAGTTGCGCTGAACAGTTATTGTCATATTTATTTTAAAAGTATTGGCTTGCTACAGTCAAACCTTATAACGAAGCGCTGAAGGGACCCGGGAAACTTTTCTCTTGTAAGCGCTTGGTTAGGGATTTTTCAACAATGAATGCATCCTTCGGCACCAATCAACGCTAAAACAACTATGAGGAGAGACGTTTTTGAAACCAACCTACTGGTTGCGTTCGGTGTCCTTTTAAAATTGCGAACGGCGATGTTAGCAGCGACGCTGCCTGGTGCTTCCCAATCACAAGGATAAGCTTCTTAGAACTCCTCAAAGCCTTCAGATTGATTCCGGTACACGCCAAATCACTTTTTCCGTGTTCCCCTGCTTGCTCCGCTTGTTAGAACCTTTTCTTACTTTTGAACTCTGAGCACTGCCAAGAGGGGGCGCCCCGAGCGCTTAGTTTGTCACGACGTATGTCTTATTTTTTAAAGCAAAAACAAGCGGCCGTCTGTTTTTAACTAAAGCAATAATGTTTGACTGCTGTTTGATTGATTGGGGAGTTTAATGTGCCGACGCTGCACACGCGACGAGGCGCACTGTAGTGAAGGGCTTCGGAATAATGTTCGCCACCTGGGGATCTTTAACGTGGCCTGCAATCCCGAACACACAAGCGTTTTCACTTTCCACGTCCATCAGAAAAGGAGGCGCCGTGGCCGGGAACCTAAAAAAACAATGCAAATATTGCTTATGAAATAATGTAAAATGTGCGCACTATTTCCATTTTGCTCAATGGTGCTGACAAGTGTAAACATTGCTACCAGATTTAGTAGTTTGGGAAAGCGTAAAGCACCTCGCTGAAGCATTTTTTTAACTTGCTTCAGCTTTGCTTACTCTGCAATCGCTACGCCGTGCTCTCTAAACATCGCCATGACCGCGTTATTACATTTCGTACCACGAAAGCCTCACCGAAGACAGGCTTCGCGGTTAGAATTAAAATTAACAAGAATCACCAGAAATTTGAATGGGCAAGCGATGTCTTTGTCTTCATGAGTCTTCTTTGCGCTTGCAGGTTTTCCCTCGACTGTTACGAACCAACTCGCAGATCCCGCTCCATTTTCTGCAGCAGTTCCCCAAAATGCTGCTGTTCGTCGTTGCAGCACTTTGTATAAGTGCTGCTACAACAATTCAAATTGACACTAGGGATGGTGGCTACGTAGGTGTGAAGGTATCCATCCACGATCACGTGCCATACAACGAATCAATCGTGGATAATATCAAGGTAATCCAAATTATCGTGTCGATAGACGCCCACTCGTGTCCTCCTGCTATAAAATCGGAGCGAAACAAGGAATTTCAGTGGTTTTGCACAAGCGGTGGCTGAAGCACTTAAGCGAAGTGCTTTGTGGAGTTGTGGCAGGATCAGGTTATCGCAAAAAAGTGTAACTGCAGTCAGTTAGGCTGCTAATGTCAGAATATATGTAACATGTAAGTAAAAAGTTAGTGATTAAGTTTGTGAGTGACTTGGGGAGCGAGTAATTTAGTAAACGTAAAATAAAGTAAGGAAGTTAGGAAGGAAGAAATGCAAAGATAAAAGCAGTGCCGTTGACATCCCAGTGTGCGATCCAGAGGGCTCTCTGTCGTACGCTGGTTAATGATAGTAAAGCTGCAGGGGGGGGGGTATTTTGTACTCTATGAAAGTCGCGGAGTACGCCCCATGTTTGCGTGTAGATGTCAACATAAAGAACGAAGGCGGCAAAGACTAGCGCGCCTTCAAGGTCGTCTTGCGTCTTCAAGTAAAGCTCAAGCTGCATTCTAATAACATACACAAATCTCGACTAAACAACGTTTGGGTACACTCCGCTGGCATCTTTAGTAGTGGAATGGCGAGCTGTTACTCTGAATAATTTTCATAGAATAAATGCCCAACACGTAGCAGAAAACGCACAAAATGAAGATGAGGGGCAGCCCTGTAGGATTTGAAAAAAACAGCTAATGGTATTTTGCTTGTCGTTTTTTTCTTTCTGCACTAACCTCTATATTCCGGGAGTTACTATATGTTTGTGTTGAAACTTATCGTTGCTTTCTTCCTTTAAGAGCCAGCAACACTGACTGCTGTTGACATGTCTAAATGCGATACCAAAGGTTAGGTTCCCATTGAAACAAATGGGCTGATTGCTGCACTGAACGACTAAGATAAAAGCTCGTGAACACTTCAACGATGAGGGGCAGATAGAAGGTGATAGCTGAGGGGAGGCCATGTTAAGCAGTATCTAGACAATTTAAATACCTGCACTTGGGTAAGAGAAATGGGCAACGGGGGAGCAGAAAGAGAACGGTGAAAGCTTGAAGTAGAACAAAAAGAAATGCGCCCGGTGTTGAGACACCGAGCATTCAAGTGATGCAGGTTTTACTGTGCAAACTTTTGTGCAAGTTTATCGTTTGGAGGAAGGGTTCGGGTGCCTCCATAACCTAGCACGCCAATGACAGAGACAAGGTTGCCCAGAGTTGACTAGAACTGCTGATTTGCGTTGAAGTACGGGGCTACTACCATAAAAAGTGTTTATTACTACGCTTTACTTGAAGTGCCGTTGAAGTAGGAGGGAGGTCTCTAGAGCTCCCAGAAGGAGTTATACGGGGGAACTATAAATGCAGCGCACAGAGAAAACATGGAATGGTCACTTGCGTCACGTCAAGGGCATGTTCCTTGGCACGAAATGACTACAGGGTCAGGTCATGGCCCCTGATGCGAGCACGTATGAGTTGCTATGTGTAACGCCTGTGCAGTAAATAGTTTGCTTTGTAACCTCGTATAGAACCGGTCCAGAACCACAGATGTCCAAGTAATATTGTCCTTTAGGGTTGAAAATGCCGTGAGCCTTACGTTCTGCCCTTCAGCTACCTATTATTCTACACCGTACTTTTTTACATTTTCATGGGAACAGAGAGGTAAGCGCAGGTGACGATTTTCGGGACATATACGCACTGTACAGGTGCCCCAAAAGGTAAATGAAGCACGGGTTTGAAATTACAGTAATTTTTATTTTCTGCGGACGCGAGCATAAATAAAATATGTGTGGCCCGATTTTGGAGTGACTTCCTTGAACGGTCGTTTAGAGGTTGCTGGCTAAGCACATGGTGGAGAAATCCCCTTAAAATCTCCAACCCATGCTTTGTTTACGTTTTCAGGCCCCTGTACATGCTATACGAATAAGCAAAGCAGTTGCAAACTTCATCACCACTTAAGCAGAGCTTTGTACATGTCTTTATTGTCTCTTACTCGCGCAGGTGTTGTTTCGTGCTGCCTCCAAATTTCTACACCAGGCAACAAAAGGCGCTGTTTACTTTAAGAGTGTGAGGATTGAGTTTCCACTCTCGTGGCCCAAGAGACGCAGCGCCCGGGCCGTGTCATCCAGCTCGTTCGAACGGAGCGACGTCCGCATTACCGTCAAAGCAAACACAACTGGTGACATGCCATTCACGCAACAGCTAGGAATGTGTGGCAAACCTGGAGATTTCATCCAGCTAACTCCCGGATTCTTAGCGCAAACCCAAAACAGGACGGCGTGTGGGTCCAACTTCACAGGCAAGTCCATTTGCACCTCTCAACGCTGTTTTAAATGGGAAATAAAAACGTAGAAGTTGGGTTCATTAAAAAGACTGCTTTGTCCTCATAACGATGACACCAATTTTATTTTAAGCTTCAAACAATTCGAGATAATCAGGAAAAGGGTGCAGCGCTGGTGTAGAGGTAGAGCGTCCTCCTCTCGTACAGAAGGACCGAGGTTTGAATCCCGGTGCCGCACAATTCCAACCGGATTAAAAAACATCCTCGTGTTTATGGAATGGCAGAAGGGGGCTTGGGGTAAGGCCCGATCCTGGCGACCATTGGCGGCATCATGCTCCCTAACCAGAGCAAGATTCGCCCCTCTGGTGTAGTAATGGCAACAACCTCTCATGAACACGCCATTTAACCCTGCGCCCTCAGTCTTCAGTGGCTGCGAAGCAAGTGACCACAGCGATGGTCAGGCCTGTGGCGCAGCAGGGCTAAGAATCCCTGGATCCGGAAAGGCCGTCATTTGAATCTCAAGCTGGACGTTTAACACGAAAACGTTATTTAGCGATACGAGCCTAGCGGTGTTCGAGCAATCAGAGGACATTAAATGGGATCTAATAGGGCTTAGCGAGTGCAGGACAGCTGAAGCCTATACAATGCTCACAAATGAGTACGTCGTATCTTACTGGCGTCTAGTAGACAGGAAAGAACAGAGGGGGATTTCTAGTCAACAAAAGCATAGCGGCCAACATAGACTAATACTTTGGCATTAACGAAAGTGTAGCCGGTATTGTAATTATGCTGAATAAGAGGTACAAATTCAAGGTGGTACAGGGCTACGCACCTACATCCAGGCACGACGATCTGGTAGTTGAACGCTTTTATGAAGACGTGGAATCGGCAATGACCATATGGATGGATATGACCATATATTGTAATAACACCGTTAGGCGGGCTAGTTGGTACTCAGAATTCATGCTGAATTTTTGCGCAGCGTACGACAAGGACAGATACAACAGATACAACTCAGGTCTCCCATTCTTTCGGCATACTGTGTAAAAACACAGTATGCCGAAAGAATGGGAGACCTGAGTGCTAAAGTAGGCAAGAAGCAGGCATGAAGACAAAGCAGTTGGGAACTATGGCCTGGGTTGTACAAATAACAGATGTGGCTTTAGTCAAGTTCGCCGAACGGAATCATGTATGCATCATGAGTACCTTCCTGTGCAAACGGGAGAGCCGGAAGTGGACGTGGAGGGGCCCCAATGGAAAGCATAAACGTGAAATAGGCTTCATACTATGCGATGACCCTGGCGTCATGCAGGATGTGCTCGGGAGGGGGAGGTGTAGTGACCAATATATGGTCATATCTCGAATTACTCTAGCTTTGAGGAGGGACCGTGACAAGCTAGTACAACAGAAACCGATCAATGAGCTATAGTAAGATAAAACGTTGAAGAATGCAGGATCACACTGCAGAAGTGATATTCAGATCTAACCGAGGTAGCAGAGTTTACGACACAGGAAGCCTGTGAGAATCCTAACACGCATTATCACGGCGTGTGCAGGAGAAGTAGGAGGTACGATCACTAGACATGATAATGGTAAACGTTCCCAGGAAAGGAGATTTATTCAACAATCGGTAAACCATGGTAATCTCCACCCCAGCTGACAGAATTGAACTGGCCGAGCTTTCGAAGTTGATAACCGTAAGACAGCTGACATACACTATGAATAATATAGAGAGGGTCAGGCATGCTGTAAAGAATGAAGGCAACCTGCTAGCAGTAAAGAAGCGTCTAGGCATGGGGAAAAATCAGATGTATACATTTAAAGACAAGCAAGGCAATGTTATCCCGAATAGGGATAAAATAGTTATAGTACCCGAGGAGCTCTAGAAAGATCTGTACAGTAGCCGAGACATCCAGGATAATATCGAACGAGGAAGTAGTTCAGGAAAGATAGACATCCCACCCGTAACGACACAAAAAGTAAAAAAGGATTTGAAAGAAATTCTATGGGGCAAAGCTTCTGGGGAGGATCGGATAACGGTAGACCTCCTGAAGGATGGCGGGCAAATTGTACTAGAAAAACTGTCAAACCTGTACACCTATTGCTTAATGACCGCGGGTGTACCGGAATCTTGGAAGAACGCGAACCTCATACTATTCCATACGAGAGGGGACATGAATGACTTGAAAAATTACAGGGCGATAATTTCACTGTCAGTCGTCTACAAGGTACTTACTTACCAAGGTAATAGCTAACAGAATTTCTGTCACCTTAGATTTCGTCCAACCTAATGAACAAGCAGGGTTTCATAAAATACTTCTCAACAATGGACGATTTCATACGGTCAATCAGGTGATAGAGAAATGTAAGGAGTATACTCAACCCCTTTATACAGCCATCATAGATTATGAGAAATCATTTGACTCGCTCAAAAGTTCAGCAGTCATTAAGGCATTTCGGGATCAGGGTGTAGACGAGAAATGCGTTAGAATACTGGAGGATATCTACAATGGGTCAACAGCGACCATCGTCCTCCATAAGGAGAGCAGTAAACTACCTATAAGGAAGGGCATCACACAAGGAGACACAATCTCTCCGATGTTATTCACAGCATGTTTACAAGGATATTAAGAACACAGGTGCGGGTAAGGGTTAATGGAGAATACCTCAGCAACGTCAGATTTGGCGATGACATTGCCTTGCTAAGTAACTCGAAGGACGAATTGCTGAGCATGCTTACCGCACTGGACACTGCGGTTTCAGATATGTGGCGAGGCCGTGGAGTGGTAAGCAAATATATCTACTCAGGCCAAGTAGTGACCCCGGATACCAACCATGAGGCAGAGACAAAGATAACAATGGGGGGGGGGAGTTCACTTGGCAGGCTCTCAGATAACACATGTCGGCCTACCATTGCTCCTGAAGAAGAAAGTGTATGACAGCTGCATTTTACCGGTACTTATCTAGGTGGCAGAAACATGGAGGCTCGGTAAAAGGAATCAACTTGAATTGAGGTCGACTCAGCGGGCAATGCAACGGAAGATGATAGGTGTAACATTAAGTGACAAGAAGAGAGCGGAGTGGGTCAGGGAACAAACGTGTGTTAAGGACATATTAGCAGAAATTAAGAAAAAGAAATGGACGTGGGCAGGGCATGTAATGCGAAGGCAAGATAACCGTTGGTCATTCAGGGTAACAGAGTGGATCCTAGAGAAGGCAAGCGTGGTAGAGGGTGGCAAAAAGTTAGGTGGGCAGATTACATCAAGACGTTTGCAGGGATAAATTAGTCGCAGTTAGCACAGGGCAGGGATAATTGGAGGTCTATGGGAGCGACCTTTGCCCGGCAGTGGGCGTAGATAGGCTGATAATTATGATGATGATGATGATGATGATTGGAAAAGAGATGAAGCAGTGCGGCTCCCCAGCCACTTTCTGGGTCGGTCTCTATGGCGTCACAGGATCTTATTCGTGCGATTGGAGGGCGCCGACCGAACCCACTGCTGTGAAGCATGACAGTGGAGTTGCAGGGGGTGCCCTGGTTCTATTCGAGGCGTATAACTTGAATGCTATGGGAAAGTTTACCCTCTGAAAAAATTTTGTATCCACTCTATGACGTCACCGTCGACGTCACTTAGCGATAAAGTAGAACGTTTTAATATTCTTGCATTGTTAGCCAGAACACATCTTGGTGGCCAAAGTAGAGCTTAGTGAGTCAGCAAAGGCTCTCCGTTCAAATTTAAAGAGTGTGTATTTTGTCTGCACGGCCGCTTTAATTAAGCAACATGGTTTAAGTGCGATGGAATTGAGAGGGAAAGAAAGCTTGCACAGCACCCACTTCTTTTGAACGCACCAGATAGACTGCCTTGATTGTGGCAGACGGTGTCAATGCAGACGCTTTCTTGTTTCGGGCTGAGACTAATGAACAATAAGCAGTGGTTTAAGTCACAAAGGCAGTGGAACGAGAGATCAAATGCCAGCCTTAACTGGAGGATCCAACGGGCCGTATAGGTACTATTATGAGCTATATGAAAGAGAACACAGGAACGCGTGGCAAACAGCCTCGAAACAGACTCGGAGCGATACGCGGATGGCGCAGTGAAAATCAAAGGGGAAGGAGGGCGCTCTTCTACCAACTGTTGGCACTCCCACCACGCAGGGATTTCCACAAAGCAGCAGCTTGCGTTATTTCCCCGATAATATGGTATCGTCTGACAGCCGATAAGACGCACGGCGGGAATGGGAACAGTTGTTAGAACAGCGTCCCCCTTTCCAATTTGTTTCTGACGGCGGCCGCTGCGTATCACGCATAGCTGGGTCTGGGGGTGTTTTCTATGCGTTCTAGTGTACCGTTTCATATTGCTCATATTAGTACATTGTGTTATATTTGCAAGGTAAATGTCGAGTCGCATTAACGCGCCCTTTATCAATATTTGCCTAGTGGCCAGTGTCTGAATAGTTTGTAAAGTGCAATTGTGCAGTTGGTGAAGGCCCCTCGAAATAAGTGCCGTGATGTCAATATAACTAGAATTTTTTTCAGCGGCGTTCTTTGTGCATCCTGAATGGGATTATAGGGCAGGCACTCTTTGAAGTCACAAAGTATCCCTGTTTAAACACACTTTTTGACGAGGTGGGTGTGTGTTCATTCCAGCGTACATGCTCGTGCACGAGTGGGCCCACTTCAGGTATGGCGTGTTCGACGAATTCGCAATCCCTGGTCACAAAAGATACCCGCCTGTTTACTGTCAGAATAAGGAGGTGAGTACGTTTGTGACGGTCACAGGGAGTGAGCAAAGCTATTTTATGTCCTTGGTAACTTCCCCTGCAAGGCTGATGTGTACAAAAACAAAAATGAATCTTGCTCGACCTCTCAACTGTGACAGTCACATGGGGGGGAAAAACCCTTTTATGTTCATGGTTACTTCACTTGCACGGCTCATGTGCACAAAACAAAAATGCTTCTTGCTCGAACCCTTTCTTCATTACACAGGTAATCGCTTACGTGTCTAGAATGTCCATAGGGACACGTAACGAGAAAGAATGGAACTCCGTCTTTCTATAGACGTATGTATTTGAGATTGATTCAAACAATACCACTACTTTATAATATACTCAACTTTGGAACTAGTCAACCCAATAACAAGAAAAGATGACTTCAAATCTAAGTAGTGTACTGGCTTTCGAATTATTCTGCTAATGCTAAAAATACCAGCCGGTACAGGTATTCCCTGAAACAAAGGTTGGAACAATGTACGCAACATGCGATTTCATCGAATGGTACTTATTCTGATGCACGTCCTACATCTCAGGGATGTACTAAAACGTGTTAACGCGTAGAATATTCGTGTAATCATAACTACGGACACCATAAGGTGATGGCCATTTACCACACAACATTGTACTACTTGTCTAGAATAACGTCTCGTTAAGAGCAAGGGATCTTGAGCTAAGGCTACGGCCTGGAGCTTTAGGCATTCGTATTATAGTGTTTCGATGCATCTTCAAACTCATGTCTGGCTCTTTTGTAAATACTGCAGGGGGGGGGCACATTTTAGCGATTTGACCTAAAACCTGTAGCACGTGAAAGGTAAAGGGTAATTACCTTGTGATCATCCGTTCGCCGGAAGCCGCTGTTCAAAACTCAAAAACGACGCATACTACATTTGACTCCGGGGAAGCCGGGAAGGTCTACTCAGTTCTAATGTTCGCCGGCCGTAGTATGTGGCCGGCAGTTTATTCAGGAGCACACAAAAAGACATCTTCACCGTCGGACGCGGGTTCGATTCCCGGCCGCGGCGGCCGCTTTTCTGATGGAGGAGAATAGCAAAAAGGCCCGTGTTGACGAGATTCAGCGCACTTTAAAGATCCCCAGGTGGTCAGAATTGGCCGGAGCTCTCTACTAAGGTGCGCCTCATCACCTGCGTTGCGTCGGCGCATTACACCATACAATCAGTCAACATCTTCTACGTCAGCCTAATGAATTCGACTGTAGGAAGTAGAGATGCGTCGCACAGGAGCGAGCCGGATTTTTTGAGCGACATCTTTTTCAAGATCGGGAGAGCAGTGGCTCGGAATGAGAGTGGCGGTTCTTTTTGAGAGAGGTAGGCCCTTCTCGCCTGCTCAGTGATCCATGTGGATCCGAGCAAGCCCCAGCACAGCCAACCATGAAAGAAGAGCCGTCTGATCCGGGGGAACGAGTAGCCGGGCCAAATGAGCTGGCTCTTTGGTGCGAGTTTTACGCACCCTTCTGAGCCACTCAGCAGTGGGAGACCACGTCTGCGGCGGTGAATGACAGATCGGGAGGCCGCAATGGGAGCAGTTAATAAACTGCGTCTGCATTTTGAAAGTAAGAAAATAAACTCCTGTGATCTATATGATTCAGCACAGTTTTCTGCGCTCAGCTGTAGTCTGAGTCAGGAACGAGCCGAATCTTCTTATCTGCTTACTGAGCCATTCCGCGGCGCTTCTGAGCTCATGGTGGCTCTACGCCCCTAGCGGATCTTCTGAAGCGTGCTTATCCGCGAGGAGCGGCACTCAATGAACCGCCGCTCAAAAGCTGCTCGCTCGATCAGAGAACCGTGCTGGACCAGGTGGTTCGGGACGAAGTGTCGGCACATTCCGGTGTAGTTGGTAGAGGCGAGTGTTGTACAGAACGGCGTTACAAGGAACGGCATTCCTGGAACTAGTTCCTTTTTGGAGGAGCGGAGGAACGCCACGGGTCGGTGGAACTGTAATTACGGGTCGGAGGAACTGTAACGGTAACTCGTTAGGTTTTTGAAATAACGGCCGGAACGGCGTTCCTGCCGTTACATTGCTAGGATTTGGCTGTTTTTGATGCAAAGGCTCGAGTGCAAATATTCACAAGTCGCTACTGCGTTTCTGTTCCTATAAGCTGGTCAATTTGCCCGCCCTTCAGCCGTAAGTGCTTCCTCAAAGGTTGAAGACAGAAGAATAACCACGCAGCAGGCCGCAGCTTGTGCTTGCTGTCATGGTGGATGAACTTACACGGCGTTCGACAAGTAAACAGCGTAGCCGCGTAAATGCTTTTCACCTTTCATCGTTTGCCTGGGGAGGCCAGGGCGCACGTCTGTCCGATAGAACTGGTCCCTTGCGGGAAAAGATTGTCTAATACGGGATCCGGAGATTTCGGTGTGGGACATTTACGTGCAGGACGTTTCGGTGCTGACATTTATGTGCACGGACATTTTGGTGCATGACGTCTTGGCGCAGACTTTTTCAGTCACGGGATGTCCCAGGAATTCTTTGAAGATTTTAGGTTTAATATTGTAATTTCGCGACTTCATATGATTTTACGTTGGAGACTTGTGCTTCAACCGCCGTGTGGGGAAATGAACGCTAAAACCTGGCAGAGCATTGCCGCGTAAAACCCAATTTCTGTAGCAGATGGTAAAAATTAACGTTGTTAATTAGCATTCGTTCAACCTTTTTTTTTATTTTCACAACCCTACTACTTTAAGTGTTACCAAAGCTATTTGCTTTCACTTCACCCAACGGTGCAAGACGCTGCTGCTTTTAGTCCATCCTCCTCTTCCCCCCCCTCCACCCCACAGCAAAATATCCGCGAAAAAACAACAACAGAAAAACGAGGTAGATTAAGCGCGTGTACATTCCCTTTTAATTATTTTCTCAATCAATCTCGTATTCGTTGCATTCGGTGTCGGTTCTACTTAAGACTAACCAGCCAACGACCGCACTTACGGTGGCGTTACTTAGGGGAGCTCGAGAAGGCTTAGCCCCGCCGGCGCTACCAGCCCCCTTGGTAGTGAGAGAGAGGGGTGAGACTTGTGGTTAACAATTCACACAGAAGCACCACAGTGGTTGTGTTCCGTCACATCCGGTTGTTCGTTTGTAGCCAATCGGAGCTCACTCAAAACGGTTCGAAATGGACACAAAACAGATCAGGGACGGAATTAGAAGTGGATTGTTTTCGAAGCGACAATCTTATATTTAACCTGCTCCGCAATTTTGAAAGTCCGTTATCCGTTAGCCTGCTGCCTATTTCACTGTTACTATATACGATGCCTTATAGACCACCTATTCATTACACAAAATTACTTGCCACGAGCTAGTCCCGTCTTCAAGTCTTGTATTTTTTCTAATAAATCTTTTCCGCAGGTGCAGCGGAACCGATGCTCAAAAAGTATCTCAACGGTGAAAAACACTGCGAAATGCAGAAGGCCTAACTGTACGGTTGACCTAGGCTGCAAAGTCACAGGAAAAGTATCGAACTTGTTTCCTGTTGAATCATCTATCATGTTCTTGCCCTACATGGGCAGCAACGTAAGTAGCATTTTAATCCATTCATCGAAACAAGACTCTGTGTGTACCTCTGCTTCTAAACTACACAATACTTTTTTTGTATGGACTTCGGCAAATTCTCAGTCCTAGCGCTTCTTGTCCACACGGGAAAAATCTTGTCCGAAACTGTTTAAAAGCTCCTGTAATCCTGCAGGGAGCCGTTTGAACCTGGCGTGCTATTCTCGAAGGCCCGAGATTAAGTGTAATTCGGGAAACACGAGCTGTAGCGACGCCCACGTAATGTAATGATATTTCGAGGCGGAGTTCAAGTGCAAAGAAATGCAATTCATGCACATTTTTCACTGCGTTCTCTCACTCCACTGCTGCACAAGTAGCTACTTGGGGCAAGCAAATCCAACTACATTACTTTGCCGCGCTTCTTACCCGCTTTTTGTCTGAAAGTTACCGTCCCAAGATTCAGTTTCTGCCCATTTATGCCGTGGATAGCAGACAATGCAATCACGTTACTAAGGACGACTTGCAAAAAAAGGAAGTGGGTGATGGAAACGCGCTACACTCTGAAAGTATCTGCTGCTTGGCGTTATCTAAACCCTCCGTCCGCTTACAGATACGATATTCCTAAGGGTCACTCAAGTCTGCTTACGTGATTTGAAGGCGAAAACTTGGCGATACCTAATACCAACTGATACATTGTACTTGTGACTCTTATCAACGTCTGGAATTTAACATCTGATTTTTGGCTGTTTTTGAACTGATGATTGCTTAGAACTTTAGGGAATTTTCTACTCTCACCTGATACTTATTTCTTCATGTTCCCAATGTGCCTACACATTTTGATTTGCATTCCTTGATTATTCGTCCACTATAGTTTACTTCCTAATTTTTGTGCCTCAAACTCGCGCAAAAATATGAAATTTTATGATAGAAAGCAATATATTTTTCGTCGCCTGACCGTGACATAATAATGGTTTTATTAATTTTTGTGTATTCTGTTCTGCAAATCTAATAACTTTTTCTTAAAGAATTTAGAGCCAGGAGGTCCCCCTAACAATGTACTTCGGGGCCTGCTTGTGTACTAACATCAATTGACGCATTTTGTAAAGCAAACAAAACTGATGCTTGCGATAACTCTTAACTGATATTTTGCACTTGCGCATTTTTCCTTGCTTTTTTTCTCGTTTTTTTGGCATAAATTTTGGCATCCTTTAACCGGCTTCTTCCTCCTATACCGTGTTTGCGTCAGTTTCTTCTCTTTCATTTCGTAGTGAATTCATTGCAAGAAGTCTGGAACACCACAGCCTCCCTATAATCAGGGTTTTGCGTGCCTGATGTCCGCCTCTCCTTCTCATGTCCCGTCACGTGTCACGCGGCCCACATTATTCTGAAACATTTACTTTTCCAATTTACAGTTTTGGGAATTTTCAAAAACCGAGCCCATTCGCTCCCGAAAGCTCCCTATTGCAGCCAAGTCACTCAATTGGGCATGTGCTACAAAGAAAGGAAGAGCAACAACCACAGCTTTTCAAATTTGTTTCGTTCATTTCACTTTGCTCTTCAGCTCTTGTTCGACGAATATGTCTACAGTCGTTTCTTTATGGACTTTATGCCTTCACCATCCTTCTGGCGTCACGCTGCTTCTTTCATTCTCAACTTTTCCCTTCACCAGCTTTTGAAGCCCCACTTCCTTCAGACAAAAAGACGGTTACCTAAACTCGTTAAAATGCGTAAAGATCGCCTCCGATAAGACAGACGGCATTGATTACATAATGAAGTTTTAGCTAACCATTTTCGACGGTCCGCTCCGAAACCGGCGGCCGTCTCAGCGCAACAGGAGCCAATGCAGTTTGTGACCAAGCGCGCCACGCATGCGCAATGTCGCTCCCGCTTGCTATTGGAGCCGAGCGGACCGTAAAAAACGGTCAGCTAACACTCGCTACTACTATCCTGTGATTAAAGTCCTCGCAAGAATGGTGTGACACGCTACGCTTCAAGACAAACAGTTACCCGCGCTGAAAAATGTAGCGCAGTGTCATGCAACGTCACATTGGAAAGTTTTGCTAGCAGATGATAACATAAGCCACTTAATGGACACCTCCTTTCGATCGAGCTGTTGCGACTGAAGCATACGCTCGGGCTGCAGGCAGAAAAACGCGTGGTAGAGCTAGCGGAAGCCCCGTCCGGCGAACAACCAAAAAAAATTAGCACCAATCAATGCTGTGAAGGTGGTTGGAATGCAAAGCTTTTAAACGACACCCGCCAGCCATTACCTGGAATTCACGGGGGCGGCGTCACGAACGCAGCAGCAGCGTCGGTCACAGCCGGGCTAGAGTGGCGGACGCCGCCGCTGTATCCCGGCTGTAAGTCAAAACAAAGAAAACAGAGGGGAGCGTCTTTCGAAGGGTCAGACAGCGGAACCTATTCATTGTGATGTGCTAGCTTTAGGCTGCACCATTGCGAAACACAAGCGCAGACACCGAAATAATTCAGCACGTGAGCTTAGTCCCGTTTATACCGTTTAAACTAGTAAATTTAGTAGGTTTGAGAATTGCAAGAAAGCTAAGGGAACTATCAGAACCAGTTGCTACTTTTGCGTTTTGTAATACTTCTTAAAACACACCGAATTGGTATTTACCAATTTAGAAAATGGAGTCCCATTCGTTGCAAACAGTGCACAAAATGCAGGATTTCGTTGCTCTCAAGTTTGCACTTTCGTTCTTTCTGGTATATGGAAGTGTAACTGGAAAAAAAAGCCTGCTGTTTTCAACTGTCCGTCTCAGGCTCGCAGGAATGGTATATAGGTTTCCTATTCGAAAAATCGCTTTGTAGTTGCTACAAAGACACTTTTATCCCACTGCAAATGCTGTCTACCATGAGGCTTTCCACTTCCCAGGGACTTCCCGATAACATTAAACTGTCCAAATTAAGGTTCGACAGACTTGGTACGGACATAAATGTTTCCCTTTCTTATACTAAAAAGCAATTTTTAACAAGGCAAATCAGTACCATTCCCGGGATCCTGAGAAATTGACAGTTGAGAAGAGTAGGTTTTTTTTCACTGGGAAATTCGATGTACCAGATAGAAAGGAAATAGCACCCTTAACCACGACAGGGGCATATCCAACCTTCTCAGTACCAGCAGCGTGGTTACTTGCTTTTAAATGTGACAAATTGGTCATAATGTGCTACTAGGCACCGTAAGAAATGCAACGTATGGGTTTCTGGCACACCTCAGGAGAGGCGATAACAAAATATTGAAAAGATGGCAACATTACTCTGGCAGAAGAAACAAGGTAAAAACCTCGCAATTACTTTAATGCCTTCTACAACTAACCAGTTGAACAACAAGTAAATTGACTACTCTGACCAGATTTCTTATATCTTTTGTATTTTTTTCTAGAATCTCTAAAAATGGCAAAAATTATGTATTTGTGCATTGCGAACTGCTCATCAGCTGTTAGTCGGACAAAAGATGTGCTCATTGTGACCTCATTTTTCTCAGTTAACACCAAAATGCAATGCATTTTTACCTGTCTAAAATAGTAATGTATTAGATGCAATGTTGTGTCTATCGCGAGTACTGATCAGCTATATTTTTTTAAAGTGACTTCGAAAGGTGGCCCTCTTTCATAAACTTTCTGCTATAGTCACACTTGACAATAGAGTAGTTTGGAAATTTTGCTTTGTAGAGCAATGAGCAGGGTACAAAGTGTTTATGAGCCCCTGGTAAACAACGCTAAAAAACTAGGGTCTTAGCGTTTAGGACGATGTGTAAAAATTGTTTAATCTTCAGCGCCACTTACGAAAGACATGGCTCTCGCGGCTATTTTTAAGCAGTATTTTCTCAAAAATTATAAGTACGACGAGGACCATTTTTCTAATTCCGCATAAAAGTTCGCAAATATTTGGATAAAAATTTACAAAGATTAAAAAAAACTTTGCGATTTGTTTCACGTTTCACCAAATTTGCCACCGCATGCAAAGTGGAAATTAGCCCTGACCAATCGCGTCCTAGGTATTTTTTTACTATAGTACCAACTATGACGTTGGTCATTAAAATAATGCCAGTTTTATGGTGATGATGCGTTGTTCTACTCAATATTAATGTTTATCTCCAACAATAATTGCTTATGGCACTACTTTGGTTATCCATATCTGAACATACCCGACAGCAACGTGCCGTGTATACTATAGTAGCGGCGATGCGTCGAGCACACTCAAAAAGTCAGTCCCGCTTCGCTTCAATGGGGATTGAAAGTGCCTTTCATATGCTTATTAGTGTTTTCCTGAGGCTTCCCTACGAAGGGCTGAACCAGTATAACCAGACATCGCAACATTCTCGTGTAAAGGCTGCTGGAAACGGGGCGAGAATCTCATTTCTTAAAGTGTTTCACACCATGTACGTGCTCAGACGACATTAGGTACAGGATAGCGCACTGTCCTAATTACGTTTGGCGCGTGGGATGGTGGGGTATTGAACAGTTGACAGAGATGAACGCGAGGGATCCTTTGGCGGGTTAAACCCGTTAACTGGCAAGATAGGAAACAATGGCAGAAATTTATTTTGCGGGCTTATTTCTTCTTTAAAACAAAGACAGAAGCACCAAAACAATCTTCATGATGTTTCATAAAATTTTGTTGACCTGCAAGTTAACGGTGAAAAGGCTGGTCTCAAAAAACATTATTTATTTATGTTCTAACGCGTTTACTGTGGTGATATTTTTCACTTCCCAAAAAATGTTGACGCGTGTGAAAATCAGAAAGCAGTTGTTTCCATTCTTCAGGGAAAGGGAAACACCGCATTTAGTGCACTTGCATCATCAGAAGGCATTGCGTGTTTTCTCTTGGGGACAGAAAGCTGCAGGGCTTCCATGGTGGGGTCTTCCAACTGGGCGCGGTACAGAACTTTGTTCGCTGATTTCTGTCATTTGCCAACACAGACAAAAACCCTTGACATTTGCTGGAGGGGAGGAGCTACTAGCCGACAATGATCGTCTACAGCGCTCTGGACTGTTTCTAATCAAGCAATCAGTGCTGCTGGTCAGGCTATCGTCCTGGCTTGTTGGTGCGTCTGAGGTATCAGCGTAAAGTTTCATCACTTGTGCCATCATCACTAGCCTCCTCAGTCCCAGGGTACTGGGTACCATAACCATAAAGGCAAAAGCTTTCCGCCATTCGAATTTCGCGCGTCGAAAGTTGTTTCCCCGCAAAAAGCATCCCTTGCTTTCACTAAGCCCCCCAAGGTGGTGCGATATGTCAAGTCATTTCTGAAGAGGCAGGCGGCAAAATCGGCTTTCAACAGCGCGATCGCTCCAATGCGTCCACAGGGTAAGAAGACCCAGAGTACCCAAATGGGTACCATCAAATTTCATAACTTTCGTTTGCTTTTTTGCTATTGTAAGTTTTTGGAACTTATTTCTATGTATGATGAACCAAATGAAAGTGTGTTGTGGCATTTTTGTAGCATTTTTGAAACATTGTAGAATTTTGAAAATATTGGCTGTTGCATTCCACACGCACTCAAACCCAGAGTACCCAAATGGGTACCATCAAATTTTATTACTTTCGTTTGCTTTTTGTTATTGTAATTTTTTGTTTATTTTATGGATAATGAATCGAATAAAAGTGTGTTACAAAAGATTTTTGTATTTGCGCATTCTTGATACTGAAGAGGCTAGGGTCAAGTTCAAAGTGACTTAAATGCAGGAGAACGAGAGCAACACCCCTCTCCGTTCCCCGCTCTCCATAGATGATGTCTGTCCCTTCCTGCAAAGAAAAAGATCGCTGAATTACACGAATATCTACTCGCATCATTCCACTTTCAAACATACCATATTCGCTGCACAAAGATTTGATGGTGAAAAACTGCTGAGTATTTATGGCTCTGACAGCACGTGCAATAGCTTATCCAGCTTTATTTGCGATAAAAATATTACAGCGCGCGCTGCGCTGCAGCCAGCTCGAAGAACAGGAAGCCCTGATTCTCCGGGCGAAGACTGCAGCCACAGCCCGCGGCCTACCGGAATAGGATGGCCACCCAGTGCTCCACTTTTTAACCCAACTCCCTTCCCCTCTTTCCTTAATAAACGTTTTCAACAACAACAACAACCGCCAATAATTACAATGCTAGAAGCACGTGAACCCACGCATGCAGCAGATAAACCCTTCATATGGCACGCGTGGTGTTCCTCAACCCTTGCCTGGCAGCAGACAACTGGAGCGCGGCCGGCCAGTGTCGGCGCGGGGAGCAGTGCGGCGGACGGCACTCCACCGTGCTGAATTCGTAATTCTGAGCCGTTTCAACCGATTTTAAAATAACTGCACGTTTTCGTCCTCTTTTCATTTCTGTCAACAAAACACATCAGCTAGATAAATTGGTTCCTATGAATACGAAGAGGTCTTTTTTTTTACTGAAGCTTGCACTGACGGGAGTACGTTTTCGCGTATAATTAAACATTGAGCCAAACCATGGAATTGTGTCTCTGCGCTCTAGCCTCTATATCCTCTTCCGGGCAAAATTTTGACACAAACTCGAGGGCATCGGAAACACTGTCGCCACAGCATCTTTTTCTAGGTGGGGCGAATAACGCTCAATTTAGAAGGTTACCTAACAAAGAAGCATTTTTGTGTGCAGCCCTTCCAAACACTGCCATGGCTATACAAACGCGTGAAAATATTTGTGTGGTGTGTGCGCGCTCCGGGAATTCTTTTGTGGGCCTTTTGAAGAAGCCTGACTTCTCTGTTTGCGTGTCAAATATATGCTTTAGATTGAACGAGATCTGACCAAGTCGCATCGTTCATTAATGAGACCCCATCGCACGTCGAACGGTGTGTCCTCAGTTGGAAATATATGTTAAATTTAAACGCCAAATAAAAGTATTACATGTGTACGCATGCATACGATGTTTTGGCACTTTAAGTCAGCAGGCGGTAACTGGTACTATCAAATGTTTATATTGCGCGCCTGTTTTTTGTGAATTCCACGATTTGCAAAATTCGCTAACTTGAGGGGCACGCGAAACGAATCATGCTGCCAAACAGCAACTGAACTTGCATTCTTCATTGCACAACGCGTTTTTTTTATCGCCCGCGTACTCGGATGAATCGCGAGTTGCACGCTGGAAAAAGCATAAAGGGAGAATATTTGCGTTATGACCTCGTTTATTCTGGAAAATTTGCTTGGTTCGAAGTATTTCTTATTAAGCACGACGACCCATTTGCAGCGGCTTTCAAGGGAAGCAGGCAATTTGTGCAGTGAATAGACTCCGCACATGCAGAAACTTTTTTGTCGTGAGCACTTCACGTTTCTTGCATGAGCACTTTGCGTTTACGCTAATTGTTGGTGCAGCCAACAACGGCGAAATCACACCCGAACGGGTAGCTTCTGTACATGGTCAAGTAAAGGCAGTGACGACAGCCTGCCCACAATTAAGAAAATAAAAATAAATCGGGGACGAAAAGTTGGGCGTCCTGCACGCATGCCGAAACGTAGCCACCCAGGCAACCCCCATCAGGACAAAGTGCGGTGGGGTAGCCCGCTGCCTTAGCGGGTTGGGAACGGAATTTACGGGCAACCCTCACATCTCTCAGACGCTTTGAAAGTTCTCCTTAAAACACTGTTAAACTTGTCGCTGCTGACATACACCAAGTGACACTCACCAATTTTCAATGCCGCCTGGACATCTCATGTGCCCGCACGGCAGGGAGCAACAGCGTGGGACTGCGGCGTCGTCTGCTCGTTCCGCAGTCCCCAAGAAATTCCCGCCAGCTGGCGCCTTGATCGCTAGAAAATGGCCTACCAAATAAAATTTTGGTCTATACAACTAGTTGTGTTCTAAGAAACGTGTCTCTACTAGACTGGCCTACCCCCGTGGTCTTCGGCACTGACATGCAGCATTTGTTTCGTGGCCGCGATACAGTGGCAGCCGTAGTCTTGTGTTTTGGCTGGCGTCGCTGTGCGTGGTCGTTGTGTGGACGGGGTTGGCCCCACGCGTCCCTAAGTAGTTCCTCGGTGGATACGCTGGTAGTAGCCGCGGCCATTCGAGGTAACCAGGAGGATCCAGAAGATAGCCTTGCGGGGACGTCGACGCGAAAGTCGACGGGCTTGGGCGCTAGGCGCCGGAGCCCGATCGTCGCCGCTGGGGCCACCAATGTGAAGGTCAGTGGTGCAACTAAGACGCCGAAGCCGATGCGACGTCGGCCTGCTCCTGCACAGGCTTGGTTGGCAGAGTCGGAGGCCTGGCCGCGACCCCCTTCTCGTTCCTTGAAGCTCGCGTGCTCCTTCCGCCTCCTGGTTGTCTCTCCTCCCTTGTCCTTGGACTCCTCCCTTATATATCTTCTAAGCACCGTTGCGGCGCTCCCGGGTGAGCTCCCTCCCTTTTCACTTTCATATTTGGCCACAATGTCGTGGGGAACCTTTGTGCGTTCTCGGATTGGCTCTCCATTTTACTACCATATATATAGTAATGATGCCGTGGGGCTCCGTCGCGGCGCTAGTGAATAGGCCCTTTTTTTGGCGCGCGCTTCAACTTTACGGTCTTTTTTCCCTTTCCGGAGGGTTTTGGTGCATCCATTTTTATTAATGAACCCATAAAAAGTAAGGAAAACTGCAGCTGTTATTTCATACCCAGCTTTCTCGCTCAAAATGACAACCTCTCGGGAACCTAGAAAAATCACTTCAGGAAAATGATATTTGGCATAAAGCTAGAAGTCAACGTGAAGATTAAAACGCTAAAAGAACATTTCAGGTTTCTGAATGTTTTTTTGTGTAATTCGCTGTCAAATCTAACTCCCCATGCATTTCTATGGGATAGTTTCCATGGCTCAGGAACCCAGTGCCACAACGTGCGCGACTTGAAACTGTGCACAAAGCAAGTATTCACCCCAAATATTAGCTGTGCAAAAGAATTTTTCATTTCGATAAAAAATTGTAGAGTAATCACTGTTGAAAGGACTGCCATGAGCGGGAAAGCTGCACATGTTGTTGTCATGCTTGCATAATCTGTTCTAGTGATGTTTGCAGTGATTGCATAAATACGAAGCATATATTTGTGCAGTCACCTAGGGAGTAGTGTCTTAAAAGGCTTGCTATTTTGGAGATGTGTAAATTGACGGATTCTGTCGTACAGGCCTAGCCCCAGATCTTAATGTCGAAAAAACAGTGGCGTGCATAATGCAAAGAATGCATGATTTACAAAGCCCGAGTAAAGGTGTTGCTAACATAGTAAGCCTAGTGATATCCTAAAAGTTTTCTGATTACCTTTGGAGGCAAAATACATTTGCATCATTTCAAGTAGCTCCGTGTTGTAGGAGTACGACTTATCGCAAGATCAAATTTCTCTCATGCGTTTTCAAGCGAAGCTTTATATATATTGGTGAAATTGACATCTGGCGGTCACCTGTACTCAAACTCCTTTGGCAGACCCCTTGCACATAAGCCAAAAAAGACAAGGTGAAATGACGAGACAATGAAATAAGAAAATACACCATAGAAATGAAAAAAAGAAACGGGCGCAATGCGAGAGGAAAGGGATTGGCGTGCATCACAGCTCAAGCGATAAGGACAGGTGGTGCAGGCGCTGCCAGTGTGGCCATGACAAACTCTGCCTTCACGCTTTTTCGTAATGGGTGGGCCACGCGTCATGCGCAAAACATCGGGCTGCACATTGCAGGTTCCCTGGTTAACCAATTGTATGGAGTGCATGCCCTCATGTTTTGTGGCGGGAAAGTGGGATCACTTTCCCGCATATCGCCCTAAAACAGCAAGCATATGACACTTGCTGGGTAGTCTTTTAAACCACGGCTTCAACTTTAGAGCAGCAGTTTCCTTGTTTCTTATTCCGCTTTTGCTAGAAGGAATCCAAACCATACCTTTTAATTATTTTTCTGTCATCTGTTCATGATTGTAGGTCCTACACAATGTTCCCGAAGTTTCTTATGTGAAGGAAAAAGTTAGCATGCGTGAAAAACAGTACAGATGTTGCCGGTGAATTACAGAGCGCTGTGGAATTGCCTTCAATTTAAAACACTTTTTGGCAATATTATCGCAGCCTTGTGATCTGCGGGAGATAGATTGGGCTTTAGAAGTGCAACACGTAGAGATAAAAAGAGAATGCACGTTAATGTGCAGGAGTAGTTCGTTGCCACAGAAATTGCTTTTGCTGTGTGCTTTTTCTAGCTCACAGATACATTGTAGTTTCCTTCTTCTTGGTCACCTAATCCGACTAGGTGAAATACTTCTGTGATGACCAAAGGGGAGTGCGTCAACATAACTATAAAGCTCCCAGTATGCAGAATGCACGCTGCGAACAAAGATCAACTTGGGACGTTATCAGCAAACATGCTGACTTTCAACAGTGAGTGGCCTTTCATGCGACTTGCCTTGTCATTACAATACTTTCTTTTCATGAGGGAGCACTTTATATGGTTACTGATTTTTGCAGTCTATAACGTATTTTGTAGGCGTAAAGATAACACGAGGAAGACCCTAACAAAACATGGGCAACTTCATGTCCCTGCTTTGCAGTGAATAGTTGTAACTCCTTCGACTATTAAGAGCACCTACGAAACACCAGGTCATCCTTGGGGGACACTTAGTGCCCTAGAGCTTTGCCACACAAAAGCATACTGGTTGCGTGTGTATAAACAAATCAAGGGCAACGCCTACGATAACAGTAAATAGGCGTACTATAGAAATTGAACCTCGGCATCAATACGTCGATAAAAGAGAATCCGTTGGCATTAAACTAGCTAATCATCTGAATTCCAAAAATTGTGGAAATTAGTTAAAACAGGTATTAAAAGTAAAACTAACCTCCCAAAATTTCCAGATATTGTCCTATAAACAGGTTGCAATTCAAGCATGGCGCACAAGACTTCAACAGCAATGATGGGAATGTGGCACTTCAGCTACCCTCCTGTTGTAATGTAAAACTGCCTGAGAAAATAAGCAATGTAATCTTAACACTATTAACTGGCAAGACATGAGGACGCGATACGATGTCAAAAAACATACTGAAATTTAAACTCCACATGATTTGACGTTTCGCTAAAATATGCGATAGTACTTGCCACTCCAGTCAATAACCAGAGTTCACAAACCACAATCACTAGTTCATAAAAGTGCGACCGGGAAACGTTATGCAATCGTTCACCAAACTAAGTGCTTCCTGTAATTAACTTTTGTTTTGAAAAATATTTGCCGAAGCAAATTACTGAGTATTTAAAAGTACGACGTTTTAACAAGAAGCCAAAGCGGTTTTCCCAACAAGAAATCGTCTAGCACAGCAGGGATTAGCATTACAAGCGGATGCTTGAATGAACAGAAAATTAGTATCCGTGTTTTTATAGACGGAGAAGCTTATGATTCTGTACATCATGAAATACTAATAAAACTCGATTGCTACAGTTTTCGTAACAAAAGGCGAAACTTTTTTTCAAAGCTATCTGGAATCCCACCAGCAATGGGTACATGTTGAGGCAGAGTGGTCGGGTTTTCCTCCCAATGTACATAAATTATATCCGACTTTGTACTGGTAATGCAAAAACAGTATTTTATGCAGACGACAGTATTACAATTTTCAGGGAGGGAAATTAGTCTTCTGCTGATAAGGTACTGTGTAACATAGCCAAATGATTCTTTGGTAATTCTCTAGCAATACCTCTATCAAAACAAAACAAATATATACATTTTTATTCTCAAGCAAACACAATGCAAAAATAGACCTAAAAGTGTCAACACATACTGTTTTACAAGTTGAAATCAAGTGTTGTATTTTTGTAACGTTGGAAAAAGTAATGCATTATGACGCCCATATAAATATAATTTGTTCTAAGCTGAGCAAAGACTGCTTTAGCTTACATCAGGCATGATAGCATTTTCTCCTACAAGTGTTAGGAATGCTGTACTTCAGTGTATTTCATTGTCATCTAACAAACTGTATAGACATAAGGATGTGTACGTGTCCATCGTGTGTAGACACCGTCATAACATTACAAAAAGAGCTGCCAGAATTACGTCTTAACGGCAGTTCCACGTACCTTCTCTGGAAAATTTAAAGGTAGACAAAGCATTAAAAATATGTTTCCTGCGCATTCAGTAATGGCTGCCTACAGACTGCTTAAAATCTGCAGCAAATATTAATTCTTGATCATCACATCATTAGGACTTTCGGGGGAAAAGTGAATGCTTTGAATGCTATTCAAAGCAACAAATGTGAAAAAAAGACATACGGCTCAACAATGACTGAAGTCTCACTTGTTTACGTTATGCACACGAAACTTGAAAACACTATTTAACAGAAGTGTCAAACTTGGCACAAACGGCAGTCTTATTGGCTGCACTTCGCCCAGACGTGCACTGTTGGAGCCTCCTCGCACACAAACCTAGCCAGTCAGCGGCTGGTTTCTGCGGTAGCTTGTGTAGGTGCCGTTTATGGACGGAAGCTGGGTTCCACCAGTTCACCAGGCAAAGCACGTAAGTGAAGCTGGGCTCCCTGCACAGCTTCGGCAGTGCAGCGTGCACGGACTGTGTCCGCGAGCTAGACAAGATGATTTCACTTCTCGGCGAATTCGTACTTCCCTCCAGAAAAAAATGCAGAAAATGGCACATGCGAGGAAGGATAATGGTACCTGCGCTACCTGACGATACTTCATTCCTGCGCGTGCCAAGACTGCCTTTGCTCCTGTAAAGCGAGCTACCTGTTTAGCTACGACGGAACGCGCTAATCCACACGTGTTATCCTCGAGCCAACATAATCAAAACACAAGGCTTAGCATGCAACTAGCGAGGCGCAAGTAGACAATGAAAGCAGGAGTGTAATACCGATGTCACTTGAACTGTAGGCTATGTGAAGCTAATAAGCCAATTAATTGGAACGAAACAGTTCTTGGAGTTTCGAAAAAGAGGGACAAAGCAGCGTGCAAAAAATGATGCGTTGGGCTTAGTATGGTGTGCAGCAGCGACCAGTTTACGCAAAATATCACATCTAAATAATTACAATAAATCCTGCAAACAAGAAAAAAGTGACTTGAGGCGACATACCCCTGGGTCAGGCTTGCGGTTGGAACCATTACCAAAATCCCACATGGCACACTCGCCATCAAGGCCATGCAGGCCGTCCTTGTTTGCGCTAACAAGTAAAATTACGTAGCTATGGCGTTGATAGGGACGGCGCAGGAAGTCAGGTGATTAGTTTAGTTCGGCGTCAGTTCCGCGAAGCAGGAGTCACTGCGGGGGTATCTGTGTCGTGCCGCTCGCGGGCACGGGCCTCCTCCATGTGGGAATGCCCTTGGCGATATCTCATTTCCGCACCAACAATGACACTAAAAGCAAATCAGAACAGACTTCAGGAACGTGTCGACAATCACTAAATCTCTGAACGTAAAGAACCCAGAAGGGTGCGTAAAAACATCGAAACGGGTGACTAGATTGTGTCAACATTGCACGAAGGTCTCGTGGGGTGTACCCCTCAAACAATTCAGGCAACGGGTATCAAGCAATTCCCTCACTGTAGTGCCCGTTTTTCTTTTTGTCTTTTTTGAGATGCAGAAAAGAGGAAGCGCTGATAACAAGTTTTAAAGGAGATGTACCCCGTTCTCCTGGGCTCGGTTAAGCGTAGAAGAGGGGTTGAGAGGGCGACTACATTGCGGAGGCAGGATGGACGGCACTTAGAGCATACAATCCTAGTTTCCTTTCGGGATTTAACTACTGGTAATTTATTTTGCCCACTTTAAGCACAAAAGTACGAAGAAAAAGG
Source organism: Haemaphysalis longicornis (assembly GCF_048455015.1). Taxonomy (NCBI): domain Eukaryota; kingdom Metazoa; phylum Arthropoda; class Arachnida; order Ixodida; family Ixodidae; genus Haemaphysalis; species Haemaphysalis longicornis. The sequence continues at coordinate 115,051,409 of NW_027526204.1, forward strand.
TACGTGTATCATAGTGTTACACCGTCTGGCTGACAACAATTAAAAACTGACACCTACCTTGATATTTATTAAAATCCAGACAAGAAATGTGTCCTTTTTCGTTTTTATAAGCAACAATGGTCGGTGTCAGGTTTTAATTATTGTCTTGCATTTTCACTACCAGGCGGATTTCCATCCATCCCTTTATTTCCTACCGTCGGGCTAGACTGAAAGCGAAAACCTCCACAAGGTAAAATATATACAGGCCTTTTTTTTGGCTGCACACGATGTTATTTATGAAACATGAGAGAGATGGCCAGCTAAATTCTCAAGGAACTGCTTAAATCAGTGTGCAAATGTTATTTTATCCAAAAAGTCGACCGACAGCCACCAAAACCTTGACGGTGATTCCCTTCAAGTCATTTTGTTTTCAAACCAAAAGAATCTTACTGAGTAACATAACACAAATTCTCAGAAAGTCTCGCGGCCGCAAAAAGTGGAAAAAGCGCAAGAAGCGCATCCGTTTTTCAGACGGGCGCGAAGGACGAAACCGAAACCAGTCGCTAAGCGCCCGCGCATGACCCGATGCGCAAGTGATAGCCGGCTCAGCGCTCTAATAAAACGTAATAAAAGAGCCATCCATGGAAGGAAAAAATGTGGTTGATGCCTCTTTCATAGGAATTGGTAAAAAACGAAAATGAAATGTGCCTTCACAGGAGCATTTAAATGTTTATTGTGCATCCATATGAACTTGCATATCGCTATTTATTACGAAGGCATGGCACCGTTAGACAATCAACTTTAGACACTCGACTGCATGCACTGGAACATTGCGTAAGTCCGACTGGAACCACAGCCCCTTGAAAACCATGCGAACAAAACCGAACCGAAACCAAACGCAGTAGGGGGCGAAGAGTGTCTCAATTCACTTGGATCCTGCGTACACGAAGGCGCTGGCATCGAGACGCCAACTGTCGGCGCTCACTAGCGTCATGAACTACTTTGCTTCACCTCTCCTAGACGGCATCTCCTTCTGAATAAAGATGGTAGTGGGAAAAGGAGCATTCGTATACCTCGCGCTTGAATTCATAGCGCAGATGGCGTAGCACTCTGTACCTCCTGTTGCCGCGACAGAGTTCGTAGCTAGAATCCAGGCAGAGGCGTGTCGTTGGAACTTTTTCTGCCGAGGTCATTTCCGTGACGGTTATGACGGGTACGGGATTTTCACGATGGGTACGCCGGTGAGACCTTGGTGTACACGAGCATAAAACACTTGTTACACCGTGCGGTAGCGATTGCCAAGCGAGAGAACTGCTTTTTAAACATACCAGCGATGACGTACATGTACGCCATTGAGCGTTTTGAAGGTGTTTGCCGGGGAGCTATACGTAGTTGACCCTGAAGGGGTTAAAGGAGCCATGAGGACAAAATACAAGTTTGTTTTATTCAAAAGAATTTGTGTTTTATAGGGCAGCTGGCGCTTGTCCGGCAGCAAATCTTGCCGCATTCACTGAGAAATGAATCAATTTAGTTTAAAATTTTGTTTCTCCCGCCAAATTGTGCGTTTTCAGCACGTCAGCAATGAAGTCATAAGTGCGCGTATACAAACTAACATGCACTGCGTGATTCGGCTGCAGTGCTCCTTGCGTCATTCTTCCCATATGGCACTACTGTGCTCATGCACGAACAATTCTCTGCCCTTGCTTTGTTTTTTGACCGTGTTTGCACCTGGATTGTTTTTATTACTGTTGGAAGTAATCGTTTCATGAAACATGGAAATTCCTCGACAAACAGGGTCACGTAAGACAGCGTCACTTACACCATTCGGCCAGTGCAAGTAAGACAACTGGAAAGTGGCAGACTGCTGTGCAGCTAAAACAAGCATAGTGCCCGCAGTACCAACAACAGTATGCATCGGTACTTCAGTGTGCTTTCGTAACTTCTACTGTTTATCCTACCCATTCTTACCGCTATAAAAAGAATGTGGCCTACATTTAAGCGCAAACAGTTCGTTCGGGAAGCTTATAAGCTCTGCCTAATTTGCATGTGCTTTTGCCGGCGTCCGCCAATCACAGAGCTGGCTCGTATGATATCATAGGTTCTGTTGCGGGAAATGAGCTGGTGGGTCACATGGCCATTGTCTTTTTTCCCAATTGTATAGCTTATCTGAGCGAAGTGTGTGTTAAAACTGGTGTCAATATGATTCTAAAGAGGCAATTTTTCGAATGAGCCAAACTTGTGTCTTAATGGCCCCTTTAAGTACAGCCTCCAGGCCCCCAACCAAGCTGGAACCATGAGTGTATGGCTGTTATGTTTAGACATTGCTCGTCCCCTTCTTATAGGCAAGTTCCTCCTTCAGGAGTGCCTTACAAAAACATGGGGATCAGCTACAGCTGAGGTCATTAATTGCCCAATTAAGCACAGCCTCCAGGTCCCCAACCAAGCTGGAACGATGTCTGTACGGCTGCTATGTTTAGCCATTGCTCTTCCTCTTCCTAGAGGCAAATTCCTCCTTCAGGAGTGCCTTACAAAAACATGGGGATCAGCTACAGCTGAGGGCCTTAATGGCTCTATAAAGCACAGCCTCCAGGCCCCTAACCAGGCTGGAACCATGACTGTACGGCTGCTATGTTTAGCCACTGCTTATCCCCTTCTTAGAGGCAAGTTCCTCCTTAAGGAGTGCCTCATAAAAACATGGGGATCAGTTACAGCTGAGGGCCTTAATGGCTCCATTACGCACAGCCTCCAGGCCCCTAACCAAGCTGGAAGCATGAGTGTACGGCTGCCATGTTTAGCCATTGCTCGTCCCCTTCTTGGAGGCACGTTCTTCCTTCATGAGTGCCTCACAAAATATGGGGATCAGATACAGCTGAGCGCCGTAAGGGTATCCTGCCATGGCAACCCTATGAATTAATGGAGGCAATGTTTCAAGAAGAGCTAGCTTCCCTTGTTGGCACCTAAAAGCAATGCAACAATCATCACGTGTACACTCACCTGTGTGGTATGTAGGTCGTCACTACAAGCTTTAACCTGACGAACCAGATATACCACTAGAAAATAGTAATTATTTTCCACTACTTATTACATCCTAATTGCAATTACAATAATAATTACAATTACTAAGAATAGTTATTACAATTTGCTTTCACTTGTTGCTGGTGCTGCTACTTGGCAGTTATTGCACTGTAATTATTTCGTGCCATTTTTAATCCAGTATTCCAACGCCGAATCTGTCCAAGCCTATTCAAGTTGACTTCGAGGAGGTGCAGCAAACAGAACAGCTCGCCCAGCGCGTTGTTCTCGTCCTAGATGTTTCGACTAGTATGAAGGTGAGTATCTCGTCATCGGTGTCCATAATACCTGTAGGCATTATTTTCATATAAAACGCTTAAAATTGGGTGTGTTACATGTCAAATAATTCTTGCACTGAGAGGCCTCCACAGCAGTTAGTATTAGTTTTTGTCGCCTGGAGAGCGACATGAAGCAACTGTACCGAAAGGACACTTTATTTTCAGGTCACGGGGCGGAACTGTACGCTTCCTTGAACTATCATTTGTTCACTCAGTGACCCATCATGTTACTTAACCCCTGACATGCTCGCTCACTCGCTCGCTCACTCACTCAATCTCACGCACTCTTTCACGGCCTCATTCACCCACTCGCCCATTTTGTTACAGGATAACAACCGGTTGAAAGTCCTCATAAAGGGTGCAACGAGCTACGTGCAGCACATAGAAGATAACACCAGGCGACTCGCCATCGTAACCTTTAGTACGAACGCGACAACTGTTCGCTCATTGATGCTGGTGAATGGTACCACACGGTGGGAATACCTGGACGAAATAGAAAAACTTACACCGAGTGGATATACCTGCATTGGCTGTGGCCTCAAGAGTGCGCTTAAGGTACGCAGAAGTATTGGTGCTTGCATGTTTCTCTTAATAGAAGTGGTTGAAAAATGAGCAATGAGCGGGAGACGTATTTAACTGGTGGAATTTTGACGATCAAATCCCTTAAAAATGTTAAAATAATAGTTACAAGATATAAATTTATTGTTATTATTATGCAGTGAGGCCATCAGCTGTAACTGGCCATGCAATTATTATTATTATGATATATAGGAGCAAAGTATTCTTAATAATATTGATGGTGCCCCATAAGGATGCGTGCGTTCTTTGCTCCTGCATTTCTATGGAAAACAAGTTTGTACGTTGTGGTGAGTGCAACAAGTGGGCTGACGCTATATGTATCACGTTGGCGGATGAAGACCTTCACTTAAATGTAAGGCACGCACCGCTTCATCTGCAATGCCTGCAAGTCTGCTTCGTCACCGGGTGGGCTTGCTAGCCCTGCAACGAGGACCGACAACAACATCTACATCTCCCGGGCAGCGGCGGCCCTTCTGTCGTCTCCCACCCCCGTAGCCACCGCCACCCCACCCGTTCACCTTAGCGTCAAGCTGCTTTCCCTGCGCGCACTTCTCATCGACGCCCTGGAGGGAATTTCCTTTCTCTCCGACCAGGTCGCCAAGTTGGGTGGAGGAAAAATGATCGGCTGTAATGGGAGGATGCAACAAAGGCTAAGGCTTGCCGATGTCGTGAGGGCCCTGCGGGAAGAGAGGCGTTCACTGCGCACCTATTTCTCGGATGCGGGGGACACCTCCCTCTTTCCCAGCTTGCTCAGTTCCCAACATTACAAGCCGCAGCAGCCGTGGAAACAAAATCCCCACCCCATTGATTACAAGTTCTTCACCTGTCGTGTCCCCGACCGCCCTGATTGCCTCCACTAGCCCGAAGCTGGTGTCGTCGACACTTCAGACTGCGGAGATGTCTCCCCCTTCCAAAAACATGCGTCGGATCTGACACGCTCTTCGCCACGTCCGTTGGTGGGGGGTGCCTCTGAAGAAACTGGTCTGGTGGCGATCGACCCTCCCAAGCACAAAAAAATTACACCATCTTCCCAAGTGGGAACCCTGAGAAGATGCAAAGCCGTGCAAACTCGAGATAATTTGCATCTCCTCGGGGTTTCCACGTAGGAAGATGGTGTAATCTTTTTGCTTTTCGCCTCCATCAGAAAAGCGGCTGCCGCAGCCGGAATCGAACACGTGACCTCGCGCTCAGCAGCGCAACGCCTTAGCCACTGAGCCACCGCGGCGGGTCACTGCCAGAATCGTTGGCGTCCATTGTCAGCTCATCGGACGGCGCAGACCGAAGCAGCAACTGAAGGGAGCAGCGGCGCGGACCTGGTTTATCTGAAGTGGCGAGCAGGAGGGGAGAGGAGGAGCAGTGCGCACAGCTGTTGGGGAGAGGGGAGAGGAGAGGGTGACGTTATCACAGCTGGCGTGGAGAGGGGGAGAGGAGGAGCAGCGCACACAGGTTGGTGTGGAGAGGAGGAGGGGAGAGAGTGAAGTTATCAGAGCTGGCGGGGAGAGGAGGAGAGGTGCGGACGGATGCCGGAAGGACAACGGACATAGCCCTGAGAGAGAGAGAAGCTCTTTATTAGAAAACAGAGTGTTTAGCCGGCGTACAAAATCGCCTTCATGCTACTCTGTTAGGGGAGGGGGAAAAGGAAGAAAGGCCCAAGAGAGAGGAGGGCAGAAAAGAGATGCAAGCTGAGAGAGGGACCAACAAAATTAAGTAAAAGGGCAAGCGCGAAAGTCTCAGAGTGAAGAGATTTAAAGTTTTTGACTTAGGCCAGTGTCGCTGAGGTACGAAAACAGAAATTTTAGGGCTAGGCGTTGCTCAGAAGAAGACGGCCAGGGCCCTAAAATGGTTTTTAAGGTCACTGGACCGTGCGTATAACCTATGCGTGCAATGTTCTGAAGCAAAGTTGATCTAGAGTCCTTGTAGGCAGGACAGTGGAGTAAAAGATGCTCAATAGTGTCTTCCGATGCACAGTTGTTGCACCTGGGGGTGGTAGATAGTCCAATGCGGAAACGGTAGCTGTTGGTGTAAGCTGCATTAAGTCGGAGCCGATGAAATAATGTTTCTAGATGACGGGGGAGCTGGTGAGGAAGTCTTGACGACAGCTGAGGGTCAAGGGAGTAGAGAAACTTGTGGTGGTGGGTAGGATCTGACCACATTCTGTTTCTCTCTGAAAGGGCGTAACGTGTGGCCATGGTGGAAGCGTCGTGTTTGGTAAAAAATGTTCTTCGTATATTTCGGCAGGTGTGGCCTGCAGAGGCAGCGTCATCAGCTTTTTGGTTTCCCGTTATCCCACAGTGACCAGGGACCCACTGAAAAACAATATTGTGCCCAGCGCCTACTGCAAGGTGATGTAGGTAGAGGATATCTTGAACGGCAAGTTCATATGTGAAGTGCTTGCCGCTCTTAAGGAGGCACTGAAGGGCAGGTTTAGAGTCAGTGAATATGGTCCATTCGTTGGGCTCTTGACGTAGGATGTAGCGGATTGCCTCTTTGAGGGAGTGTAGTTCAGCTGATGTCGAGGACGTTGGTCTGTCTAAACGGTAGGAAAAGAGTTTACCAGTCGACGGGACGAATAGTCCAGAGGAGGAACTTTGCGGCAGCGAAGACCCATCAGTGAAAAGATGAACCCTGGTGGAATGCAACCTGTGCATGTAGTCCAACGCCAGTTGGAGCAGTTCAGCCTGAGGCGTTATCTTCTTAGATGTCATCCCTGGGATGCCTAAACCTATACGAGTAGACGCTAATGTCCAGGGCGGAAACTGAGATGGCATTGCTCGCGGTGGTTGCGTCGTTTTGGGAAGGCACAAAGCTCTAATAGCATCTCCGAACCCAGAACTCTGGGCCGCAGTGATCCTGCTCAGACAGTGGGGTGTAGGTTGAAGTAGATGCCGGTAGTGGACACGGAGTGACTCCTGTAACATGAGTGCGTCCAGAGGCAAGCAACGAGCTTCAGCGATGGTCCCGGCACCCGAAGAACCTCTGGGTAGTCCAAGACAAATGCGCAGGCTGTTCCGTCGAGCCGCTTCTAGCTTCATTTTGTTAGTAGGCGCTGCATGGTGTAGTAAGGGAAGGCTATAGCGTATGAGGCCATCGACGTAAGCTTTGTGAAGCTGTAGCATCGACCCGCAGTTGCTGCCCCAACGGGAACCGGCAAGGTATCTCAGACCCTGAGACGTCGCAGAGATGCGGGCACACAGTCTTTTTATCTCAGGCGACCAGGAGAGATTACGGTCGATGATTACGCCAAGATACTTGTGGGTCCGGGCGTACGGGAGGGCTCGGCCACTCAGCAGAATTGGGTACTGATCCATGCGCTTCCTTGTAAACGCCATTGCAACGCTTTTCTCATGCGATAGGTGAAGTCCACGAGCAGCAAGGTAGGTTGAAATGGAGAAGAGGGCCTTCTGGAGACGTTGCTGAGTGGTGCGTCGGGAGCGTGCTGCGTGCCAGATACAAATGTCGTCTGCGTAGATCGTGATGTTAACTCCCCGCGGTAGGCACCGTTTCAGCTCTATGAGAGTCAAATTAAATAACAGTGGACTTAAAACGGCTCCTTGTGGAACACCTTTTTCGACGGGGAAACGTGATGTGTCACCATCCGAAGTGCGCATGAAAAGCTGACGTCCAGCAAGGTAATCCTCGATCCAGGCGTAGAGTCTTCCTCCAAAGCCATGTACTGCAAGAGCAGTTAGAATGGCTGTGTGTGTGACAGAGTCGTAGGCAGCTTTTATATCTAAGAAAATTGCGATTGGTATACGGCTAGAATCCAATTGCTCCTCAACTGACGAGATAAGGGCAATTATATTGTCAATAGACGATCTGTGCCTACGGAATCCATTCATCTCTTGCGGGTAAAGGCGTCGGCTTTCGAGAAACCAGGACATTCTTTTATGTACCATCTTCTCCATCAGTTTCCCAATACAGTTCAACAGAGCTATAGGCCGAAAAGAGGAATAACACGTGGGCGGCCGGCTAGGCTTTAGAACAGGAGTAATTTGGGCGAGCTTCCAATCAGAGGGCAGCGTACCGCTCACCCAAGAGGAATTGTAGAACTCTAGGAGACGGAGCAGGGCATTGTGAGGCAAGTGCGTGAAGGTTGCGTAACTAACGCCATCCGGACCTGGACACGACTTGGTTTTTACATCGGAGATTGCTGCTGTCAGTTCTTGTAATGTAAAAGGCAGGTCCAGTGCTGGAACGGCTGATTCTGGAGGCCTAACAGGTGGAAGTGTATTCAGCGTTGATGAGGAGAGGATCTTGCAATATTCCTCTGCGACCAATTTCAAAGAGGAGTGCTCGTGCAGTGAGAGGGCAACAAAAGGGCGCAGCTGCTTAGGTTGCGTGCGTAACCCTTTGACAACACGCCAGATGCGCGTCAACGGTGTGTGAGTATTTAACGTTGCACAAAAGTTCCTCCACCGTTGTCGCTGAAGCTTGTATAGGTGACGCATTACATGTCTCTGAGCCCTTCTAGAATCTCGTAAATCTTCTAGAGATTTTGTACGGAGGGCTTTTCGCTCCGCACGGCGACGAATGGCACATAATCTTTGGTACTCAGCGTCATTATTGGGTTGATTCCAGCGCTTTGTTCTTAAGCATGTGGAATTCCGAAAACAGTGAAGTATCGCTGGGATAATTTCGTCATCTCGAGTCACTGCCGTAATGCAGGTTCGTATGGCTTCCACGAAAGCTCTCCAGTCTGTGCACGCGACCTGTTCTTTGTAAGTCTGAGAGTGCGAGTCACGAGTTGATATCAAAATCGGGTAGTGGTCACTTCCTCTTGTCTCTAAGTCTGTGCACCACGTGAATTTTGCGGAAAAGCCAGCAGTGACGAATGATAGATCGATACAGCTGGTTGTTTTGGGGGATTTGAGGAAGGTAATGCTGCCATCGTTTAGGGGTTCAATGCCATGTCTAATTAGGAGGTCCGCGAGTTTTGCACCACGTAGGCTTGTCTGGGAACTGCCCCAAATTTCATTATGAGCGTTAAAGTCCCCACAGATAATGTGCGGCTTATCAGTCGACGTGGTGAGGTTGTCCAGCCTGGTCTCATCAAACTTGGCGTTGGGTTGTAAGTACGCTGCGATAAATGTGAAAGTCTGAGAGCCAATAATTGTAGTTGCGCAGACGTACTCATTTGTTTCGTGCGGTGAGACTGGAATTTCAACTGCCGGAACGTCAGTACGGAACCCGATAAGAAGCCGGCTTGTACCGCTTACTCGTTGAGAGTGGATGAAATAGTAACCACTCAAGCGGAAATTCTGATCTACTCATGACTCTGAAATGACAACGAATGGGAATCGGTAAGTTTGAAGAAGCTGACGTAGATCACCGAGCTTCGACCTCAGACCACGAGCGTTCCACTGGAAAATGGTGCATCGTTTTAGGTGACTGTTCAATGACACTATTGGCGATGGTGTTGCCGTCATTGTTTCCCGATGGTGAATGGCACACCAGGTAGGGAGCAAGATGCTGCTAGCAGAGGTTCCAAAGCCATGATAGCAGCAACTTCAGGCAAACCGCTTGCGGATGGTATGGCGGACATAAGAGCTTTGAGTGCCGCAAATAACAGGGGAATTATCACTTTACTCAAGCCGACTTGCGTTGTAGGAGCGTGGGTCTCCGCTGGTGGTTCGGTTGCATGCTGAGTCGCAATGGGTAGCACAGGAGTAACGAAAGCTCGTGTCGGTTGTTGTTTCTCTTCAGGCTGGGGCTTTTTGGGGCTTTCTCGAACAGTACGTGCATAGGACGTTTTCGTTGTTGCGTTTGTGTGTGTTGAAAGCGAACCCTGAGTGGAGCTGGGTGTTGCGCAAACCACTTCTGGATTTGGGGGCGGCTCGCGTTGTTTGGGAGCCCTTCCTTGAAGTTGCTCAACTGCGCGTGCAAGAGTGGCGGCTTTTTTCTTCGGGCAGGCACCGAAGGTTGCAGGATGTGGTCCATCACAGTTCGCACATCGAGGGTGCGCGCGCGAAGTGCAGTCTTTGTACGAGTGCGGTCCTGCGCATATTTTGCATCGGACGGGCCCATTGCAGTACTTCGCAATATGACCGTGCCTTTGACATTTGAAGCACTGGGTTGCTGTTCCCAAGTATTCCTCAACGGGATAACTGCAGAAGCCAAGGGAAATGCGCTTTGGTAATGCAGAGCCGTTTGGGAACTCCAGAAGCACTGTTTTTCGGCGACGCTCTGCCACTACACCATTTTCGCCCCGATCATAAGAGACTTGCCTTTTGGCAGATGTAACACCTTGATCTCTCAGGTAGGAAAGGAGTTCTTCGTCCATGTACTCAAGAGGGACATCATCAATCTTTCCACACGTCGCTGAATAGGAACGTGGTAGACGTGCTTGGACCGTCATGCCAACCAGCTCCGTCACGGCAAGAAGACGATTGGCAGCGTTGAGAGTCGATACGGTGACGACAAGGCCACCGTCCTTGTTGAAGCGATGCGTAAGAACTTTTTCCTGGGCAATCGAGACGACTGCCGATGCAAGCAAATTGGGATTGAGCCTCCAGAAGGAACAACCTGGTTGCGTTGGTTGAATCACAACTGGGATGCCGGTAGGCCTAGACTTCTTATATCTGACTACAGTAAACGCAGCCTGACTTTCCTCTTCAGCTGCATGTCCATCTCCGGTTGTGTGGCGTTGTAACTCCTCGATGGCGCGCTTTTTTATGGCTGGCGGATCATGTTCATTGAGTAAAACGTTGTCCTCCGGTGGCAGGGACGCTGTACTATGCTGTCCTTCCGTTGTAGCCATGGTAGAAGCCTCCATCATTACGGCATGAGGCACCAGTGATGGCGGCCCCCCGCTTAACAGCAGGGACCGCTTATTGGGACCATGAATGGCTGTCTTGGCTAAGTTTTTCCGGTTCGCCGTCGTCCTTAGTCGTTTATAACGCCATACTGCACAGCAGAATGAGGCGGGAAGCTTTGCAATGGCACAAAGAAATGAAAACTCACAGAGCGGCGAAAGCAGTGTACCGGCTATCCCGTTCTTCGTCTTCTTCCCCTCGACATAGCCCTGAGCAAGAGATGCTTTGCATCTAGAAAACAGTGTTTGTGACTAAGTGGATTACGATGACCACCTCGGCCCAAGTATCTGTGCACCTTTGCGCTGTAGCAGTTGTGACTTGGCCTAGGCTCCAGCCTAGGCACTGTCTGTACAAACCTTTCCGTGGAGAGCTGCATGATAAAATGATCCACGCAGAGAATAATTATCCTGATGCAAGTAAATACATGTTTAATTTTTTTTACCAAGATGTCCGCGGGTGTCACGCTAAATCAGCTGAGTTTTTTGCAAATGTTGTCTCATCGTGTTTTCCTGTTTTAATTGTGACAGACTTGGCTGTTCCCTTACATTAGGTCTTTTTCAATTTTCCCTCTAAATTTTCCCTTTTCCCTCCCGGTGTGACCATGATCCTTCGCACGGGAAACTAAAGGGTGGCGGTGTGCTTATTGTCCTTCATAATTCGGCAAAGTGTAAGCGTCGCATGAACCTTGAAAAATACTTCACACGGGGCACACGGGTCTTTGGGACCGAAAAAGTGCCAAAAAATGCACTTTTTGTACGCATCCTTTTTCAAACGTACAGGTCTTTTTCTCCCGGTTTGCGAAATTTTTCCTCCGAAAAGTCGGTACTTGAGCAACAACGGCTATTTATAAAAGCCCTACAAGGCCGATTCTCCGAGATTCCGGCGCCAAAATAACGATTTTTCTATAATTCCTCAATGCTGCGCAACAGGCGGTATCGCAGCGATCTCGGTCTCGTTTGAAAGAGCGGAATTCGGTCTTCAATTTCCCGCCACTGCGGTTCCTACCCGCTCAGTCGTACAGTGGGAAACAAGCGCCAAACAGCAAAAACACGCGTTCTTATTCGCCGGCGAGCGCACGTGACAACACAGCGCGATGCGATTAGCCGAAGGCCGCGTCTGTCGTCTGCCCCATGCAGTTGTCGACGCAGTCAGGCGCCATATTGCTCGGGCTCTGACTACGACGTTTGCGATGTGAACGGCCGGAAGAAAATCCCTCACGAAGAACCAAAACGGCAAAAAGAGAACGAAATTCAATCTAGAGAATCTCAGAGGCCGTTCCGCACCAGCGAGGAGCGATTAAGGAGATAGGGACCGACCTTCCGTGGCTGGCGACGAGGCGCTTGACAACGTAGCCCTAGCGCCTCCGCCGACCACACATTATAATGCCTCTGGCCGCGGCCGCATCCGTCTCGATACAGCAATGCTGCAACCGTTACAAGTGGCAGAGGTGCGTCTCAAGGCGGAAAACAAGCTGCACGAGCCTTCTTCAAACTGGAGCTACAAACGGAAGTGCAGCCTGTTGGACGATCCTGACAACGCCGCCGCCACGCCGCTGGACGAAACAAGGTTTCTGATCGTCAGTTTGACCGAGCTGAATGAACTGATGCGCGCGGGGAAATGCAAGTTGTGCTCCGGTGATGTGGAAATCGGCAAGGAGAACAGGGAGTGCGGCCTTGCCGTAAAGCTAGTTCTCGATTGTGCGAACTGCGGCGTCGTGGAGCTCGCCGCGCGTTGACGGCGAGAGCAAGGCGAAGCCGTTTGCCATCAATGTTCTGGGCGCGCGCGCTATGTAGTCGACTGGAAAGCGGCATTCAACGACGTCTTTTCGTCGATGAACAGTTCTTCGCGCGGCCTGCACAACAAAACGCGGTAGAGCTACATGAAGACTAAACTGACGCCCGCAGATGTTCGCGCATCGCAGAAGGTGACTGCAGATTGCGCACGATCAGTTCGGCAACTGTACTCAGAGCTCAACCTTGCGAACCCGGGCAACATCGCCGTGTCGTACGACGGCTCCTGGATGACAAGGGGTCACTCGGCGCACATCGGAGTCTGCACAGTGATAGAGTTATTCACGGGGCTCGTGCTCGATTATGTCGTGCTCTCCAATTTTTCCGCTGGCTGTGAGCGGGCGCCCAAAGAGAGTGACCCTTCCTACGAAGAGTGGAAGGCGAAGCACCTCTGCTAGAGAAACACCACAAACAAAGCTGGAGAAATAAAAGTGGAGGCTGCCCTCATTCTGCTTCAGAGGTCGTGGGAGCTTCATAAGCTCAGGTACACCACAGTGGTTTCGGATGGTGACTGCCACACCTACCTTGCTTTGAGGGATGCAGATGTTTATGGTTTCATTAGGATCCTCGAAGAGTAGTGGGTCAACCACGCGCAGAAGAGAATGGGCACGCAATGGCGCAACCTCCCGAACCAGAGGCCAGCTGGCTCTGAGAGCCCCACTGGTAGGGGCTGGCAGACTGGCGACCTCATCAACAAACTGACCTCATACTATGGCTGGGCTATAAAGTCCCACAAAAGGGGCATGCAAGCCATGCACAAGGCTGTGATGGCCACGTACTACCACGTGACATCCAATGATGCCATGGCAAACCACGGCCTCTGCCCCGCTGGTCTTGACTCGTGGTGCCGCCAGAACGCTGCCAAGGCCAAGGGGGAGCCAGCCCCCAAGCACCACTAGAACCTGCCACCCTACGTTTGCGAGGCCTTGCTTCCTGTGTATGAACGGCTGGCCGACCACAAGCTGCTTGAGCGGTGCCAGCACGGGAAAACGCAAAACAGCAATGAGAGTCTTCACTCGGTGATATGGTCGCTGGCTACCAAAAAGCGCCACGCATCGCTGCACAGTGTGGAAGCTGCGGTCGCAGAGGCTGTGATGCGGTTCAATACCGGAAGTCAGTTGACATCATCAAAGATCGTGCAGGAGCTGAACATGACCGTTGGCGCAGTGAACAGCACACACATGGCCGAAAAGGACCGCTGGCCAACCAAGGACTGTTCCCGCAGGCGGACATCCGCAGAAAATGTGCAGCGGAAACTCAGAAGGAGGCACCTAGGTGGTGCCAGCAGTCAAGATAACTATGCCTGGGCCTACTAGTTGTTTCGTAGAGAAAAAGTACTCCACCTTTTACTGTTTGCATTAAACATAGCAGTGCTGTTTTTTGCCATTTTCTTAAAATGCATATTTTTGACGTTTAGGAACTAGCCCCGCCGGTAGCCCCGCCTGCTAGCCCTGGTAGTAGCGTAGTGGTTATCGCACCAGACCGGTATTCTGGAGGTCGTGGCTTCGGATCCCACCTGGCGGGCATTTTTTCTCCACTTTCTTATTTTCCAAATTCTTTATATTGAGCTACTACATCCTCCCTTTGCTTTCCGAGGTCTTCTTGACTGCCAATTTTTATTTCTGTCTTATTTTCAACGAGCCCCTCATTTCTTATTCTGATTCGCTACATGCATAGCGAGGGCCTCTGTTCTGGCAGTCTTGGTGCCACAGGGAGCTTAAGAGGGTTCAAAGCTGGTCGACCACTCTCGACATGTCGTAGACGCTCGAGTCACGGCCCGGGGGTTAAAAAGAAGGTCCCCTTCACCCCGAGTAGTCCGAGTGGCCCTGGCTACCACCCCCAAGTGCAGGAAACAAAAAACACCTGAACTATAATACCCTAGAAAGTGGAGGCCAAAGTAGCCCCGCCGGTAGCGTAGTGGTTATCGCACCAGACCGGTATTCTGGAGGCCGTGGGTTCGGATCCCACCTGGCGGGCATTTTTTCTCCACTTTCTTATTTTTCAAACTCTTTATCTTGAGCTACTACATCCTCCCCTTTGCTTTCCGAGGTCTTCTTGGCTGCCAATTCTTATTTCTGTCTTATTTTCAACGAGCCCCTCATTTCTTATTCTGATTCGCTACATGCATAGTGAGGGCCTCTGTTCTGGCAGTCTTGTTGCCATAGGGAGCTTGAGAGGGTTCAACGCTGGTCGACCACTCTCGACATGTCGTAGACGCTCGAGTCACGGCCCGGGGGTTAAAAAGAAGGTCCCCTTCACCCCGAGTAGTCCGAATGGCCCTGGCTACCACCCCCAAGCGTAGGAAACTAAAAACACCTGAACATAAATACCCCAGAAAGTGGAGGCTAAAGTAGCCCCGCCCGTAGCGTAGTGGTTATCGCACCAGACCGGTATTTCGGGGGTCGTGGGTTCGGATCCCACCTGGCGGGTATTTTTTCTCCACCTTCCTATTTTCCAAATTCTTTATCTTGAGCTACTACATCCTCCCCTTTGCTTTCCGAGGTCTTCGTGACTGTCAATTCTTATTTCTGTTTAAATTTCAACGAGCCCCCCATTTCTTATTCTGATTCGCTATATATATATATATATATATATATATATATATATATATATATATATTTATATTTATATATATATATATATATATATATATATATATATATATATATATATATATATATATATATATATATATATATATATATATATATTATGGGTTTGGATCCCACCCGGCGGGCATTTCCACTTTGTCTTTCCAAACGCCTTATCTGTTTCAATGACCTACAACTTCCTCCGCTTTGCTTTCCGAGGTTTTCTTGGCTGCCAATCCTTACCTCTATCTTCTTTCAATGAGCCCCTCATTTCCCATTCTGATTCGCTATATATTGTCACGTAGCCAAAGACGACACAGCTGTCTTGAAGAAAAAACACGTTTATGGGAGTAAACGTGTGCTCCCCTAACAACTCAAAGAATACACGGACGGCGAAACAGCAGTGGACAAACGGACGTGTGTAGACTGGTGTCAGCGAATCGAATGTCGGGGCGTTTGGTCGGCAGGCCTATTTTTCGGGACGCATGGTTCTCGAACCATCGATTTACATCCAGAACATTGTAGATCAATGATTATTCTAGGCTAGTGATGTTAGGCCGAAACAGTCTCCTTATCTGAATGAGATAGGCCGTGCGGCATAAAAATAAATAATGGAACACGCGCTTCGCTCGGGACACAGACAAGAGCCTGGCACGGCCGTGCAGTAAAAACAAACAATGAATAAGCAAACCCATACATGGTTCGAGGAAAATAAATATATATATGAGACACATCAAAAAAGGAATGGATTTAACGTTTCGACCGAAGACCCACCATCGTCGGAATGGTGAAGGCTGGTCCCCAGTGGAAACTGTGCCTCATTTTCTTCGTTATACTTACCGGTGTCCATGAAATTGTTTCCCGCTACATATATAGCGGGGAAAAAGCGGGAAACAATGATATATTTGTAAAGAATGATAAGGTTTGAAGATGGTCACCACATAGAAATAATACTTTGGAGAAGGTAGCATTGTGTGTGTGTGTGTGTGCATGGCAAAGCATGTAACTTTCGTTCAGTGTAACCAACGCTATTTTCTTTTTGTGTGTCAGGCAAGCACATCTTGCATTGCCTTTGTCCTTCCCTTTTTCTTTTTCTTTTTCACGCACCAGCACGAAGGCCATCCGGCTGTTCCTGGGCACACTAATAAACACTGACTGATTGTGTTTGATATCACTGCTGCTTTCTTGCAGTGTAGAGATGGGTCTTACATAATGAAGATAAATGTTCCCGCTGCTCAGCTCCAGTAGCAGTTGCCATGGTAGTTGTGGAAGCATTAGTAGTAATAGAAAATATGATACTCTGTTGCACAAAAGTTACCCGCCGCGGTGGCTCAGTGGCTAAGGCTCTGTGCTGCTGAGCACGAGGTCGCGGGTTCGATTCCCGGCCGCGGCGGCCGCTTCTCTGATGGAGGCGAAAAGCAAAAACGCCCCTGTGTACGAGATTTCGGCACACGTTAAGGATCCCTAGGTGGTCTAAATTAATCCGGAGCCCTCCACTACGGCGCGCCTCATCGCCTCCGTTACGTCGGCGCGTTAAACCCCACGATCAATCAATTATTTCATGGATCTGACGCTGCAAGTGCCATTTTTTGTGCTGCTGAGCACAAGGTCGCGGGTTCGATTCCCGGCCGCGGCGGCCGCTTTTCTGATGGAGGCGAAAAGCAAAAACGCCCGTGTGTACGAGATTTCGGCGCACGATAAAGATCCCCAGGTGGTCAAAATTAATCCGGAGCCCTCCACTACGGCGCGCCTCATCGCCTGCGTTGCGTCGGCGCGTTAAACCCCACAATCAATCAACCCTTGTCAAAGGTTAGAATGTGCTCCTATGTTAAGTTCGAACAAAATGACCATTGAGGTTATCTCATGTGAAGGTGCAAAAAGCAGTGACCAAGCATAAGCCGGGTCAGTGCGTGAAGGGCTTGATAGTCACTAGCACTGGCTTAACGGCACTTTCTGTCTTTGCAGGAACTCACTTCTCCAAAGGAGAGTGCAGAAGGTGGCGTGATCGTGCTCGTAACCGATGGAGAGGAAAACGTGGACCCCCGTATCAAAGACATGCTGCCGAAGTTGATTGAAGCGAAAGTCGTCGTCAGCACAGTGGGACTTGTATCGGAGGCGGGCAAACAGCTCCTGGATCTGGCATCATCGACGGGCGGCAAGGCGTTCATCATGCGAGACAGCAGCTGGCCGAGGGATTTATTATTGGAGGAAATTTTTGAGTCGACTACGCTCACCGAGAATGGCGGCACTCTCCACTTGAAAGTGGTATGAGCTTCAGTGGTAGTAGACGTCACACCTTATAGTAAAACATCTTTGCTTTACAGCACTGGCAACCGGCAAATGCAGTTGAGAACGCCGCTGTTCTTTCTATACAAAGCCAAGATATTAGTACGCATAAAAGTGTGTGTTGAAACACGATTGTCAATTGCCTAGTTAAAACTTAATGTAGAGTATGCAACATCAGAAAAATTTGCTGCTTCTTTCTTTTCTGTGCACTCTGCTTAACACTACCGCGCGTGGCCTCTTACGTAATTGTGCCTCCTGGTAAGCCTATTACAGTAATTTTTTCGTGGAGTGCTGCCGCAGGTAGGATTTGCTTTTGTGGTGGAGCCTTTATGGGAACCGCAAAAAATTGGTGCAGGTTGCACTAGTGGTGCAAGACATGAGAAACAGCAGAGCTGGCGGCTCTCACCCTTTGCCCCCTCACATGAATTTCCGAACTTGCCGCTGAAAGTTCTCCATGACTGGCAGGTCCGGATCGTTTTCGACAGGCTTTCACATCTCCCCTAAAGTGGACGGCATGAGCACGTGCTAGAATCTGCCGTAACCGGCTTCGCGAACTCAGCTTCTGTGCTCTCTACTTCAGGCACGAATGCACGCGGGCTGGTGAAGAGAACAACACGCGAAAGATCGCACCACGAGTGATATCCCTAAGGAGCCGGTTTCATAACGCGAGGGACCTAGGTTACATTCCAGCCACGCGAATCGTCTCCCTGCCCTCCCCCCCCCCGTCAGGCTTTTTAAATGCAGAGAATTTCAGTACCTCACGAGGTCACCCGCGTTGACGTCCGTAGTCGTAGTCCGCACCCCTCCCCCTACACTTTATAAAAAAAAATACTACCCGGCGCCTCGTTTCTTTCCCTCGACCCTGCGGGTGGACCTCAATGTACATGGAGCTCTACCCACTGCGCCACAAAGCCGACACAGAATGGGACGCTACGAACGCGCCTTATATCCTTGACTCATTCAAACTACGTCAAAAAGCTGCTGATACAACGCATTCACTACCACCAACTCCCCAAACACTAAACGTTAACGCAATACACCCACCCCCTATGCGACGCATTTACTCGAGTCCCCCTGGCGGGGAGATGGGCCCAATTACGATGGCAGTGCAACGCCGGCACGTGCGGGGAAAAAAGAACAAAGAGAACAGAACTCCCGCTGGCGCAGTTTCAGGCAGGGGGCGCGCGAGCACTGAGAAGGCGGGAAATTTGAATTGCATGGGGTGGTAGCAGTAAGCGGATAACGGCGGTATAGGCCACTATGGCGAATCACTGTTCTGCATTTCCGACAGCTTTCACATTGAGTGGAACGTCTTCTAATTTTTCATGCGGTGGCTGTCTTGTAATGCTTTTTTGTTGTGCATAATTTGTGGGGTTGTGTTATTGCTTTTTCAGTTATTTTGTTATTTATTTTTAGGCTCCCCAACCCATGCGTTTTGGAGCTTACCGATGTGTGCATTTGCCTTCCCGTCTCATAATGAGGCGGCCTGGGAAGGCAACAAGGAATGGCTTTTGCATGCTATGGGGCCCTATATTCCTTGTTAGGTTAATTTTTTTCTGCCTCAAAATTAACCTGTTTGGGTGTTACACTTGCGAAGTATCTAACGTGGCCTCTTTTTCTTGCAGGTGTTGTGCGCTGTGTGCCAACACAAACCTTTTTTTCTTTCCAATTGGCAGCACATGTTACTGTTGTTACAGTAACATGTTGGAAACATGTTACAGCACATGTTTCCAATTGGCAGCACATGTCGCATGTACCCCTCGTGTCTTTGGCGAGGCACAGTGGTTACGTTGCCGGTTTCGCAGCGTAGGGGTTCCGAGTTCGATTCCCGGGGCATTCCTAACATTTTTTCTTGAGGCGCGCAATCCCAACTTCTGCTTGTGGAATCCTTTCCTCCACACCACTTTCCCTCACACTTCTTGGCATATAGAACTTTCACCCTCTCCGCATCGCCGGTGATGATTGTTTTCTGGGAACGCTCTACGGCAGAACTAAAATCTGAAAGAGCTCTGCTGGTGAAACGCTGCAGAAAATTTCCAAGGGCATCCAATCCCAAACAACTTTCGGATGTGCCGCATAGTGAGCAAGCAACCAAGTCGTTATTCCTCGCTATCGGGCCACAAATCTTCTCAATTCGTAGTCAAGCCGGAGGGTATAAGATAACAACCCATGAAGTTCGCGCTTATAAAGCACCTGCGCGCCGCGCGTTTCCCCCACACAACGCACAGGAATCTCAAATCAGTTGCGAGAAGGGCATGGCGTGCATAACATAAATGTGTCAAGTTTTGAAACCGAGATCAGCGTTTGTGAGTGATAACAAACTCAACTGCCTCATGAAAAAAAAGTGCTCAGAAACCAGCTTCGTGAGTGTCACAATGTGGATTCGTCTTCTCAAGAAAGCTTTATCTCGGTATCTAGGATCGTGAAGCTAGACAATTTAATGTTTTTTTGTAAAAAACAGGATTGCTACAAGTTAAAAGAATTTACATTATGGAAACCAGGAAGTAGGGGACTTTTACGGCATGCAGATGGCCTCTCTTATCTAGACAGCACTTACTGAGGGATCAGTGTGCGAAGAAAGAACCACGAGAACGGAGTAAGAGGCTAAGGACGGAAGAGGCACTTCCCAAAGCGCTTTTCTCTTGCTGTTTAGCAGCTTGTCACCGTTGCTGCAAGGAAAAGCTTGTCAGCAGCGGAGAGCGCCAGTGCATGTTTTCAAATTTCTAAATACTCTTAAAGTTTCTCGAAATATGTGAATAATGCTATATTGTTCGAAGGCGAATCGAATACTGCGATGCATCTTCACCGCATTAAACAGTTTAGGATGTTGTCACGCCCATAATAAGTTCTTTTTATTCCTTCAACATACCGAAAGCTTAAATCATTTCAAAAACACGGAACGGAGGGAGGTGAAAAAGGTTGAGTACCCCATTGAATCCTGTCTGTAGTAATACTTTCGTGGAGACTCCAGTAAGAGATTGAGCCGAGTAAAATCCCAACAGATGGGCTCAATCTGTACCTGTAAAGAGACGTGCCTGGCTCAGTGACTGGCTGACTCATGGCATGGCTGGCATAGTTTGTGTCATCTGTTCTTCGCCGCGTGAAATTTTGGTGGTAGTGCTGAATACATCCTCACCCTGGCACCAGCCTTGCCCGGTCTCCGGTTATACGTGGTTCTTACGTGGCGGCAGAACCATGAGACGAACCGTGATAATTTTGGTGTCAGCCATCTTGTTGCGAGGGCTGTCACACTGTCTGCTTCTTCAGATGTGGGGAAGCTTGGCGCTTTGTGTTATTAAGCACTTGGTCTTCGTGACATATCCTCCGGTCGAGGGCGATCTTCACGGTCAAGACTATTGCGAACTGACAAATGGGATGAAGACGATCGATGCGTTGGCCGTGAACAGTGAAATGCTTGCAGCTACAGGTGACGATAATTGCATCGATGATGCATATCCCCGCTGTAGCGATGTCCTCAAGGCGACGACGATGCGTCCTGTGTACTGGGAACCACATTGGACGATAGGGCTTGGGACACATCATCGGCTAATCGTGGCTGGTCATGATCGGCTTGTCACGGGCCGGGGACACGAGACGGGGCACGGGGTCGATCGAGTGCTAGTCGCAGTAGGGCTAGGGCTGGGCGACGTGGGCGGTGTGCCGGCGACGATCGCGTTCAGGCCTAGAAGGATTGGAGATTGGGCTAGGATGGGGATGGGGGCCGCACACTCCACCAAAATGCTGTGTGATGACCGATGTATTGAAGGTATGTTGAAATGTACAAGACCAGAACAAACACATGAACCATACTGCTGTGGTCCCAGCCTCCAACAAAGACAAAAAAGTGCGAGGGATGTAACCGGGCTCGGTATTTCTCATGGCTGACAATACATGCACATGTCACAGTCTCACACAGTTTTTTATAGCAGATACAGAATATTAAGAATGTATATTATACAATAAAAAGAAAGCATGTTTTTACAGATTTCATTTTAATTTTTTAGTCCCTGCTTATATAATATTTGTTTTTGTTTACAAATGCGGGCCATAGAATTGTCCTAACAAACATACAAAAGGTGAGCGGGAATTTCTATTCAGAGCCCTCAGGAAGGGAAATGATTTCAATTTTTGCGCGCTACCATAGAGGCGATATCTCTTTGGGCTTTCTGTAACCAGGCACCTCTCGAAAGAGCCCATGGTATATGTTATAAAACCATGAGTGACGGGTATTCATCACACTTGCGGAGATAATACTTCCCTTGGGCAGAGAGAGAAGCAATTTTTATTGCCAAAAGTGATTGCGGCACGGTGGGTGCAACCCTTCGCGTCGCGATAATTTCAGCTGCTCGAAAAAATAGCTCCTTCTGGATCTGGGGTACGAGCATTCTTCTCCACCCACTGGTCAGGGGAATGAATTGGAGAGAAATATGTTTCCTGTACGATCCCCCATCACAGCACACTATGTTGATGCATTGTAATTTAGCATAGTCGCCTTAAAACACAAGTTCCCGCCCTTTATGTATTGACAACAGGAACGAATTCGCAGTCGTGCACAACTCACTTATCACAAGTAGGAATAGTCAACACGTGTTAATTAAACCATTTAGTGTCATTATAGAGCGGCCGATCCGGGAATCACTGAATACTACCGCTAGTAACTTAGGATACCCAATCTCCGAATACATTCTCAGACATAACGCATAGGCTGGCTGACACTAAACCTAGTTGTTCCCCACACACCTGGAAATATCATTTAAATAACAGTGCACGTTAAGTGTTCTGTAACTTGTTTCCCCTTTTTTCCCCAACAGATTCTGTATAGCAGCTTATTACTCAGGAAAATATCTAGGAGGAGATTTCTGACTGACTCCGAAGTAGGTGAAAACATAGAGGTGCATATGAGCAAGAACCATCCCGGTGCAGTTGAGGCACGACATGTCGATTCCAGCCATTGGCGATATAAGGACTGGCGCATAACCGATGGCACAGGCCAGAAACGCACCCTTATACCCATGCCGGATAAGGTAAGAAGGAGATATCTCTTGTTTTTCTGTTCTGTTCTAAAGATGTACTTCTGTTTCGCTGATACATTACGCATACGCTGACTGGCCAGGGTCCATTGTGTTCCCGAGGGCACACCTAAAAGAACCATGCAAACAAGGATGGCGTTTTGTCACTCGTGTTTTTTTCTGCTTTTCTTACAGCAGTTGATGAAGAGCCAGGAGGAATCCACGAACACTTTTAAAACGACATTTTACGTAGACAGTCAATCAGTAAACAACACAGACATGTCTCTGTGCAAGCACCATCCCGACAACATTACGGTGGAGCTTGTCAAACCCAGCGGTCAGGTGTGCAACGAATGCAACATAACGTATGACGGCAACTACACAAACATCGTTTTACCCTTACCTGTGGAGGTAAGAAGGTGTAATTTCTCATTTGCTGCTGTTGAGTTATGGTGTCCTTTGTGTTAAAAAGACTATAGATAGAAAGAATGAAGCTTCTTTCCTTGTTTGGGTGATGTCTCTATGAACCTTAGAGGGACACTAAAGGGTAAAACAAGTTAGCCTGAATCGATGGATTATGGTACTGCGAACCAAAGTTCGCTAATATCGCGACTAGTTGTTCTTTAATAATGCAGAAAACGCCAGAAACGTGAAAACAGGTGACGGCGCCCCGTAGGCTTTTGGGTACTATGGCTCGTGACGTCAGAAAAATTGCGAACGGCGGGATCCTTTTGGAGAAGCATTTATAAATGTTTCCCTCAAATAAATAGTTCTAGAGTTGCTGAGCACGCAATGTAAATGTAAACTTTCCGTGAGCTCAGCTAATTTTAAAAAAATCACAGACTACAGCTTTATACACTGCGATACACGCTGCTTCCCTCAGGCGTTAGCGTTGGCCATCATGCTTTCAGTAGTTTAAGCATTGGAGAGCATTAGCTAAGTCAATAGCGTACCACGATGAACACCCAAACTTCTGCGAGCCATAACCAAGGCTGGATGCGTCAAAATGCACAAGTGGTTCAGCGACCCGTCTGGGCTTCTAATACGTTCTTCCCGCAGATTTTGTTATCGGTATAGCATGCCTGCGCCAGGTTCGAACCTTACCGCCCGCGTAAGGTTGGGGTACTTACTGCAGGTGGTTATCCTACCGATTCCGTACTTCTGCTGTTCCGTTCACCGCGAGCCGCTATTGATAAAAAACCCGTTATTCGTACGCCGCGTGAGCTCTTCCCATGTTATGTTTAGACCCGGCGTACGTCGGCTACAAGGGCGCCGGGAAGCCGGGAAGCAGTGCCGGGAAGCGAGCGTACATTTAACGCTGGGTTGGCGTGAAAGGAGAGGGACGTGATCACCAGTCGACGTGAGATGAATGTGCCGGCCTGAGCCACACCTAGCCCAGCGTTTATACATTGGCCTAGCCAGACAGCCGCGTGTGCCCAATATTAGAAACAGTGCTTTTGTTTTCCGAAGGGAGCGCTTCGGTGGGCTTGATGTGGTCCGGGTTTGCAGTGCAGGCGGATACGCCAGAAACTCGAGCATTGAAATGAATTTCCGGTTTCGACGGTCCAAGTCCAAGCCACTTTCCTCCGCGAGAGAAACTTTCTGCGCTGTTAGAAATAAATTGGAGACGTGAAAGCTGCAGTTGCGAGTCTGTGAGCACCTATATCGCCAACCATTTTAACTCTATACCACACCAGTTCTTCGCTCCTCCTTTGTGACGCGATGCCTACCTCACGAAAAAACGAAAGGGAAGCGGAAGAGTTTAGCAGCATCCGCAGCAGCACTATCGTCGTGGGTAGGCTGTGGTGCTGCGCGAGCGCGAAGAGAACGCTGCCAGGCTCGGACACCAGCTCTGAGTCTCCGTCTTGTCTCCGCGGCCCTGGCCCGTCGGCCACAAGCGCTGTGGAAGATTTGTGGGTGAGGGCGGCCCACCTCTTTTACGTCTACAAAATTGGTGAAACCGGAGACACCAGACTCGGCCAAGCCATGAATTCGCCGCCGGGGTATCGGCAAGGCTTCTACAGCAAGCCGCCATCTCCGCCGTTCCCTGCCGTGCCACCGTTCAACCCCAAGGACCCGGGGCTGTTGTTCGCGCACATGGAGAGCCACTTTTACATTTGCTGTTCCTTCAGTCAAGCCAAATGGTGCAACATCACATACCAGGCCCTCCCTCCCGAGATGCTTGCCCAGCTCCGCGCTGCACCAACTGGACTAAATGCCTACAGCGACCTAAAATGCGCAGTCGTAGAGTGCCTCGACGTACCGGTGGTTCGCCTTCTGCCGCTCGTAACAGAACCAAGCCACCAACTCTACAGGCACAACCGCCCAAAGTTGTAGTGAAACTCGAGCCCCTTATCAATATCTGCGATTTCAATGACACCGGCGCGCCTGAGGAGAAGTCGGTACATGCCCCTTTGTCCTCCCCGTCGCTGCCAATCACCGTGACTCATTAAAAAACCTCGACTCCACTTCTGGCCAGGCAAAAATGGAGGCGCCCGTCACTTACACTGACAATGACACTGACGTCACTGGCGCCCGTCACTGACACGTCGCTGACACTCTTCGACATCACCCCGCATCGACAGCGTGCTCACGTCTTCAGCGTAACGCACCTACCCTTACAACTCTACAGCCATTGTTTGCTCATGATGCCCACTCTGCAGTCTCATTCTAGTTCCCAGAACCCTCAACCCGCCATATGAAGCAACAGTGTCGCCATACTCAGATCGCACTCCCTCCACAGATGCAGTGCCGTAGGCATCAAAACAAGCAAACCCAATTCTCTGGAACTGAAAGAGCCCAGCGAAGCACTGGACATCCCAACGATGACATCTAACGCCCGGCGCCCCAGCGCATTATTTCTCGTGCACGGTTCACCCGAGTTCTTAAGCGACGAGGAGCAAGACCGCTAGATTTCGCTGGGGAAAAGATGAAACGACGTTCCAAGCATCGTGCAGTGCGTCGAGGTCCTGGTCGTCCGCCACACCGCCTGTCTAAACCCACTTCCCGGTTTGTCTTAAAGCTGCACCGTGCTCTTATCTGGCACCATCCCAGGCACAGGATTAACCTTCTACCTCCGGATTCTCCGGGGAGTGTACACCTCATCATGCGCCTTTCTACTTACTCCATAGTCGCAGTTGGCCTATTGTTGCGCTTCAGCCACAGGAATGAGACTAACAGCATCCACGGCCACGCGACACGCCCTCAGCGGCACTCCCAGCCCAGACTTTCTGAACTCGCTAATGGCTGCCTGTGCCGCAACGACGACTGGATAGGACATTAGACATATTGCACTCCAATGAACATGCACATTGTGTGTACATATCTGTACATAGTACACTTCTACTATTTTGTGCAGCTAAGGGGCATGCTAACTTTTCACTCTTTTCACCGCTCGTTTTACCCCGCTCGCTACAGGGGCGGTCATCTGTAGCAGCGTCCGAAGCAGCACTATCGTCGTAAGTAGGCTGTGGGGCTACACGAGCGGGAAGAGAGCGCAGTGGGCTGCCAGTCCCGAACGCCAGCACTGCGTCTGCGTCTCTGCGTCTGCCAGCATTACGTCTGCACCGCACATTTGTGGGTCTGGGCGGCCCGCCTCTTCCCGCAATGGCCAGCCCTGTTGACAAGAGAAATGTTAGCTCCATTTACTTATTCCTCAGCAAATTGCGCATTGTTGCTCTTTGAACAAAAGCTTAGACTGCAACGAAACGTAGAATCTTTAAGTTAAAACAGAATTTCATGCAGCTTTCAGTGTCCCGTTAAAGAATACTTGTCTTTTATTGCATGCCTACAGCCTGTGCGTGTAAAATGGTAGGACATTGTTTATTTGTGTGGGGAATATGTAGTGGGTCTGTCGCCTTCTAGGCTGTTCTGAGACGTCCACTCATATGCGCATCACAGTCTTACGGTGCACAGATCTCGTGCCATAAAATGTCGGCAACAAAATTAAAAGACATCAAATTTACTGCAACACTAATATTTTTATTGGCTTTTATTCATTTTCTGTTAGTGCTGTGAAGAGCGTGTTTTGCTTTACGTTTACTTTTTGAGTGGTGTGCATCGTTTCATTTTTAACATAACTGCTTTGAACCAATTTAGGGGTTGTTTTATATTTCAGAACAGCGCGTTAAGTAACCTTGGCCGTAGGGTCGATGTTTCATTACAACCTTATAGCGCTGATTACTCTTATAGCTCATCGTCCGAGGGAATTACCAGTGGTGCGCCCATAGACCTGTGATATGCCAACGTAAATTCAGGTCATCGTCATCATCAGAGCTCCTTAAGGATGAGGTTGCTGCTCTTTTGCCGAACCAGTCACGCATGGCCTACCCATAGACTGAACGTGAATTATGGTAATCACCATCATAGGAGCTTGTTTATGTGGGCTTTACTGTATAGTGAATGGTAATCACCATCGTTACAGTTGTTTAGGTGGGCTTTACTGTATGGTGATTAGCATAGAGCTCTCCCACCGAACAAATCACTCATGGGCTACCCATACACCTGCAAACGGGACTTATGGTCGTCATCATATATGGCACCTTCTTGTCGGTTATTTGAATGCTCGCGTGAAATAAAATCTTCAAAGGGACAGCAGCTGAACACGCGAATGGGCATTCCTGTCCCTGCACAGACTCTATATTTGGCTCTAATTTCATGCTGGTCCTGGGTGTTCGCAAGATTAGCAGATTTGTTTTAGGCGATTGGTCAATACTGGGCGTTGCTCGGGCGACCCTGACTTATTTCTGAAGTGTGAAACCCAAACTCATGAGTCGCGAAATGTATGGTCTTGTGGGCACCTTCAAAAGGAACCTACAATTGTACGCAACATTAGGTTTTGTTTCCATTAGGTAGTCATTGATTTTAAGGACACAGGAGGGAACTGTGTGGGGGGATGGAGATTTTTTAAGGATTTACCACCATGCAAATAAATCACCGCAAAGCTTGCACTCGAATGGACTGTTTATCTTCCGTCTCCGCGCATTGGTGCGGCACCATCACTGCTTTTGAGCCGTTGTTAGCCCCGGGGGCACCGCATACGGTTTCTTGTAAAATCCTTTTCTGCCAGAACAGAAACAACACGAAGCATATATCAGAATATCTCTTCAGCATGGATCTGTATGGCTCATTCATATGAACATTTTTTAGAAAACAGAAGATAGTAGCACCATTCCAATTTAAAGCAAGTTGGATTGGTTTATGAGTGATTGTAGACCTCGTTAAAAGTGCACCCAAGAGGACGGAGATTTATAAAAACACAGCCACAAAACAGGTCAATAATTATTTAGAAGAACGGTGGCGCAACTCTTGTCAAGGTTGGTGAAAGATATAACGTGCGCGAGGGCATCTAAATATCTTGCATATCCATGGTTGTTCAGCGGTGCATGCACTCCTGTAGGGTCTTGGAGTTGGCTGAATATCGGTTCTTCTCTCCTCCGCGATCCTGCAGCCCTCCCACAAAGAGTGGCGCATTCAGGACCTTGTCAGTGAGTACAACGAGAAAAAGCACGTCATGGGGATCGACACATTGGGGCGTTCCCGGGGTCGTTTTACTCAAAATAATCCGTTTCATGCTGATGGCTCCAGCGGCACGAAGAACTGCGTTCGGATGGTTAAAATCGCGCAGATACGGTCGATGACATTTCACTGCACTGTGACGCCCCCGATAAGGGGGTAGCGTCACACTACCAACTAGGGGGGTCCACACGGAGTTTAGAGGAAAGGAGGCAACGGAGATTTGGCTATAGCAACAATTTAATTAGCAATGAAGCTGTGCTGGTGCCCACGTGCTCACCCGGCGATATGATGGCACTCGTAGGAGCGGGTCAGGAAGGCGGCTGGCGCTGCACCTCGGAGACGGGGCCGCTTGCTCTGTGGCCAGAGTGCACGGGGTGCGCTTTCCCTGTTGGGCCGGGGGGTGGAGACTCGTTCAGAGGACGGCGATATTTACGCACACTGCAGGGGACTGGCTCGAACTCGTGCTGCTACATGCTTGCTGATGTGCGTAGATAGCTACAAAGGAAGATAGGTGTTTCTATCTCGGCAGGGAGGCGGGAGCACTTTTTGACGTCTCCTACCACGTCTCCGACAACGGCGGGTGGCGATAGAGCGATCGACGGGCGTGCGAGCCTTATCACGTCCGCCTGTGCGTGGAGGGAAGGGAGAGCTGGGTGCTGGTGCGGGGAACTCGCGGCTGCCGGTCGTGGCGGGGCTCCACCGGGCACCGGTGGTAAGCGTGGGAACGTGTCCCGCGTGTGGTACGCACGCCATCTCTCCCGTGAATCGATGGCACGCAGTCAGCGGCCGGTGTCAACAACCGAACGCGAAACCTGCCTATATACAAATAATACTTCTGTACCGTAAACGCCTTGTTCCCAAATGCAGAGCCTGGGTTTGGCTAAACTCTACGGATGAAGATATACAACACACCACAACGCCATACCCGACTGAACACAGCTATATCACTCGGTGAAGTGTGTTGGCACCACTAAAGGTTAGACATAAATTTCATGTGAACTCGTATGTACACGGCCCAAGCTAACGTTGACACTTACTAACCTCTGCCTGGCTTCGGCAGGCTTGTGCACGGTTGGGGCGTATCTTCAACTAGTTCGTGGACGGTTTCACAACCGACGGGTGTGGGCGCATTTACCCTGCTACGGAGCGTGCAGCCATGCGTTGGATGGACAGAGCTGCCCACTGTTCGCTGGCTCAGTGGGAACAATTGCGCATGATTTCCTCCATGAGGGCTCCAGAAAATGCATCTGCGAATGGTATTGCAGCAGGGCTATCGCTCTAGTAAGGCGGGCTGTTGAAGCATTCATTCCCAACCTTTCCTGAGTGCTGCGTGGATGGATCATCTGTGGCTGTCGCCCTTTCCAGTTTGAGGATTTTTTCATCCTCACATTCAATACCTTTTCCTCTGCGTGTCACAGTTGACAGCCTCTAAATGACGTGGACAAAACCCTTCTATTTTGACACTAGTTTGCTTGCCAGGCCCGGGGTGGTGTTCTACTCTCACGTATAGCCCATCACCCAATATTGTACGGCACGCATTTGCGGTTCTTGTCAAAACGCTCCTTTCGTCTTACCACTGCTTTATTCAGTGCCTCTGAAGCGAGTTGATGGGGAACACAGATGTCGAGCGAGCTCTGTGCACTAACCTTCAAATGTGCCGTAATGCGTCTCGGGAGGCATGCCTATGAAATCCGGCACTGATGCGTTGCGACCGTGAAGGAGGGAGTAGGGAATATCGTTGGTTCCCTTATGGATGTTGGTACTGTAAGCAAACAGTGCAAAAGGGAGGCATCGATCCTAGTCCCTGTGATCAGGGTCGACGTACTGAGATAGCATTCACATCCGATACCTTTTACTCTGCGTGTCACAGTTGACAGCCTCTCAATGAGGTGGAAAGAACCCTTTCATGTTGGCGCTAGTTTGCTTGCCAGGCCAGTGGTGGTGTTCTACTCTCACGTATACCCCGTCACCTAATATTGTACGGCATGCTTTGCGGTTCTTGTCAAAACGCTCCTTTCGTCTTACCACTGCTTTATTCAGTGCCTCTGAAGGGAGTTGATGGGGAACACAGACGTCGAGCGAGCTCTGTGCACTAACCTTCAAGTGTGCCGTAATGCGTCTCGGGAGGCATGCCTATGAAATCCGGCACTGATGCGTTGCGACCGTGAAGGAGGGAGAAGGGAAAATCGTTATTTCCCTCATGGATGTTGGTACTGTAAGCAAACAATGCAAAAGGAAGGCATCGATCCTAGTCCCTGTGATCGGGGTCGATGTACTGAGATAGCATTGTTACCAGGTGGGTTCAACGTCTCCACGGCCCCATTACATTGAGGGTGGTAAGCAGTGATGTGTCACTTCTTAATGCCTAAAAGGTTGCACACTTAGGAAATTCATAGCCTGGTCCGTTAACAGCTGCTCGGGTGCGCCGTGCTTGAGAACAATTTTCTTTACGAACTCTGTAGCGACCCTTTCGGGCTTTTGGTCTGGGGGCGGGAAAGCCTTGGGGTAATGACGCAAGGGTATTCAAATACCTAAATGCACTTGTTCCCTGCTGAGAACGTCGGTAAGGGGCACACTATATCCATGGCAGTGCGCTGGAAAGGAGATTTAGGCTCCTTGAACACCCGCCGTGGCACGCCGATTTTTGGGCTCTTAAGGACACTGCAGGAACGACACTTCCCTCAGCACTCAATGACATCCGCCCGCATACCTGTTCAGAAGTAGGGCGTGCTTCTCTGGCTTGTTTTTCGTGTCCTCGGGTGCGCCGTGTACTAGGTTTCATGCTGCAGCCGAAGCAGTGTCACCTTAATTGAGGTGGGTACCACCGATCGCCCCTGCACCTTGTCAAGATGGTCCCGATGTCTTAAGAGTTCCCCTTCATTTAGGAAATAATGCCCCGTGGTAGCACTCATTTCCAGTAACCTGATGATTGGTAACCTTGAGTGGTTGACCGTCGCGTTCTTGTTTCATACAGGCTTCTTTTGCCGATGATACAAAGATGTCTGCTGTTCGGACGGCTGCTCTACTAAGGCCGTCCATGTTCTGATTGGCTGTTCCCGACTTGTGAACAATCTTCAAGTCATACACCTTCAAAAGCAGGTTCAACCTTGCTAAATTTGAGCTCGGGTCGCGGGCGTTCATCAGCCACTTGAGATGCTGGCAATCAGTGAGTATACGACAGTGCCAGCTGTACAAGACGCATGTGAAATGGTGTGCAGCCCATACTAGTGCGAGGAACTCCTGCTGGGCAGCTCCATACTTTTTTCGGCCGAGTTCAACCGCCTAATGGCTTATGCCACTGGGTGTTCTTTGCCGTGAAACTCTTGTGACAGCCCTGCCCGTGAAGTTGCTTTGGAAGGGTTCGTCGCTAGCGTTAAGGGCCATGTGAAGTCTAGTTAAGCACGGAATCTTAAACCAACTTGTGTTTCATCGGCACAAAGCGTTTTGCTGCTAGGCTTCCCATTGAAAAGGTTCCTTTGTTGTAAGCTGTGTGAGCGGCTGTGCCTGTTCAGCAAATTTCGGTATGTGCTGGCGGTACTGAAAGGAGGCCCAGGAATTGCCTCACGTCCGTCTTTGTTGTAGGCTTGCGAAAGTCCTGCACGCACTGGATCTTAAAGTAGTCAGGCTGCACCCTCTTAGCGGATGCTGTATGCACGAAATATTTCTCCTCTGGTAGGGAAAATTGGCACTTTGATGGCTTCAGATGTAAGCCCGCACTTGTACCATGTGAAATACCTTGAGCAAGCTGGTGAGGTGACTTTTGAACCTGCTGCTGTAAATTAGATGTCTAAATAAACGTGGCTGCTGTTGCCTAACGGCCCCGCTAGGACGACATCGGCTGTTCCATGCCAAACCACGGCGCTGTTCACGAGCGAGATGGGCATCCGTCGCCATTGGTAATGTCCGGATGGTGTGTTGAGCGCAGTCGTGTCTTTGTCATTAACGTGCATTTCGATTTGCCAATACCATGACGCCATGTTTATGATGGAAAAAAAACTTGGCGGAACCTAGTTCTGACAGAGTTTTAGCGATGTTAGGTAACGGGTGCGCGTCCTGGCGAGAAACACGATTTAAGTCGCGGTAGTTGACGACGAGGCCGTAAGACCCAGTGCAACCCACAGCGATGTGGAGTGCTCAATAATTCGCCCTTTCTGAAAACTCATTCACCTTGCAATCCATCTCTTCTCTCGAACCCGGTATTCGTTGTGCCCTACGGTAGACAGGGCTGGCCTCGCTGGTGGGAATCCTGTGCTTTATCGCCTCGTAGTGGCCGATGTCACTCCTGGGGGTAGAGAAAGCCGTGCCGAACTCGTGTATCAGCTATTGCATTTGGTATATCTTGGGCTCGGGGATGTGCGAACTGTTAAACAGATCGTGCACCTCGGCTCGCTCTAAAAGCCTGCATACAGCATCATAGGTTGGCTCGTCGGCCATCACAGCTGCCATCAAGGTGCAAATCAATTTGTTTCTAGAAATTTTGTTCTCCTGTGGCGTGGTGTTTACTATGCAAAACGGTACTCGGCCATTCGTCGCCACGGTAACTACGCTATGCGAGCACGCGATTTCAGACACATCGAAAACACTGCTCTCAACTCCCAATTGCCCCTTCGCAAGTTCGTAGGCCACTTCGCCCTCCAGCACGCATTTGCTTAATGCCGGCAGCACTGCATCTTTCACGAGGTGGACTGGCTCCGCATCGTATACATCTGTCTGCCGGTTCGCCTGCCCAGGCTCCACTCGTTCCCAGTTGGTGATGGGCACTTTGACACCATCTATTTTCAAAACACCCTCTCAACAACACATCCATCTTCTCCTCAGCGAGAATATTTTGTCCTATTAGACAAATAGGGGAACAGCGCAAACACAGACAAAACACAAGAAGAAGAAGGTGACAACCACGAGCGCTGACTTACAACTCGTGTACAACTGACTTACAACAAGTCAGCGCTCGCGGTTGTCACCTTCTTCTTCTTGTGTTTTGCATCATGGGGCAACATGCCTTTTCAAGTCCCAAGCAGCTCTCTGGCTGCATCGGCTTGTATCGAGGACTCTACTAGCGAAGCTCTGATACACGAAACGACACAGAAAGCTACCGTTCAACTTGAACAGTAACCGCAAGGTCTGCCTGCAGAGAAAGGTGCATATCCCGCCGTCGTACTTGAACTCGATGGACAAACCAACAGTGAACAGAATTCGTCAACTAGCGACAACCGAGCCACACCCACGTGTGCTCAACGCAGTTCAGGCGTCCATCTGGCCTAAAAGTAGGCGCATTGAAGGAAGCCTTGCCAAACAGAACGCGGTTGAACCAAATACGAAAAGGCAAGAGGAGAGATAAAAGGCATTGATGCTACCGCAAGATTGGCTTTCAAGCTCTCTGCACCAATACACGAACGTGAAACAAATGATTGTCGTTGCTCATGGCTTGCATGGCAGTCATCGCCATGACCATTTTCGCTATTGAAGAAAGAAGGGCAACGACAACCAAATGAAGGTTTTTCTGCTGTTCGGCGTACTTTCAAATGCAAGTTCAAGAACTGCCAGCAAGGCTACCGTTTGCCTGGAACGACTCGAAACGAACCATGCAGGAAGCCACAGCGCTGGTGGAAGTACAGACGCAAATACGGGGGCTAGGACTATCCCCTACGTATCACTTTTTTTTCCCCGCGGGGGAGGTTGTTGGAACTTTTCCCCCCGAATAAAAACAAATTATCGCACATGTGAGTGGAAGAGGACGATGAACGATGGGGGCGATCGGAAGCATTCTGTGTGTATCCTAATGTAAATGCAGTTCTTTCCCCCTTACCGAAGGCGTTGTAGTCGCGACAGAGTGGCTGTACTCGCCACAAGGGTAGTATTTTGCGGGTCTCGGCCCGCTGCCTCGACGGCCGACGTTTGCTGCATTTGGTTTTTCTGCAGCCCGATTGTAGCTTCCAAATTGTAGCTGCGGCCGAGGCAGCTAATCACCACCGCAGCCTCCCATGCATGCGGCGCTGGTTCGTTTCGGGCAATGTCACTCGTCCCACGCCAGGCAAAGAGGAACGGTGCGGGGCGTTCACCATGAATGAAAACCGCGTTCGCCCGGCCTCCTCCTGTGAGCGTTGCGCGGAACCGAACGGCTTTGAGACGTGGTCGGCAATACAGCGAAATCAAAGGTTTAACCGAGCGAAACCAAGAGTCAACCGGACTAAGCCAAGATTTTGCTTTGCATATCCAAGGTTATCTGAGCTAAGCCGCAGTTATTTTTTTCTGTTTGACTTTTGTTCAACTCCCTCTTCATCCTCGCAGGCGTGAAAAAAACACTCATCGGTGCAAGGTAAACCGCGGTAACGTGAACTCATGCTTGTCGCACCGCAGCCCAGTTTTGTGAGCCACGGCTAATGGTAACTTAAGCAGAGTTGTTTTAGGCGGTTTATGGTACACTTCACATAGCGGGAACTCCTCTGAAGCTTCTAGTGTAATTTTGGATATTACATTAGATTGTACATTTAAAAATTGGCAATTCTTTGTTCTTGTGCACGGACAAGGTAGCACAGAATGAGAGCACAGCCATAGATCCTCACCAATGCACAAGGCTCTTTTAAGCATTTATCGCTTTCCTTATCTCATGTTTTCTTCCTGACTTCGAGCGGAAAAGAGTGATCTAGACCCCCACGTTTGCGGCGTTTGTGGCAGTATTGTCCAAATGAAACAACGACATAGGGTAGGCATAGATGTTTTGCGGTCAGGATAATCACCTGATCGGAAAGGGGAGCCAATGGGGGGTGGGAGTATCGGTGGGGGGGACTAACAACCAGGCAACATCCCAGCTCCGTGCGGGCTAAAGGGATTTACTTCCTTCGTGCGATTCTCGTGTACATGCAACAAACCAGGCCGACTTGTCCGTGTTGGACAGCGTCGTTTTTAAACAGCACGAGGCCTCGTGAAGGTGACTCTCAATTGAGAAGCCGACACCACGTGGACAAGAATAAAACCAAATATCTTAATTTTCCCACAACCGGCTTTATAGATAGCAACCTGACCATCGCAGCCAGCTTATTGGGAGGCAGCGTGCTAAAACATTGTCGTGTAGGAACGGTGCTCTCCGTCCTATGTAGCCAAGTCTAATCCCCTAACTCGCCATCTCCACTTCGCTCGGAGCAGGTCCAAGGACTCCTCACATAAAGAGTAGCGGTCGTAGCAATAAATGCCAGTTGTACCGGTCACTAAGTATTATTGCGGCAGCATTGAGACTTCACGGTTGAGTCTAGAACCGTTTCGTAGCTATGCAAATCAACGTGCACAAATAAGCCAAACAGCTACGGTAAGCGCCTGCTCGACTGGCGTTCGTTTTTTGGAGCACTTTCTTGTTTTTAGACATTCGGAATTTTGCTGACTTTCGCTTTGCGCCGAGGAGCCTTATTTTTGAATTCACATGGAACGCTCGGAAGTTGTGTAAATACCCCATTCTGTGTGGGGGGAAAAGCCGCCATTCTGACGGCAAAAAATATTGTTTCAGCGAAGGCACCACTATTAAACAGCAACCTTCTCAGCGGCTGCGACGCTTTTACCATAACTCGGGCGTCACGTTTGTAGGAGCTCCGTCGGGGTGGCCTACAAGCCCAACAATTGACAAACTTGGGTATACCAGCCGTCCCCCGTCAATGCTTGTGGTGAAAACCACAGTTATATTCGGGACATGTTTTTGAACCACTGCCCCCGCACCAAAGCGGTCGGAACCTGGTGCACGGCCGCTCGATCACCCCCTCCCCCAAGGAGACAGAGGGGCCGTGCCTGGTGAAAACAAAATGCCTCTACCGTGCGATTTCCGGGCTTGCTCAGCTGTACACAACAAATGCAATCACGTAAGATATGTTCACTGCAAGCACGGTGAGAAATATTGCATGGTCTTTAGGCATATCCTTTTTCGAACGCGTTTCTTTTGGCCAGGTTTGTAGCCGAGCCTTATCCCTAAGCCGTGTATGACCTACAAGTGCGGTATCAGACTATCTGCCGCTACTTTCTCAAGAGTCACTATTCATGCTGCTGCAATACTACCTCCAGATACGTTGAAGGGCAACCAAGAAATTTCTGGTGCACGCTGTTTTATATTGTTTGATGGAATTGTGTTATGCGTCGTAAGCTAATGTGAATTGACCGAGCACTGAGTGTTCTCTTTTTGCTTTTTCTTTTTATGCACTATATAAACCTGTGCGCAAAGTACGTCTTCCTCCATTTTTTTTCTGTTACATGCTATAGAACAAAACGTTCTCAACATATCTAGGTTGTTCCTTTTCGAATGTACTTGCGCTATCAAACGCGTGGAACACGATGGGTCCGGCCGCGTGCACGTTTTCATCAACCTAGGCAAGTCACAATTTCGCGTTAAAAACTCTTATTTGAGCCAGCCGTTGAGCCCACAGATGATGTGCACTTTCCCTACTGTGAATCAGCAAACACTGAGCACAACGGACCCAGAAAAAGACGAAAGAACGACGCAACGCCGAGCAAACGCGTGTGAAGCAGAGAAATGAGGATTAAGTGCAGCGCCAGCCGCTACAGTGGTGTCAGAAAGAACTAAAAACAGGGTTCATACAGGTCCTTGAAACCCTTGAAACTGAAAATTGAGTTTTCAAGGGCCTTGAAAGCCTGGAATTTTTTCCTTCTCCTTGAAAAGCCTTGATTTCTTGGGGCAAGAAAGAGGAGACCTGATTACGGGACCAGGTTTCCATGGCTTATATCAGTGTGGCCCTGCACACTCCCCATCCAAACATGCTTTTTACAATTTAAAGACAGCTTGGGGAAGTGAGCTTGGGAGCACGGGCGTGCTGCTTTGCACATTGGCTCATATGCAACAAAATCCCTGCATCGGATGAGGCACAAATTAGCATAGGTTCCCTTCCAATTTTCCATCCTGCTTTCTGCATTGCCTCATCCTGTTATTCATTTTACAGATCTTCCCGTTCCTGTGCCTCGCCATAGCTATGGGCCATTACAATTTGAAAACGAATGGTGCTGACAATTCAGAGTGAAATAAAAATGAGCACAGATAAGCACAACTCTTAATGTGAGAACACAATGCATCTAGCTTCTAAGCTTTATTGAAATATTTTATTTTGAAGGGTGTGATGATGAGAAGAGCCCGTAGAGTCATCAGTGCCCCCCAATGAACACAAAGAAATTTGTGGGATGAGAATGGCAGGGCATGTTAAGTTATGTTTCTCACTATCCAAGACTGTGCATTAAGAGCATTTGCAGAGCTCGAAAAAGTCCAAGCTGGTGTGGATTATGTAACGCGCCCTCAGGATTACTGCGAAGGGAGGGGGGGGGGCTAAACTTGTCTACTTTCAAAATAGATTTTTCTTGAGGTCATTTTTTGAGATGTAAAGAAGCAAACGTTTTGTGTGTAAAAACAGAAGTGAAACGCTAGTGCACGTGCTGCCCTGCACCCTTGAAAATACCTTGGCACGGCCTTGAAAGTCCTTGAATATCCTTGAATTCTTGTCCTTGAATCCTGTACGAACCATGTAAAAAGAAACAAGCAATAACAAATTTTGCACTTGGAATCGGGGCGCATGGGAAAGTTGCTGTACCTATGAAGCCGGTCGTGGTTTTTCCAGGCAACAGAACTGGCTAACACGCCTTGTAGCTTA
This sequence comes from Haemaphysalis longicornis, assembly GCF_048455015.1. Taxonomy (NCBI): domain Eukaryota; kingdom Metazoa; phylum Arthropoda; class Arachnida; order Ixodida; family Ixodidae; genus Haemaphysalis; species Haemaphysalis longicornis. The sequence continues at coordinate 115,088,954 of NW_027526204.1, forward strand.
TGTGCTGCTGATATTTTATGAGTGTAAGGGAAGACATTTGAGTGTCTCGCTGTTAGAGAAAAACAGCAATATTGTCCGGTACAAAAATATCCAGAGGGGAAAAATTTCAGAATTGGGACCAAATTTCGGATATATTTCAATTTCAATAGCGTGTGGATCAGTGATATAGTAAACAAAAAAGTGACGAGAAAATTTGGCACAGTGGTGTTCGAGAAGAACTGGGGCCTCCTGAGCAGAAGCTTTGCCCCACTCTACCTCAGCAAATAGCCAGCTCCAATAGAGTAGTCGATCTATGTAGTGCGCATAGACGTCATATGGCGTGGCAGGTGAACGTGACGGCCCGTGAATAGTACATGGGCACCCCAGGCACGTAGAAGTCATTATGGAGAAGTTTCATTGGGAAGTGTCACCATTCACTATGTCGGAAGAAGTTCGCGAGAAAAGGCGAAGTTACGAAAGTGAAAAAAAAGACGCGGACACGATATTGTATCGCCCCAACGCTGTATGTACCACTTTCAATGTGGTCGCAGGCGGCGACTACCCGATACACGATACACCGCAGTCGCAGCCCCGTGTTTACCCAGGCTGGTTATACATGTTGAAAGAGTACACGAAAAGACTGCACGAGTACATGACACAAACAGTTTTTAGTGTCTGAATATTTTTTTTTCCAATTTAGCCATTCTCATCAGCAGAATGGCCTACTAGAGGTGATTTAACAAGCCGGATAACCTCTCATCCAGAACTATGGGGCTCTATAATGAATGGCCGGCTGGCAGCGTGGTGTCATAAACGGCCCTCCTAAGTCCTCTCAGTGACCACATTGCTCATTCGCACTGCCCGTTCTGATGTTACTTGAAAACTTTCTAGCAGGGGTTATGCATTCCCGTGTAACGCAGTCAGAGGGGGTTCAACTATTGATATGAGTATGCACTCTCTCATCAGGTTGGGAACTGGACGGTGTACATTTCAAGTAGTGCCTCCGAATTAGGCATAGAAACTATTATGGCGTCCAGAGTGAAAAACACAGATGAGATGGCTGCGGTTAGCTGTGAGGTGGAAACCTGGAGCCCTGAAGAGCCCGACCACGTTGCCATATACGCCACGGTAAAGCAAGGCGACCGAGTGTTCATGGACGTTGTCGTGTACGCCGAAGTGTTCGCTCCAAAGCCACCGTACAACTCAACGAAGGTTCGCCTGTACGACGATGGTAGAGGTGAGGGAAATGGTTGTTGTGTGCCCTGTAAGGAGGTTTTACCCCTGCAGTGGGCATAAATACGCTGATAATAACGATACGCCAATAGCGTATGTACAGCGGGGTACATACGTTATAGGGTTATACGGTAGGAGGAAACATTAATAGAAACAGCTGCAGCTATATGTATACTGTCCGACGCTGTTGCTGCTTATTGATGCTGTGTGTATAACGTATTGATAAGGTTCATTATATTTGTGATTTTTAATTGTATTTGAAGGACAAAATGCATGTGTTTTCGAGGTGCACATGAACCCAAAGTGTTTCACAACTTTCATTTGGTTTTAGCTGCTTATTGATTGAAGCATTACAGCACAATAAATCAGTATAGAAAGAGAAAGTTTATTTGCATTACTCCTTCAACTGGGATGTAGCACGTTGCGAATTTTGAGTCGCAGCTCCGAGGCCACAAAAAGTGTATTTCCGGATCTAATGGCACAACCACTTATATCGACTGGCCATCGGAGACTCATTTTGAATTAAGGCTTTGGAAGTGCTATAGTACATGCAATTTGATACGCTATTAACAATGCCAGCAAAGGCAATGCCTGAGCACCAGAAAGTGAGCGGGTTCGGGTTGATTTTTTTGTTTAGGCTTGTTCCTATAGACCGTTCCAACGAGGGCGCCGCCATCTTGCGTGTTCAGCACCGTCTGCATGGTAGCTGGCCGATTTGCTGGCTTGGGCGTTTGCTCCGCAGAGCATGGGCGCCAGCGGTGGCTCGGTGAATTTTGCGTTGTTGCGCGTTGTACGTTCATTTCCGTCATCATCATCATCACCAGCCTATCTACGCCCACTGCAGGGCAAAGGCCTCTCCCATTATTCTCCAATTACCTCGTCATGTGCCAACACTGTAATATACTTTAAATGAGAAGTTGTTGCATAGGACCAGTCTAATTGATCTGGCTTAAATTGGCGGCTTTTTGTGCCGCGGGGGAGCTTACATTTGCCTCGAGGTAGCGTGATTCACGGTGGGTAAACGATTTCGTGTCGAACATATGTTTGCAATACTTAGTCGCAATTTTTTAAATGCGGAGCATCTCTTGCTTGGGGTATGTCCCGCGGCATTGGCGTCCGCACTCAAACTACGCATGTGCAATACTCCTCCTTCCGTCTCTCCCACAGATGCGAGATACTCCCGCCACTTCCCTCGTACCAGCTGCGTGCACTTCGCTTTCGCTTCTCCCGCGTTCTCGCTTCTGCTTTCGCGGCTAATGCTCGGCGCTTGCGCATCTCTCCTCCTCTCGTCTCCTCTCCTTCAACCTTGAATGTAAATCGGGTAGCGCGCTGCGCGCGTTCAGTTCAGCGTTTGCTGCGGTTGACTCCACTTCACTACGTTCTTCCGATGAAGTGTGATGGAAGCAACAGTCCCGTCAGTTAGTGTGTTGGCGCCTGCAAGCGTCAGCACCACCCCACAAACTAACAGCAACGCTACGTCCACCGAAGACAAAGCTGCGCAGCGAAGGGCACGCGACGCTGAGCGCAGACGCTTGAAGCGAGCGGCGGACCCTGAGCTTCGTCGGGGCGAATGCTCGGCGCTTGCGCATCTCTCCTCCTCTCGTCTCCTCTCCTTCAACCTTGAATGTAAATCGGGTAGCGCGTTGCGCGCGTTCAGTTCAGCGCTTGCTGCGGATGACTCCAATTCACTCCGTTCTGATCCGCATCTACTCAGCGTTCCCTTCGGGAAGATGGGGCTAATTTTTTGTTTGCGTGTGTGTACCCGGGATCGCGTATAGCGGTTATTTTGATCTCTTCACTGCAAAAACTGATGTTTGTTAAAACGATATAATTGTGATACGCTCGGCGCCCATGGGCAACATGCAGAAGCGCGTGTCAGTGTAACAGACTTCTGGCTTCATATCCCTGCAGCGGTTAATAGAGGTAGCTTGGGGTGAACTTTGTAAGTATTTGGCAATTACATAGTTTGTATTAAATCTTATCGATATATAAACATCTCACCCCCAGCCACCACTGCCGCCAACTATAAACAAAACTTCCTCTCTCTAGAATTTCGAGCTGCTCTACAGCACATTTTAGCAGTGCCACTAATGTACAACATAAATAAAATAAACAACACAGCTCCTGGAGAGCGTCATATACGGATTTATTAAGCGTCCGGCGTTGGGCAACCAGACAAGCGTTGGCTTTTGCGTTGCTTAGTTTGATGTTGCCGACAAAGAGACATCACATTTGGGTAAATGACGGAACTGTTGGCTGGAGTGAGTGAGTGACCAACTTTATTTTGCCCGAATCGGGGATGGGGAAAGAAGGGAAGTAGAATACCCTTCAGTAGCCCCCCTTCCGCTCAGATTTGCTGGGGAAAGGGACAACCTAGGGAGGTGGTAGCCACTGTGAAAATAATACTTGGAGCTGGGTTTGGCGCAGTGTGACCGCAGCAACGGTGGAGATGGAACTGATACCATCTGCGGCAGAGGCAAGTTTCAGTGCCCTAGTTTAGTTTGGAAAAAAGGTATAATTTTCTGCAACAACGCCAAAGTAGGTGTACAGAAAGAGCTCAGCAGAACGAAATTGCCGGAAATCTTGCGTGTTAAAGCACACAAGCAACGCAAAACTTCCTAGTCTGGCTCATTTATTAACATTTTATTAAAATATAGCGTAAATTAGTGGTATACCCACACGCACGATGCCTACAGAGCGAAGTCAAGGCAAAGAAGCAGCCACGCCAGGCCCACCGTGATCGGCGCGCACACTCCAGAGAGGGGGACAGGCGGCCCGTGGTCCGCGACCGTTGCGTGCGAGAGCCCGTTTCCCCCTCGCCCGATGGAACGGTCTATAATCATGCCAAGGCCTTGTTTTATTGTCTTTGGGTCTAGACAAAATTATAACATGAACTTAGCCGTTAGTTAAGGGCTCAAAGTTGGGCTAGTTGGTGGCATGATGCCGAAGATGTATTGTTAGCGCTGAATGACCGGGCAGAAAATACGAATGCATGGGGCAAATGGGAAACCCTGAGGTATTCACATCAGATATTGGAAGAGAGCTCGTCGTTCTGAACTGATATTGGACACATACTTGTTGCAGTTTTTTATGTGTCACGGGTCCCGTTATATATTATCAGCGCTTATAATTTATAGGTAGAACACAACTTAGATTGAATTTTGTTAGCCCTGATAAAACACAAAATAATCTAAGTGATTCTTCATTTTGTTACACATAGTTTCACGTGCCAAGTAAATAAGATCTGCAGTGGAGGACATTGGCTTCCGTTACAAACATCTTAACTATGTATCACCTCTGGAGTACTGACTGATAAATTGCATCAAGAGCGATGGTGGAAAGGAAGGTTACTAGAATAGATTGCCGAAATTGGTCAACGGTGGATTATACAGTACTTAAATCTAAAACGCAGTGATCACAGCTATATCCTCAAGCATTCTTTGCTCATGGCACAAAAATATATTTATGCTCACTTTAAAAACCGTGCGGGTAAGTAAATGTGCGTCGTTGAATGGAATTTTGTTGAACCACATGTTGCTCTTTGGGGTAATTTTCAATCACTTGATGCTGTTTTTAGATTACGTCAGCTCACCACGGCCAGCATTTAGATTTTACACCTGGTGTGTCTGCTCTTACCTAGTTCCTGACAACTACGCTGATGATGGAACGTACAGCGGACGCTTCAGCCAGTACACCGGCAGGGGGACCTACATTGTAAGGGTTCACGTGCAAGCCCAGAAAACCGCACGACTTGGACATAAGCAGATCTTCCACGCTGGCGCCATCTTCACACCGCCCATGAGTAAGTCAGTGTACAAGAAGCGTTTTATCCTTATAAATATTAAAGCAACTGATACTCATGAATTCCTAAAATCATCTGCCCTCTAAAGCACTTGCTTAACAAAGACTTCGCAATCCGCCTTTCTCGCTGCGGTGTGGCGCCCTCTTGAGGTAGCGACGGAAAGCAGATCGGAGGTCAAGAGAAGGTAGCTTTCCGTCTCACGTAGTCGCTTTTTCTAATCTTGTACCTCCCCTGACCACTGCAACTGCAACAGAATGCAATCGCCAGGAGAACAATTCATTCAGGGAGGCTTTCTTGCCGTTACCAACGGCTGGACGGACTTGGCCCGGTCGACTACCCATTATTACCCTAGTTACACGGGCGCAGTTAACCACGGTTAAGCGAACCGCGATTAGACAAAACCTCAGTTTGCTGCGTTACATGGCAGACGTAACTGCGGTTACCCCGCTAACTATGGTTAACGCAAACTGAGCTTGACCACCTAGTTCAGTCACGCTAACTGCAGTTACTGCAGCCGCAGTACTCAAAATCGCGCAAGTCAGTTCGGACGCAAGTGGCGGCGCATCAGCGGAGGCGAAAAAAAAATCACCTTGCATTTGGAGGAAGGTTCTCAAATAGCGGGCGCCCCAACGCTGCCCCCAAGAGGCGCTGGCGTTCTTTGCGTCGCTCTCGCAAGGAGCGCGTCTGCCCGTCAGCAGCGGCTCGTTTCCCGATCCATCCGATCAACTACGACAAAATCCGTGCTAAATTTGTAAATCCCGCGCGTCTTCCGCCAAAAAAATGGATAAACCAGGCAATCATGAAGCGTTTTCAGCGCTCGGAAACGATCGGCTCGCACGTCGGCCGTGCCTGTGAACACGCCGGCGCGCCTGCCCGCACGGAACTCCGAGCGGCTCGATCCGGCCCAGACCACGGCAGCAACAGCTTATCGCTGCTCTTCGAAATCAATCTGATCGCGGAAAAGAACTTCCACATGCGATAAAGTTGATCTTAGTGCGATGAAAAATTGTGCTATGGATTGCAATTCGCAGTTGTACAGATAGCGTTAATCAACTATCCACCGCGATGCTAAGCCTAAAGTTTCGAACACCGAGCAGACCTGAGCAAACCAAGCCGGTTGCGAGCAGTTGGGGAAGCCCCTCTCCTCGCCGCGCGCGAGTGCGTTGCGTCTGGGTCTGAAGCGACTGCTTTAAGGATATTTCGTTTTGTGACACTGCTTCTCTTTTGTTTTTTCTCGTTGGGTCAAAAGAGTGGTAATTTATTTTTGTTACGCTCACAACCGCGATCACCACAATCGGAATTTCGTGTGTGACAGACAAAACCGCAGTTGGTGATAACCGCGGTTAAAGTTTCGTAACCACGGTTAACTGAACTGCGGTTACTTGCGCTTCCCATTTTCAGACTGGCGTCTCACAGCCCTAATCCAGGCTTCTCGGCGTTGCCTGTCGCGCGTAGCTGATGGGAAGCGAAAAAAAACCCTCCTTCTTGTCACCCTTGGCCAGAGAGGTGCACTTGCACGCAGCACACGAAAGCGGCATTGCATTCAAACGACATAAAAGTGGCTAGACATTTGCAGTTCACGTTGCCGACGATGCATGGGCCTCAGCCGAGTATCGGTGGACGCTGCAGACGGGTGGTGCAGTGGCCCTCCAAACAGTTTCTCGCGTTCACCACTACGGCTTCGCGCATGCGCAGTGGCGTCTTGAAAAAGGCGGGATGCAGAAAATCATCCGAGCTTCCGCTGAGATAGCCGGTGCGTTGAAGTTTCAGCGGCAAAATGTGCGTCTGCTGGAACAAATTAGGGCGTCAAATTAAGTGGCAAATTCGTGCGCCCGGACCTGTCCTGAAACTGAAATGGCAGACACGTCAGAAGTGTGATAGTGTTGGTGTTATGTGCAATCCTAGTACTCAGACTTCCTGACTTCCACTCTGCGGCCTTGTCGGGAGCCAGGGTACCGACTTCTCGATGACCCTAATTACTTTGCTGCTTGCGCGTCCGTTCGCCAGGTTTTGGACAGGTTTAAGGCCAACTGCAACGAAATGTTCGCCTCCCTAAATACACTATTTTCTGGTAGTGCCCTAAAAGTTGCTACCTGCAAAATTTGGAAGCCCAAATATGCGTCGCTGCATCGTAACCGAAGATCAAAAACGCTCTTTTCAAATCGAAACTGGAAAAAAAGGACGGCCAGTACGGACGGTCGGAAGTGACGTTACACTCAGGAAACAGGCGGGCGCAGCCGGCGGATTCTCCCAGGGCTGCCTGTGGGAAGACCACGCGCATTCGATGTGTTTCGGGTCGTCCGTTTCTTCAAACATTTGAAACATGCGTGAAAAGGGGTTGGGAAGTTCGCGCAACCATTACTGCTTCCCTGTGAGCTACTGAGACGTGCCTATGGTCGTCCGGTAAAGTGAAAACACAGGCACCGCGAGGCGTCGTGGAGCATCTGGGAGCTAGGAAATGGGTACACAAAAAGCAGCGTTGAGCGCTAGATTTGCGCCGGCACTTGTGCCGATCGAACCAACCTGTGTTTGGGAGAGAAAAGAAAAAAGAATTAACGCTACCGCTGTAGGAAAGCGTCGAAAAATGCGGGCTAGCGTGTAAGAATTCGGATTCAGCGCATGGTATATCACAGTTGAAATCCAGAATTTTATTCTTTTAAATGCAGAGCATTTCAGTAACTCACGATGTCACCCGCGTTGTCCCGTCGTAGTCCGCACCGTCGTTGTCCGCACCCCTCCCCCTACACTATATAAAAGAAAATACTATCCGGCGCCTGGTTTCGATCCCTCGACCCTGCGGGCGGAACGCAATGTACATGGTGCTCTACCCACTGCGCCACAAAGCCGACACAGAATGGGACGCTACGAATGCGCCTTATATCGTTGACTCATTCGAATTACTGCTGACGACCGCTCTCTCGTCAGCAGTTGCCACAAGTGCAACAACATTAATGTAACGCAAACTACTTAACGTCTTGCGCCTCCGGAAATGCTGTGCATTTGATCGTGCCCCTCGCGAGGGGGATGTTTCACTGCGTCGCCATGCGAAGAGTTTGCTACGCTTTAGTTTCAGTTCTTTCTTTGCTGGGGTGCCGACGAGCGGCGCCACCTCCTCGCACTTCGCCGCGGGAGGATCCGCGGCGGGGGCGAGAGATGGCGCTGGCGTCTCCGCGGCCGCGTCTGCGGCCTCCGCGGGCACCGGCACCGGCGCGGGGTCATCGCCCTTCTTTAAAAGTTTTTTGTTTACAAGGGAAATTTTTTTCCTGTTAGCAGGGTGTCCGTGCCAAATATTTAGATAATTCTATCTTCAGATAATGCAGCGACGAAAGCACTGCAGTGTCTTCGCTGGCGTCGTGAAACAGTGACCTTTCCCGATCGGCTCAATGCTGCCAAATGTGCCCCCCCCCCCCCATATTTGTTTTTTTTTCTAACTGGTGAGAGAAATGTTGCAACAGCGGCTACTATTTATTTGCTTTTTGACGAAGTTTGAACTGAATCGATTCCGTGCAGTGCGCGCCGCGTTCTGTTTTTGTTCGCGCCCCGACCAGCGCGATAATAGTGGCAACAGCGCATCGCCTCGCGTTGGCTAGCTGTACTCGCGCTTCCGAAGAGTAGACTGCCTGCGATCTTGCAGTGGGCCGCATAGCTATCTGCCGGGCTCGTTCATGCCCCGACGGGCCGCGACAACAGCGTCATCATCTCGCATAGTCTGTTCTGCGTACAGCGCGCACTCGTACGTAGAAACGCCCTGCTGCAAGCTTGCAGTGCACTGTACGCCACACAGCTTCCGCACCCGTTCGCGCCCCGACCAGAGAGAAAGAAATACTGGTAAGACTGGAGGACACTCCCATAGAGCCCTGCGGCCGAATGACTGTAGTGTAGTGTAGCGCGCCGAGCGGGTAGCCAAAATACTAACCATACTTTCGTTCACTTTCGTACGTTCACTTTCGGTTTCGCGGACACCGATTTTGGTGGGTAGTTTGAATGACTGGAAAGCGATGCTCACGGCGACGGGCATCGGTAGGGTATTCGGACTCTTTCATGCATTAATAAGTGTTTATTTGAATATATCCTTCTCAGGCTTAGTGCCCGCATGCTTTTACAAAAGAAAAAACGTTTTTTTTTTTAAATGTGAAATTGCACTTTACAGTACCATTCACAGTGGGTTAACAATTCTGTAGTGTGTTCACATCTTGCCAAGCCACATAAGAGACACATCATAAATGAAGAAATATTTGTTGCATGGCACTAAACGGAACAGCAAGTTCAAATTTTCATCATTCTTTGCAACACACATATAATAATAAACAGTGGGTAATACACAACAGAGACAATACACAGTAGTGAGAGGAAAATACGTTTCCAGGAATGAAAAAAAATGCACAAGTAAAGGTATCACAACCACACAAAGGATTTTTTCTCCACGGTGATTGAAAATGCAGAAAACCCAGAAGACTCAGCCATCCACAGGTTTACTTGTATCTGCGACACCCTCAGACTCTGTGCGCTGTTGCAGTCATACAAAAATATCAACCATAACATAATCTAGACACTGGGATACTTGCAACTGTTTACAACCACTATCTCCGCAAATTATTTTTTTAGTCTGGCAATTTCTCCAGTTAGGATGTGAAAGAAGGGAAAAACCTAGGCTTTGGTGGCCTCGCTTATTTGATGAACTCTAATGAGGTCTATTGCTTCTGAGAAACTTCAAATCAGTAGCAGTAATTGAACAGAAATCACATTTGTGTGGATATGCACGCGCAAAAGATTAAAAGGAAAAAAATCCAATTCCCATTGGTTCCTTGCAAGGGTGCATTTTCCCAAGAAGCCTGGTTACCTTCCGAAAACGTCGCTTTCCCAGTAAAGGCAAAGGGCCAGGGGGGGATATTTTAGGTACATGCACGTAGTCAACCGACAGGTTCCAGGCTCGATTAAGGCACACAAATTCATGCCTTCCGCTGTCAATACGAACAGTCTAATATAAGAAACGGGGAAGCAGTATATGCTTCTCGTGTATGAGACAATGGTGGCACATTACAGAGTCCCATAAGCATTTGACAATGTAGGTCCAAACATGGTTCTCTTCATCTAGGCCACTCCGACAACATGCAGCACGTACGGTGACAAACGACATTTAGCATGACCTCTTACCCTGGCAGTCTTCATAATGTAAAAGGGGTTTTGTGGATGTACTGTTTTCACAATATTACAACGAGCAGCAACAATAATTTGCGAGTTCAGTTTGGAGACTGTATACGCTGTTGTGAGTGGTTTTAATGAGATGAGGCCTGTCAGAGATAAAAAACAGTTTGTTCTTTGAGTCAACTATAGGCTTTTCAGTTGTCACGCCTTATTGAGTGCCGAGACTTGCGTTACTTTCGGTGCTAAGGAAAGGTTCAATAGATGGAATACAGTTGCGGTATCCATCAGGACCATCAATAAGGCAGCAAGAAGCATTGCAGGCAGTCATTAATACAACTGAATAACTCTGGGAGAACAGTTGGCACGGCCACTTTTGTAGGTCGTGTGAGGGCAGGATCCATGAAGTGCTTACACCATGTTTGGTGTGACGAATGCAGCTAACTGGTTGGCTCTGTCTTGAGGGCACCTGTAGACCTGCACAGGCGATAGGTGATATAGTACACAAACTTCTTGCAATGACAGATGACCTGCGAACAGTCTGCAAATTTCTCTGCAACCAGTACTCAAGTATTGCCTCCAGTGCATGCCATCTATTTAAAACAACAGTTCTCTTATTCTATTCAGCAATCATGCGGTCAAGCTATTAGCAACACTTAAAATATGGGTCTTTGTAATTTCAGGCATAGCACTAGCTATGCCTGATTCCCTGAGGCTACGCAGTGCTCGCCGCGTTTGCAGTACAAGGAAACGTAAATATGATACGCCACACCAGAACTTTAGAAAATAAAGTCTCACCTTTCGTTCAGGATGCAAAACCGATGTCGCAAAGAAAGCGCTAGGCGTTTCCTTCTCCACAACAGAGGTTAGCACGAGGCTGCAGAAACGCATGTGCAAACGCTGCCGAAAAAGCCAAATGGTGGCTTGCGCTTGCGGCATGGCCAGGCTTGACACAAAGAAGCCACAAAAGTTTACATTCACAGCCATTCAACTTATTACACAAATAAAAGTGTGTACTCTAATGTGTAACAAAATTTTAAATATATAATATTGTGTGATAGCTTAATTTTAAATATACAGTTTTTTAACACTTGCGTCGACTGCCGGATGGTGCAGGAAGGAGTCAGGCCACTCGGCCGCGATAAGCCCGTGTGTACACTCTTCTAATTTTTTATTTCTCTAAGCCCCGACCAGCCGCGATGACAACGTATCGTGTCGCGTCGGCCGTTCGTGGAGCCGTCCGGCCGTGATCTTGCAGTGCGCCACACAACCGCCGTACTCCTTCGCTCGCCGACGCACTGACCAGCTGCGCCAACACTGTTGCATATCGCCTCGAGTAGGTTGTACAGCCGGTACAAGGCTTGTCTATAACACAGCGTTCGTACTCTCAGCCCTATCCTGCCCCGTCGGAGCGGGATTTGAATAAAACTACTGCGGAATTCTGAAGTCTTAGCCCTTCGCTTTTGCCTCCGACTTGTTTGGAACGAGTATGTTTCGGCAGTTTTCGAATGTAGCTGGTTGAAGTTGAAATCGCTGTTATAGACAAGCGTTTTACCGACTGTACATGCGTTTCGCATGCTTGTCGAGTCGACCTTGACCCTGCTTCCACCGTTGCGACCACGAAATCGGCGTTTGTGCAACTGCCGCACTCCCTCGCGTAGACAGGCCCCGGCACTCTTCGAATGTGCTCTTTTGTCTCGGCAACCCAGAACTTCTTCAGCTTCTGGCATTACGGAAGCACGTGAAAGCAATTATTCATGCAAGAGGCACGAATTCATGCAAGAGGCACTCGCGTGAGTCCGCACGTAAAAGGGCTACCGAGGAAAGGCGATGGCAGCCCGGGAGTCTTGACTCGGACGTCACATCCGGAAGTTCGCCGCAGTGGCGGCGACACTCCGCTAGGTGCTGCATCGGCTGAAGGAGCGTGTTTTTGAACAGTTTAATTAAAAAACTGCGCGTTTGTGGAGTTTAACATTACTTTACAAGTGACTTTAGTGGTGCATACCAAACGTTAAAGCAGAATTTGGGGCAGGTAAATTTTCGTTGCAGTTGGCCTTTAAAGGGACACTGAAGTGATATGTAAACATTGCGGGATTACTTGCGCAAATTGTAGTCCGGAATCCCCAAACCATGTTTCGACCACCCTGGGCGCGTTTACACGATTTTATTTAGTACAAAAATTAATTCGAAAATGCTGTCCTCCTCTCTTTACGCTCGCCCATTTTCTGCGGCGTTTTCGTGTGACGTCACGAGGAGCCGAGCTCGCAATTGGCTGCGCTACTGCACGGCTCCCCGGCCTTCAGACAGAGTCAGTCGGCTCAGCGTTTCGTCCGCCGGCCGCCGACGGGTCGTCGAAATTCGTTCGCTCAGTTGAAACGAAGCCAGGACACGTTTGTGAATGGAAGAATCTGCCTTTCTTTACTTGGTTAGTTTGTACACTGTATCTAGCTCCAAGTCAAGGTCGCTTCACACAAGCGCTGCACAAGCGCACATGCGACCCTTCGCTGACTGGTACGCCAGTAGGAAAATATAACGCTTCTTGAAGGCGGGAGAAGAGTAAGCGAAGTCAATATAGGTACTAAGGAAATAAAATCAACTGATATTTTTACCGTACAGCGTAAAACTAGGGTGCGGGATGCACTTTTTTGCGCTGGACGAACAAGCACAGCGGTTAGCAGCACGACTACGCATCTGCGAACGCTTTTCCATCTGCGAAATGCAATTGCTAGACGTGAGCTATTGTGGAAACTCGGGCGACGCTTACTCACGAGCGCAATACAACAAATAGTCACCCAAGCTGCTTGAAATGCCAAAACTAAATAAAAGTGTAAACTGATTGTACAATATATACCCTATATTACCAAGGCCTGCGGAGCTCGCCCCTTTGTTCAGTGGTCTGGGGCGCTGGTTATGGCACCGCGAGTATTTTGCAAGTCACGAGTTCGAATCCCCGCGGGTACGTGCTTTTTTTTGTAAGTTAACTTTTTCGTTTTCCACCCATGTTTTCTATATTGAGTTCACCTTTTTTGGTCCGCAACGTTCATGGCTCCACGAACTAGTTCACAAAACGCGCGCAGGCTGGCACTGGCGCGCTAGCGAGTTCTCGTTGGCGTGCTGTTGCCATAAGCACCGACTGCTTGCAGGCAGTGGGCACAGGCCAGAATGAACAGACCCTTGGCCTGGTGCGAACACGCTTTTTACGATACAGGCATGAGGGAGGCAAGCCCCAAATATGGGGGAAAAGCACATGACATTTAGGCGCCTGCGGGTGCGCGGAGGGCGTTCATGCACTGCGTAGGTCTCGGCTAGTGAATGCTACGATTCCAAGCCGTCCTGGGAGGCTTAACTTTATGCATTTTTACAGCTGATAACATGGCAGAAGCGCGGTACGATGACTACTGAGTTATTGAGAATGCCCATTCAACAACGCCACCGGTTGTGTTTTACAGAACCGAAACCGAAACCGAAACTTGTTTGGTTGCTCACCTTGGGCATCGTCCAATCACGGTGCCCGCTCCTCCCAACGTCACAGCTTTAGTTGGTGCGGCCGCCGCAAACCACGCATGGTAGTTTTTCTTCTTTCGCGCTTTGTAAAATAATTACCGATTTGTCAACCGGATAAACAATGAATAGTGTGCTAATTTGAGCCAGTCTACGCAGTGCAATCAAAAACTGGAGCTTGAAAAATTCACTTCAGTGTCCCTTTAATGGGAGTCGCTCAGAATCGTGTCGCAGTCGGTTTCGGTCATTGCCATGGCTATGGCGATTTCCTCGGCTTTGTGGCGTTCTGGCACCTTGCGCCCGCTGCTGTGGCTATTCCCGTTCCTGCGTTGATCGTTAGCACAGCGTATCTACCTTTGCTGTAGTCCACCGCGTCGACGTATCTCGTTCTCGGGTCATCGACATGTTGCTCCACGATGTACTTCGCTATCGCCCTTCTCCTTTCTCTGTTGCAATTTGGGTGTACGCTTTTCGGTATGAGGCTCACTTGTATGTTTTTGCACGTTTTTGCGTCGAGTTCTTGCAGCTGTCTTCCCGTGGTTCGGTGTCCTTGGCCCAGTGTTTCGAGGATGATTCTGCCCGTCTTTGTTGACGATAGCCGCATTCGTTGCACTTCAAGTTGTTCTTCGATGAGAGCGGCTACCGCGCTGTGGGTGCGCAGTTGCAGCAGTGTTCTCGTGCTCGTTGACTCGCTCAGACAGTTACATGATTTTAGTGAAGGCAAGTCCCATTGTCGCTACATGAGTAAACCTTCTGTGTTTTTGTGCTTGCTGTGTATGTGACCCTTTACTGATACTATTTCGGTGCGCTTTGGGAGTTTTATCTTTCTCCAAATTTGTGTGTGTATTTGTATACTATACTATATATATATATATAATTTGGAAATGAGGGGCTCGTTAGGAAATACAGAAAGAAATTCCGGCAGTCTACAATGCCAAAGGAGGCATAGGGGAGGGAATGGTTAGACTATTTTTGACCGTTAGTGAAGTTATATACTTTTATTAATTTTACGTAGAATACAAGAAATAAATAAAGAAAGAAAAACACGCGCCCAGAGTGGGGACCGAACCCACACCTTTCGATCAGATTTCGAATGCCTTACCAATTCGGCTATCTGGGCGACTGTGTTCTCCCTCACTTTCTCGGGTATTTATATTTACTACAACTGTATCTGATGCTTGAGGGTGATAGCCAGCGCCACTCAGGCTATACGGGGAGAAGGGGACCTTCTTTTCGAACCCCGGGGCGTGACTCGAACGTCTACAACCTGTCATGAGCGAGTAACTGGCGGGAAACCCTCTTATGCTACCTTGGCATCAAGGCTGCCAGAACCGAGGCCCTCGCTGAGCTTTCGCAGGATAATATCATTTGGAAATGAGGGGCTCGTTAAGAAATACAGAAAGAAATGCCGGCAGTCTGCAACGCCGAAGGCGGCATAGGGAAATGGTTAGACTATTTTTTGACCGTTATTGAAGTTATATATTTTTATTATTTTTACGTAGAAAGAAAGAAAGAAAAACACGCGCCCAGAGTGGGGACCGAACCCACGCCTTTCGATTAGATCTCGAATGCCTTACCAATTCGGCTATCTGGGCGACTGTGTTCTCCTTCACTTTCTGGGGTATTTATATTTACTAAAACTGTATCTGACGCTTGAGGGTTGTAGCCAGCGCCACTCAGACTATACGGGGAGAAGGGGACCTTCTTTTCGACCCACTCTGGGTGCGTGTGTTTCTTTCTTTCTTTCTACGTAAAATAAAAAATATATATAACTTCACTAACGGTCAAAAAATAGTCTAACCATTCCCCTATGCCTCCTTTGGCGTTGTAGACTGCCGGCATTTCTTTCTGTATTTCCTAACGAGCCCCTCATTTCCAAATCATATTATCCTGCGAAAGTTTAGCAAGGGCCTCGGTTCTGGCAGCGTTGATGCCAAGGTAGCATAAGAGGGTTTCCCGCCAGTTAGCCGCTGATGACAGGCTGTAGATGTTCGAGTCACGCCCCGCGGTTCGAAAAGGTCCCCTTCTACCCGTATAGTCTGAGTGGCGCTGGCTACAACCCTCAAGCGTCAGATAAAGTTGTAGTAAATATAAATACCCCAGAAAGTGAAGGAGAACACAGTCGCCCAGATAGACGAATTGGTAAGGCATTCGAGATATAATCGAAAGGCGTGGGTTCGGTCTCCACTCTGGGCGCGTGTTTTTCTTTCTTTCTTTCTTTCTTTCTTTCTTTCTTTCTATGTAAAACTAATAAAAATATATAACTTCACTAACGGTCAAAAAATAGTCTAACCATTCCGCTATGCCTCCTTTGGCGTTGTAGACTGCCGGCATTTCTATCTGTATATATATATGTGTGTGTCAGATTTGTGAGGTGACGTGAGGGTTTATTTACAAGGCCTGGGTGAGGACTTGCTGAGCGTGATGTCCGAGCCCCGAATCTGCCAAAAGCACCTCGTTCTTGTCTTCCTCGCCCCGGTCTTCCCAGCGCGGGATTCTACTACAATTGAGCGGTTGCCACTTAGTCAGCGCAACATTCAATCAGTTAGGAAGCGTGACTGTGTGTGTGCGCGCGTGCACGTGCTGTGTTGTTAGGGCATGGGGGGCTCGGTGAGGAAATGCAGAAATATAGGTCTGCACTCTAGATTGCCAAAAAAGGCATAGGAGTATGGTTTGGCTGTTTTTTTACTACGGTTACTAAAGTTCATATTTTTAACTTTACATGAGATAGAGAAAAGGTAAGGAAAATGCGCCCAGAATGGGGACTGAACCCACGCCTTTAAATTTGATCTCGAATGCCTTAACCAACTCGGCCGAATTGGTAACGCATTAGAGATCAAATCGAAAAACGTGGGTTCTGACTCCACTCTGGACGCGTTTTTCTTCATTTCTTTCCATCTCACGTTAATTTAAAATTAACTTCACTAACCTTCGTAAACAAAATGCCCCACCATACGCCTATACCTGCTTTAACGTTTTAGAGTGCCGCCCTTTCTGTATGTATGTATGTATATATGTATATATATATATATATATATATATATATATATATATATATATAGTAAGGAAATGAGGGGCTCGTTGAGGAAATACAGAAAGATAGGGCAGCAGTCTACAACGCCAAAGGAGGCATAGGGGTGTGGTTAGGCTCTTTTCTTTTCACTACGGTTAATGAAGTAAGCACGAGTCAACCTATGAGCCTACGGCTTAATGGTCACCGGGCAGATACCCTTAGCAAATCCTCCATAGATGTAGTGCAGCATTTCAACCAACCAGGCCACAATTTTGATGACCTTAAGTTATATATACTTTAGTCAAATTTTAAGTCTCCTAGGGACAGGAAATACCGAGAATCCTACTTATTTCACAAATTCAACTCCATGGAACCTGCTGGAATTAATGCGTCTAAGTGCAACTTGGAATCCTTGCGATATTCACCGGGAATACAGCATTAGTCATTTTCGTGCATATACCTCATCCAAAGACTATGACCGTTCACTCTGCTCTGTACCTGGTCACCTAATTTTTTTTTCATTCCTTAGCGTCTAGCCTAATACTCGCCCTTATCCCTCCAACCTTTGCTTTTGGAATTCAATTTTATTTATTTTATTTCTCTTTTTCTTTTTTTCTTTACTCCGCATGGTCTTGTGCCCCGTACGTCACTCTAACATTATCTTTTCGTTTTTGAGTTTCAGGACAGGCCTGTTCCAGGAATGTTGCCATGGGTGACACGTGCCATTTATTTCAGTTGCGGGGTCATTGCTTTTTCTTTTGTGTGTGGGTTTATGTGGTTTCCCTCCCTGTTTTTTTTCTCCTTTTTTTTCTTTTTTCCTTGACCTAGTTAGTTTCCCCCCGTCTCTATCTTTTCTTTTGACCTGAGGCTTGCAGGTAGTTTCTGATAAGGACCCACCCTCACCGCCTGGTCTGCTTCCGGCGGTTCTGAGATCCTTTCCCTATACCCCGCGGCCGGTCAATAAACACCCTCTCATCCTTTCTCTCCAAAAATTCCACGAATATCAACCACCAGCTGACTCCGTGTGACCTACTTCGCGGCTTAAACTAGACAACCTTCCTGGCCCCTCAATCTCTCCCCCGACACACTCCCAAACCAATCAGCTTGCTCAATTTCCCTTCCATCTTTCCCTCTCCTTTCACCTGGGGTCCTACCCCTAGAGAAACCGTGCCTGCGAGGCGAGAGATTGCCCTGAGGAAAGCAAGTTCTCTTTGCTGAAACGTAGGCCACAATCGTGCTTTTACCTTGTTCGAAGTTTTTCTTCTCATATATATATATATATATATATATATATATATATATATATATATTTTTTTTTTTATTTATGCATATATATATATAAATATACCCAATCAGAAATATGACATGAGAGGCTCGGTGAATTAAGACAGAATAAGGGTTGACAGTCAAGAAAACCTCGGAGGAATGGGGGGAATGCGGTAGATCATAGAAACAGATGAAGTTTTTGAGTCAGAAATAAAGTGAAAAAATGCCCTTGGTGTGGGATCCAAACCCACGACCTCCAGAATACTACCGGTCTCGTGCGATGACCACTACGCTTCCGGCGGGGCTGTTTGCTCACCAATTTCTTGGGTATTTATGTTAAGGTATTTTTTGTTTCCTGCACTAGGGAATCATATCCAGCGCCACTCGGACTAGTCGGGGTGAAGGGGACCTTCTTTTTAACCCCAGGGCCGTGACTCGAGTGTCTACGACATGTCTGGAGTGGTCGACCAGCGTTCAACCCTCTTATGGTCCCAATGGCACCAAGACTGCTAGAACAGAGGCCCTAGCTATGCATGTAGTAAATCAAACGGGACATGAGGAGCTCGGTGAATTAAGACAGAATTAGGGTTTGCAGTCAAGAAAACCTCTTAAAGCAAAGCGGAGAATGTGGTAGGTCCTTGAAACAGATGAAGAATTTGGAAAGACAGAAAGTGTAGAAAAAATACCCGCCGGGTGGGATCCGAACCCATCACCTCCAGAATACGCATCTGGTGCGATGACCACTACGCTACCGGTGGGGCTATTTTCCCCTCCACATTCTGGTCGTATTTATGTTGAGATATTTTTGTGTCCTGCGCTTGGGGGTGGTAGCCAGCGCCACTCCTACTCGAGCTGAAGGGGGCCCTCTTAGTTTACCCCCGACCCGGCACTCGAGTGTCTACATGTCAAGAGTAGTCATATATATATATATATATATATAACACAGAAATAAGGGTTGGCAGTCGAGAAAACCTCGGAAAGCAAAGGGGAGGATGTAGTAGATCATTGAAACAGATTAAGAATTTGGAAAGAAAGAAAGAAAGTGAAGAAAAAATGCCCGCCAGGTGGGATCCGAACCCACGACCTCCAGAATACCGGTCTGGTGCGATAACCACTACGCTACCGGCGGGGCGATTTTCCCATTCACTTTCTGGGGTATTTATGTTAGGTATGTTTGTTTCCTGTGCTTGGGGGTGGTAGCCAGCGCCATTCGGACTAATCGGGGTGAAGGGGACCTTCTTTTTAACCCCCGGGTCGTGACTCGAGTGTCTACGACATGTCCAGAGTGGTCGACCAGCTTTGAACCCTCTTAAGCTCCCTTTGGCAACAAGACTGCCAGAACCGAGGCCCTCGCTATGCATGTAGCGAATCAGAATAGGAAATGAGGGGCTCGTTGAAAATAACACAGAAATAAGGGTTGGCAGTCGAGAAAACCTCGGAAAGCAAAGGGGAGGATGTAGTAGATCATTGAAACAGATTAAGAATTTGGAAAGAAAGAAAGAAAGTGAAGAAAAAATGCCCGCCAGGTGGGATCCGAACCCACGACCTCCAGAATACCGGTCTGGTGCGATAACCACTACGCTACCGGCGGGGCGATTTTCCCATTCACTTTCTGGGGTATTTATGTTAGGTATGTTTGTTTCCTGTGCTTGGGGGTGGTAGCCAGCGCCATTCGGACTAATCGGGGTGAAGGGGACCTTCTTTTTAACCCCCGGGTCGTGACTCGAGTGTCTACGACATGTCCAGAGTGGTCGACCAGCTTTGAACCCTCTTAAGCTCCCTTTGGCAACAAGACTGCCAGAACCGAGGCCCTCGCTATGCATGTAGCGAATCAGAATAGGAAATGAGGGGCTCGTTGAAAATAACACAGAAATAAGGGTTGGCAGTCGAGAAAACCTCGGAAAGCAAAGGGGAGGATGTAGTAGATCATTGAAACAGATTAAGAATTTGGAAAGAAAGAAAGAAAGTGAAGAAAAAATGCCCGCCAGGTGGGATCCGAACCCACGACCTCCAGAATACCGGTCTGGTGCGATAACCACTACGCTACCGGCGGGGCGATTTTCCCATTCACTTTCTGGGGTATTTATGTTAGGTATGTTTGTTTCCTGTGCTTGGGGGTGGTAGCCAGCGCCATTCGGACTAATCGGGGTGAAGGGGACCTTCTTTTTAACCCCCGGGTCGTGACTCGAGTGTCTACGACATGTCCAGAGTGGTCGACCAGCTTTGAACCCTCTTAAGCTCCCTTTGGCAACAAGACTGCCAGAACCGAGGCCCTCGCTATGCATGTAGCGAATCAGAATAGGAAATGAGGGGCTCGTTGAAAATAACACAGAAATAAGGGTTGGCAGTCGAGAAAACCTCGGAAAGCAAAGGGGAGGATGTAGTAGATCATTGAAACAGATTAAGAATTTGGAAAGAAAGAAAGAAAGTGAAGAAAAAATGCCCGCCAGGTGGGATCCGAACCCACGACCTCCAGAATACCGGTCTGGTGCGATAACCACTACGCTACCGGCGGGGCGATTTTCCCATTCACTTTCTGGGGTATTTATGTTAGGTATGTTTGTTTCCTGTGCTTGGGGGTGGTAGCCAGCGCCATTCGGACTAATCGGGGTGAAGGGGACCTTCTTTTTAACCCCCGGGTCGTGACTCGAGTGTCTACGACATGTCCAGAGTGGTCGACCAGCTTTGAACCCTCTTATGCTCCCTTTGGCAACAAGACTGCCAGAACCGAGGCCCTCGCTATGCATGTAGCGAATCAGAATAGGAAATGAGGGGCTCGTTGAAAATAACACAGAAATAAGGGTTGGCAGTCGAGAAAACCTCGGAAAGCAAAGGGGAGGATGTAGTAGATCATTGAAACAGATTAAGAATTTGGAAAGAAAGAAAGAAAGTGAAGAAAAAATGCCCGCCAGGTGGGATCCGAACCCACGACCTCCAGAATACCGGTCTGGTGCGATAACCACTACGCTACCGGCGGGGCGATTTTCCCATTCACTTTCTGGGGTATTTATGTTAGGTATGTTTGTTTCCTGTGCTTGGGGGTGGTAGCCAGCGCCATTCGGACTAATCGGGGTGAAGGGGACCTTCTTTTTAACCCCCGGGTCGTGACTCGAGTGTCTACGACATGTCCAGAGTGGTCGACCAGCTTTGAACCCTCTTAAGCTCCCTTTGGCAACAAGACTGCCAGAACCGAGGCCCTCGCTATGCATGTAGCGAATCAGAATAGGAAATGAGGGGCTCGTTGAAAATAACACAGAAATAAGGGTTGGCAGTCGAGAAAACCTCGGAAAGCAAAGGGGAGGATGTAGTAGATCATTGAAACAGATTAAGAATTTGGAAAGAAAGAAAGAAAGTGAAGAAAAAATGCCCGCCAGGTGGGATCCGAACCCACGACCTCCAGAATACCGGTCTGGTGCGATAACCACTACGCTACCGGCGGGGCGATTTTCCCATTCACTTTCTGGGGTATTTATGTTAGGTATGTTTGTTTCCTGTGCCTGGGGGTGGTAGCCAGCGCCATTCGGACTAATCGGGGTGAAGGGGACCTTCTTTTTAACCCCCGGGTCGTGACTCGAGTGTCTACGACATGTCCAGAGTGGTCGACCAGCTTTGAACCCTCTTAAGCTCCCTTTGGCAACAAGACTGCCAGAACCGAGGCCCTCGCTATGCATGTAGCGAATCAGAATAGGAAATGAGGGGCTCGTTGAAAATAACACAGAAATAAGGGTTGGCAGTCGAGAAAACCTCGGAAAGCAAAGGGGAGGATGTAGTAGATCATTGAAACAGATTAAGAATTTGGAAAGAAAGAAAGAAAGTGAAGAAAAAATGCCCGCCAGGTGGGATCCGAACCCACGACCTCCAGAATACCGGTCTGGTGCGATAACCACTACGCTACCGGCGGGGCGATTTTCCCATTCACTTTCTGGGGTATTTATGTTAGGTATGTTTGTTTCCTGTGCTTGGGGGTGGTAGCCAGCGCCATTCGGACTAATCGGGGTGAAGGGGACCTTCTTTTTAACCCCCGGGTCGTGACTCGAGTGTCTACGACATGTCCAGAGTGGTCGACCAGCTTTGAACCCTCTTAAGCTCCCTTTGGCAACAAGACTGCCAGAACCGAGGCCCTCGCTATGCATGTAGCGAATCAGAATAGGAAATGAGGGGCTCGTTGAAAATAACACAGAAATAAGGGTTGGCAGTCGAGAAAACCTCGGAAAGCAAAGGGGAGGATGTAGTAGATCATTGAAACAGATTAAGAATTTGGAAAGAAAGAAAGAAAGTGAAGAAAAAATGCCCGCCAGGTGGGATCCGAACCCACGACCTCCAGAATACCGGTCTGGTGCGATAACCACTACGCTACCGGCGGGGCGATTTTCCCATTCACTTTCTGGGGTATTTATGTTAGGTATGTTTGTTTCCTGTGCTTGGGGGTGGTAGCCAGCGCCATTCGGACTAATCGGGGTGAAGGGGACCTTCTTTTTAACCCCCGGGTCGTGACTCGAGTGTCTACGACATGTCCAGAGTGGTCGACCAGCTTTGAACCCTCTTAAGCTCCCTTTGGCAACAAGACTGCCAGAACCGAGGCCCTCGCTATGCATGTAGCGAATCAGAATAGGAAATGAGGGGCTCGTTGAAAATAACACAGAAATAAGGGTTGGCAGTCGAGAAAACCTCGGAAAGCAAAGGGGAGGATGTAGTAGATCATTGAAACAGATTAAGAATTTGGAAAGAAAGAAAGAAAGTGAAGAAAAAATGCCCGCCAGGTGGGATCCGAACCCACGACCTCCAGAATACCGGTCTGGTGCGATAACCACTACGCTACCGGCGGGGCGATTTTCCCATTCACTTTCTGGGGTATTTATGTTAGGTATGTTTGTTTCCTGTGCTTGGGGGTGGTAGCCAGCGCCATTTGGACTAATCGGGGTGAAGGGGACCTTCTTTTTAACCCCCGGGTCGTGACTCGAGTGTCTACGACATGTCCAGAGTGGTCGACCAGCTTTGAACCCTCTTAAGCTCCCTTTGGCAACAAGACTGCCAGAACCGAGGCCCTCGCTATGCATGTAGCGAATCAGAATAGGAAATGAGGGGCTCGTTGAAAATAACACAGAAATAAGGGTTGGCAGTCGAGAAAACCTCGGAAAGCAAAGGGGAGGATGTAGTAGATCATTGAAACAGATTAAGAATTTGGAAAGAAAGAAAGAAAGTGAAGAAAAAATGCCCGCCAGGTGGGATCCGAACCCACGACCTCCAGAATACCGGTCTGGTGCGATAACCACTACGCTACCGGCGGGGCGATTTTCCCATTCACTTTCTGGGGTATTTATGTTAGGTATGTTTGTTTCCTGTGCTTGGGGGTGGTAGCCAGCGCCATTCGGACTAATCGGGGTGAAGGGGACCTTCTTTTTAACCCCCGGGTCGTGACTCGAGTGTCTACGACATGTCCAGAGTGGTCGACCAGCTTTGAACCCTCTTAAGCTCCCTTTGGCAACAAGACTGCCAGAACCGAGGCCCTCGCTATGCATGTAGCGAATCAGAATAGGAAATGAGGGGCTCGTTGAAAATAACACAGAAATAAGGGTTGGCAGTCGAGAAAACCTCGGAAAGCAAAGGGGAGGATGTAGTAGATCATTGAAACAGATTAAGAATTTGGAAAGAAAGAAAGAAAGTGAAGAAAAAATGCCCGCCAGGTGGGATCCGAACCCACGACCTCCAGAATACCGGTCTGGTGCGATAACCACTACGCTACCGGCGGGGCGATTTTCCCATTCACTTTCTGGGGTATTTATGTTAGGTATGTTTGTTTCCTGTGCTTGGGGGTGGTAGCCAGCGCCATTCGGACTAATCGGGGTGAAGGGGACCTTCTTTTTAACCCCCGGGTCGTGACTCGAGTGTCTACGACATGTCCAGAGTGGTCGACCAGCTTTGAACCCTCTTAAGCTCCCTTTGGCAACAAGACTGCCAGAACCGAGGCCCTCGCTATGCATGTAGCGAATCAGAATAGGAAATGAGGGGCTCGTTGAAAATAACACAGAAATAAGGGTTGGCAGTCGAGAAAACCTCGGAAAGCAAAGGGGAGGATGTAGTAGATCATTGAAACAGATTAAGAATTTGGAAAGAAAGAAAGAAAGTGAAGAAAAAATGCCCGCCAGGTGGGATCCGAACCCACGACCTCCAGAATACCGGTCTGGTGCGATAACCACTACGCTACCGGCGGGGCGATTTTCCCATTCACTTTCTGGGGTATTTATGTTAGGTATGTTTGTTTCCTGTGCTTGGGGGTGGTAGCCAGCGCCATTCGGACTAATCGGGGTGAAGGGGACCTTCTTTTTAACCCCCGGGTCGTGACTCGAGTGTCTACGACATGTCCAGAGTGGTCGACCAGCTTTGAACCCTCTTAAGCTCCCTTTGGCAACAAGACTGCCAGAACCGAGGCCCTCGCTATGCATGTAGCGAATCAGAATAGGAAATGAGGGGCTCGTTGAAAATAACACAGAAATAAGGGTTGGCAGTCGAGAAAACCTCGGAAAGCAAAGGGGAGGATGTAGTAGATCATTGAAACAGATTAAGAATTTGGAAAGAAAGAAAGAAAGTGAAGAAAAAATGCCCGCCAGGTGGGATCCGAACCCACGACCTCCAGAATACCGGTCTGGTGCGATAACCACTACGCTACCGGCGGGGCGATTTTCCCATTCACTTTCTGGGGTATTTATGTTAGGTATGTTTGTTTCCTGTGCTTGGGGGTGGTAGCCAGCGCCATTCGGACTAATCGGGGTGAAGGGGACCTTCTTTTTAACCCCCGGGTCGTGACTCGAGTGTCTACGACATGTCCAGAGTGGTCGACCAGCTTTGAACCCTCTTATGCTCCCTTTGGCAACAAGACTGCCAGAACCGAGGCCCTCGCTATGCATGTAGCGAATCAGAATAGGAAATGAGGGGCTCGTTGAAAATAACACAGAAATAAGGGTTGGCAGTCGAGAAAACCTCGGAAAGCAAAGGGGAGGATGTAGTAGATCATTGAAACAGATTAAGAATTTGGGAAGAAAGAAAGAAAGTGAAGAAAAAATGCCCGCCAGGTGGGATCCGAACCCACGACCTCCAGAATACCGGTCTGGTGCGATAACCACTACGCTACCGGCGGGGCGATTTTCCCATTCACTTTCTGGGGTATTTATGTTAGGTATGTTTGTTTCCTGTGCTTGGGGGTGGTAGCCAGCGCCATTCGGACTAATCGGGGTGAAGGGGACCTTCTTTTTAACCCCCGGGTCGTGACTCGAGTGTCTACGACATGTCCAGAGTGGTCGACCAGCTTTGAACCCTCTTAAGCTCCCTTTGGCAACAAGACTGCCAGAACCGAGGCCCTCGCTATGCATGTAGCGAATCAGAATAGGAAATGAGGGGCTCGTTGAAAATAACACAGAAATAAGGGTTGGCAGTCGAGAAAACCTCGGAAAGCAAAGGGGAGGATGTAGTAGATCATTGAAACAGATTAAGAATTTGGAAAGAAAGAAAGAAAGTGAAGAAAAAATGCCCGCCAGGTGGGATCCGAACCCACGACCTCCAGAATACCGGTCTGGTGCGATAACCACTACGCTACCGGCGGGGCGATTTTCCCATTCACTTTCTGGGGTATTTATGTTAGGTATGTTTGTTTCCTGTGCCTGGGGGTGGTAGCCAGCGCCATTCGGACTAATCGGGGTGAAGGGGACCTTCTTTTTAACCCCCGGGTCGTGACTCGAGTGTCTACGACATGTCCAGAGTGGTCGACCAGCTTTGAACCCTCTTAAGCTCCCTTTGGCAACAAGACTGCCAGAACCGAGGCCCTCGCTATGCATGTAGCGAATCAGAATAGGAAATGAGGGGCTCGTTGAAAATAACACAGAAATAAGGGTTGGCAGTCGAGAAAACCTCGGAAAGCAAAGGGGGGGATGTAGTAGATCATTGAAACAGATTAAGAATTTGGAAAGAAAGAAAGAAAGTGAAGAAAAAATGCCCGCCAGGTGGGATCCGAACCCACGACCTCCAGAATACCGGTCTGGTGCGATAACCACTACGCTACCGGCGGGGCGATTTTCCCATTCACTTTCTGGGGTATTTATGTTAGGTATGTTTGTTTCCTGTGCTTGGGGGTGGTAGCCAGCGCCATTCGGACTAATCGGGGTGAAGGGGACCTTCTTTTTAACCCCCGGGTCGTGACTCGAGTGTCTACGACATGTCCAGAGTGGTCGACCAGCTTTGAACCCTCTTAAGCTCCCTTTGGCAACAAGACTGCCAGAACCGAGGCCCTCGCTATGCATGTAGCGAATCAGAATAGGAAATGAGGGGCTCGTTGAAAATAACACAGAAATAAGGGTTGGCAGTCGAGAAAACCTCGGAAAGCAAAGGGGAGGATGTAGTAGATCATTGAAACAGATTAAGAATTTGGAAAGAAAGAAAGAAAGTGAAGAAAAAATGCCCGCCAGGTGGGATCCGAACCCACGACCTCCAGAATACCGGTCTGGTGCGATAACCACTACGCTACCGGCGGGGCGATTTTCCCATTCACTTTCTGGGGTATTTATGTTAGGTATGTTTGTTTCCTGTGCTTGGGGGTGGTAGCCAGCGCCATTCGGACTAATCGGGGTGAAGGGGACCTTCTTTTTAACCCCCGGGTCGTGACTCGAGTGTCTACGACATGTCCAGAGTGGTCGACCAGCTTTGAACCCTCTTAAGCTCCCTTTGGCAACAAGACTGCCAGAACCGAGGCCCTCGCTATGCATGTAGCGAATCAGAATAGGAAATGAGGGGCTCGTTGAAAATAACACAGAAATAAGGGTTGGCAGTCGAGAAAACCTCGGAAAGCAAAGGGGAGGATGTAGTAGATCATTGAAACAGATTAAGAATTTGGAAAGAAAGAAAGAAAGTGAAGAAAAAATGCCCGCCAGGTGGGATCCGAACCCACGACCTCCAGAATACCGGTCTGGTGCGATAACCACTACGCTACCGGCGGGGCGATTTTCCCATTCACTTTCTGGGGTATTTATGTTAGGTATGTTTGTTTCCTGTGCTTGGGGGTGGTAGCCAGCGCCATTTGGACTAATCGGGGTGAAGGGGACCTTCTTTTTAACCCCCGGGTCGTGACTCGAGTGTCTACGACATGTCCAGAGTGGTCGACCAGCTTTGAACCCTCTTAAGCTCCCTTTGGCAACAAGACTGCCAGAACCGAGGCCCTCGCTATGCATGTAGCGAATCAGAATAGGAAATGAGGGGCTCGTTGAAAATAACACAGAAATAAGGGTTGGCAGTCGAGAAAACCTCGGAAAGCAAAGGGGAGGATGTAGTAGATCATTGAAACAGATTAAGAATTTGGAAAGAAAGAAAGAAAGTGAAGAAAAAATGCCCGCCAGGTGGGATCCGAACCCACGACCTCCAGAATACCGGTCTGGTGCGATAACCACTACGCTACCGGCGGGGCGATTTTCCCATTCACTTTCTGGGGTATTTATGTTAGGTATGTTTGTTTCCTGTGCTTGGGGGTGGTAGCCAGCGCCATTCGGACTAATCGGGGTGAAGGGGACCTTCTTTTTAACCCCCGGGTCGTGACTCGAGTGTCTACGACATGTCCAGAGTGGTCGACCAGCTTTGAACCCTCTTAAGCTCCCTTTGGCAACAAGACTGCCAGAACCGAGGCCCTCGCTATGCATGTAGCGAATCAGAATAGGAAATGAGGGGCTCGTTGAAAATAACACAGAAATAAGGGTTGGCAGTCGAGAAAACCTCGGAAAGCAAAGGGGAGGATGTAGTAGATCATTGAAACAGATTAAGAATTTGGAAAGAAAGAAAGAAAGTGAAGAAAAAATGCCCGCCAGGTGGGATCCGAACCCACGACCTCCAGAATACCGGTCTGGTGCGATAACCACTACGCTACCGGCGGGGCGATTTTCCCATTCACTTTCTGGGGTATTTATGTTAGGTATGTTTGTTTCCTGTGCTTGGGGGTGGTAGCCAGCGCCATTCGGACTAATCGGGGTGAAGGGGACCTTCTTTTTAACCCCCGGGTCGTGACTCGAGTGTCTACGACATGTCCAGAGTGGTCGACCAGCTTTGAACCCTCTTAAGCTCCCTTTGGCAACAAGACTGCCAGAACCGAGGCCCTCGCTATGCATGTAGCGAATCAGAATAGGAAATGAGGGGCTCGTTGAAAATAACACAGAAATAAGGGTTGGCAGTCGAGAAAACCTCGGAAAGCAAAGGGGAGGATGTAGTAGATCATTGAAACAGATTAAGAATTTGGAAAGAAAGAAAGAAAGTGAAGAAAATCGCCCCGCCGGTAGCGTAGTGGTTATCGCACCAGACCGGTATTCTGGAGGTCGTGGGTTCGGATCCCACCTGGCGGGCATTTTTTCTTCACTTTCTTTCTTTCTTTCCAAATTCTTAATCTGTTTCAATGATCTACTACATCCTCCCCTTTGCTTTCCGAGGTTTTCTCGACTGCCAACCCTTATTTCTGTGTTATTTTCAACGAGCCCCTCATTTCCTATTCTGATTCGCTACATGCATAGCGAGGGCCTCGGTTCTGGCAGTCTTGTTGCCAAAGGGAGCTTAAGAGGGTTCAAAGCTGGTCGACCACTCTGGACATGTCGTAGACACTCGAGTCACGACCCGGGGGTTAAAAAGAAGGTCCCCTTCACCCCGATTAGTCCGAATGGCGCTGGCTACCACCCCCAAGCACAGGAAACAAACATACCTAACATAAATACCCCAGAAAGTGAATGGGAAAATCGCCCCGCCGGTAGCGTAGTGGTTATCGCACCAGACCGGTATTCTGGAGGTCGTGGGTTCGGATCCCACCTGGCGGGCATTTTTTCTTCACTTTCTTTCTTTCTTTCCAAATTCTTAATCTGTTTCAATGATCTACTACATCCTCCCCTTTGCTTTCCGAGGTTTTCTCGACTGCCAACCCTTATTTCTGTGTTATTTTCAACGAGCCCCTCATTTCCTATTCTGATTCGCTACATGCATAGCGAGGGCCTCGGTTCTGGCAGTCTTGTTGCCAAAGGGAGCTTAAGAGGGTTCAAAGCTGGTCGACCACTCTGGACATGTCGTAGACACTCGAGTCACGACCCGGGGGTTAAAAAGAAGGTCCCCTTCACCCCGATTAGTCCGAATGGCGCTGGCTACCACCCCCAAGCACAGGAAACAAACATACCTAACATAAATACCCCAGAAAGTGAATGGGAAAATCGCCCCGCCGGTAGCGTAGTGGTTATCGCACCAGACCGGTATTCTGGAGGTCGTGGGTTCGGATCCCACCTGGCGGGCATTTTTTCTTCACTTTCTTTCTTTCTTTCCAAATTCTTAATCTGTTTCAATGATCTACTACATCCTCCCCTTTGCTTTCCGAGGTTTTCTCGACTGCCAACCCTTATTTCTGTGTTATTTTCAACGAGCCCCTCATTTCCTATTCTGATTCGCTACATGCATAGCGAGGGCCTCGGTTCTGGCAGTCTTGTTGCCAAAGGGAGCTTAAGAGGGTTCAAAGCTGGTCGACCACTCTGGACATGTCGTAGACACTCGAGTCACGACCCGGGGGTTAAAAAGAAGGTCCCCTTCACCCCGATTAGTCCGAATGGCGCTGGCTACCACCCCCAAGCACAGGAAACAAACATACCTAACATAAATACCCCAGAAAGTGAATGGGAAAATCGCCCCGCCGGTAGCGTAGTGGTTATCGCACCAGACCGGTATTCTGGAGGTCGTGGGTTCGGATCCCACCTGGCGGGCATTTTTTCTTCACTTTCTTTCTTTCTTTCCAAATTCTTAATCTGTTTCAATGATCTACTACATCCTCCCCTTTGCTTTCCGAGGTTTTCTCGACTGCCAACCCTTATTTCTGTGTTATTTTCAACGAGCCCCTCATTTCCTATTCTGATTCGCTACATGCATAGCGAGGGCCTCGGTTCTGGCAGTCTTGTTGCCAAAGGGAGCTTAAGAGGGTTCAAAGCTGGTCGACCACTCTGGACATGTCGTAGACACTCGAGTCACGACCCGGGGGTTAAAAAGAAGGTCCCCTTCACCCCGATTAGTCCGAATGGCGCTGGCTACCACCCCCAAGCACAGGAAACAAACATACCTAACATAAATACCCCAGAAAGTGAATGGGAAAATCGCCCCGCCGGTAGCGTAGTGGTTATCGCACCAGACCGGTATTCTGGAGGTCGTGGGTTCGGATCCCACCTGGCGGGCATTTTTTCTTCACTTTCTTTCTTTCTTTCCAAATTCTTAATCTGTTTCAATGATCTACTACATCCTCCCCTTTGCTTTCCGAGGTTTTCTCGACTGCCAACCCTTATTTCTGTGTTATTTTCAACGAGCCCCTCATTTCCTATTCTGATTCGCTACATGCATAGCGAGGGCCTCGGTTCTGGCAGTCTTGTTGCCAAAGGGAGCTTAAGAGGGTTCAAAGCTGGTCGACCACTCTGGACATGTCGTAGACACTCGAGTCACGACCCGGGGGTTAAAAAGAAGGTCCCCTTCACCCCGATTAGTCCGAATGGCGGTGGCTACCACCCCCAAGCACAGGAAACAAACATACCTAACATAAATACCCCAGAAAGTGAATGGGAAAATCGCCCCGCCGGTAGCGTAGTGGTTATCGCACCAGACCGGTATTCTGGAGGTCGTGGGTTCGGATCCCACCTGGCGGGCATTTTTTCTTCACTTTCTTTCTTTCTTTCCAAATTCTTAATCTGTTTCAATGATCTACTACATCCTCCCCTTTGCTTTCCGAGGTTTTCTCGACTGCCAACCCTTATTTCTGTGTTATTTTCAACGAGCCCCTCATTTCCTATTCTGATTCGCTACATGCATAGCGAGGGCCTCGGTTCTGGCAGTCTTGTTGCCAAAGGGAGCTTAAGAGGGTTCAAAGCTGGTCGACCACTCTGGACATGTCGTAGACACTCGAGTCACGACCCGGGGGTTAAAAAGAAGGCCCCTTCACCCCGATTAGTCCGAATGGCGCTGGCTACCACCCCCAAGCACAGGAAACAAACATACCTAACATAAATACCCCAGAAAGTGAATGGGAAAATCGCCCCGCCGGTAGCGTAGTGGTTATCGCACCAGACCGGTATTCTGGAGGTCGTGGGTTCGGATCCCACCTGGCGGGCATTTTTTCTTCACTTTCTTTCTTTCTTTCCAAATTCTTAATCTGTTTCAATGATCTACTACATCCTCCCCTTTGCTTTCCGAGGTTTTCTCGACTGCCAACCCTTATTTCTGTGTTATTTTCAACGAGCCCCTCATTTCCTATTCTGATTCGCTACATGCATAGCGAGGGCCTCGGTTCTGGCAGTCTTGTTGCCAAAGGGAGCTTAAGAGGGTTCAAAGCTGGTCGACCACTCTGGACATGTCGTAGACACTCGAGTCACGACCCGGGGGTTAAAAAGAAGGTCCCCTTCACCCCGATTAGTCCGAATGGCGCTGGCTACCACCCCCAAGCACAGGAAACAAACATACCTAACATAAATACCCCAGAAAGTGAATGGGAAAATCGCCCCGCCGGTAGCGTAGTGGTTATCGCACCAGACCGGTATTCTGGAGGTCGTGGGTTCGGATCCCACCTGGCGGGCATTTTTTCTTCACTTTCTTTCTTTCTTTCCAAATTCTTAATCTGTTTCAATGATCTACTACATCCTCCCCTTTGCTTTCCGAGGTTTTCTCGACTGCCAACCCTTATTTCTGTGTTATTTTCAACGAGCCCCTCATTTCCTATTCTGATTCGCTACATGCATAGCGAGGGCCTCGGTTCTGGCAGTCTTGTTGCCAAAGGGAGCTTAAGAGGGTTCAAAGCTGGTCGACCACTCTGGACATGTCGTAGACACTCGAGTCACGACCCGGGGGTTAAAAAGAAGGTCCCCTTCACCCCGATTAGTCCGAATGGCGCTGGCTACCACCCCCAAGCACAGGAAACAAACATACCTAACATAAATACCCCAGAAAGTGAATGGGAAAATCGCCCCGCCGGTAGCGTAGTGGTTATCGCACCAGACCGGTATTCTGGAGGTCGTGGGTTCGGATCCCACCTGGCGGGCATTTTTTCTTCACTTTCTTTCTTTCTTTCCAAATTCTT
Organism: Haemaphysalis longicornis; assembly: GCF_048455015.1. Lineage (NCBI taxonomy): Eukaryota > Metazoa > Arthropoda > Arachnida > Ixodida > Ixodidae > Haemaphysalis > Haemaphysalis longicornis. The sequence goes on from NW_027526204.1 coordinate 115,120,994, forward strand.
AATCTGTTTCAATGATCTACTACATCCTCCCCTTTGCTTTCCGAGGTTTTCTCGACTGCCAACCCTTATTTCTGTGTTATTTTCAACGAGCCCCTCATTTCCTATTCTGATTCGCTACATGCATAGCGAGGGCCTCGGTTCTGGCAGTCTTGTTGCCAAAGGGAGCTTAACTCTTTCGTTACCGCGGGAAATTGACCAATTTTGAAGGGTCTAACAAAACATTTTTTTGTGCTATACATATTGGTTAGGCACACATTGCAGTGACATACAATGCAGATTATTCCATGCGCTTTCCAACGACACCAGTTTTATTAATGTTTTCCTAAATAATGATTCCGAAAAAAATTATCGAATTCGAAATTTTTGTCCGCGTGTCGAAGAAAAAAGAAAAAAGTAAGTTGTGTATAATAAACCACGTGTAGTAGAAAAATTTAGAATATACATTTTGTAGGTAGGCATTTCAAAAACCCGTCCTAGAAAAAAAATTGAGTTGCGCAGTACAATTTGTGAGATATAAAAGAAAATGTTAGCCGACGTGGTGCCCATGCCATGTGGTGAAGCCCAACCTCTATTTCAAGTTTTGCTATTTTGGATAGTTCTCTAGAAAAAATCTGGTGGTTTGACATTATTAAAGGCCCAAATTAGCCTCCACGTGATGTAAAAACACCTTGTCAATGATTATGACCGGCACAATATTGAAGGCAAGCAAGCGATGTGAAAAAATCCGCTTGGAGTTGAGAACCAAACTCTTTGGTGGATGCTTGTTGACATTCTGATGATCACTCATCAGTCAGAACTTTCATTTGCGTTTTATTATCATGTTCTGACTCACTATGGTAGCCCTGCTTGCAGGAATAAGGTACAATGCGCTAGAATCATGCCCAGCAAGCTTTCACCAAGCCGCCGTCGGGCTGTGAAGCGAGTTCAGCACTACGAGCCTACTACATTGCAGCGCCACCTAGCAATTTCGAAAAGAAACAAATACAAGGCTGTTGGAGACTGTCAGAATAAACAGTACTACTAAGAAGCGACACTAGACTTCCGGAAATACCCTCGTATGAAACCGAAACTGGCCGGTGAACAGCTGGCGGTGTTCAAGGCCAATTAGAAGCGTTCTCCTCGTCTGAACTGATACCCGACGACTTGGTGTTATCGTTTGACTTTCAGCGGAAGCTCTTATCGCAGAAGCAAGGCGTAGATAAAGTGGAAGCGCGAGCGGCATGCTTGTTTTGAGGAGCAGTAGCGGGCAACGGAGGCGCCATGGCAAATGAGCTTGTAGTTGGGTAACTGCGTAGTAGCGCCAAATATGAATTTCGCAATGTGAAAACGAAACCGAAACTGCTGGAAACTGGTTGAAAATGTCAGGCACACTTGCTAGACATGAGGGGGACCATCAGAAATAAGCTTTGGGAGAATAAAGCTGCCCTTTGTCCGAACCAAAGATCATTAGTGAATAGCTGGGGCCATTTTCAAGTAATTATCACCTCTCAACGCTGTCGGATTACAAAGCTGACCCATTATTTGGTATTTGACTTGCCAGGAGCCTTTTAACAAAAAAAAATATTATGGTAATGCAGCCTAATCACGACCTGCATCCTTTTTTCTCAAGTGCAGCAGCCACGCCCCCTTCGTCAAAAACACGCGCACCTCAGCTCGCAAAAAACGCCGCCAAAAATCTCAATGTCGCCGGAGCGGGAAAATTTAAACTGATTCTAAAAGGGCAATGCCTAGACTAATCACTGGCTGCATTAGGTGTACGAGAAACGACTACAACATGTCGAAATAGGCAATAGAAATCATCGATCACCGGTGATCGATTTGAATAGGCGTGGTAACGAAAGAGCTAAGAGGGTTCAAAGCTGGTCGACCACTCTGGACATGTCGTAGACACTCGAGTCACGACCCGGGGGTTAAAAAGAAGGTCCCCTTCACCCCGATTAGTCCGAATGGCGCTGGCTACCACCCCCAAGCACAGGAAACAAACATACCTAACATAAATACCCCAGAAAGTGAATGGGAAAATCGCCCCGCCGGTAGCGTAGTGGTTATCGCACCAGACCGGTATTCTGGAGGTCGTGGGTTCGGATCCCACCTGGCGGGCATTTTTTCTTCACTTTCTTTCTTTCTTTCCAAATTCTTAATCTGTTTCAATGATCTACTACATCCTCCCCTTTGCTTTCCGAGGTTTTCTCGACTGCCAACCCTTATTTCTGTGTTATTTTCAACGAGCCCCTCATTTCCTATTCTGATTCGCTATATATATATATATATATATATATATATATATATATATATATATATATATATATATATATGAGAAGTAAAGACAGACAGACAAGAAAAACATAAAAAAATAAAAGTTTACTGACGTTTCAGAAAAAAGGACTTCCTTTTTTCAAGTACTCTTAAGGGGCACTGACACAAAAAATTTGCATCTTGCTTTTTTTTGTTGCGATAAGTAGCTAGTGACCTCCTTATCACCTGAAGAAACCTCATTTGCTTCAGCTGCGACGGTTGTTTAATTAGAGGCATTTTTCAATGCGGCCAGTCGCAGTTTCGGTGTCAGCGGGTGCCGCGAGACGATGTATTTTGTGTGAACAAAGCTGACCACGGGACGGTCGGAGGGATATCACAGAGCAGAGCTGCCGTAGCACTGTCGAATCCGCATCGCCGACAGTTTCTACGAATGCCCCCACATACTAATCTCGTGAGCCGCCTAATTAAAAAGCGACCGTGGACGTAACGCAGCCGCTGCGAGTGCAAATGCAACCGCGGCTAATGAACGACGCGCGACGCTCGACACAGTGGGGGGCAAGACGCGCGCTGGGAGCAGCTAGCTGGTCTGCCTACAGGTCCTCCTACAGATGTGTTCGGCTTGGCACTGCGGTGGATGTTCGATTTCCGCTCTCATAAGCGGTGCAGATGACAATTTTTAGTGCAACCCGCCATCGCATCGTTAACTCCTTTCTCATATAAGCTGCCATGGTTGGGACTTGGGTACAATTTCGTGCAGCGGTAACAAGCTATCACTCGAGCTACCAGCGCCGGCCTGGGCCACTTCGCAGCCGTGGCCGCCGCTTGCACAGCGACCGTGCGGCTCGCTCAGTTGGCTTTCCGTGTCTCAGGCGCGTTTTCGCGTCCAATGCAAATAAAAAGTAATAAAGACAGAGTGCCTCGAATCACTGTAGAACTATGGTCAATGCCAGCTGCTCGATGAGCCGACGAAATAACGGCGCCTCCGCCGCCAACGATCGGGTACGTCATTCGTTCTAGAGCGGAAGCTTCGCCCTCCTGTTGGAGCGGCAAGCCGGCGAAAAACGCCGGCAGTGCGGAAGCGACGAACACAAACTCATGATGTGTTTGGATGTTGTTTATTTACAAAATATCCACGGGATGTCGATTGCGCGTGGTCCTCTGCTGGCTGCTCGGTTGCGTTTCGCACACTTTCTAGGCTGTATGCTATATGCTCTAGGCTATATGTTCTAGGCTGTATTCGCCGCTGATACTTTGCAGATGATGTATACGTGTTCGCAGCAATCTATCTCCGAAGTTATATCGCCTTCAAAAAGTTGTGTCAGTACCCGTTTTAAAAAGGAAGTCCTCTTTCTGAAACGTCACTAAACGTATTTTTAACGTTTTTTCGTCTCTATCTTTACTTACCTTATTTTCTCGCGCTCTTAGTTTCCAGAACAGGCGGATCATACTTCAGCTGTTTGCATATTTCAGGCTACCATTGTTTTGTATCTAACTTACACTTGAAACGGCTGCCTCTGTTTTAGAACGAACTCTCCACTACCCAGTGTTGCTTCCTTGGAGTATACTTCCACTCAACGAGTTTCCATCGTGTTGAACGAAGAATATTTATTGAACAGGTCTGGGGACCAGCCTGAATGCTGCCTCCGGGGACCCTGAGGAGGACGTTCAAGAGCGAGAGCCGCAACTTTCCTTGCAAGCGGAATGTGGATACTTCCACTTAGAAAAGGACTTTTTTTACTGGCAGTTGCCTCCAGCGTATGTGTCCGACCTCAGAGTGACTGCTCTTGACCCAAAGCCGAACGGCACACTACTGGTGAAACTCACGTGGACGTGGCCCGGAGCCCATATGTACATCGGCAATGGTGAGCTTTGAATCTGCTTGCTGGACCGAGTGTGTTCTACTATGGAAGGGTAACCAGTGATCACTGGAACGGTCATTGCAAAAGCTGGGCGCAATATAAATAACCGTCCTTAATTTTTTCCGAGCGAAAACCTCTCAAACCTCACACCTCAAAACTTGGTCTCAAACCTTACACGAATTTCGCATTTTTTGGATTATTTTGTTTGACACCAAGGACAAATCTCCTCCTGTGGCAAAATGCCGGCCAACTTAAACGTGCAAGCTGATATTCGAACGACGGCGCCACCGGGGTTATGCAGAACGAAACTCGCGATGCCGAAACCAAATTTGGCGGAAGGCCTCACCTTTTTTTGTCCCTAGCTTACGATGGTACAAATGGTTGCATAACCGCTCATAAGTCAATAAAATATTCCAACGGTTCATTGTTGCAAAGACAGATGTGCAGTAACTCGGGGAATTAGAATTGTCTACTGTGTAGCACCCATCTGCTGCTTGTCTAGCTGTCAGGTCGCCAGTGACTGCTGTGAAGACCAGATCGGTCTGATTCAGCGCACACGCAATGCAGCAGAGGCAGTTGGAACCTTAGACCGTGGGTGCCACCCCTTACCTGTGCAAAATGCAAAATGTGTTGGCAGCCTTACCTGTGCAAAATGCGGCCAACATGACCAACCGTCCAAAAACTGCAACACCCAGATTTTCACCTGTGCCAACTGCCAGGGGCTCCATGCAGCGTGGTCCCGCACTTGTGGAAATTTAAACAGAAAAAACAAATCACCAATGTAAAGGTCACCGAAAACATCACCTTCCCAGAGGCGCGAAATAGGTCCACCTCTTTCCCCCTAGGCAGATACGCCGACGCAGATCGCCGGGGGGCGGAGCCGCGTCTGATTTCGGCAGGGACCCAGTAGCAAGTGTCGGACTTGGTCCTGCCCCCGCCCCTTCTGGGTTGCGTCCGGCGGCCCAACCCGTGTCCACACCGCTCGCTGAGACTGTAGTGGTTGTGGACACAGCTACGTCTGGTGGGAGTGATGCTGCATCCTCCACTTCCGCTCCACCCTCCCAAACCACATGCAAGGGCACGGAGGAGATGGAGACAGGAACCAGCGGCAGCTCCCAGCCCCGCCGCACCGCCTGTGTAACCCGGGGCGCTCCTGACGCCCTTGGCGGTCGCGGCTTGAACGAAGGGCACCGGAAAGGATGCCAAGTCTGGGGGGTCCGGTCCGCCGGGTACCCCTTCCAAATCTGATGACATGGATGTGGGACCTTTGCTGTCTGCTTGGCAGCGGAAGGAGTGGGTCCCTCCATAGAAACCTCTAGAGAAGATCCAAAAACCCCTCCCAAGAGTGCAAGCCCTGAAAGACCTTACATAAATAGTTACACTCCAGTAGCTCTGTACACTTCATAATGGGAAGAAAAAGCATAATACAATGGAAGTGCAGAGGCCTTCTTAAAAATCTTGACGACGTGCACGAGATCCTGCATGCTAATCAGCCAAGTGTAATGTGTGTCCAAGAAACACATTTGAATTCTAAACACACATATTTCTTGAATAGTTGCCTGGTATACAGAATGGACAGGGATGGCTGCACACTCTCTTCTGGCGGTGTGGCCATAATCGCCCGGAAATCCTTAGCAGGCCACCCTGTCACTTTGAACACTGTCCTTGAGGCTGTAGCTATACGCCTAATAATATGTAATAGGTGGATAACGGTATGCTCCATATACATTCCTCCTGATGTTGCACTTTCGAGCTCTGACCTCGAGGCGCTGGTTGACCAGCTGCCCGAACCATACATCCTTGCAGGCGACCTTAAAGCTCACAACTCTCTTTGGGGCTCTTCTCGCACGAAGCCCGAGGTCGCCTGATAAATTCCTTACACCTTCAGGAGCATGCCTTTTCACCAATAAACAGCCTACATATACCATAACATAGGACACATATTCACATCTTGAATTGGCTATTGGTTCTGCAATTCTCTTTCCATGTCTTGAGTGAGGTGTGGGCACGGACCCATATGGTAGTGACCACTTCCCCACCTTACTAACATATATAGGTAAAAGCCCATGCAGTCCATTTTCCCAGAAAGGTTCAATGAAGCAAGAGCTAACTGGAATACTTGTACCGAGACATCCAAACTACGCTACACATCCATAACACACCTACACGTAGATGAAGCCACCCAACTCCTCACGGCGCACATCCTCGACGCCGCCGAGAAGTCCATTCCCCACACCTCTGGTGTCCCACACAACCAGAGGAGACCGTGGTGGAATGAGGACTGTAGGCGAGCACGAGACGCCCAGAACAAGGCGTGGGGTATACTTGGTTGGTACCCAACGTCGGGTAACCTTATTTTGTTCAAACGGGCCAAAGCGTTCGGAAAACGTGTGCGCCGTGAGGCAAAAAGAGATAGTTGGCGCTCATTCATAACATCCATAAACTCGTACACAGACACCTGCAAGGTATGGACACGTATACGCAAACTCAAGACAATAGACACACAGCCTGCCCCTGGTCAGTACAACAAAGTACACACAGGAAGACCAGGCTAACACACTCGCAGAACACTTCCAACACGTGTCTAGTTCAGCACACTACACGAACACTACACGAACACACTACACGAACACGAAGTCTCTACACGACAACAACAAATCACAGACTTCTTACAACTCCCTGTTTTCAATACATAAGTTGAGGGCTGCTCTGAGCACGTGTAAACCCTCAGCTCCAGGCCCTGACAACATCACATACACAATGTTACAACACTTACACACAGAGACACTTGAAACACTTCTACATCTATATATTAAAATATGGCTTTCGGGTCACATTCCACACTCTTGGAGGGAGGCCATAGTAGTGGCTTTCTTGAAGGAGAGAAAGGACCCGTCGTCCCCCACAGGTTACCGTCCTATAGCCCTGACGAGCTGCCTGTGCAAGATCTTCGAGAAGATGATCAATCGCAGGCTCGTGTACTTCCTTGAGTACAACGGTCTTCTCGGGAGCGGCCAGGCAGGCTTCAGGGTGGGGCGATCGACGAACGATCAACTGGTAGCACTTGACTCGTACATCAAGGATGCCTCCGTGCATAACGAGTATTGTTTAACTGCGTTTTTCGACCTCGACAAGGCATACGACACCACTTGGCGATATGGGATCCTTAGTGACCTCAAGTCATTGGGTGTTTCAGGTAACATGTTAAACACTCTTGTTAGTTACTTGTCAGAGAGAACGTTTGAGTGAGAGTTGGAAAATGGCGTGCCGCAAGGTGGAGTGCTGAGCTGCACTCTCTTCATAATTAAGATGAACTCTCTTGGAAAGGCATTGCCAACTACAATTCCTTATTATGTGCATGTAGAAAACGTCCAGATATCCTATAAATCATGCAATATCTGCGAACGTCAAGTCGAGCTTGGTGTCAAGAATCTTGCCGGATGGGCAGACAGGAATGGTTTTAAATTGAATCCTGCATACATTTCATGCAGCGTGTTCTCCAGGAAGCGCGGGGTCCATCTGGACCCAGACATTACTCTTAATGGCGTGTCGCTTCCTGTGCACAAGGAGCACACGTTCTTAGGTGTTGTGTTTGACCACAAACTCGCATTCATTCCAGACATCAAGGAAATTAAGCATAAATGTCTCAAAACAATGAATATCCTCAAGGTTCTCTCCCACCAATCCTATGGTTCCAACAAAGAACTCCTGCGCTTGTATACTGCTTTGGTTGGGTCTCGTTTGGACTATGCCAGTGTGGTGTATGGGTCGGTGACTAAAACAGCGTTACGAATGCTTGACCCAGTGCTACACTTGGGGCTTCGTCTGGCATCGGGTGCTTTTCGCACTAGCCCTGTCGAGTGTTTGTCGAGTGTAACAAATGGAGCCTTGAGAACCAGCGAACGTACATAGACTTCCTTTATGCTTTTAAAATTTCAGCGCTGAATAATCATCCCTTTTATTCTGTCTTTAACGATACATCCACATCTCTGCTGTTTGTAAATCATCCATCCGTTCCTATGCCCTTTCCAACCTCGGATCTCAGCGCTTCGTTTTTAGATGTGTACAGATCATCCTTTTCAGACATTTTACTGCCTTAGAAAGTTCGTCCTGTGTCGTGCAACCTTTCTTTCATGAAACTTGACAAAACTCGGGTACCACGAGCTGCAATACTTCAGAACTTTCTGTCTCTGAGGTTTAAATACCCATGTGCAGAATTCTACAGTGACGCAACTAAGACCTCCACTATGGTGTCCTGCGCTGCTCATAGTCCGAATTTTAATGCAGCCAGAATCATGAGCGTACACACAACCATTTTTTCAACAGAAGCATATGGAAGCACATTCTTCCAAATAAAATTCGCAATTCCATCATCTGTGCAGATTCCTTGAGTGTTAATCGCGCACTATCATCGCACAAGCCTCCCAAAAACCACACAGTTTATCTTGTGTTCAACACCATTATGTCTGTGTATGCACAAAAGCATGAGCTGCTCCTCTGCTGGGTCCCAGGGCACGCTGGGATTGCTGGGAACGAGTTGGCAGACGAGAGGGCCGCTGCTGCTGCACTCAGGAACGCTGTAGACATTACAACGGTACCCTATACAGACCTCAAGCCACACATAAGACAGCACTTGCGCAGAACATGGCAAACACACTGGAATGAACAGACCAACAACAAACTACATGTAATGAAGCCACACTTGGGACGGTACACAGCTGACTCACACAAAAGACACACGGAAGTCGCCTTGGGTAGGCTGCGGATAGGACACACCCATGCAACGCACTCGTATCTGCTGACGGGATCTTCTAGACCCCAGTGCAGCAGATGCAGAGAGGCCCTATCCGTAGTGCACATACTAATCACATGCAAGGCACTTCACACAACACGACACAAACACTTGAGAGAACTCTACAGACAACATATTTCCCTACATCCATCGTTGTTTCTGGGTAACGATGCCATGGTTTCCGTGAAACGTGTGTTTAAGTATTTGTCAGACGTGAAGTTTTTAAACCTCATTTCCTATCACGCATAATATAATGTGGCCCTATACACCAGCCATCACCATTATCTTGAATTGATTTTACTATATTCGATTTAAATGTTTCTATACCTACCTTTTTGTGGTAATCACTTCTCTTCATTAAATAACTTCTTCTCTGGCACTCTTTGCCCTCGTTGGCCTTGTGCCATTAAACGCCAACCATCGTCATATTGGGAACGATGAACTGTGGGAATATTCTATACGACTGGCATCAGCTGTTATGCTACTATTTTAGATTTGGAGACGAAGAATGTCTGATCTTGCGCCATAGATTGGTCGGTGCAAATGGGTGCAGGGAGACGGAAGGGGCGATGGCAGGGTGTACAGGGTGTACGGAACTCAAGATTGCACAGGTAAACATGCTGGGTGACAGGAAAAGAGAGGGATTCGTAAGCAGCTAGAAGAGGGAGATAACCGGATATACGCCAGGACCGAGACACAACTACAGGACCTGGAAGAACCTCTAGCAATCGTAGAGTATTTATGGGAAGGTTGTAACAGGACAGCCGGATGGAGAAAAGGCGGATGAGTGGATGTGCTCATACGCTAGGGTGCTAATTGGAGGACAGTGAAAGAAGACTACAAAGAACATGTGTGGGTGAAAGGGATAGCTGAGGGTGGCGAGATGGCTGTAGGTGTATCATACCTTTGGAGGGGTAAGAAGAGCAAAGAACAAAATGAAATACTGGTGGCAAGTCTTAAAAAGGACATCGAGGATTGGGAGGTACTCTTGGTAGGGGGCATGAATTCCTACATGGAACATCTAGAGGGGTACACAGACTTGAACAGAAATCTAATGCTAGATATGTAAGAGTACCAAAACCTGATCATGGTAAATAAGGAACAACAATGCAAGGGTCAAATCACTCGGGAGTGCGGTAGGAGAAAGTTGCGTATTGACTACTGCCTCTATTCGGAGGGACTTCATGAATGGTTGGATGGAATGAACATACATGAGGAAGGGGACCGCAATCTTAGCAGTAACCACAAGCAAATGAGCCTGAGTTTTGGGAACCTGGGGGTGCAAATCTGGATCGACCGGGGTAGTACACAAAGAAAACAGTAAACAAATTTCGGCTATCACCAAGAGCATAGAGGCTGAAAGGAATCCTGGGGAAGAATGGGAGTATGAAAGGTTCATCGGAACTATGCAGGAAAAATTAGTCAAGGCAGAGAGGGCAAATCGATGGAGGGGGAAGAAAACACATACAGCTGTCAGAACCCAGAAATCGAGACCAGAGAGAGGGATGAACATAAACAAGTGTCTAGAGAGCACAGGCAGGCCAAGAGGGTAGGTGGACATCGGGAGGAGGGGGACCTAAATTGGGAGAAATGTGAGCAAAGGAAACAGGACGTGGAATTGTGTTTCGTTTTGCTAAAAATGCAATTCTCTCTCTCCGCCAAGCCCTTCCTAACTTTAGAGACGAAGGTTCCCTCTCTTCCTTCTCCTAGACCCGTCTCTCGGTATCCGTCCAGCGGTTCTTTCATCTTACCACATGGCCAGCCCAATTCCATTCCTTTTTTTTTCTTTGAACTATGATATAATCTACTCCAGTGTGTTCCCTGATCGAGGAAGCTCGTTTCCTGCTTCGAGAGTTACCGCTATCATTCTTCATTGTACTGCCCGTTGAGCCGACGAGCTGCAATACAGCAGCACTTTCTGTCTTTGAAGTTTAAATACCCATGTGCAGAATTCTACACTGACGCATCTAAAACCTCCACTATGGTGTCCTGCGCTGCTCATGGTCCGAATTTTAATATGGGTACTCAACTAGAGCTGATGTTCACTCTCTAAAAGCGCCAACAGTGCACTCTGGAAAGAGAACAGCTCGGTTAGGTTTGCCACAATTGCAGCCAACATATTCCACTCGGCAATACTATGCGGTAATGATGAATTTTGGTATTTGTTAGTTTTCGCGAACATGGGCCTGACTATGCGCACGATTGATGCGTGTTGAGACATAATGCAATCATCTTGAAAAAGGCAGACATTTGAGGCAATGTTATCAGCTAAGTTATTTACGTATATCAAGAAGAGTAGAGTGCCTGGGGCGGATCCCTGTGGTACACTGGATTTTACAGGCCTGCGGCTAGATACAAGGTGGTTGACTTTAACTGATTTAAAGCGGTTTGTTAAAGGGCCCTAAACAGGGCCCCAAAGATTGTGATCTTACGTCCGCGATCGTTGGAGTACAATCCAAAGAACGTCCTTTCGCAAAAATGGTAATAGCTTTCAAATAATTGACGTAACGAGAAGAATGCAGTGTGCGTTGGAGGTCTTTCACTAGCTGAAACAACGCCTTTTGGCATGATTGTTCGCGCCTAAACTAATGGTGGTTTTCAAATGAAAGATTATTTTTGTTGAGGCGAGCCATTATGAGGTGATAAAGAATGCACTCTAGTTGCTTGCAGCAGATCGACGTCAGAGAAATAGGGCGGCAATTACCCGGTTGGGTGTTCTCACCAGATTTAAAAATCGGCACAACATGGGCGTTTTTCAAGTCGTCCGGTATGTATCCAGTCTAGATTGACGGATGGACAATTAAAGGTAATAGAAAGGCTCAAAGATGACATATAAATTTTAAGTTTTGAACTAATGCCATCAGGACCTTGGCTTGTGCTGTGCAATAGGCACTCAATCGCTCGATCTACGCCATTTTCAGTGACAACGATGGGAACATCTGGGAAGGGTATCAAATTTGCTCCAGGGTTGTTGAGTTGTCTAATGGCTTGTTCAGTGGTTAATACTTGCCTAAAATATAAGTTAAAACATTCAGCTTATTCAACATTGATTAAGGCGTACCAACATTGCTTTTTAATAGAGAAGTTTTAATTGTGCATTGGAGGTTTATGGTGCACCAGAGGGTTTTTTTAGCATGCTGGGAAAAGTAACGTTAAAATACTTGTTTTTAGCTTCCAAAATTAGCCCACTTTTCATGGTTTATCCAGTTGACAAGTCGGTAATTATTTTACAAAGCGCGAAAGAAGAAAAAACTACCATGCACGGTTTGCGGCGGCCGCACCAACTAAAGACTGTGACGACGGGAGGAGACGCAGCGTGATTGGACGATGCCCAAAGTTAGCAACCATACAAGTTTCGGTTTCGGTTCTGTAAAACAACGTGCTTGACATCCGACGGCATCATTGGATGGGCATTCTCGTTGGATGGGCATTCTCAATACAGCCATGTCGGCTGTAAAATGCTGAATATAAGCCTCCCAGGACGGCTTGGAATCGTAGAAATCACTAGCCGAGGCCTACGCAGTGGATGAACACCCCCCGCGTCCCAACAGACGCTCAAATGCCATGCGCTTTTCCCCCGTATTTGGAGCTTGTCTCACTCATGCCTGTATCGTAAAAACCGTGTTCGCACCATGCCAAGGGTCTGTTATTTCTGGCCTGTGCCCACTGCCCGCAAGCAGTCGGTGCTTATGGCAACAGCACGCCAACAAAGACTCGCTAGCGCGCCAGTGTCACCCTGCGCGCGTTCTGTGAACTAGTCCGTGGAGCAATGCACGTTGCGGCCACAAAAAAGGTGAACTCAGCACAGAAAACGTCAGCGGAAAACGAAAAAGTTAACTTATATAATAAAAAGAGAACGTACCCGCGGGGATTCGAACTTGTGATTTGCAAAACACTTGCAACGACATACCTAGCGCTCCAGACCACTCGGCCACAAACGAGCGCTGCCGACCGTGGAAATATAAGGTATATAATGTATAACCAGTTTACCCTTTTATTTAGTTTTAGCATTTCAAGCAGCTTAGGTGACTATTTGTTGTATTGCGCTCGTGCAGTAAGTGTCCCCCAAGTTCCCACACTATCTCATGTCTAGCAATTCCATTTCTTAGACGGAAAAGCGTTCGCAGATGCGTAGTCGTGCTGCTGACTACTGTGCTTGTTCGTCTAGCGCAAAAAAGTGCTTCCTGCACCCTAGTTTTACGCTGTACGGTAAAATTTTCACTTGATTTTATTTCCTTAGTACCTATATCGGCTTCGCTGACTCTTCTCCCGCCTTCAAGTGGCCTTATATTTTCCTACTGGCGTACCCGTAGTCAAAGCGTCGCATGTGCGCTTGTGCAGCGCTTGTGGGAAGCGACCTTGACTTGGAGCTAGATACAGTGTACAAACTAACAAACTAAACGAAGGCACATTCTTCCATTCACAAACGTGTCCTGGCTTCGGTTCAGCTGAGTGAACGAATTGCGACGAACCGTCGGCGGCCGGCGGACGAAACGCTGGGTCGACTTGACTCTGTCGGAAGGCCAGCGAGCCGTGCAGCGCAGCCAATTGCCAGCTTCTGTCCTCCTGACGTCACACGAAAACTCCACCGAAAATGGGCGAGGGTGCAGAGAGGAGGACAGCGTTTTTGGATTGATTTTTCTATTAAATAAATTCGCGTAAACGCGCTCAGAGGAGTCGAAACAGGGCCTAGGGACTCCGAACTACAATTTGCGCTCGTAAGCCCGCAATGTTTACAAATCAATTCCGTGTCCCTTTAATATTCTTACCTCCTTACTACATCCGCCGCTATGACTCTTGATTCATTGCATAGATACGTATGAGCTGGTTTTATTTCATCAGCCTTTGTATGCTAGTTGCATCATTACCAAACTCCAAATTGATTGTTCTGAAAACCTGCATAGTATTCGCTCAATAAAGCAAACTGGAACGCGCATTCGGAAGAATTTCTTGTCGTGCGACATTCCTGCTTTCAATAACTCTTTAAAGCCTTCATAACTCATGATATGAGCTTATCAATGGAATAAACGTTCGTGGGGAACTCTGAGAACACAATTTGCCGGCTTCACGACGAGCAACGTCTCACCTGTGTTTTTGCTTTCTTTGTAGCTTCAGGCGTGACTATTCGAGCAAGTGACGATTTCTTCAAACTGAAGGACAACTTCGACGACCAAACGGAAATCAGCAGTGCCAATGTTGTGGAGGGCAATCTTGACCCGCTTCCGCCTCATGCCAGACACGTCGTAACCATAGCCCTCCCTGCAATCTTCACAAGTCTTCGAAGTGACGGAGGATATAAATGGGCCGCCTGGATAGCAATTCGTGTCACAAACAGTCACGGCCTGAGTTCCATTACCTCGTGGGTTCTGGAAGTCGCGTACCCGCCTGAAGACGATGAAACTGGGATGACTGTCAGGACCGAAACTGGGGTGACTGTCAGGACCGAAACTGGGGTGACTGTCACGGCCGAAGCTGGGGTGACTGGCATGACCGAAACATCGGGGACTATCCCGACCGAAACACCGGCGACTATCCCGACCGAAACAGCGGCTGGGGTGACTGTCAGGACCAAAACTGGGGTGACTGTCAGGACCGAAACTGGGGTGACTGTCACGACCGATACTGGGGTGACTGTCACGGCCGAAGCTGGGGTGACTGGCACGACCGAAACATCGGCGACTATCACGACCGCAACAACGGCTTCTACAAAAGTTGAAATGGATACTACAAACAAGGTCTCCGAAGATGAAAAAGATAGCGAGTCTGCATGGCTCACGTTAATCTGGGTTTGCATCACAATTTTAGTGTTGGGTGCAGTTCTCCTTGCGGTATATATCAGAGCTATCACGAAAGGAATCAAGGATTACACCCTGTATGAACTCCTAACTGGCCAAACTTCTGAAAGCCAAACTGGCCCAACTTCTGAAAGCCAAGAAGAAACTCTGACAAAAACGGTTGGATAGTCCGTCACGTTGTGTGCTTGTTTTGAGAGAGATGTTCCTTCACCTGTGTGTTCCTTCACGTGTTCCTTGTGTGCTCCTTCCCTATGTGTGTGTTCCTTCACGATGTTCCTTCCCCTGCTCCTTCACCCCAATAAAAGAGTAACAAATAAAGAAAAGTGCCGTCTACACACAGGCAGGGGTGAGACAGCTGACCATATTGCGCAGTTTTGATACAAATTTGTTTTCCTGCGCCAGGCTGCTCCAAAAGCTTGAAAATTTCACAAATTGCACCAAACCGCTCCAAAACAGTCTGAGAGCCAAAGATTTTAACGCTCTCGTCAGTTTCACTGAGGAAACATTCTTACTGATGGCATAATTTTGCAGCACCCCCACGGTGATGCTGTAACGGTTTAATTTATGATTAATCATTAAAAAAAACTCATAAAATTGTCCCCGAGATGGTTTTTTTTTCTAATGTCACAGTGTCGGGTTGGGGAAGTTATATTCTGTGAGATTTTTAAGTTTTCCCATCGATAACCATTGCAAAGTTTTATAGAAAAAATAGTTATGTGTACTGAGGCACCAAACTACTTGTGTAAATTGACGAAAATATTAATTTTCGGAGCTCCGTTTCTTCGGAACGACATCACTGGGTGCCGCCATTTTTGTGCGGGGAAGATAGGAAAACATAGGCTCCGGGCGAGGAAGTTGCTCGTGGTTCAGGCAGAGCGCTCTTCGCCAATTTCTACCTCGGTTTTTGTTAGGCGGTGGATGGGATTACATTTAGTCATTTGATGTCTTGCGGGAAGTTGCGCGACTCCGAGAGTAACGTGGTGTCTGCGAATTCGCAGTGTTTCGTCTTTCAATGTGAGGTGGAAGGCGTGGTAGAAGTGAGATTTCGGACTCATGGGTGTTATAAAATGCTGAGTTATTGCTGCCTTTGACAGCGAGTGAGCGGCGGGAATGGGACGATTGACATTGCAGAAATGGCGGCGGCGCAGGCTACATGGCCGTAAAATGAACGTTCAAGCAGTGTCCGATAGCGGGACGGGCTATTATTGCACGCTACTAATAATGGTTCATCTATCCGAAGTAAAATTTAATGCCAAGCGGGAGGTGGCTAAACATACCAACTTTACTCAAATTACGATCGTAGTGAACGTGCAACTTGGGGATTCAAATGGGAGGAGCGACGACTGTCACCTCGCTTTGCGGAACTTTTCCCGTGGCTCTACACTTGCGCGTAAAGCCCAGTCTGAGAACACAAAAATAAACATTTTGGCATTCACTTGATAATACAAATGCCTTACGATTGCTTAGTTTTTCAATTCAACATTTTCAGCGGTGCTTAACGCTAGCTATGCATTGAGCCTAAGAATTTAAAAATGGTTTATAAGAAGGTGGCGCAGTTCGTACCTCTTTTAGAAAAAAACTATTGAAAGGCTATTTCAGTGATATTTACATTCAATATCCATTAAAAATGCGCCCCCCTCCCCCGAGTTGCCAAAAACGTTTTTTAGGCTCCTAAGGTGCCATAATAAATGTCGTTCTTCTGCTCCAAAATTGTGATTTCTTTGCTCCAGAAACTGCTCCCAAATCTGATTCAGCTGTCCCACCGCTGCACAGGGTTAGACCACTCTTGCCTTGGGCGAAAGATAAATACACAACTATACTTGGGGAGAAATTTCTGTGGCAGCTACGCCAAAGTAGTTCCCATTAAACTAGTTTCGGTTTCGGCGTGACGCATACGCATTTGCTGCAGTTCGTTTCCTCGCTTGAGCTGTATGGTTGAGTGCGCTGAACCGCAATCGCCAATATTGACGTCTCGTTCTCTACGTTTGATTTGATTCTAAGCAAAAGCCAATGCTTTCACTGGAGAACTCGGAGCGACTTTATATTATAGCGTCTTGATATTACATAGACTATATACACCATTTTCCATAAGCAGCCGGGAAAGGGGGAAAATACTCTCAAACCAGTTCTCTCGGCGGCCGACCAGCGTTGCCTGTGCGCCCTGGGCTGTTAAAATCGCCCCGCGCGGTGTGCTCCGCTGCGTAGTTCAGTAGTATTTCGCACCGTGTGCTTAGTTTTTGCGGAACTTTCAACTGTTTTAGTCAATGCTGCGATGCCTTTCAAGGCGCAAACGTCGCTTGGCCAGCACTGCGCGGTGGTGGGTTATTGAACAACCAGAGAAAGCGAGAAACAGTCGCTGACAGCACGCATGTGCACGGCACTGCCTGGAGAAAATGCACTGCGGTCGCGGCGTGTTTTTGCTGCATCGCTTCCCAACGCACACCGAGTTGAGATATCGGTGGACGCCGTTGATAAATCGCAACGACTTTGTACCAAAGACCAACTCCAGGGTTTGTTGGGTGCACTTGGACGGCAAGCAGACGGAGCAAAATCCATTTATCACACGCAATGCCGCGACAGGGAACGGAACCCCCTGAAATGTTAGAAGCAACTTTATCTTTTTACAATACAGCATTGATTGATTGGTTGATTGATTCATTGATTCATTATGGTGTTTAACGCCCCAACGCTTCATGGGTGATGAGGCGCGCCGCAGTGGAGGGCTCCGGGTTAATTTTGACTACCTGGGGATCTTTCACGAGCGCCGATACAATACAACATTACAATAACTTCTGGTTCCTTGTAGTCAATTTAAAATACCATATATTGTTTGTCATTACAGCCGATTGGCATTAAACAATTAAAATCACGGCGTTTTGTTTACTTTTTTCAGGCCAACGCATTGCATTGCCAAACGATATGAAAAGATAACTTTCTCCATCGCACACTGCTGGTCGATAGCAGGATAAGCAGGCAGCCCAATGTGGAAACGCAGCTGGAGATACGAGTGAACGCTGCATTTGGAAAATAGCTCAACCTGTTCACAACGCGGTCAAAGGAAAAGCTTCTACTCCTTTTGCGTTGGCACGGCATCTAAAGTATTACAATTACAAAACAGTTACTGCTGCGCGCGTAAAGAATTTGTGGTGCAAGCAGCGGTTTTACAAAGGTGGGCTCCGAGCGAAAAGCCACATGCGCTGCGCAGAGTTAGGTCAATCATGATCAACCAATATTAACTCGCCCGAACTTTGACCCTTCTGCTCAACCTTCGAATAGTAAGTTGACTGGTTGTGCGGTCGTGTTATTTTTCCGCCCAGGTAATTTCGTTTTGTCAGTAACCTTCATAAGTCTAGTTAAGAAAGATTATATTGCATTGCAATGTCAACAGCGTAGCAATCGCCTCGTCGAAAGTCCATCGCGAGCACGGATCACCGTGACCCACATATGCTGTGCGCGCTCCGCATTCGACGTCCGCGCTTCCGTAAGCATGACTAATCGGTGAACATAACAAGCACGGTGGCATTGAAAACACGTATTTACTCCCCGATATCGATTTCAATGTCAGTCGGTGCCATACCAGAACGTTTGCATCGCGGAACTGCGGAGCACCAGCGGCACCACCACCACACTGCTACTATTGCTTGCAACAGCCGGAGTCGGCATTTTCCACTCTGACAGCACATTAGGACCTAAAATCCGTACGCAGATGATGAAAACAAAACAGAACACACACACACACAAGCACTGCAACCGCTAACTTAACGCCAAACCACTACGGTTCACTCGGTAATGCACGGGTACCGAGCAGACGCATGGAAAGAACGGAGCACTTAACAGCCCAGCGAGGAGGTTTCGGCGGTCGCTTCATAGACGGCGCTAGCGGTCCGGTCAGAAAAAGCAAATGGCGGCGCCCACCTCTAGCAAGGAAAATGGTGTATATTATAGCGTGGACGGCATCGTCGAACACCTTACCGTCCAGAAACGCCGTCAATATTGTCAGTGCTGCATTTTTTAGGGCAGGCACTGATAATGTCACGAAGCCAGAGACGACGCAGTTGTCTTGAAGCAAAACACGTTTTTTGGAGCGAACTTGTGCTCCCCTAACAACTCGAAGAATATACAGACGGCGAAGCAGAAGTCAACAAAGTGACGTGTGCGGGCGAGCGTCGATGATCGGAATGCCGTGGCGTCTGCTCTGCAGGCTTTTATCTTTCGGCGCGAGTGTTTATAGAACCGTCAATTTACATACAGAACATTGTAGATCAGATAAGGTTATTCTGGGCTAGTGACGTTAAGACGAAACAGTCTGCTTATCTGAATGAAATAGCCCGTGCGGCATAAAAATAAAGAATGCAAGCCGCTCTTCGCTTGACACAGACAACAGGGCCGGGCGTGGGCAGGCAGTAAAAACAAAGAATAAATAAACAAACAAACGCATACAAGGTTCACGGCATTACCCCCCTCTAAGAGTAACAAAGAATAAATAAACAAACAAACGCATACAAGGTTCGCGGCATTACCCCCCTCTAAGAGTGCATCGACCAGATGGTGAAACAAAAGACAGTCCGAACAAACAACAAAAAAGTCCGTCATATTGCATAGTAAGGTTTCAAGCGAACCACGTGGACGACTTAAGGCCGCGTGCGTCGTCGTGATGTTCGGGAATCACCATCGGGGATCACCTCGTAGGTAAGTTGGCCGACACGTCGTAGAATCTGGTAGGGTCAGAAATCCCATCGCAGAAGCTTCTCACTCAGTCCGCGCCATCGGATGGGAGTCCAAACCTAAACACGATCCCCTGGGTGGTACTCGGCGTCTCGGCGTCGGAGGTTGTAGCGCCCGGAATCCACGAGCTGCTGGTCCGTTGTACGAACTCGAGCGAGCTGGCGGGCCTCTTCCGCACGCTGAAGGTATCCTTGGACGTCGGGGTCGTCGTCTTCTACATGCGGAAGCATGGCGTCAAGCATCGTAGTCGGCCGTCTTCCGTAAAAAAGCTCGAACGGCGTCATCTGCGTCGTCACCTGGATAGCCGTGTTGTACGCAAACGTGACATACGGGAGCACTTCGTCCCAAGTCTTATGTTCAACTTCAACGTACATTGACAGCATATCTGCGATTGTCTTGTTTAGACGTTCCGTTAGTCCGTTCGTTTGGGGTGGTACGCCGTCGTTCTTCTGTGACCCGCGTTGCTGTAGCGTAATATTCCTTGCATAAATTCCGCAGTAAAGGCCATTCCGCGCTCCGTGGTGAGGATTTCCGGGGCTTCATGTCGCAGCACAACTTGGCTTATGAAACCCGCCGCGGTGGCTCAGTGGCTAAGGCGTTGCGCTGGTGAGCACGAGGTCGCGGGTTCGATTCCCGGGCGCGGCGGCCGCTTTTCTGATGGAGGCGAAAAGCAAAAACGCCCGTGTGTACGAGATTTCGGCGCACGTTAAAGATCCCCAGGTGGTCAAAATTAATCCGGAGCCTTCCACTACGGCGCGCCTCATCGCCTGCGTTGCGTCGGCGCGTTAAACCCTACAATCAATCAATCAACTAGGCTTATGAAGAACTTTGCGACTTCCTGTGCAGTCCCCCTCGGAAGAGCGGCGGTCTCTGCGTAGCGCGTCATGTAGTCTGCCGCCACTACAACAATCCACTTGTTCTCAGATCAGGATGTAGGGAACGGGCCCAGAAGGTTCATTCCAATCTGTTGGAAGGGCCTCGATGGGACGGCAATCGGCTGCAGAAGTCCGGCTGGTCTCGTCGGTGTCGTTTTTCGTCGCTGGCAGTCACGGCAGCTCCACACGTAGTGGGTGACGTTGATTGTAAGGCGGGGCCAGTAGTACTTCGCCTTGATTTTTCCGATTGTGCGGGCTGTGCCGAGATGTCCGGAAGGCGGGTCGTGGCACGCTTCCAAAATTTCGTCGCGAAGGTCTGTGGGGATGACAAGAAGATAATTCGTTCTCGATCCGGGGCTGAAATTCTTCTTCACGAGTACGGAGTTTTTCAGGCTGAATGCTGGCAGGTTGCGTTTGAAGGTCCTAGGCACGGCGACGTTGCGTCCTTCGAGGTAGTCGATTGTGACGCGTAAGTCGCGGTGTTCACGCTGCTGGGCGGCTAGGTCGCTCTCCGGCACGACTCCGAAGAACGCGCTATTTTCATTCGAGTCTTGTGCTGGTGGGTCGAGGGGAGCGCGGGACAGGCAGTCGGCGTCGGGGTGTTTCCTGCCGGATTTGTATACGATTGTAACGTCGAATTCTTGCAGGCGCAAGCTCCACCGCCCAAGACTGCCTGAGGGGTCTTTCAAATTGGCGAGCCAACACAGCGCATGGTGGTCTGTCACAACCTTGAATGGTCTACCATACACGTATGAGCGAAATTTTGAAATCGCCCATATATAATAGCGAGGCACTCTTTTTCAGACGCTGAGTAGTTTTGCTCCTCCTTCGACAGACCACGGCTGGCAAAGGCGATTACTTTTTCGCAACCGCTTTGCTTTTGGACGAGGACGGCACCCAAGCCTATATCACTGGCGTCCGTGTGCATTTCCGATTCGGCATTTTCGTCGAAGTGAGCGAGAGCGGGCGGGCTTTGCAGGCGTTTTTGCAGCTCGCAGAATGCTTTTTCTTGGTCGTTTTCCAGGCTAAAAGGGATGCTATCTCATGTAAAGCGTGTGAGTGGCTCTGCAATGCGTGCGAAGTTTGCGACAAAGCGCCGGTAGTATGCGCACAGTCTGAGAAATCTTCGCACGCCCTTTTTGTCTTTCGCCCTTGGGAAGTTGGCAATGGTTGAAGTTTTTGCCGGGTCAGGTAGGACTCCCGCGGCGTTGACGATGTGGCCCAGAAACTTGAGCTCTTAGTATGCGAAACGGCACTTTTCAGGCTTCAGCGCTAACCCCGACGTACTGAGCGTCTCGAGTACAAATTCCAACCTTGCAAGGTGTTCGTCGAAAGTCCGGGCGAATACCACAACATCGTCCAGGTATACGAGGCAGGTGTCCCACTAAAGGCCAGCTAGCACAATGTCCATGACTCTTTGAAACTTTGCTGGCGCCGTGCACAGCCCAAAAGGCATCACCTTGAACTCGTATAGGCCGTCCGGGGTTATAAATGCGGTCTTCTGGACACGGACAGAAGACCGCAGAAGAATACCTGGACCCGGACAGACCGCCATAGGAATCTGAACCTTACAACGTTTAACACGAGAACCTTATCTAGTGAAGCGAGTCTAGACGTGTTGTTCGAGGAATTAAAGGGCATTAAATGGGATGTCATTGGGCTTAGTGGGGTTAGGAGGACAGGTGAAACCTTCACGGGGCTGAAAAATGGACACGTCCTATGTCACCGTGGTCTAGTGGACAGAAGAGAACTGCGAGTTGGATTTCTATTCTATAAAAGCATAGCTGGCAACATAGAAGAATACTATAGCATTAACGGAAGGGCAGCTGGTCTTGTAATTAGGCTTAATAAGAAGTACAAGCTCAAGGTGGTACAGGGCTATGTCCCCACATCTAGCCACGACGACCAGGTAGTGGAACGCTTCTATGAAGATGTGGAATCGGCAATGGCTAACGTAAAAACACAGTATACCGTAGTTTTGTCTTCAATGCCAAAGTAGGCAAGAATCAGGCTGGAGACAAGGCAGTTGGGAACTATGGTCTGGGGTGTAGAAATAGCAGGGAAGACCTACTAGTTAAGTTTGCAGTACGGAATAACTTCCGCATAATGAATACCTTCTTCTGTAAACGTGAGAGCCTGAAGGGAACGTGGAGGAGCCAGAATGGGGACCATAAATATGAAATAGACTTATATTATGCGATAACCCTGGCGTCGTGAAGGATGTGGAAGTGCTGGGAAGGGTAAGGTGTAGTGACCACCGTATGGTAAGATCTCGTATTAAGCTAGATTTGAGGAGGGACCGTAGCAAGCTAGTACGAAAGAAGCCGATTAATGAGCTAACAGTAAGGCGTAAAGTAGAAGAATTCAGGATCGCGCTGCAGAAGCGATATTCAGCCCTTACCGAGGAAGCCGAGCTTACGACACAGGAAACCAGCGACAACCTTACACGCATTATCACGGAGTGTGCAGTGGAAGTCGGGGGCACGATGGCTAGACAGGATACTGGTAAACTTTCCCAGGAGACGAAAGATCTAATTAGGAAACGGGGAACCATGACTTCCACCCCAGCTGACAGAATATAACTAGAGGAGCTTTAGAAGTTAATTACGATATCAAAATGGCCGCGCCCGGTGGCACCGTTGCGGAGATACAGCACTCCGAACATTGCCGTTTTTTCGCCCTTTTGCTCAGATAGTTTGTCACCGCGCCTGGCAAAACTATTTTTATACCACTTTGCGACACTTTTCAGCGTAAAAACTTTGCAGACGCACATAATAGGAAACATAGAAGCCGAATATGTGGCTTTAAAAAAAACGATGTTTTGGTCATTTTTATGAAATTGAAAGCCGCGTCCCCCATTAAGTGTAATGCATATTCATTTTACAGCAGTAAGAATGGTGCGGGAAACAATGAAAGTTACAAACACACACGTAAGCATAGAAGTACCGATGCGCACTGCTGTTGGTACTGGGCGCACTATGCTTGTTTTAGCTGCACAGCACTCTGCCGCTTTGAGGTTGTTTTACAGGACACTGACCGATTGGCGTAAGCGGCGTTGTCTGACCCTGTTTGTCGAGGATACCCCAGGTTTCATGAGACGATCACTTTTTGCAGTAACAAAAACAAGCCAGGTGCAAATACGCTCAAAAACAAAGCAACGGCGGACAACGGTTCGTGATGATGATGATGATGATGATGGTGATGATCATAATGATGTGGCTATCCCCTTTGTATCGGGTGGGCACAATTTGGCATCCTAGCCGTCACTTCAAACTATATCTACAGGAATGAGATTATGAGAGGGAAGGATAGCTATAACATAGGGCAGACACTGTCTGCACGAATCACGGGGTTCCCTATGAGTCAGTGTCACCGTGTGCAGCACCTTTGTCTCTGGGCCCTGGTTGCCGGGTCTGCCACCACCACTGGCGCAGTCTCTCCTCCGACGTCGTCACCAACGTGGATCTGGTGTCGCTGTCGCAGGTCACGAGTACCAACGCTTGCGGTAGAGTGGTGCCCTCTAGGTGGGTTGGCGACAACACAGCACACTGGGTGATCACGTGCTCCGCACTCTCCTGTGCTTCCCGGCAAGCTCGGCAGATGGCACTTTGCACTGCTGGGGATGAATCGAAGCGCTGAAAGTATAGGAGGGTGCGGTGTGCTCCCGCGCGGGCCTCGAAGAGCAGTGCACTCCCAGTGTCGTTGTCGTGAAACAATTCCGCTGCTGGGGTGGACTTGTAAGAGCGATAAAGCTCCAGGGTGGACTTGGGAAGCATGGCCGAGCACCACGGGCCTGTTTCTATCTCGCGTACACGTTTCCGCGCCACGTGGGTCAGAGTCTGGGCGCCTGATGTCTGTAGCGGCTCTGCAAGAAAGCCGAACTTGCAACTCAGCGTGTGTACTCGGGAGGTCCACACAGTCTGGGTGCCCTTGAAGCCCATGTACCGGAAGACACGTCGCGCCCACCCCTGATCGTCCATGCCCCGAAGTCAAGCCTCGCAGGGTAGCTTGCTGCTCGCCTCTCGAGCCTGGAAAGACGACCATCCTAGGTCACCCCGGATGGCCTCAACGGCCACGCGACCATGGCAGCCGAACCCGCCGCGGTGGCTCAGTGGCTAAGGCGTTGCGCTGCTGAGCACGAGGTCGCGGGTTCGATTCCCGGCCGCGGCAGCCGCTTTTCTGATGGAGGCGAAAAGCAAAAACGCCCGTGTGTACGAGATTTCGGCGAACGTTAAAGATCCCCAGGTGGTCAAAATTAATCCGGAGCCCTCCACTACGGCGCGCCTCATCGCCTGCGTTGCGTCGGCGCGTTATCAACCATGGCAGCCGAGCGCCACGCGTCCCACCTCGCGCTGGCCACGCTCCAACCACGCTCTGGTGCTGGATGAAACGCACACCACTGCGTTGGCGAAGGTGAGTGCTGGGACATGAACCGCTTTCCACAGCTCACGAACGAGGGTGTACCTGTTGCACCCCCACATTGACCTCCGGCGGAGCACAGCACTGGCTCTTCAGCAGGCCTGCCTGAGGAGTTCTTCGTGAGCCCCCAGGAGATCCGACGAAGAGGAGTATCACCCCAAGGTACCGGTACTCGGTCGCCCAGGGGATGGTGTCATTGCTTGGTAAGAGCATGGTGTTCACTCCTGGACTTCCGGAGAACTGGAGCACCGCGGATTTGTTGGGGTTGAAGGAGAGGCCAAGCAGGGAGAGATCTGTGGCACTCAGGGTGATGAGCCTCTGGATGTCAGGGATGGTTTCCGCCAGGAGCACCAGATCACCCGCCAAGGCCAGTCCAGGCAGCACCCAAGTATGTGGTAGTCCCTCGTACAGGAACTGGAACGGGAATCCTAGTCCTGAATCGATCAGACTTCGTTCCAGCCCCGATACATACAACATGCAGAGCAGGGAGGAGAGCGGACAGCCCTGTTTTAGACCCCGACGTACCGGTACCGACTGCGATTGGGAGTCACCTAGGCAGGCCACAACGGTGTTGTTCTCGTACAGCCGGCGTGGGATGTCCACCAGTGTTTGTGGCATACTCAGGGCCGACATTCGGCTGAGCATCGGCTTGTGAGGGACGCTGTCGTACGCCTTCGCGACGTCAAGGAAGCAAGCGAAGAGACTACGCGACTCCTTCCGTGCCAGTTCGATTGTCTGGTTCAAGGTGAACACATTGTCTTCGAGGCGGCGATTGGATCGGAAGCCATTCTGTAGCTTCGTCAGGGTCCCGGAGCACTCCCCTAGGCACTCATCCAGCTTTTTACCACAAGGGTGAAGAGGCGGTACATTACACTGGTCACCGTGATGGGTCGGTAGTCCCGTATGTTACCCGCATCCCCTTTCTTGCGGACGAGCCGCACGCGGCCGCACTGCCAGTCGGCTGGAACCGGCTCCCCGGCGATGACTGCGGTGAAAATAAGGGCCAGTGTGTCGCGGGCCACGTTCCCTAGGCTTTCCACCACGCCCACCGGTATTGCATCTAGACCCTGGGCCCTGCTCGAGCTTATTCCGGCAAGTGCGCGGTCCAGCGCGCGCCGAGACACCTGCCAGTCGTACTCGTAAGTGTCCGCGATACTGCAGTGTGGAGCGCACATTTCACTTCGCTCTTCAGTTGCATTGGGCGGCAAGGGGTCGTACAGCTGCGCCATGTGTCGGGTGAGGTGTTCCACGATGTCTCTGACGGGCTCGCCGGTTTCATCCCGGAGCTCTGGTGGGGTGGGTTTCCGGTCAAGTGTTGACAGGTACACACAAAACTTTTGACGCTTTTTTCGCCCGGCTGTAGTTATGGAGCGCAGTTGGGCGTGATCGTGAGCCGCGATTTTCTGTTGTACGACCTGCTGCATGGTCCGCTTGCACTCTAGGTACTGCTTCCACAACATTTGGCACTGGCATGTGGGGAGTGCTGCCGTCATTGCGGCCCGGTGGTGGCGATTGGCTGGTCGACGCGCGGTCAGGGCCGCCTTAACCTCCTCGTCCCACCAGCCCTTGCGCCGCGCCCCCCTTCGCGAGTTGGAGCGAATCTCATAGGCGTGCATGATGCGCCGCAGTTCCCCCACGTATTGTTCGTAGCTTTTTGGTGGTGTAGCTTGTATACGCAGCTCGAATTCCTGCGCTACAGCCTCGTACGCTGAGGTGGGAAGAAACCGCCGGGAAGGCTCACGCTGTTCCTTGCGCCGCTCCCTCCAAGCAGATGTGGTGGTGAAGCTGACCTTTATGCGGTTGTGGTCGCTGCTGGCGCTGAACTGTCCCGCTTCATCGATGTGAACATGCTGGACGTGTCGCGCCAACTTGTGGGATTCTAGCGCGTAGTCGATGCAGCTCCGGCTACTCCTGGCGCACCACGTAAATTCACCTTCGCAGTCCGGTCGCAGATTCGGCACCTCGAGTGACAGCTGCTGAGCTGTCTGGAGCATGAGGTCCCCGTTTGGATCTTGAAAGCCGTCCAGGGGCTGGATGTGGCCGTTGAAATCACCCAGCAGCAACACTTCTTTATCTGCTGCCCACCGGCCGACATCCTCTCTGATGCACTGCATAACTTGCGCATTCCCCGTGTTGTGGCCACGGTCGACCGCAAGGTAGGCTACCCCAAGCAGGACCGGGATGCCTAGGATGTTGCCAGTCACCCACATGTGCTCACTGCACGGACAGTCGAGCCTGGTCCATGAGGTACCGGCCCTCCACAGCAACCCGATACCGCCGCCGTTGCGGCCATTTGGAGCGCGGTTCTGCCCTGGCCAGTGCCAATGAGGGTGGATCGGTGGCTCTTCATCGCCAATGAGGTGTGTCTCGGCGACCGTGTACGCCATCATACTTTCGTCGTCCAGCAACTTATAAAGCTCCTCCCACCTTCCCCATTTACGCGCTCCATGTAGGTTCGGGAAACCAACGTTTTGCAAAAGCTTACGCGCGCAGCGCGCGCGGCTATGGCAGTTTCGGCGTCCACGAAGTCGTTGCCTGCCTGTGACCTCACCTACATGGCCCGTCCGCCACTGGCTCTTTTGCCATTCGGCGGCCCTTTTGCCAGGCAGCTCTTCTGCCATTCGGCCACCAGGGCGTTTCTGAGGGTTTCCGCGATGCATGCCCACCCCCGGCGGAGCTGCAAGGCTACGCGTGCGATTGTGCCGGCTTTTGCTACTGGGGAAGGTGGGCGGCCCTCATGACATGGTGACGCACCAGTACCTCCACAACACTGCTTAGCCCTGGGTGTGGGTTCCATAGAGGAGCTTGTCCCCATGCTGGTAGCAGTTGTGCTCGGAATGGAGTATGTAGAAACTGCGGCGGTTGTGCCGCGATTGCAGGTCCCCATGGGAGCGGCACTTGAGGCGGGATCGGTACTTGAGGAAGGTGCAGCGGCGGTGTACTGGGTGCTGGCCGGTGCGGCTGCGGTGGCGGCATGTTGCTGCTTCTCTCCGTCGGTGCCGCCTCCACGCCGCTCTGTTCCAGTTGGCCAGGCGCAGTGTTGGGTTTCTGCTCGACTGGCTCCTGCTGACGATAGCGCTGGCCTAAAAAAGGTTTTGCTACCTGAGCAATCTTCATTGCAACGAAGGCAGCCCCGTCCGTGCTGTACAGCAGGCCGTCCCTCTCCATCATGGCTGCCTCCCAACCCTTGCTAAGGTAGAGAAATCTGTGCTGCGGACGGTTGCACCACCTCTTCAGCCTTGCATTGGCCATCATGATGGCAGCTCGTGTTTCTCCCCCCCTGGTCATTATCTCAGAGATGGAGCACACGACGAGGTCACCCCGGCGATCCGCCCAATGTGCTTCGAGGTTGCGCACAATCTCTTCCGGTGCTCGACGAAGGACGTCCGCCAGGCCCACATGGAGAATGTAAATACGGCGAACAGGCTGAGCTTTGCGCTCGTATGTCTCCACATACCTGATGGCTTTCTTGTCATACAGCACACCAACCGCCCCTGGTGCGCTGATGGCCTTCTGAGCGTCTGCCACAAACTTGTCGACGTTGGTGTCTCCTACCAGGATCTCCTCTCTGGCAGCGTTCCGGGCAAGGTAGACCCAGTTGCCTTCCTTTCTGCCTGGCTCTCTGTCTTGCATGGTAGGCTGACTGCCATAGTGCTCCACTTGGCTTGTCCGGCGAGTTCCCGGCCGCTTGCGCTGAGTGCCGCGAGCAGGGGCATCGTCACTCTGCGCTGCTGCACCCCGCAGACTACCTTTTTCCTTAAGAGTGGGCGTACCCTTTCTCCGCTGAACAGGGTATTCCCGGAAATCTGCGCTGAGGCGTCGGAAGCCTTGTGGAAGTACTTCGACCTCACGATGTTCTTTCCTGGCTGTGTGAACCTCCAGAGCATGCGCGAGCGTTGCCTTGTTTTCGCTTGTCGTAGCTACTGCAGGGCTCGCTGTGCCGCGCACAACCACACGGTCTTTCGCAGTCGTGTCAACGGGGTTTGTTCCGGGTCAGCCGGTATCTCTACACTTGGTAGGGTCTGTGCTGGACTGCCCAGAGCCACGCCGTCGTTGCTATTCCCCGCTGCGTCGCTATCGGAGTGGGCGATGTCCGATGTCAGTTCCTGTGCCTGCGAAATCTCCGGCTCGTGGTTGCACTTCATCTCATCTTGCATTGTGTCGTTCTCAGCTGCACTGGAGGTCGCGTTGAGGTCGAGCTGTGTTGTTACCTTTAACAATTGATCTTGCAGGTGCGTTATCAGACCTCGAAGCGTTGTCGTCTCCGGTTCCAGCGCTTCCAGTTTTGCGGCGGATGCAGCGTCCCACACGCAGAGCGTGCACACGAAGTCGCTCACAGCTCGGGCTTCCCGGAACGTCGTATAGCCAGTCTCGTCTAGGTGGGCCCACCGGTTGCACTTGTCGCACTTGACTTGTGGCGCGTCAACACCCTCTCGGCCCATCGCACCGCTGTCGTCGGCGCGGAGTCAGGAGAGTCGGCCCGCGGGGAAAACAGGTTTCGCGGAAGGCGACGGGGAGTGAGGGGAAGCCGACGGAGAAACCTGTCCCCTACGAGGCTACGCCTGCGCTCTCCTTCATGGGCATTCGGTCGCACAGCTAGGCCTACTGTCTCTATGCCGCGGCCACACACGCTGTTTGGCCAGCAAACTCACACTGAGTTGCCTGATGGTGCATGGCAGATAATACACCGTGCAGTCAGCCAGCTCCGGCGTCACTCAAAACTCCTGCCACTAGCCATACACAGCAAAATTAGATGAATAGCGCGCACATGGCTCCGAGGCCGAGAGCACCGAGCTATTCGCCCCGAGCGCGAACACAGTCGGCCCCTGGCGGCGGCGGGACGAACCGCTCCTAGTGTGGATGGCGCTCTCGCG
This sequence comes from Haemaphysalis longicornis, assembly GCF_048455015.1. Lineage (NCBI taxonomy): Eukaryota > Metazoa > Arthropoda > Arachnida > Ixodida > Ixodidae > Haemaphysalis > Haemaphysalis longicornis. The sequence goes on from NW_027526204.1 coordinate 115,150,589, forward strand.
TCGTCTGCTTTTTCACGTTGCGTGCGGCGCAAGACGCGTGCTGCACACGACAAAACAACCAATATGCGTGCTCGTTTGGCAGTAAGCAATGACATAGTTACCTCTGCTTGCGCATTTCCTCTAGAAACGCAATAATCAGCGGCCGTTACGGGTTAATGCGCTGGTTTAATTCCACGAAACATCTTCGCCCTGGTCACCGCTTGAGTGTGAAACGTGTTATAAACATTGCTTCCACACACTGCACTTTTCTTATTGTTGAGTGCAGTCGTTTGCCGTTTCGGGAACGTCGAAGGGTGCTTTTTGAAGGTGGCGTGGTGATTATTTAAAGGATAAAAGTTTAGTACGCGAAACGGGTAAGAAGCGACAAGACCTGTGCACACGCGTGCAAATTCCACACCCTTGTAAAATTGCGCTGTGTCCTTATAGAAAGAAGAAAGAAACAAAAACATTTACACTGCACACGACCCGTGCGCTATCGCCCATACATTACCGGACACGTATTTTACACCCACAAGCGCCTGTGGGATCGGGTCCTTCCCGTAAATTTTCTAAAATAAATACCATTTTTGGACAGTCGTTGTTTATACTCAGGAGGAGGAATAAACATTTATTCAACTGTATCGAGTTGCTAATTTTATGTATTATTTAACATACGTTTCTATGGATGGACAAGAGTATTTAGGGGGGATTTTTAGGTAAAATTAAGCAGTTGAGTTTGCGTCTGTCATGTGGCATTTCGTGTGTCATTTTCATATATATCATTTTCAAATCCGACATGAATCACCTTGCCCAGAAACGTGTCTCACTCAGCATAACCAAATGCCTAATATGGTCACGTCTTAACCTCTTGAGGTGGACCTAAGTTTAAAGAAAGAGGAGAAAACGCGTAATATAATGCACGTTGTTGCCCACATGTGTGAGGGGTGTGTGCCATGACTCGCTGTTTTTTTTTTAATTTTTTCCCACAATGCTTGCTTTCAATACAATTTGGAAAAAGGCGAGCCACAATTCCTGGACAATCCCGGACCAAAGGGGGGTTAATCAGTTTTGAAAATACGTCCGCTACAGAACACGACGCCTAGTGTAGTTTCGATTGTAAGTAATACTTACAACCACAGTTTGGCTTTTCGCGTTACATGCGTTCTCTTCTCGCTGCTCTTGCAACGTTTGCAGGAACCCCCCCCTCCCCTTCCAGAAAAAAAAAAAAATTAAATGCACAGAATTTCGTTTCTTAACCAATCCTCACGAATTAAATGCCAAGACAAAGGCGATATTCAGTTTACAAAACAAAGTAGTTACCGGGAACCCGTTGGTCTGATTCGCAACAAGAAATAAAAAGGAAATGTTTACTACATCTGCAACAGCGCAACTTCATTTATTGCCATCTTATAGGGTTCGTAAGCGACCTTATACGCAAGAATGCAAACACATCTCGCTGTTGCAGGCACATGTTAGATTTTAAAAGGAACGCAAATGGTCAACAGGGCAGCCGTAACAGAAAATTTGTGCTCACTGTGAGGTCCGAGAAGCTTGGCTTGCACACTGTAAACCTGCTTGTCACTTTGCGAAAACCTAGCTAAACATGAGATGTTGATTGTACTGCGTGCGTTGACAATTCAATTCGGAAGTTCACTTGCGACGAAAGCCGTAAATAAGTGATCCTAACCGTTATTCTTCAAACCAGTCGTTAAAACTTCATTTAAAAGACCCGTTAGAGGGGTTACATTTATATCTCTGCGCTGATCAAAATTCAGTAATTTTATGTTGCCTTTTGAACACACAAAAAATATCGTCAGCTCTTAGAAAGAATTTCGGGGCAGTTAAGTAGTGTTACCATTTCAGGGCATTCCACAAATGCAATAATGCGTCATGCTATACCAGTGAAAGCGTTTGAGATTGCCGTTGTAAATTGAATTTTAGAGATCGAGGCTTCCTGATTTGTTTCTATTTATGCTTTTATTGAAGGCTCAAAGCCATAGTCTGGAAAGATCGAGCGTGCTACGAGCCACAGCGTACAAGTTCATTGTCACAATCACAGCCATTCTGAGATTCTCGATGAGTCGTCGCTTTTTTTGGCGTAGTAATGAAAACTGACTGCCGCTTCCATGCTATACATTGAACGTTGAGGAACCGAACTGCAGCATACCACTCTTGTTTGCACTTTTCGTGCGCACATACGGCGGGAAAAAGGCACGAAGCGCGCCCACAGTGTGCATTCTTACGGGCCGCTCAGCGGAGCATCCACACTAGCAGCGCGACGCTGTCGCCACCTACATGTCGAGAACTAGATAGAATACTTAGGTAGTGGCAGTAGTATTAACTCTATGGGTAGTGGAAAAAGCGCCGCCTTCTCTCCATAGCGCCCTTGAAGCCGAACATGTTGACCGCCGCGCGTGGCGCTGGTGTGCCCCGCCCGAGGAGATCCCGAGGCGGCGCGCCTTGCCGCTATGCTGCTGTTGAGTGGTTCACGCTGGGTTTTGATGTTTCTTAAGCCGCTGCACATAATATTTTCGTGTGTGTAATTACAAGAGCAGCCTAGCTTGCACTACGCTGATCTTTATATGTTCTTGGTTCTTTTTTTGTTTGTAATTTAGAGAGGACATATGCTTGCAGCGGTCTCTTATTTCCGAAGGGCCATGGCCCATGCGGTTTGAAAGGATAGTGCAATAGCGTGTTGTGGAATTCTACCCCTAATAAATTTATGTGATTGCTACAAAAATTTTATATTTGTGATTTGTTTTACCCTGCTTTTATTTGTTGAATTCCTAACTGCTTCATAATCTTGCGTCTGCAAGACGTGGGCAGCACTTTTAATGAACTTGTACATGTGCATTCGCAATATGGTCATTGTTTTATGTTAACGAATTGCCAGCGTACCACTGAACTGTACAGTTTTAACATGATCCCGTTATAAAGTGCGCCATATGGTGCTTTTCTAAGAATTACAGTTTTGAATGTTGATCATTTTCGCTGCCTTGAGTGAAGTTATTAAAAGCATATCGTGTGTATTGTGTGGATTAGTGCACTGAAGTGGCCGGGCAAGGTGGGACGCATTATCTCAAGACCGAGCGGGGCTCGCCTTTCAACAATTTTTTTTCGAGCCGTGCTGACCCGGGCAACCCGGGCGCATGCTTGCAGTGTTTGAAGCCCGGCAGTCATGCGCCGCAAATTCGTAATTTTTGATACCAAAAAGTTAGCCCAGTGAATCAGGTTAAATGAAAAAAAAATCAAAGCGCGAAGTCACTCTGTTAAAAATATATTTCGTCGATATATCTAAAATTCATTTTTCTGTGTGCGGATATATATTTACAAAGCTCGGTCCAAGTTTAAACATTGTAACTCCAATATACTATCTATGGTTACGTTTTCAGGTTGAAAAGGCCAAATTTTTTCGGACTCATGTTTGTAGTCTTTCGAACGCGGGCTGATATTTCAAAACAGTCCGACGGGCTCAGGTTTATTTTATTAAATTGTGCCGGGTACGGGCGGGGCTCGGGCTTATATTTAAGTATTTGTCGGGTTCGGGCCGGGCCTAGAAATTGTGGCTTGCGCAGTGCTCTAGCGTGATCAAATTTAAAAAAAAACAGAAATGTGCGTAAGTCGGCCTGCCTAACGCACCATGCTGTTTCTGCGGCTGACAAAATGCGACAGAAACATCAGCAAACAATGAAGAAACAGTATCCACACGCTAGCCTCGATCACTAAAGCACAACACACGCGGTCTGCTTGGTTGGCCAAATGGGTTAAAAAAACGAACAAATAGTACATGCGCACGGCATAGCTGTACTTTTCCCATAAGAACCTTGCTACCTTACTAATAGCATTCGCAAAGCTATTGCAATGCGCATTCGCCGCACCAGGGATGAATTTACACTGCAATAGAACTGATGCCCCTCGAATACAGACGAAAATGAACGCTGCGGGTTGCGTTATTCATTTGCTTCCGTTCTCTGTTGTTTTGTGTGTTTCACACGCGCTGCGTTTGCGCGCATTACCGGGACTCGTTTGGCGTTGCTCGCGCGCTCCGGCGAGTTGACGCTTTCGTATGGTACTGCAGTATTCGTACCTGTTCTTGCTTCAAGCGCACCGAGCTTCTATTTCGCACTTGCATTTCGACTCACATGTGGTTTCGGTTTTGCTTTCCCCTTCGTGTTCCTATACTCCCCACTGGACCACAGATATCCGTAGGATGTCCGTTTTACAGCCGAACGTCCAAGTCCCGCGCTCGATGTCTGGCGGACGTACTTCGGATGTATTTTTCTGGGAAACGTGAACGTCCGTTCAATTTTGTCCGACGGACGTCCGAGCTACGTTTGTGCATGGACGTTTACTGTGGTCCCATCAGTAAAGTCCGCTGGACGCCCATCGTACGTCTGCATGGTTGAAGCAATATTCCGCAATCATGTTAATAACTTATCGTAATTAGCCCCGAGTTAATTATGTTGTCTATATCCTTGCTTCCTGCAGCGGGAGGCAAACAATTTGCCAGCTCAGAAAGCAAAGTTGTAGCCCTCGCGCACAAAACTACACTGTAACAAAACACTCGATGCGGGCTGAACGAGTCAACTTGATATATGATATAGTTATGTTCGAATTAAAAAAGAAGGACAGCAGATCTCGTAAAGTTTCATAAAAACAGTTGTTTGATTTGCTGATAATTTTGTTTGTCTTTTGTGCGATGCCAAGCCAACACTGTGACAAGCCACGTCAAGCCGTATAGCCCAGTTGCGAAGCGCCAACTAGCTTCCCTGCTGCTTTCTTCTAGACATCTTTTTTGCGTCCTCAGTGAAAGGTAAGACATTTTTATAAGTGCCAGTGAGTGGGGAGGGGGCGGGAAATCGTCTTTAGCTTTCCGTGTACTGCAAACGCCGTACGCTGTGCCGAAGTTAGGCATAACTGGCTTAGCGCGTTTTGAATGACAGTGCCAACGCGCTCAGGGAATCATCTTTTCTTCGCAATCATAGGCGCGATAAATTAGTTATACCGTTTCCGTAAAGCTATCAGCGGTGCGTGCACGTACTCTCGTTGAAAGACACAGTCGTTGAGTGTGCCGGCGTTCGCATTCAGCCCGGCGCTACGTAGCCTACGACGTGGTGTGCGCAGTGGCTACTTTTACGTCCACTCAAGTTTACGGAAAGGGTTGTAACAATTTTTACTGTGTGAGCTCGTTGCGGAGATGCGTTATGCATTGGCCTTGAGTTGAAATGTAGGCACGGTGTTGCGAAACGTGTAAAAAGCCGTACGGTGCGTTTTAGGTGGGTGGTTTCACGACCCTAGAAGAGAGGACGCGGCCGTAGTGTTTACGCCGAGGTGCCCTATAGTGTGGCTTATGCCGGCGAACGCGGCGAAGTAAATGCATTTTGCTGACGTGAGCATGAAGCGTGTACTAATATACTAACCGTGCTTGCTGTATGCGCTTGTAGACGCACGTATCCGTCAATACCCGCCGTGGTGGTTCGGTGGCTAGGGCGTAGTGCTGCTGAGCCCAAGCACGCGGGTTCGATTTTCGGCTGCGGCGGCCGCTTTTGTGATGGAGGCGAAAAGAAAGCGCCCGTGTGTACGACATTTAGCGCACGTTAAAGATACCTAGGCGGTCAAAATTTATCCGGCGGCCTCCACTACGGCGCGCACACCTCATAATTGATAGATGCCGTCAAAGCGCGTTGGTGAAAACGTATGTCTATATTGTAGAATATTCGGCGGGCATAGAACAGCTTTGCTCGATGCAACCGAGGTATGTAGTTTTTCTTTTTTTTAAATTAGGCTACGCATTTGTTCTGCAGTACCCTATCCGCAAACTGCTTATGCTAGTGCGCAAGACAGTACAGCTTGTCAGTGAGATCGAGGGAATCTAGCGAAGCACTGCGAATCCTACCAGTTTCAGCTATCATTTGGCTATGTAGAGGTTTTCAAGAGTCAAAAATTTAGTTCGCCATAAAGTGATGACAGAAGCATGTTCCGACATAAAACCACAACAATAAAGAATCCCAAATGCCTCGTAAAATGTTTTTGAAGGGTGCAGTCAAAAGTACTTCAAACATCATTGGTATTTGTTGGCATGCCACTACATTAGCTGTAGAGTCGAGCCAACCAAAATAGTTCAAAAGCAGGCTAAAATTCTTTTTGTGTCTAATAATGTAGCCGTATATAGGACAAAAACATGAAATTGTTGCTTTTGGTTTTGCAGGTGCTGACCGAGGAGTTAGGGAAAATTTTGAGCCAAGATGTTCCTGGCATGAAGCACGATGGGCACGTGAAAGGTTGTATTTACATTGGGGGTTATAAAGTGTTAAATAACGAATTTTCAAGCTTTGCGACTTTGTTTCATCTAGTTTGCATGCCATACTTTGCAACATGTAATCTGCAGTGTGCTAGATCTATTTCATTCAGCATATTTCAGATCTATTTCATTCAGCAAAATACTTCACTTTTTCAAGCTAACTGTTTGTTCTTTAGCGTGCATTGCTGGAAGTTTTGTCTTACAAATTTAATGGAAATATCCCAAACATACTCGGTATAGATTCATAAAGCTGAGTAGTGTAGGTTTCAGTTTTCTATAATAAACTTGAGAATCTGTACTTGCTGTAAATTTCAGCGCTTTATTGATAACATGCCTTGAAGCACTGCTCCAGCTTTAAGAATACTCTATACAAAAGCCCCTTCTGTAGCTTGTTTTGACAAAACCCTAATTATAAATGCTTGTACCACGCACTGTGTGGGCCGACAACTCCACACCCTATTCATATTTTTTTTGGCAAGAGTGGGAGCAGTGATGTTTGTAGTAGCATAATACAGTGGAAAGTTGCGAGCTTATTATCGTAACCGCTTTTCAATACGGAACCATGTGTACACTGCGGGCTGTCATGTTGAAGCATCCTGTTCACCGAGTTGGTAACTGCCTACTACAACTTATTCATATTTATGCTGACACAAAGCCCGGAGTGTATGCATAGTCCTTATTGAAAAGTCGTGACGATAAGCTTGCAACGTTCCACTGTATTATACTTCTGTAACATCACTGTTCGTGCTCTTGGAAAGACATATGAATAGGGTGTGGAGTTGTCTATCCACAGAGTGCATGGTGCAAGCATTTATAATTAGCGCTGTGCCAAAACAAGGTACAGAAGGGGATTTTGTATCAAGTATTCTTAAAGCTGGAGTAGTGCTTCAAGGCATGTTATCAATAAGGCACTGAGGCTTACAGCAAGTACAGGTTCCCCCTGATTCGAAAAATTTTGGACTAGAAGCGGACGTCTGGCGGACATCCAATATCCGCATTTTGTTATCCCCTGGACGTCCCCTGTACATCTCGGTTTGGAAATATCCGATTTTGAACATCCGCCGGATGTCGGGAAATCCGGCTGGGACGTCTGTCGGACGTTCGTAGGATGAGCAATTCCTTTGCATCGGACCATCCCACGGAAGTCTGTAAAACGTCCGCTGGCTTTCTGCGGATGTCTGACGGACGTCCAAATGTCCGACACCGGATGTCCAACGGATGTTCGATGGACATCTGTGGTCCACTGGGTCTGCTATAGTTAAGCGCTCCACACGTTCGTGGGACATGCGTGGGTGAGAGCACACATGTGGTAATTATTTACAGTATGGAAAGCGGAATGTCCGCCAGATGGAAGATGTCGTTGAGGACGGTCCAATGGATGCACACCAATCTAACCACCTTTGTCTAGAAAGGCGCTTCTCGTGGCGGCGGGCAGCGGCTGTGGCACGATTTAAAGAAGCTCGCAATTCTGGAGATCCTGGATACCGGTTCACAGCCCGTTCATCACGACGACGAGCTGCCCATAATCAAAGGAGATGCAGGTCAGGAACTGGCCTAGACTCGTCCACCCAAGCTGTCCGCGTTGCATCCTAAGGGCGACGCATAAAACAGGCACTGCATCGCATAGGGTACCAGGTAGAGAGCTGTCTAACACCCTCCTAAACAAGTCCCAGTCAGTCACAAGACAGCAGCGCCGTAGGCATCGTTGGGACCCTGGAGCTAAATCAAGACGTAGGGGATACTGGTCACTGCCCCAACAGTCCGGCTCACGGTCCGATGAGACTGGAGTTACGCCTGTCCACCAGGAAAGGTCCGGAGAATAGGGAGGCGCGCGAGGATGATCCCAGCGACGTGTCGATATGTGCGGAGCATTGAGTAGCACAGTCGCGATGATTACACTGGGGTGTTTTTTTTCTCGCCGATACTGGCCACTCTCCAAGTGGGTATGACAAACGTGTGCCGGAGCGGTAACTGGCGAGTGACGTGAACAGTGTGATTGCGATAGTGAAAGTGTCACGACGATTACGCTGGGTTTTTTGGGGTGAAACGGGAGGGGGGCCATCTTGGCCAACCTCTCAAAGTGGTTGTTTGGCATGACAAACGTCCGCCGCAATCGTTGCTAGGCGATCGCCGCGAGACCCCCGCTCACGTGCGCACGCTCGGTTTTTTCTCGGTATTTGTAACTGAGGACACAAAAATTACGATTTTCTGAATAGTTGTGCTCTTAATAGCTCGTTATAAGACCTGCCTTACTTGCATTCCCTTTTGCCGGCCTCAGCCAGTCGCACGGCTGTCCATATGACGTCATATGTTCAAGTGTGGGAAATAGGCTAGGGGGTTCTGTGGCCATTCCCTCCTAACTATGTAACTTATTTGACCGAAGTTAACGTTAAAAGTGATGTCACTATGATTTCAACGAGGCAATGTTTCAAATTAACCAAACTTGCGATTTGCCTGCATGACCTCTTCAACGTCGTCGGTCGAGCACGATACAGAAAACCAGAAATGTTTTTCTGCATTTTCAGTCCACTTCTTTTGTCTTGTCGTGATGGGGACATTTCCCGGACTCCACGGGGACGTCGAACATTTCCAGTTGTGCGGGATGTGTATACTCTCTTAAAACTGTCATGCACCGATTCTCCACCACGAACGGATACATCTACCCACGATTTAAGACCATCTGCCAAAATTGAGTGATATTAAGGAGTGGCTAGTCGCAGCACGACTTCCGTCGAGAGTTTATACCGTTGTTCGAAATTCTGTGTCACCGAACTTCGCTCGTCATCCACCTTCACGAAGTAGAAAGGCTCTTGATTTTTTAATAAAACAATTTACCCCAAGCATTCTCGTTAAACGTCCAAAATGTGTGGAAATTAAAGGTTTTGTGAGCAGTTCTTATGCAGGGAAAAAGTAAGGTGCTCAAGTGAGCGTATCAGAAATTGGGAATGCAACAGTTCTTTTTTTTTTTTGCTCCATGTTACAGGGACTTATAAATTGTTCTACATTGGATAAAATACAAAATATTTTTCTTCTCACTGTATTATCACATTTATCAAAATGTGCAACATCTTCTCTGGCCACTATTAATGCAAATGTGGTAAAAAGAAACAAATGCGCATTTGTTTCGCGCGTTCGCCAAGTGGCTTTTGAGTGCGATAATTCAAACTCAAATAGTTTCGTTTCGGCACCACATCTTAGTAGCTGAATATTCAAATATGTTGGATATCAAATGATCGAAGTGAATGTTCAGAGTAGGTATGCCACATTTCGGACACCAGCGCATTTATACCCATGCCTTATACTCAGAATAAAACTCTGATTGCGCTTTAAGATTACGTTGAATCATGCAAGTATAGAAATGCGCATTCGCATCCAGGAATCCTCACTTATGCGATACTAAGTCAGCGGCATTCTCCGGTACCCGAATATACTGCAGGGAAGTAAAATATACACTTCCTTGATTGCTTGAGAGGTGAACAAGTGCGCTGCAATTTCCCATGACATCAGTGAAGTCGGTGTCATAGACTGATTACTCATGTAATGCTGTGATTAAGCCCCTTACCATTGGACTTCGCAGTTGTCTTGAGGAATATTTTGAACTGGTCTTATATGATGTCAGCTGTTGCAAATTTATATGGAAGGAAGTGCCAATGGGGAATTCCTGCTACCCACACGAGATTAGGTGGCACCGTCTCACTAACTGCACTGTGTCAGCAGAAAGCTGCTCGAGTTACCAGCCGATTGCCAACATCGTGAAAATCTGCCACAGGGGCATCAGCTTCTTTTTTTTGCCAGGACATTACAGTGTGAGGAACATCACTGAAAACGTGCTTCCCGGCAACCATCCGAGGGCCCTAAACAGACAAGTCAAGGCACAGAATGAGCTCAGCACAACCTTGGATGAGCAAGCAATCACTCGAAGATGTGCAAAAAGTGACAAGCTCTATCATGAACGATGGTGCCACAAATGCGAAGTTGGAAGCCCATGAAACCTGCAGCTGTGAAATGGTGCGCACATTACTATTACAGAGTCGTGCTTGAGGTGGTCACTGAATTTGTCCAGGCACCCCACAGCAGCCTGACAGAGAGCCATGTGTCATGTCGAGGCTTTTGCGTGGATTGCATGTAAGCACTCAAATATCTGCACAGGAATGCAGCTATCAAACAATGCAGTGCAAGGGGGTGGCTTCTTAGTGTCATTAAGAACACTGATATGAAATTGGCTCCAACCTGCAAGAGATGGATTAGTTAGGCGTTTAAGGAAACAAGACTACTTATGTGCAAGTCCATCTTTTTGTGTGTCCCATGGAATGCCCCAGCATGAAGCTGCAAGATACATTTTTTGGATACACTCTCTTCGAAGCACTGCCATTATGGCCACATGTCCATATGGCTGTGAATGAAGCCAGGGCATGTGCGATTGCCAAATACTGTGTATTCCGAACAACATCTCCACATCAAACACTACACCTCGCTCATTTTCTATACATCACAGCTGAATTTTAAACCCGTCATTTCAAAAAGAAACAAGTCAGCAGACCTAGGAATTTTAACACACCCTGCACATGACAGGGTTGACATTCCCACGAAAAAACAGAGCAGCAACCACACACAAATGTTTCACAATAAATACTTTTATATAAAAAAACGGTTTGACTTAATTTTCTTTTATTTTCTGTGAAGAGAGCACACAGCACAGTGTGCAAACAACATTGCACAAACATTGTTGCAGTTCTGGAATGCACAGTGTCTTAATGGAGCTAGAGTAGCCATTGCTGTACGGTCAAGTTTTCAATACCGAGTTCACCCCACACACAATCACCAAATGCCACAGACACAATGGAACTCTTCGATTATCTGCCTCAGACGCATCACAGACTTTTCACAAAACAGTCCGGCATTTTTGACACATTTTTCTATGGCATCGGGAATCCTCAAACCACTTACATACCATGGCTGTGGCCAGAAGATTTTGCGGGGAGGTTATGGGTTATGGGAAGGTAGATGTTTGGCCAAAACGAGCACAGGCATTTCACTTACATGCTGCCCGGAAAAGATTTCGGGGAAGGGTTTGACCCCCAATCCCCGGCCTTCTTTCAGGCCACATCCCTACCGTGGACTATCCATGGTGAGTACGAGACCATAAACCGAACCGCCCCAGTCTGGCATAAAGCACACTCGCACAGTGAATGCTTTGGCCACCCTACGTGGCGGCACTGTGGGTCTTCATGTGGCGCAGCATGTTTGACTTGCGCGAGAAGGCCTGCTCGCAAATGGCGCACCGGAACGGCCTCTCGCCTGTGTGTGTCAGGATGTGGCCATCCAGGTGCGCCCTCTGGAAGAATGCAGACGAGCAGAAGCCGCACCGGTAGGGCCGTTCGCCGCCCATACGGCTGCGCCCCTGACCCGCAATCATACGGGGACATACGTGCTGTGCCACCGCGTTGCTTGAGTCCGTACTGAACGGGCAGAAGCGGCAGGAGAAGAAGGGTGATTCGTCGTCCATTGGGCCTGAAATGAAGCAAGTTGGGATGGTGAGCATGAAGCCTTGCATTCTCTTGACAGAACTTCCATCTTTAGGAAAGTTGCGCTGTTCAGACAGTGCAGCCATTGTAAAAAGTTCCGAGGCCATGTCAAAAGCTGCTGGGTGACAAATGATTCAAAGCAAGAGCTCAACATTCAGGTGTGACTGAAGTATTGTGTGACAGTTGCAAGGATAGGTGGTCTTGCCGACTCTGTGGCATAAAACATTTCAGACTCACTCACAGCATGTATTTTGGAATTTTTATCAATTTTTGGCATCGTCTGGAAACTTTGGCATGGCCCCCCACACCACTCCGTTCTTTTTTTTTCTAGACATGGAGAACTCGTTCAAGAAATGGCTGCAACGCAAAGTTTTCACCCTGTGAGTACGTCGGTAATATTGCCTCTATCTCTTTCCAAACATTGACTTTACAAGAATTGCTGACGATATGTGGAAAAGGCAAGCATGCATAACTGTGCCGAAATTAGGTATGCGATTTAAGTCTAAAGAGTATAGGAAACTGCTTCAACAGTGTATCAAGGACTGCCAATTTCACCCAATCCCCTTTTCTAACCTCCTGCTCGCCCGAGCAGTTTCCAGCACTTTGCAAAGTCACCAAGGAGTGTTTGGCGTAGTAACAACCCCCAAGCACAAGGTACAAGTAAATAATGTATAGTATTGCCTACAAACAAACTTCGACGCAATAAATCAACGGCCCCCAAGGTACAATTCAGCTAGTAGGAAGACCAACTTCTGCGGGCCTTCAAAGCTTGTGCAAATGCGCATTTCCCTTACTTTTATTTAATCCCCTTTTATACTTGTACTGAAACTCTTGTGACAAGCTTCAACTTCAACAGGTGACAAATTTTCAGTACTCCATTTCAGTGTCAATAAAGCACACACTCCGTTGATCAAACACGGACCAGTGCTTGGGGCAGAAAGGAAAATTCAGCAACTCCAGCTAATTTTTATGAAAGTCGCCATACTTCTAAACTGTTACACTGCACACACTGGCAGTATCTAAATACAGTGAAAGTTCGCTAATTCAAACTTCAAAAATCTTGCCACGCCTTTGTCCAACGACGACGATGGTTGAACGCAAAGCTTTCTCGTGATGGATTCTTTGGTTGGCCACTCCCAAGCTGCGAGTTTGTGCTACTCTGGAGGCACACACCACTTATCTCTAATACCCGCAGCAACTCTCGGGTGTGCACTACGTAGGCCTAACGTTTGGGGTGTACGGAGAGAATCGGTACCAGCTGCTTGGCATTCGCTTCGACCTTGTTGAAATGGAGCAATCGGATAAAGGCCACCATTATCCAATTTATCTGACCACGGGAAGCATTTTTTCTTTCACTTCACCCACGATCACTTGATGATGATGATGATTGCTATTGGTTTCCCCTTTCTAGCGGGGTGATGACAAATCATCTTATCAAAAAAGGACTAATATACCTATGTTTTATACTCTTGGTTTAATACTAGCACTGCTTAGGGCAGCCACAGAAAGCTTATGAGGCACAAAATGCTTCTTTTTCTGTTACACGTGGTAACTGTCCTAGACAAAAATATTCCTCTCTCTGCTTTTCGTCCACCAGCATTCTAATCATATTTTCGTCCGCTCGACAGCCTTAAAGTTAACTTCCTCTGTGCTACCGCTAAATCCTACGGCTTCTGGAAGCCGAATATTTCCCCCGTCTAGATTTGGATGGACACCCTCACATTCTAAGACTACGTGCCGCATAGTTTATTTCTTTTCCACAGACCACGCATACTACATCATTTTGTGAATACTTCCCCACAAAACTCTTAGTTCGCAGGCAACCTGCTCTAGCCTCAAAAAGCAAAGCACTGCCCTGGGAATTATCGTAGAAATTTTCCTTTCTGATGTTCAATTTCACAGCCCTGTACATCTGTAACGACGTTTTAGCTTTCATTTTTTCCCTCCATTTATTCGTTTCAATCTGCCTTGCCTCTTTTTTGGTTACTTTGGCTGTTTTGGATTCTCTACTGTTCTTTCCGTATTTCATCGTTAGCCTTCTAGTCTTTCTTAACCAATGCGTGTCCACGCTTTTCAAGTAAAGGTACCTAAAAACCTTAGCTGCCCACCTTCGTTGATCATTGCTCTCAACCTCATCTCAAAACATATTTTACTCTGTGCTTCTCGGACTTCAAACGACGCCCAGCCCGTATCTCCCTGTACTACTTCGTTAGTTGTTTTTCCATGCGTGCCTAAGGCCAAACGGCCTACTGTTCTCTGGTTCACTTCAAGGCCTAATAGAATGTCTGATTTTAAGCAGAGTACAGCATTCGCAAATGTGAGACCCGGAACCATCACTCCTTTCCACATTCCTCTCACTACTTCATATTTGTTATACCCCCACAGAGCTCTCTGCTTCAGAGAAAGTTGGCTTTCCTCCAGGGAGTATTAGCATATAACGGCAGCAGTGAGGACACTGAAGCTTCGCTTTAATAATTTGAATTTACTGATCATTCCACCTGTACGATTCGGTCCGGCCAAGTTTCCATAGAAGCCTATGTATTGAAAAGCCTGTTAACTTGAACGCAAGGGGCCTCCTACACGAATAAGTTGAACTACGGCCCACTGCGATGGCAGCTTGGGGCCTGGCGCACGGCCAGAGAAATGGCCATGCTGCCTACACACGAGTGTGCACCACCTCCACAAAGGAAAGAATAATAGAAGAAGTTAAATCGGGTAAAAGCAATCTAACACCCTATGGCAGATGTTTTGGAAGGCGTTTCTTTGCGAACCATGTTGATGTGGACATGAATTCAGGGTGTGGGGCGTGCTGCCATGTGGCATCATTTCTGATGTCAGCAGCATAGGATGTCGTTACCAGTGACCACGAGGAGGTGGTGAACAGAGCAGTGCGTTCATCGCTCGAATTTAATGACCGAATGGAAAGCCGCCCGTATCTTCTACGGATTTACAGTAGGCGAAAAGGATGCCTGTCGCTCCTTTACCCCATTAAAGAGAGAATATCTGTCCTTTGGCTTCAAGAATAAAATGCAGGTTTACATCAAGGCCTTATCCAAGCTCGTAATTTCTGACATGCTCTGCTACTTGACAATCGCATTGTACGGCTTTTGTGCTTCACTTTCCTTAGTTAAAACTTTCATTATTTTGAAACTGAGGCGGCGTACTCTTGGAGTTTGAATTAAGAAGCTTTTACTGTAGTTTTAAATTTATTTCTTACCTTGTTCAGCAACAGAAGGCACTTTTTTTACTGTGACAAGTAATAAATTTAGAAGTCCTAAAGGGTCCACAAAGATGAAATATACAACTTCGTTTAATTTGAAAGAACTAGTTTTTGTTAACCCACTTAGCTCCATTTCAGCCACAAAAGACGTATTTTTAACCGAAATAAAATGGAGGCATTACTCAACCCCCAAAACATTACTCAACTCTCTCTCTCTCTCCCTGCCTCTCTCCCTCTTAAGTGGTAACACGAGAAGTCATTTTTAACGCTTCTGGAGCTCGTGTTTAGCTTCATCTATACATAGAAAAAGTTTTCAAGTTTCCCACATTAATATAAAAAAAATCCCGGGAAACCTCCACTAACGTGAAACCTGGGGAGGGGCGAAACATGTAGTGTACGAGTGTATTTTGGCGCCTTGGCGTTTTTGCCAACGGAGGTGAAACCATCGGGGGGTAGAGGTATACACCTTTGCTGTAAAAGTTTGTCTTTGAAGCACAAAGCTCTCTAGCGGGAGGCGTAAATGAGTGTCCCGGTGTTCTTTCAGTACATGTTACATTCTAGCGCGAGGCATAAACGAGTGTCCCAGTGTTTTAGTACCGTGACTACACGACACGACGATTACAACAACGACAGGAGACGCCAAGAGTCCCAGCCCCTAAAAGAGACTAGAGTCCCTACTACAATTTCCGTCTCGTTTCTTGGTGGCGGCTTGAGTGAGTGGCCGCCCATTCCACAAACAAGACTCTGTGATGCCATTGAGAAATCACCGGAAAGTGGATAGAGAGCTGGCACTGCTCAATATGTTTCGTTGTATTGATTAGTTTTTCACGTTCGCAATAAAATTGGTATCTTTGTTCTCAGGGCAAAGCAGTCTTTTTAAAGACCCAAAGTTGTATTTCGTTGTCACGGCCCCTTTAGCTGTGGCTGTGTATGACCAAAAGCACAGTAGGCTACAAGAGAATCTTACCATTGTGGCTTGCAAAATATGGTGGCACAGAACCATCTTCAAACTCAATGTATCCAGCCAGCTCTGTGTCTTCAATATGGACCAGAACTGCACATAAATAGTATAAAAAGTAACTTTCATTATGAGCGATGCTAAAATTTCGACAAAATCATGACAAGGTATCAGAAGACAAAGAAGAAACAGACAGAACAACTAGGCCACTTTATTTTTCAGTTTAAGCTGATGTAATAACGCCTACTTTAAACGTTACAAAAATAATGTAAGAAGAGCATGCAAAACAATTAAAAGTGTTAATTTCACACGTTTTCTATACAAAAAATATTTTGGGCCCGTACCAACGGTCTAGCATTATGCTGAGCTACGTTACATCAGACATTGAGCGGAACTTGCAAGCGGTGTCAAGTTTCTAATTAATGATGATCAGAACACATTAAGATGCACTGTAGATTGGTGAAATGGACACACACAGAAAGAATACCAGCTCGTAACACCACGTTAGCACAGTACAAATGTAAGCTTCAAAGAAACGCAAAAGGGTAAATTAGGATTTTCTACGACAAAGAATAAATGTTTCATGTACATCTTGGCTTATGTTTGTAGCAGAAATGTTTTTTTTTCTGTTAAAAAGGTTAACCAATAGCATGGAAATTTTTAAATCAAGCTGCCATGCGTGCTTTCCTTCCCAATATTTTGCGAAGAATAACACAGCAAGTGCAAAACAAGATGGTATTGTTAGAGTTAACTAGAAGTTCAGAGTGGCTAAAACTCTAGAAAGTGAGTTGAGAGAAAGGATTAGATCGTTCATGCCAATGACATGCGTTGGTGGTGTCTAGGACACTCGAAAAAAAAAATCTCAGCAGCTCCCAATATTTAAACACTGAGATTACTGGGTTTGCAGAACAGTTGAAAAAGAAAAGCTCAAAGTTGCAAATCACTTAAATTTGCAGTCGGCTTCAATTTATTAGAATAATTTAAAGGTTAGTTGGGGTTAGACAAACGACACGGAATAATATGGGCAGTGTAATTTTAAATAGCAGGCAACAGAATAGTTGAACAGACATGCTGTCACCAGTTGTTTATGGTTTTGGTCATGGCAAGCTTATCACTAATACAAAGTTAGTTGGTCTGAAGAAATCTTTATAAGTCATCCTGTGCAAACAAGCTAGCAGGACAGTCATTGATATCTAAACTGTCTGTCCAAAATTTCAGTGCTATAAGTATTTCTTCGGCTTCGACAGGTAAATGTTCTTCCACTTCGACATCCAATGCTTTTAAGGCAACCACTCAGAAATTTAATTTTGCAATGCGTACAACAGCGATTTTAAAACTGCCTAATCACAAAAGAAATTAACGCCCCCAAATAATGCTAAGTGTACCAACTAAACGCTAACTGGTGCCAGTAGTCACTATGCCTTCATGAAAGGAGGACAGAACTGAGAGAGCCGTGGTAAAATACCACCACTCAAGAAGTCAGGATGAATGAAGAACACTTGAGGTTTGTTAGCTTAATCAATTACAATTGAAAGAATTAGTACATTTTACACTAACCAAATTCAACCTCTGCATGCAATCAGCTTGCTTATTACAGCATTATTACAATGTATAGAGCACAAATTGCATCAACATATAACAGCATTCAACATGCACATAAACAAGCAAACATTAAATAAGTCTAATTATAATTTGCCTAATTTTAAATGCCGCATTTACGCCAAGAATGCTTAGAGGAGGTCGCTGAATGTTGGGAATATTTGTAGTTTAGCATTTTTGTGTGCCTTACATAAATGACATGTCAATCTTCTCAGTGTAAGACCACATCCCTGAAAAAAAAGACAGCACATATTGTTTAGGATAAAAATATTCAAAAAATTATTACTGCCATGCTGCTAACACAGAAAACGATTCAAACACTTCAAAAGAACAATAATACTGCTTGAAGCATTTAAAGGGACCCAGAAAAGCTTTGTGAAGGTGGAAATAAAATGCATTCAGGTGGTAGAACACATAACGGGGGATTTTTGAGCCAACTGTAAGCCCCATACGTTGTACGGACAATTTTTAAGCAATTTTTGAAGATAGCCTTTCTCAGCTGATGAGCGCGACGCCGCAGCGAGCCGATCGCTGCTGACGCAACGGCGATCACGGCTGACGCAGCGGCCAGCCGCCCTCCTGATTCACCCAATCGCCGGCGAGGCCGGCCGCCGGCGACGTCACTGCCACTGGCTTCCGGCTGCTCTTCCTCCTTCCTGCGCGATCCCGAGATAAGTACCCGAGGCAAAGGCGGGTCCGCAGCGATTGACGCGTGTCTAGGCGCAGGAATGTAGCTAGCGCAGAACGGAAGTCGAGCGTCGCAATGTCACATGGCTATTCCCAGTGTTTCTAGCTGCTGTGAAAGAAGCAGAGAGGGAGGAGGAGTCGATCGGCAAGGGGGGAGAGGTGCACTTATTTGCTTCTCGCCCAGCTAATACTGAATGTAGATCAATAATTCCAACGGCATTGCATCGCTATATTGGTGCTACGCGACAATACAGGCCTTTTGTAACTTTTATAAAAGGCTTTTCTGGGTACCTTTAAACAAAGTTTCTGAGAATCTGGAACTAAAATTTTCAGCACAATATTTTTCACTGCTTGGCCCATCAGTCCTGTACCAGACAGGTCCCACCTGGAAGAAAAACATCCAAAGTTATAATTGGTCAAACAACAAGCAAGCATTAAACTTGGCAGGAACCAGAGCTGAAAAAAAATCGAATCTCCACTGAATAAACAACATAAAATTTTTGTGTTCTTAAATTGGTACCATAGCCAGTTGCTGCAGAGAGGGTCACACAATTTTTGAGGTCGCCTGTAAGAGAGAGTAGAACCCATCACACATGAGCAGTAAAGAACAATTCATAAATTATTCAAAACACGACTGTTCGCAAGGGAAGTTGTTATTTGAACTTAAATTTTTAGGCTGATGGGCTGGTCTGTGCACACAGGCACTTAAGTGCGAATAAAAAAAAATGCTTAGTAAGACATGGTATACCAAATGTAACAAGCGACATCTCAGATGAATAACACACATGAATGTAAAGCTGCAGCACAGCAAGTTCTTGCTAACATTCATAAACTTTTATCCTAATTATTTCAGAAACATTAACAGAAACAAAAAATTTTGAAATTACGCTAGAGGTAAAAATGAAAACAGTATTTTCAACTCCCGCTGCACACATCCATTTCCAATTATAGAGGCAGTAAACTTATGAGGGCACAAAATAAAAAATATAAAGAAGCTCTTCCTAAGCATGCACTGCACCTCAGCAATTACAGGCATTGGATTATTACATAGCACTGTATTATTTTTAGATTATTCTTGCATTATATTCCACAGTGATATGGACTAAATTGGAGCAATTAAAAGGTACTCTTCTACTATTGATCAGTGCTCAAGTACTGTCAGTTTACTTACCACACATTTTTCATCAATGCCACACAAGCTCTCACCAGATGGGCTCCTCATTGATATCTTTACACAAGAAAACTGAACATGAGCTCGTTATGCTATAATTAATATCATCGCTTTCATTCTAATTTATGAGAACTAATCAGAAGCAATAAGACAATCACAGCGACATTACTTAAGCTTGCAAGGCAGAAGTAACAGTATTCTTTTCCGGCAAGCTGAATTTGCATGGCCTAGCTGAACAGCGCAATGAAAACACGTTTGGTGAACATGCAGTGCAAGCATTGTTCAAACCGTTAAAGGAACGCTTTTTTAATGAAGTGTGGTGCAATAGCGCTCCTATAAGAAATCACAGTATGCTTAATGTTTGAAAGTTTAATTCACAATAAAATTTCTATCCAAATACAGTAATCAAACTCCAAAAAAAAAGCCAGGCCAGGGTAAATGAGTCAACGCACGACTTATGAACACTGGCAAAACTTTTCGAACTGACAACGCCTTCAACACGACTCCCCGATTCTTCATCTTGGTTTGCCAAGGACGCAAAGGTTTTGTGGTATTATTTTCCTACCTTGCGTGCGCTCAGTCAAAGTTGCAAAACTACAGACAGCGTTGCTCTAAAGGGGCCACATTCCATTTCACAACAGGCTCTTAACTGCTCCTTGTTCTTCATAGTTCTCATCCCTTGTTATAAAGCCGGAACTGATGTGTGAATTTCAGATTCTGCAAAACCGCTACGTCTCGCTACACGCTCCCTCCACAACTGCAGTGCAAAACGTCCTACGTAAACAGAGCAAAACTTAAGCCCCTATTTTCATGCAACAGCATGCCAGTGCAGAAACTAAAAGTTCAAAAAACAATTTTCAGGGCAAAACTTCCCGTCATTCATTCAGTGTTTGCACCGTGTCATTACAACCTTATTGTCACAAAATAATGTGCTCTTTTTGAAACATTACGAACTTCAGCTCTGATCTCACGAAACCATTTTATTACCCGTTTGATTTGGTGAAGACAAACTAGACTTCAAGCGTCACTAGTCGAGTGCGGAATAGCAACTATTGAGTCACCACCCTTTCTTGTTTTCGAAATTGTGCAAGTTATTCAGTTGAAGTGCGCATTAAACAGGCGTTAGTGTTATTCTGATGAGGCACTTTTTCGATAGAAACAAACTTGTATGACGTCTTTATGGTCCCTTTAGAAGGTGAACGCAGGGCTTAGCAGGTAATTGTTAAAAGCCTCATTGCTGGCTTATTAGTGCCGAGAAAGGTACTGTTCCCATAAAAACTTTGAAGTGGATTCCTTGCCTTAGGCGTTCACACATTTATGTTCAAAACTACATACATTGTTTTGTTGGGGTTTTTTTAATGACAAGTGAAGCAACGTTCTTGGTTCACTCCCGTAAATTGAACAGCTCCTTTTCCTGAAAAAAGAAACCAATGTTTTTAGCTGTGACTTAACGTATTATGAAATAGAGTGGACTTTACAACCGATATATCATGATGAGGATTCACTGCAATGAGGTGCTAGCTCCTCTACATTGTCCATAAATGCCGTTCTGCCAATAAAATACAGTTGTGAAAACAAAACAAATACAGCAACCTGAGTCGAGCACAACGTAAATTCGAGCATACGAACGGAGTTTTCATTGGCGATGTAAGACATTGACGATACACCTGCCGCGGTGGCTCAGGCGTTGTGCGGCTGAGTACAAGGATGCGGATTCGACTCCCTGCCGCGGCGGCCGCTTTTCTGAGGCGAAAAGCAAAAACGTCGGTGTGGTCGAGAGTTCGGCGCACGTTAAATATCCCCAGATGGTAAAAATCAATCCGGAGCCCTCCACTACGGCGCGCCTCGTCGCCGCGTTAAATCCACATAATCAAAATTGACGATACAACACTTTTCATGGCTGTTGAAAGGTTTAGAAGTTTAAATGACGCTGAGGAAGCCCCCCATTGCACAGGTTTCAGCGTTAATTTATCAGCAGTAGAACGCTGGCCTAAGCTACGCCGTGGTGCTCGCACTGTTATCGCAAAGAACACCTACGAGACCACAGCCGATGTTTTCACGGCTCTGTGCGGACTGTATACTCTTTTTTTTTAACTTTGGCAGGTTCACGCAGCGATCGACAAGCAACAAAGCAACAAAAGCGCAGTTCTGTACGCCTACCTTTGCACGTATGCGGAAACAGATCTCCCGCGGAGACGCGATGATCAGGAAACACGGTGGAAATGTTAGTGACCCACCTTGATGATCCCCCCAGCCTCCTCAAGGATCACCGCTGGATTACCTGGAATTGATTCAAAAAAGCGCATATCCCAAACTGTCCTACTTCAGGTTACACTTGCCCATATTCAAAAAGTTTACTCCACAACGACCCATATTTTTACAGATGGATCGGCAACATCTGAGCGCAGTTCTTCAGGAGTTTTTATCCCGTCAGCTAACAAATCACTGTCATGCCGGCTTGAGCGAGCGACTTCGTCCACGCTAGCTGAACTTTGTGGAATTAAAGAAGCCATCCGGTACATACTTCCTCAGCTACCGACACACTGGACCATATTCACAGACTCGAAAGCCGCCCTACAAAGCCTCCGACGTGCTAGCTGCTTCAGCATCCACGACCACATCCAGCGCGAAGTAAAATACCTCCACCATCTCGCTTACGCTGCTGGCCATCGCGTAACCTTTCAGTGGCTCCCTGGACACTGTGGTGTCCTAGGAAATCAGAGAGCAGATGAGGCTGCACGCAGGGGCCTAGAAATGAAAAACAAAAGAAAGATTTTCTTTACAAAAAATGATGCCTCAGCTATGACCAAGGCCCTAGCTCTAGCAGAAAGAAACCGCTTATGGACCCTTCCGGAACATCATCATGATTTTCTGTACACAATTGACCCACAGATAAGACTGAGGCTGCCAGAACGACTACCTCGCCGGCGGGAAACACTGTTTCATAGACTGCGACTTAATGTGGCGTTCACTAATGCCTACTTACATCGCATAGGCCAAAGTACAAGCCCACATTGCGACAACTGTGGCGCCCCCGAAACCGTCGAGCATAACCTGCTAGAGTGCTCCGCCTACATTGACGCAAGGAGTCGGTTGGAGCAAAGGATCACATGTCTTCACCCTGGACCAATTACGCTGAGCCTGCTACTTGGACCATGGCATTCTCCGTCATCTCAACGGAAAGTCCTGGATGCTTTATTTGGGTATCTTGAAGATATTGGCGTCACCGAGACTTTATAGCCCCCCTTAAGCGGTCAGTCTATGCTACGCCGCATGTCCCTTTATATGACCCTCTCTTTTTTTCCCCTCTTTCACCTACTACTCTTCTTTTTACTACTCATCTGTCTTTTCCCAATTCCCCTTCCTGCAGAGTAGCATGTCGACTTACCCATGTTGGCAAACCTCTCTGCCTTTCCTCCTTTAATAAAGAGCTTCTCTCTCTCTCTCTCTCTCTCTCTCTCTCTCTCTCTCTCTCTCTCTCTCTCTCTCTCTCTCTCTCTCTCTCTCTCTCTCTCTCTCTCTACACCAAGTGGTTGCGAAGCCTTGAGGCCCAAGCCTGAGCTTCTCTCGTCGCAGGTGGAACCTGACCTCCTTCCGCACTTTCGCAAGCACTTCGTGGAGGCCTGGCCGCCGCTCAGAGTAAGCAGCAGCGCAGCGGGCCAACCAAACCTGATAAGACCATTCGACGAGGACCAAAACAAACTGGTTTATCATTCTATCATATATCAAGGCTGAGTGCTTGCTCCAAACTTTATCAGCAGTAGAACGCTGGCCTAAGCTACGCCGTGGTGCTCGCACTGTTATCGCAAAGACGCTTTCACGGCCCTGCACGGACTGTATACTTTTTTTTTTAACTTTGGCAGGTTCACGCAGCGATCGACAAGCAACAAAGCAACAAAAGCGCAGTTCTGTACGCCTACCTTTGCACGTATGCAGAAACAGATCTCCCGCGGAGACGCGATGATCAGGAAACACGGTGGAAATGTGATCTCAAATCACGCGCGGAGCCAAGCAGACACGACGACTGCAATCCCGACAGCTCGTGCAGTCCGGAACGGTAACACAGCACGCTGCATTTCCGTACGAAAGACGCTGCGTAGCAGGAATTCCATTTCTGAACGTCCACGAGAACGAAAAACAACGCACTGAGGCGACGTAATCCACAGCGCCCTTTTCGCTCATTGCTCGCTCAGCAAGTGATAGTGCGGTCGTGAGGTAGTGAGCGAGCGGGCCAAGCAAGCCAAGCGAGCGAACAGCCTCGCATAAATCGCCAGCAGAGAGCGAAACTGGAACTCGTGAAGTTTTCCCAGGTTTTTCTTTCAGATCACGCAACGCAAAAAATCTTACTCAAACTTGTTACTCAAGGAGAATAAAACGTATTTTTTTAATTGTTTTTAATAATTTTCCGTTGCAAATATCTGATGAAGGCGAAGTCAATTTAGTTTTTCATTTTTTGGTCAACTTTCGCGAGGGCAAAAAAACAAGCAATGAAGAAAATTAATAGTGCAAAAGCCAACCATGCGTACGTTAACGTTGCAACCAACCAAGCAATATGTATCGCTAGCGAACGCCCCGCTACGACGTTCTAAGCGGACATCTCTAGCATCTTTCAGACTCGTCATGAGCCGCAACTCGAACGCAAGCGCAACTACGTGTTCAGAGCTCTCTACTCGATGGTAACAGAAAGTTAACTGTATTGTTGACTAGCTTTTCTGATTTAAAGATCCGATGACAGGCAACGCAAAAGTGCCAAGTCGTTTGTCGGAAATTGTTCTGTTGCATTTGGGTCAGATCGTTTCCGTCTCAACGCGTTCGACAGAGGCAACAGCATTTGGACCTCTGGTGCAACATTACGTGCTTCTTTCCAAAGTTTGAGGTGAGCAACATGCCAGCAATGTTTCACGTCTGCAACGGCCTTTGCTACGCAGTATTAACACCATGATCGCTGCCTTTGTTGATAGTGTTCGTACGACAGTTGTGACCACTCGCCGAAATTTATGCGGTGTGCACGTGTGCCAACTGTTGCGCGCGCTCGTGCGACGCACGTGTGCGTCATTTGTTATTGCCCCCCCCCCCCCCTCAAATCAATACTTTTTTTTTGTTTAATGTAAGTGACGTTGGTCGCTGTGAAGTTTCGCATTTGTTTCGTCGGTGGCCGAGCTTGATTGAGTCACGACTGAATGAACGAAGACCGCTGGCATGGCCCGCTGCACCGCCCTCGACGGCACCGCCCACTGCATAACGTTGTCATCGCCTCCTGTATTTTTACTGGGTCAGTGACGCCGCTAGCTTGTTTTAGAGAGACTGCTTCTGTTATGAGACTGCTAGAGGGCGCTGTGTTTCGCGGATTATTTCTCTTTTCTTTTTTTCTTTTTTTTTTTTTTTTGTGGCCACTCCGATTTGCCAGTGCGGAATAGTTTTCAGTGGTTCGGGGCTGTTTTCGCACTTCAGTTGCCTGAATGAGGGGGGGGGGGGGGGGGTAGGAGGGAGGAACTGGTACCCCTAGACGAATTTTCGCTTTTGAAATGTTTCACTGCCCCCACTGCAGTGCATCGAGACCAGATTTCCTCTGCCTTTAACGATGTGTCGCCTGTAACGAAGTTTCCCCTTCAGGGGTCTTCGTATAACTACGTTGGCTGTATGTCGTTACCTCACCTCGCCCGAAATTCGCCCTTGCCCTGCTTTTACTTTTGCCTTGTTTCTCTCTGTGTCTCTCTCTTAAGATTACACGTTGCTTCAAAGAGTTTTTCCAGTGTGTTTAAAGGGGTAACCACGTGCAGCGACGAGCCACTAAAAAAAATACGCCCACCTCCCCTCGCGTGAACCCTGTGTAGATGCGACGCATCGTGGGTTTCCCTCGGCGTTTCCGTTGGGTTGATTCTCCCATCGCGTGAAACGTGCCATGAACACGTACAATGCATTTCCGTCTACTACGGGGTTCCCGCGTCCCGTGCACGTCACTTTGCAGCCCCATCGTCGGTGGTGCTAGCAGTTCTGTTATTGGGCTGGCCGGTGCTTGTTGCGGTTGCGCCGACCATCGCGATATCAGGCTTGTTAGTCTCCATTCAAAGCAGCGTTGGGCATTGGAGCACCGGCGCTGGAACGACGGAGCAGAGCGGCGCAGGTACCGCGTTGTATACTGCCGCATAACGGTGAGGGGAATGAGAGAGAGCAGCGCATGCGCATGCGTTAACCGAGCGCTAGCGTGCGCCGACGCACAGCTGGCATTGCGAGGAGCAAGCGCTAACCCGCAGATAACGCTGCGGTGAGAGCGGCGGAGAGCGCATGCGCAGCTGGCGCGGACAACGACGACGCCGGATGGATGGAGGAATGCATGCATGCATGGACAAGGCGGGTGAATGAGATGCGTCGCATCTAAAAATGTAACTCAGTGGGTACAGCCAGCAAACGGGTATTGTTTGGCGACAGCAGCGAGCGAAAAAAATTTATGCACAGGCCGCTGAGGGTGTTGACAGTGCGACAACATCCGTTGCCATTGCTCGCATTTCGCCAGCCAGAAGCTGCCCTCAAGCGAGCGACAGCAACAAAGGCTCCAGACAGCAATGTATAGATTGTTTTCGTTTGTTGCTGTCGCCCGCACAATCTGTTTGCTGTACCCATTGAGTTGCGTTTTTACATTCATTACATTTCCTGTCCGAGGTGACGGGAGAATAAAAATTACACCATCTTCCCATGGGGAACCATGAGGAGGATGTGAAGCATCATAGGGGTTCCGTGTAGGTTCCATTGTGTTGCCGTTATGTTGTTTCATTTATTGGAGCACGAATGGGAACGTAGTGTGAACCCCCATGTAGAGACAGAGAAATGTAGAGACAGCGAAGAGACCGACACCGGCGTTACCTGATCGAACACCTCCTGGTTCTCGTCTTTATTGCGTGCTCACGTGCTAACGCTCCTACCCCGCTGCCTGCCCTCTTCATCCTCTTCTCTGGTTGAGCTGCAAGGCGCGTGGCGCTTCCCGCCACAGCATTCCCACGGGAAATTCAACATCCTCCTCTAAATTTTTCAGTTCGTCGTTTCCGTTGACGTTCAGCTTCGCGTGCCTTCGTTGTATCAGTAGCTTCTTGACGTAGTTTGAATGAGTCAAGGACATAAGGCGCGTTCGTAGCACTTGCTCCTGTCTTGGTTTTGTAGCGCAGTGGGAAGAGCACCACGTACCTCCCGTTGCGGCCAGAGAGTCGTGGGATCGAAACTGGGCGCCGCTATTTTTTTTTATAGTGTAGGGGGAGAGGTGCGGATGGACGGACGATGGAGCCGAGAGCAAGAGATGCTTCCCATCTAAAATATCATGTTTTTGTTGTGACTTCATGTCATATTTCACATTCTGTAGCCTGCAAGCTAATAATATATATATATATATATATATATATATATATATATATATAAAGAAAAGCCGGCAGTCTACAATGCCAAAGAAGGCATAGGGGAATGGTTTAGACTTTTTTTTACCGTTAGTGACGTTAGATTATTTTTTTTATTAATTACGTGAGAAAGAAAGAAAAACAAGTGCCCAGAGTGGGGACCGAACCCACGCTTTCGATAGGCGTGGATTCGGTCCCCACTCTGGGCGCGTTTTTTTTTTCTTTCTCACGTAATAATGTAACATCACTAACAGTAAAAAAATAGTCTAACCATTCCCCTATGCCTTCTTTGGCGTTGTAGACTGTAGACTGCCGGCTTTTCTTTCTGTAATTCCTACGAGCCCCTCAGTTCCCAACCCTATATATATATATATATATATATATATATATATATATATATATATATATATATATATATATATATATTGTAGACCGGCTACCCATCCATATTTACGCTTGTGGTGATGCGGTCAACAATATCTGTTACCAGCTCTTTCCTACCCATTTAAAAAGATTGGCCCTCTTACATTGAAAACAAAGAATAACAAAGAAGCAGTAGACAGGACAGTTACCATCATCAGCTTGGATCTCGAGAAGGGTGTGTGACAGCCAGCCCTGTGTTCAGCTTGCTCTGTCCTGCCTTCGTTAAGCGTCCTGCTGCATCTTCTTGAGCAATCAGCCCAAGTTACAATATATATATATATATATATATTGTGTCATGGATCATTCTTTAAAACAACAAATGTATTGGCATCTAGGCAGTCAGTAATTCCAGTAGTGGTAGTCCATACCTCCACATTTTTTCACATTCCGGTTAATTAAACAATTAACTCAGATCAAGGAACTTTCCGAGAAGTCTATCTGGAGCTTGTCATGTATTATAATTTCTATTACAGAATCTTAAAATATTGAACACGCTCCTAGTTCACTGGAACCATACTGTTTCCATACTACTTGAATCGTGATGTCTGTGTGCATGTTTTTATGTAAATATTAGGGGTGTGCGAATATCAATTTTTTAATTTCGAAGCGAATTCGAATAATAAAACAAAGTTCGAATCGAATCGAATATTTTTCGAATACGAATACTTATTGTTTTTTGTAAAATGAAAGTTTTCACCATCTAGAGACACAAAAACTGCAACTTTATTGCACAACAAATCACACAAAGTAAAATTAGGAATTACACAATACCATTGCACTCAACAACATTCGAATAATAAAACAAAGTTCGAATCGAATCGAATATTGTTCGAATACGAATACTTATTGTTTTTTGTAAAATGAAAGTTTTCACCATCTAGAGACACAAAAACTGCAACTTTATTGCACAACAAATCACACAAAGTAAAATTAGGAATTACACAATACCATTGCACTCAACAGGTTAAGGTCTGCACTCACTTAAATGTTAGCATAGAGAAAGGTTACCTGCTCGACATGTTCGGGGAGCAGTGACAACCTCCTGCTCATCACGACTTTACCAGATACCGAGAACAGCCGCTCACTTGAGACACTAGTAGCTGGCATGCCCGAGCCCGTGCACATTGCCGCGCGCTGATACAGTAAAATCTTGATGATACTAATCTCGCGGGACTGCGAAAAATATTCGTATCATCCGAAATTCGTATGAACCAACACAGACCAAAAAATTTAGCGCTGAAAAAAAGTTTTCGTTTATTTCTTTTCTTACTTTTGCGTGAAGAAATTCGTGATTTTTTTCTGCTTTTTTTAACCCCCGTGTCGCAAAGCAGTTCTTTCTGGAGCACGTAAAGCTTCGCGCTCGTCTCCTCACTCGCTGTGCCCAAGCTCGCTACACGCCGCAACGGCCAAGCGTGAACCGCATGGTGCGTTTTTGCATGCGATTCGCTCGCCTCGGCTCTGCGAGCGCTGTATTTTCACGCCCGCATCGACGATTTCGCGCCCGCGGTAGCGCCTACTTCGGTCAGAAAATGACGCACGACGCGCGCGGCAGAATGGAGGAGCCTGACTACTTGCTATGAGATTGAGACAGCCGGCTTGGCTCCGCCGGAGATGGTTAGGCTTAGCACCCCGGCAAATATTTTATGGGCGCTTTCACTAGCGGCGCGGATGATGGTTTATAGCACCGTTTTCGCATGCATTATCAGCTCCTTTACCGCACAAGCAACTTCGTGTCTCCCTTGAGCCGCATTTTAAAGAGCGGTTAGAAGCGGTCGCTCGAGCGCCCGCGCCACTTCGCGTGCGGCTGGAGCCGACGCCATGTTGACGCCGCCGGCCGCGCCGCGCGCAGCGTGGGGGTGGTTTCGCGGCGGTGTCAGCGCGCCTTGGGCGTCCGCAGAGCGTTTTCGCCAGCAGAAAACAACAGCCCGGCCGTTTTTGGAGAAAGAGTGACAAACAGGGGAGCGAGAGCAGTCACTTGCCCGTTCGGCAGTCGGGTGCCTCGCCGGCTCGTTCGTATCTTCCGCCGGGCCGTGCAGGTCCGTTCGAAACAGCCGAAAATTTTCCCATTGCAAACAATGCAATTTCGCCGGGACTTTTCGTAAATTCGTATCATCCCGAAATTCGCAACCCCAGAATCGTATCATCGAGAGTCCACTGTAACTACGAATAAACACCGATACAGTCTGCGAAAGCACGTACTGTTCGCTGTGCATATGCTTCGCGACTTTGCTGTTGAGACACGCTCTGAATTTATTTTGGGTGGTTCGAATATTTCGAACAATAACAGTGTCGTTCGAATCGAATCGAATACCAAAAAATTCGAATCGAATAATCGAAGTTTCGAATATTCGCACACCCCTAGTAAATATGCATGTGTTACTCTTGCAGGTGGCTTCAAGATCCAGCCCAACTTCATTCGGGTCTACCTAACGACAACATACTCATGCCTTAACAAAAAGTAGCGCTTGAGGTACTCGAATTGAAGATGGCTGACAGTGATGCACCAGCTGCTGGCCAAGACGGCGACCTCAGCAATGTCCTCAAAGACAAGCTGAGTACTAACGATGGTGAAACCGAGAAAACTGACGGGGCAAAAGTGGAAAGCAATGTGACAGAAGCGACCGAGCTTGAATACAGAGACGATTTCTCAGTGGACCAAGCTCATGTCCTTCGCCAAAGGCTAACCGAAAGCCGGTCTCTTAAGAAGTTGAAGTTCGATGGAACTCCACTGAGCGTAATTAAGGCTGTCGTAGAGAACCTGGATGAAGATACGTCGTTGGAAGAGCTAGAATTGTTCGGCGTCAACTCTAGGGGCCAAGGTTTCAGTCTAAACCTCTCGGGAATTTTCAGGAAGCTGCGATCCCTCCGTCTTGCCTGCACCAACATTGGCGACTCATTCGCCAAGGAAGTCGCTGTCTTCTTGCGGGGCAACGATTCACTGCAAGAGCTCAGCCTGTGGTACAACGAGATAGGCGATGAAGGCGCTGTGACGATCGCCGAAGCGCTCACCACAAACACTACACTGAAGACGCTAACCCTAGTACAAAACAACCTTACCTCGAAAACAGTGGTGGCGTTCGCCGACACAGTGACCGTCAACACCACGCTAAAGCTCGCAGAACTCTTCGAAGTCGACCTTGAGCTGGAAGAGATCCGTGCACTGTTTGGGCAGGACCGCTATGCTCATGTCTTCAAGAGGATCTACATCCTGTGGAAGCAGGAATTCCTCCCGCACCTCACAAAACTGCTTGTCGAGGATAGGCACTGCTCTGAAGTGTCCGTAGGCGTCACAAGCTCAGTGGCCAATGAAGTCCTGCACGAATTCTTCGACGCCGTGGCGCGAAGCAAGACCGTGAGTATGCTGCACTTCTATCCGAGCGGCAACACTTTCGACGCCCTTATTGACGGCCTCGTGCACGTCGTGAAAGAGACACAGACGCTGACGCACATCCAAAACCTCATGACTTTAGATGGGAGCGAGTCACTCGTTAGAGTCCTCAATGCCCTGAAGTCCAACCACTCGATTACGACTTTTACCATGTACGCGGAGTTTCTGACGCCCGACATTGCGCAGGCTTTGTCCGAGCTCTTGCTTGTAAACAACACCCTGACGGACGTTGCTGTGTGCGATTACTGGGGGATTACGAGCGAAGTTCTCGGTGTTATCTTGAAAGGACTCAGAGAAAACTTCACGCTGACTGGGCTCATGGTGTCTTGGGATCCCGATGACTACGTCGAAGGTGTGTCCGAAATGGAAGAGCTCCTCAAGAGAAATGCTCGTGTCTTGGAGAAGGCGGCAGAGTTTGTGGTGTGCGACGGTCAGTACTCGGACGATGAAAAGGACGGGTACCGTGAGGGCGCAGACTCTTTGAAGAAGGTGTTCTCCAGCACGGGTCTTCTTGACGCTCTGGAAAAGCGTACTGGGAAGAATAGGGAAACATGGCGCAGTGACGTGGAAAGACTTTATTCCTCTATTTCTTAGTCATTTATGATGATGTGGCATGTGCCTTAGCTTATTAGTTCCTTTTGCAGCTTTTTTAATTTTTTGCTCAGGTAAAGGGGGCGCAAGTTGCAAATTCCTACAATCACCAATTTTGGCCTTTGCCAACACATTTTGTTGTTGCTATTATTGTTTACAAGTAAAGAAAAACTGATTATGCCTTGGCGTCATTTTTATTGATATTATGCATCATTGAGCTTACTTCTTAACGTTGCATTTTTTCATGTAACTCACTGTAATGTGCCAGAGTCGGCACATTACAGTGTTGGATGCCAACAGTTAGAGGTGTGTATGATGTTTTTTTTTTTGTTTCTTAAGTCCATATTAACAAAAAATTGTGGCTGCACATACACAAGGACATGGACTTGAGGCAAAGTGGTTGTTTACCTCTTGTTTGTGCTGTTGCCTGACATGGTTGAGGAAATCGGTAACAGACCTAACGGGCAGGCTGCAGCTGGCAATACGATTGGCATTAGGATTCTTCCCTTGTGAGTAATAGCGACTAGTATTACTCCTAAAACGACATTCCTATACTTGGGATTAAACGCAGTTGATCACAGAATGAGGCTCTTGTCTAAAGCAAAGTTTTTCTGACAGAACAAAACACTGAACAGTAATTCTTAATTGGCTTAGCTCAAAAGACCGTTCCGTTGTCACTGTTTTAGCCTTGAAAACATTGCTTCTGCCCCAATAGTAGACCACGAAAATTTGTTTCAAGCAGGTGTTTACTTAG
The DNA here is from genome assembly GCF_048455015.1 of Haemaphysalis longicornis. Lineage (NCBI taxonomy): Eukaryota > Metazoa > Arthropoda > Arachnida > Ixodida > Ixodidae > Haemaphysalis > Haemaphysalis longicornis. Next base: position 115,182,567 of record NW_027526204.1, read on the forward strand.
CATGTTGAAGATGCTTGTATGAAGACGCGCGTGAACTGGCGAGGAGAACAGCACGCGAGAAATCACGCCACGAACGCTGGTCAGAGTGTTCTCGAAGGCCGACGCTAGGCGCTCGTCACGAAGCGCACGCTCGTGCGCTCGGCTGGCTTGAGTTTTCTGAGATGCTCCACCGCGCAACTAAAAGATTAAACAGCTCTGCTGTTGAAAAAAAAAATTAGGGAAGCTTGCACTCATGCGCAAGACTTGAATCGCGAAGCTGTTGTAGGTGAGCATTGCCGGATACATAGGTATTTTCAGTAGCACGCCCTGCCTTTCGGTTCACGGCCACTTCCACGGCCATGCTATCCGCGGCCGGGCCATGCTCATAACTGCGAATACGGTGCGCACGAGGTCTTTTGTACTATACTGAGCGCATGCGCACGACGATGCGAGCTCTAGTGCGAAGGGTTCTCCTACGATACTGAGCGCATGCGCACGCTCCTCTCGAGTGTTGCGGCAGCTGCTATCACGTGTCTTTTCGTTGCAGAGTGGGTAATGCGACGCCTACGTGATAACGTTCCTTGCGGGGAGTTTTCGGCGCGCACGAACCCCGAACTTACGGCCAGTAACAACAGCTCCGCTGTTTAAAACGCACACTCCTAAGCTGGTAAGTGCTCCTAGCAGTTATTTCGTTCGCGTAGTTTTATTTACCCGAACATAAGAAGCAAACTAGAAGAACTCTCTGCTCCTACCTGGAGAAACTTACTTTTTAAAATTATTTTCGAATGACGAACGCAATTTTAACCCGCAATAAACCGCGGTGCAACTCGGTTCAAACGCGAAGCCCGCATACACGTGTCTGGTACGTCGGCTTCGCTGCACGCTTCAGTGTCGCGCAGTGGTGCATGCTTTACAGGCAATACAGTCAGGAACAAACAAAATCGTTGCGAAAACGCCGAGAAAACGTCAGATCACAGATAATTCGCTGCGCAAAAATTGTTCACTATTAATAGCCACGAAGGAGTGACAAATGTTTTAGCTGCAGTGGCGTTAATACTACACGCCGTGGTCGTGTGTCGCCTGTGAAACGCGAACAAAATTTTCCATAGTGTCCCACCCGTAACGGCTTTTTTGCTGCCAGGTGGTGACGGTGACGCAACGGCACACATTACTCTTGTAGAATATTATCAAAACAAACAATTCGAATTGGTGGGTTAGTGACGCCAGCGCTGTTGTGGCGAGGCGGCAATCCCGGACATCACGGTCATTTTCATCACGCTCTCATCACCAGCTGCACTGATATATCCGGAGGATCTACCTAGAGGTTCACTTGTAGCACTTCGGGTCCACTGTTGTTTAATTACCTGCGCTTACGACCAGCCGGAAGACTGACATGTCTTCCGTAGGAGTTGCAGGTGCAGCAACGATCACAGCCGTTGCTCTAGGTACGCTCGTCGTCTTGAGAAGAGTTTCAGCTAAGCGGATTTGAGCTGCCAACAAGCACGTCTTCAAGCACAAACCTCAGATTGTTAGCGACTGTTGAGAAATTTATTTGCACTACCATATGATATCGCAGAGGTCTTTGTGTAGTCTTGCAGGTACGTCTTTGTTTTAAGTTAACTCAAGCTTTTATTCCCCCAGTACAGCTGGTTTGATTGCAAGCAGTTCGCTTGCGTACGCTAGCTATCATTTGAGCTCAGAGTGACTTGTTTGCAGTAGGCAATGCTGAACCCAAGTTATATTTTAGGCTTAGTGGATGAGAATTGAAATGGTTCTGATAACGATATATAATGTCATGCTTGTGATGTCCATCGCACGTCTTTACTGGGCACAGGTACGCCCAAGAACCCGAGCAATCGATGAAATAGCTCATTCGAAGCACTTAGTGCGGCCGAGTTGCTCCAAGTCCTCCACACGTCAGTGGGCTGTGCAGGTCGCGCGCACAGCAGAGCCTGTGTTCTTGTTATAGATGTCAGCGGCGCTTGACCCCTTCGCACTTGGTGTTGATATTGCTGGAGAGTTTACTGCAAAAGAACATAAATAATGAGCCTATCCCCTCCATGAAGGTGATAGAAGTGACAAAGTTTTGAACGAAGATACGAACTCTTTCATTGCGAACTAACTACGATAAGTAAATGAAAGTCGGCGTATTGTAAGAGTCGTCAGCGAACAATTATCACATCTATTTTTTTTTTGTTTGGCAGGGGTGGGGTGGGGGAGGGTCAGTAGGGATAAAACTAGTTACAGTTGTTTTCAGATGAGCATACCCTGAAGTTGGCTTTGCCGCAAGGAGTTTTTGCTCATGGTGCCCTTGGCCTGGTGCATAAAGTTTCGCTTTAAAACAGAAGCCGGGCAGTTGAACCTGGAGTTAAGAAATGACAGCATTCATGCCTGAAAAGATTTATTTATTTATTTATTCGTTTATCCACATCGCCATTAGTGGCATTACAGTGGAGGGGTACATACATGAAAAAGCACAATGCAAGCAAAAAACAAAGTAACAACGTCCAATTTATACTAATACATGCGCACACATTTTCACAAAGCCTTCGCAAACGCTTCATTATCAACAATACTGATTGTTTCAGGCGTTCCATTCCGGGATAGTGTTGGGAAAGAAAGATAACTTAAACTCAGTTTTGCTGCGATATTCACGTACTTTATGGTTGTGGTCGTGTCGCTGCGATATGTAGTGTGGTGAAAGTAAATACTTCTCGTGGGGTATCCTAGCTTGATTGTAGTAAATATAAAATAACTTTAACCGCAACTTCTTCCTTCTTAGTTTTAGCAATTCCCACCCCAAGGACTCTTAACTTTGTCATACTTTGAAGTCTCGCGTGATTTCCAGAAACATAACGAGCTGCCAGGTTCTGTACATTTTTAATTTTGTTTTATCCATTGCTGTTGGCGGGTCCCACACAGTGCATGCATATTCCTATACCGTTCTGACGTAGGTTTTATACAATAGCTCTCGTGAACTTTGGGGGAACTGTTTGGTGTTTCTATGCAGAAATGCCAACATACGACAGGCTTTTGAAGATACCGCATGAACGCCCGCAGCATCATCGCTTTTGCGCGCAATTGTGGTGCTTTGTTACGTCAGATTAATATATGCTTTTCTGGTGTCCCTGTCAGAGTCACCTGGTTTTGTTCATAATGTGCAACAACATTAGGCAAAGTTGTCATTCGCAGTGTTTAATATGCAGGGTGTTTCAGGCGAAAATAGGCTTTCGGAAGTAAAGATGTTTTTTTTTCTTCTGCGAATTGATCGCGAGCCGTGGCGGGCACAATAAAACGAATTCAATTGCTATCTAGGGCAACAAGTAACTTTTACTTGTTACTTAACTATTTATTATTAATTTAGATGCGCGATTGTAAGGTGGAAATCGTAGAGGATCGCTATGCAGTCAACCAAATATCCAGCGTTAGTTTTGCAAAAATATAATTGCTTGCAGACCTACGGGTCGAATACTTCAGTCCTTCGGACGCGTGCATCTGGACCTCGGGGGCTGCAAAGCATCGCAAAGCCATGCCCCTGTGCTGACGTCACTCAGAGCTGTACACGTCACGCGTACGCCGCGCTTCTTTCCGTTCAAGACATGATAAAGCCACGGCCGGGCTAAAACGCGCACGCCTCCGCGATAAAGCGCGACGTACGTGTGACGGGTATAGCTCTGAGAGACGTCAAAACATCTCTTGTCGTATTGACGGCGTTCTTTGTGTTTGTGTTGGGCTGCCGCGTCGCGCTTTGTTAGTAAGTTCCCGCTCGTTTTAGCATTTTCTAGTATATAGTGTAGTGGCATTTTTTTTGTTCAGCATGGAAAAAAAGAAAGTTAATTATACTCTTGAAGAAAAGGGCTTGCTAATGGAGCTGGCCAGGAAATATAAGGACGTGATTGAAAACAAAAAAACGGACAGGGTGTCGGTACATCGGAAAAAGTTGACGTGGAGGCAGGTCGCACAAGAATTCAACTGCCAACACGGCGTCCGGCCCAGGACACAGGACCAACTGAAGAAGTGTTGGAAAAATCTGAAAGAAAAGTACCGAAAAGGGACTTCCTGTGACACCAGGGAAAGGTTCAAGACAGGTGAGCTTCATGTTGCTTGCGTTTGCCAGCGCTTTGTAGTGTTTCATGGCGTGCAATGTTAGTGCGCTTCGTTCAGCTGCAGCCGCACAGAAGAAACGCGGAATGACGTTGTTTGGCAGGCCGCCGGCCGTGGTGCCGGGTGTTATCTGTTAACGATATGGGTGTGACAGGCCGAAGACATGAGCATTGTATCGTGTGCCAGTGCCACTAATTTGTTTCGCTGTAGATTACGATTGAATGTGCACAGCCCGTGTTGCTGTAGAAGCGGGTAAGAACAGCGGCATACGTGTGACATCGTAGAACCGTGCCGTGAATGTATATTCGTGCGACTGCGCACTTTCTTGAACATCAGTGACGCAGAAACAACGTGCGGCTTCGTAAGGTCAAGGTACCGCCTCCAACTTGTGTTCGAAGTCTCTCGGCTTTCACATGAGATACCAGGGAATTTTTTTTTTCAGTGGGGGGGGGGGGGGGGAGGCACAAATACTGGCTAGTGTTTTCTAAAGGGAGTAACTCCATTTATCATATTTCTACGTGATAATTTTTGAAGGTGGAATGCAGTGGTACATTTGATGTCATTTTCAGCTCAGGGCACATGAAGCACTGCATTTGAGAACTCCATTTTTCAAGTCAATCAACGCAATTTATTATAAGTGCACGTTATGTTCCTAAACTGGGTGTAGTGGTGTCTTTTATTTGGTGGTAGACGCAGCATACAGAGTTTTGTAAGCTCACCAAGTCGTGTGTGTAGCAATTAAGGTAGGAGTGCATCAGCCAGCTGATTTTATGCATGTGTGCTTTTCCAGGAGGAGGCAGCCCTCCACGCAAGAAGCTAACAGATGAGCTGGAGCAGGTGGGCGCTATTGCATCCCACATGAACAAGCGCCTCGACAGCCCTGTTGATAGGGACAGGATGCGACACCAGAATGGCACTGCTGCCTCCCAGGATGAAGTGCCACCCAGGGCGAGCAGCACTGGTTGCAGCTCTCCCCTACCTCACCAGACCTACACACCGGGAGTGATGGCACTGCTGCAGCCATCACAACCGATTCCGGTCTCTGAAGAGGGTATGACTTTACAGCTCATTTTTATAACCGTATATAGTTCTTCAGTTTACTTGAAAATAACTTCATTTTAGCATGGACTTATAAAAGAGAACTCGATTTCATGTGCAATAATGTAGCCTGAAATTATAAGCAGTACAAGATCACTTTGACTACAAAAGCAGCACAAAGACAAGTGACAAACAAGAGCGCTCTAGTTTGTCTCTCCATACGTCTTCGTCTCTGCACTGCACTGTATTTGAAATAGTTAAATTCTGCACCTGACTATCCCAACATCAAGTTTATCATGGAACACGCTTGGTCATTAGGGAACCGTCGAAGGTGACGAAAGTCAAGAGGCATTGCATGCATGCGAATTCACCTCGAAATACTCATAGCCCGGGTTGAGGCTGGGCGCCCAGTAAGGTTCGTCTCGCGTGTAGTTTGCCAGCTAGCTTAATTAGTACACATTTCAAGCACTACGTAATGTTTCAAGCATGTGACGAAGTGTGAGATGGAAGCTTTTGTCCCTACCTGAAATGAAACGGGCGTAACAGACCCGGTACTAGTTATCCCCATCATCTAGAACTTTGCGAATTCGTTGCATGATGTCGGAGTGACCTCAAGCACTGCCCTAGGCACCTAGCCTTCTAGGATTTCACTGAGCTGGTGCCCATACACTCTTTACTGGTCTCGTCAGTTGTCTGATTATCCGAAGCACCATGACGTGTAATTGGCCACTTGCAAAGTGGCACCACGATAAGCGAATCATACAAAACAAGAGCTATCTGCGCACTGTTGAAACAAACAGGATTTTTTCAGTTCTGTATTTGGCGTGTGGTTTTCCCTGCAAAGCTGACATGGATAATTCTTATTGCAGGCGGCAGTTGCAGCTTCTGGACATCTGACCCTCCAAGTCCTCCTGCTGTGGCTGGAGGGGAGGACATGGATGAAGTCCCAGCTGCATGCACAGCCGAGGTCGAAGACACGTCACCAGCTTTTCTGGCCTCTTCCCACTCCAGCAGGCCAGCAAGAAGGAGTGTTGCCGCTGCCTCCCCACCCATCATAAGCCAGGCAAAGCAGCAGCTGAGTGTCAGCGATGAGTTGCGCGCCCGCATGGCTTCAGTGACCAAAGAAGACAGCCGGAAGAATCAGGAACATTTGCTCCGGATGCGGCTTCTCCGTACTGAAAGCCGTGACAAGGCCGAAAAAAGGAAGCAAGTGCACGACCTTGAGGTAGAAAACCTCAAGGCGAAACGATGAATTGAACTGAAGATTCAGCTGGCAAAAAAGAAAATGGAATAAAAATGGCCTGTCTTTGCTGCTTCTCACTCTTTTTCTCTAACAGGTGGAAAGAGAAACAGTGCATACTGTGAATGAGATTATTGGTAGTGGATTGCTGCAACAAAGCACATTGCAGGAGTGCGATACACGCTCTTTATGCTGAAAACGTGCGAGCAAAAGAAAGCTGACTAAAATAACTAGCTAGTGCCTAACAACAAAAGCAATAAAAGAACACTGAAAGAAATCTGCTCATAAATCCTTGGTACATAAAAAAAACGTGCACTTTCTTCATCTGGTGCATTTTCAGGAAAAGTATCCTTCAATCAGCCGCGCCCTCCTTCTGTAGCCATCAAGGCAGGCATCTTGCTCATTCTGCACTGCTGGTTCTGGCTAGTCGTGGCTGCTTCCGACGTGGTTGTCGGCTTCATCTGGACACAGCTCATTCATTTGGAGGCTAAGGTTGTGAAGGGCGGCACATGCTGTCACTACAATTGGCACAGTTTCGGTCTTGATTTGCAGCGTCATCCTCAGGCACGGAAACCTTCTCTTCCAGACCCCGAATGCCCTCTCAATGGAGTTTCTGGTTTTGATCTGTGCCTTGTTGTACCTGTAACACATAACGGAAATGTATACACTTAAGAATCTCGTTAAACCACATGACGGGGTCGCAAGAACACTATGTACAAAATGGTGGTAGGGCTCATCTATTTACCACGAAACTATGACTTGGGTTTTTGCACTACTTTCCAAACTAGAAAGAGAAATAGCTTAAAGGGACAGACAACCGATTTCTGTCGAGTATATATTCTCCATCCCAAATGAAAGGGCATCACTTAAAGCACCTTGACGAGAAACGGTTTTGCTGATAACGCTCTAGAACTTTTTAAATCGAATTTTTTTATCTACGAGCCGTATGTGTCCCTCCCAAAACTAATGCTGGCAACCATGACATAGAGTATCTCGGCAACATACTTTTGTCTGTATGCGAAATGAAAAACGATATTTAAAAACTTGTTCCCAGCTAAAAAAGTTTGAATCGCAGGCTTTCCTGTTCCTCTTTGTGTTTTTTTAATGCAAGGGTCTATTTTGCACGAATGCGCCATCTGTTGGGATAAACGATAGGTAGAATCTGTCTTCACGTTGTGGAGGCGGGAAGTTCGATTCTCCCCGGGCGCGACGTTCTTTTTTTTTTTTTTTAAGCTGCCGTTGGCGTATTTGGAGACTGAAATCAAATATTTTGGCAGAACAAACGCCCCTGACCCAGACAGAATCATCACAGCTCCTTCGCTTGGTCTGTTTGCTGAACGCTACCGTTGATTCTGGGCATGGTGGCTCAGTTAGCCACACTGATAGCAACCCAGCGGCGGCGGGCGGCGTGTTTTTAGAATTTTCAAAGTAATATTTAGAAATACATATACTATTTAAGCTTGTACAAATACTTGTGTTAAAAGGTTTTCTATACGTAAATGAACGTTTCAGCAGTTGCAGTAGCTGCTAGGTTTGCAGGTCACGTGACAGGGACACATATTGTAGTGTCAAGTTTCGACACTACGAACCGCCACCCTTCCGATTTCAGGAAGTTTGCTACCAAATTAAAATTATTTCTGCCAGTTTGTTTAAAAATTGCTTGTGGTTACCGGGCTATGTAAAACGCTGGCTTTCATATGAGCTAGAGAACATATACGCGACAAAAATCGGTTGTCTGTCCCTTTAAGAAGCCACACACTAACAAGGTGGTTTTGCTGTATTATGCTCTTACTGCCACATTCTGCAATGTCACTTGAGAATACGGGCTTACTTGTACTGCGGGCTGCCTGGCCGTCCGGAGACCCTGAGCGGGGTCAGCATTACGCCCGGCAAGCGTACACTTGATCACCTAGGAGTACACCAGGAACAGTTCCGTCCTCGTATTGAGCACAGGCATTGCTGCTGTCGAAGATTCGGCTGTCATGGGCTGGGCCAGGCCAGCTTGCCACGAGATCAAAAAACTGCAGTTGTGGCCCAGTTATTGCCTAGAAATAAAAAGTGGGAAGTATGAAACGCAAGCCCAGTGTGCTTAGCGTTGAGTAAAAAAAGCCAGAAATCTGGAGCTACTTTGCAGTCAATATGCAGGTGCAGGCATTTTCCCTGAGTTAGCTATGGAGGGGGTAGGGGTCATTTTGGAATGGTGCTTTTGATGCAGGGTAAAGTGGGCACCATGAGCAAAACATTGGGCAAGCAATGATATAGCCTTGAGTTGAAATTCTTTTTGGGTGTGGTATGTAAGCACACGTGACTGACATAGGTTGTCAGCTGCAACATTTATCTAATGTTGAAAGGGAATTTCTCCCATTCTGCAAATAACCGGGTACCTACCGCACCCTCCCGTCCATCTCTACACACAGCGAGTGAATGCCTGCACTGACAAGTGAATGGCATGCCGCCAAGTTGCCGTTCAGGTGGCTATATGCTTGCAACTCTTTTCACGCAGGAACTGCACTGGGCGGTTTTGGACTCACCTGAACATTTACAGAAAAGTATCCTTTTCTATTACGGAAGACTTCAGCGTCGTCTCCCCCTAGGCTCCGGATTGGCACATGAGTGCAGTCGATGCAGCCTGTCACTCCGGGGAACCCGGCGATCGCGTAGAACTGCCGCATCACTCCAGGGACTTCTGTCGCAGTAGGCAGTTTACACAGGGCCGGGTACAAAGTAGCGGCGATCATCATTGACAACCGGGTGACGACTCTCGACACTGTGGGCTGCGAAACGTTCACCAAGTCCCCGGTCACAACTTGAAAGATTCCCGCTCCGTAAAACCAAAGCGCCACGAGCAGCTTAAGCAGCGGTGGTAGCGGGCAGCCGCATGCGTCCGTATTCTCGCGAAGCGGCAACTTAGCGAGCAGCTGCTGCACGGCTCGCTTCGAAAAACGATAGCGACGAAGAAACTCGACGTTGTCGTATTCCTCCATGGGGTTGCCTCGATCCCTTACCACTCACGGTGGTGTATGCGCCAACGCATAAGCGTTGATCTCGTTCGCACGGTCCAAAAACTCGATGAAATCAACTACATCGGCTAAGCTGTCATCGTAGTCGGCCATCTTGCTTATCCCGACAAGGCGCACTTAAGTGAGGTCAGGAGCTACCTCAGTAGACCTTACTTGTCGGGCCGATAAGTACGCGAAAAGGCGCCCTTTAAGCATAAGTTCAGTTCTTGAAACATGTTAAGTCGCCGAAAAGTGCGGGAGGGAAAAGCGATACTTAAGATAGGTTTGTGAATACAGTGGTTAGTCTCTAAAAATAATACTGCACGCTAAAATATTATGCGAAAGAAGGCACGTGCTTGGGTACATGTTCACGTGTTCTGTAAACTTGTTTATGAGAAGTTGGGCCACCAATTGAAATGTTGTTTTTGATGCGAAAAGCTTGTTTCTTCAGCAGAAAGAGCGGCAGCAAACTTCGCAGCAACGGCAGCAGAATACGCACTTGAATAAAGGGAAAAGGAACTAAATACTACGTACCCTTCTTGGAATGACAGAATCTGGGGAAAACGCTAGGTGTCCTGCAAGAAAACGTCATATATCCTGGTTAGCTTCAGCTTATTGCTGACATTATGATAGTTTCTTACCTCCCACTTGAGACGTTGATCAAGGGGCTGGGATGAAGTTTTTGTGATGTATTCACTGGCAGTCTCAGAAAGAAAGCTGGAAGAAAATACCAAGCAGTAATTTAAAGGCGCGAGTAGCATCACAATCGCAGAGAAAAAAAACCTTGAACAGAGATTGTTACGAAGGGCTCCACATTATACAATATGGTAACTATCGATGTAGAAGTACGGCCGGGTCTTTGAAGTGAAGCCAATCGGTGATTTGAGAACCGTGTGGTGTACCCAAAGACAGGAACCGAGCACCACACCGTCGCTACCGTTGTCAGATGGTAGAGGGATTGGCACCAAAGTGCCGCACCCCAGAGCAGCAAAACTCAACCAACCATCATCATTCAACTCCGATAACGCCACTCGGGAAAGGGTGCCCCCCCTTCCCCCCACCGGAGCGAGGGGGAATTTTTTGCTTTAGAGTGGCGGCCCTTCCCCCTGGGCGCAAGGGTGGCAGTGTGAATGCCCCTGGCTACGTGGAAAAAGAAAACCTTAGCCAGCCTGAAAAACAAAGAGAACTGTTAGTGAACCACCTTGATGATCCCCCCAGCCTCCTCAAGGATCACCGCTGGATTACACCAAGTGGTTGCGAAGCTTTGAGGCCCAAGCCTGCGCTGCTCTTGTCGCAGGTGGAACCTGGCCTCCTTCCGCACTTTCGCAAGCACTTCGCGGAGGCCTGGCCGCCGCTCAGAGTGAGCAGCAGCGCAGCGGGCCAACCAAACCTGATAAGATCATTCGACGAGGACCAAAACAAACTGGTTTATCATTCTATCATATATCACGGCTGAGTGCTTGCTCCAAACTTTATCAGCAGTAGAACGCTGGCCTAAGCTACGCCGTGGTGCTCGCACTGTTATCGCAAAGACGCTTTCATGGCCCTGCACGGACTGTATACTCTTTTTTTTTTTTTAACTTTGGCAGGTTCACGCAGCGATCGACAAGCAAAGCAACAAAAGCGCAGTTCTGTACGCCTACCTTTGCACGTATGCGAAAACAGATCTCGCGCGGAGACGCGATGCTCAGGAAACACGATGGAAATGTGATCTCAAATCACGCGCGGAGCCAAGCAGACACGACGACTGCAATCCCGACAGCTCGTGCAGTCCGGAACGGTAACACAGCACTGACAGCACGCTGCATTTCCGTACGAAAGACGCTGCGTAGCAGGAATTCCCTTTCTGAACGTCCACGAGAACGAAAAACAACGCAATGAGGCGACGTAATCCACAGCCCCACAGCGCCCTTTTCGCTCATTGTTCGCTCAGCAAGAGATAGTGAGGTCGTGAGGTAGTGAGCGAGCGGGCCAAGCAAGCCAAGCGAGCGAACAGCCTCGCATAAATCGCCAGCAGGGAGCGAAAGTAGAACTCATGAAGTTTTCCCGTTTTCCCAGGTGTTACTTTCAGATCAAGCAACGCAAAAAAACTTACTCAGACTTGTTACTAAAGGAGAATAAAACGTACAGTTTTAATTGTTTTTAATAATTTACCGTTGCAAGTAGCTCATAAAAGCGAAGTCGTTTTATTGTTTTATTTTTTGGTCAACTTTCGCGAGTGCAAAAGAACAAGCAATGAAGAAAATTAATAGTGTAAAAGCCAGCTACGCGTACGTTAACGTTGCAACCGACAAAACAATATGTATCGCTAGCGCACGTCCCGCTACAACGTGCTAAGCGGACATCTCTAGCCTCTTTCAGACTCGTCATGAGCCGCAACTGGAACGCAAGCGCAACTACATGTTCAGAGCTCTCTACTCCATGGTAACAGAAAGTTAACTGTATTGTTGACTAGCTTTTCTGCTTTAAAGATCCGATGACAGGCAACGCAAAAGTACAAAGTCGTTTGTAGTAAATTGTTTTGTTGCATTTGGGTCAGATCGTTTCTGTTTCAACGCGTTCGAGAGAGGCAACAGCATTTGGACCTCTGGTGCATCACGTGCTTCTTCCCAAAGTTTGAGGTGAGCAACATGCCAGCAATGTTTCACGTCTGCAACGGCCTTTGCTACGCAGTATTAACACCATGATCGCTGCCTTTGTTGATAGTGTTCGTACGACAGTTGTGACCACTCGCCGAAATTTATGCGGTGCGCACGTGTGCGTGTATCTCAACTGTCGCGTGCGCTCGTGGGCGTCATTTGTTATTGCCACCCTCAAATCAATATTTTTTTTTGTTAATGTAAGTGACGTTGGCCTCGGTGAAGTTTCGCGTTTGCTTCGTCGGTGGCCGAACTTGATTGACTCACGACTGAATGAACGAAGACCGCTGGCATGGACCGCTGGCACCGCCCTCGACGGCACCGCCCACTGCATACCGTCGATTTCGTGTACTAAGTCAGTGACGCCGCTAGCTTGTTTTAGAGAGACGGATTCTGTTGTGAGACTGCTAGAGGACGCTGTGTTTTGCAGAATGTTTTTTTTTTTTTTTTTGTGGTCACTTCGACTTGCCTGTGCGGAGTAGTTTTCAGTGGTTCGGGGCTGTTTTCGCACTTAGGCAGTTGTGGGAATGAGGGGGGGAGGTTGGAAGGGGAGGTACCGGTGCCCCTAGACGCATTCTCGCTTTGTTTGAAATGCTTCACTGCCCCCACTGCAGTGCATGCATTGAGACCAGATTTTCTCCGCTTTTAAGGATGTGTCGCTTATAACGAAGTTTCCCCTACAGGGGTCTTCGTATAACTAGGTTGGCTGTATGTCGTTACCTCACCTTGCCCTTCTTTTCCTTTTGCCTTGTTTGTCTCTGTGTCTCTCTCTTAAGATTTCATGCTGCTTCCAAGAGTTTTTGAGGTGTGTTTGTAGGGGTAACCACGTGCAGCGACGAGCGACGCAAAAAAATGTAACACAAACGAACGGATATTGTAGGCAACAATAGCAAGCGAAAAAAATTTATACACAGGCCGCCGAGGGTGACGACAGTGCGACAGCGTCCGTTGCCATTTCTCACGTTTGGCCAGCCAGAAGCTGGCCACAAGAGAGGGCTGGTGACGGAGGCCCTAGACAGCAATGTATAGATTGCTTTCGTTTGTCGCTGTCGCCCACACAAAATCTGTTTGCTGTACCCATTGAGTTGCGTTTTTGCATTGATTACATTTCCTGTCCGAGGTGTCGAGCGAATAAATATAATGTTTTTATTGTGACTTCACATCATATTGGACATCCTGTAGCCTGCAAGCTAATATATTTGTATATGTATGTATATACGGTCGAAGAAGAGAAGTTTCCAATGGTCCAGAAGAAATATCAAAAAGTAGAGTCCGACGCACGCCTCAAAAAACAATAGCAAACATGTTTACTAACGTTTCGACTGACTGGACCTCCAGTGTGAGTTTTTCGCGCTCTGTGTGAGTTTTTATCTTTTCAGACTATATATATATATATATATATTGGTGTGCAGAAGAGGGCAGAAACCCCGCCGCGGTGGCTCAGTGGCTAAGGCGTTGCACTGCTGAGCACAAGGTCGCGGGTTCGATTCCCGGCCGTGGCGGCCGCTTTTCTGATGGAGGCGAAAAGCAAAAACGCCCGTGTGTACGATATTTCGGTGCACGTTAAAGATCCCCAGGTGGTCAAAATTAATCAGGAGCCCTCCACTACGGCGCGCCTCATGGCCTGCGTTGCGTCGGCGTGTTAAACCCTACAATCAATCAATCAATCAGAAGGGGGCAGAATATACAAATGATGGACAAAGAATAATAAAGAAGCAGTAGACCGGACAGTTATCATCGGCATGGATATCGAAAAGGGCGTTGACATCCAGCCCTGTGTTCGGTTTGCTCTGTACTGCCTTCGTTAGGCGCTCTGCTGCATTTCAGTGGGCAATAAACCCATCTTAAAATTTTGTATAGATATACTGTGTGTGTGTGTGTGTTCACATGCGGCATTTCGTGCAATAAATTGGATCATGCATTAAAACAACAAACGTATTGGTAACTAGGCAGTCAGAAATCCCAGTTTTTCTCATTGTAATTAATGAAAAAATTAGCTCAGATGAAATAGCTTTCTGAGAAATCCATCTAAAGTTTTTGTCATGTATTATAATTTCTGTTACACAATCTTAAAATTTTTAATACGCTTCTAGTTCGCTGGAAGCCATACTGTTGGCATAATACTTGGATCGTGATGTCTGCGTGCATGTTTTTATGTAAATATGCATGTGTTACTCTTGCAGGTGGCTTCAAGATCCAGCCCAACTTCCTTCGGGTCTACCTAACGACAACATACTGACGCCTTAACAAGAAGTAGCGCTTGAGGTACTCGAATTGAAGATGGCTGACAGTGATGCACCAGCTGCTGGCCAAGACGGCGACCTCAGCAACGTCCTCAAAGACAAGCTGAGTACTAACGATGGTGAATCCGAGATAACTGACGGGGCGAAAGTGGAAAGCAATGTGATAGAAGCGACCGAGCTTGAATACAGGGACGATTTCTCAGTGGACCAAGCTCATGTCCTTCGCCAAAGGCTGACCGAAAGCCGGTCTATCAAGAAGCTGAAGTTCAATGGAACTCCACTGAGCGTAATTAAGGTTGCCGTAGAGAACCTGGATGAAGATACGTCGTTGGAGGAGCTGGAATTGTTCGGCGTCGACTCTGGGGGCCAAGGTTTCAGTCTAAACCTCTCGGGAATTTTCAGAAAGCTGCGATCCTTGCGTCTTGCCTGCACCGACATTGACGACTCATTTGCCAAAGAAGTCGCAGTCTTCTTGCGTGGAAACAATTCACTACAAGAGCTCAGCCTGTGGTCCAACGAAATAGGCGATGAAGGCGCTGTGGCGATTGCCGAAGCGCTCACCACAAACACTACACTGAAGACGCTAAACCTAGTCCAGAACAACCTCACATCGAAAACAGTGGTGGCGTTCGCCGACACAGTCACCGTCAACACCACGCTAAAGCTCGCAGAGCTCTTCGAAGTCGACCTTGAGCTGGAAGAGATCCGCGCACTGTTTGAGCAGGACCGCTATGCTCATGTCTTCGAGAGGATCTACATCCTGTGGAAGCAGGAATTCCTCCCGCACCTCACAAAACTGCTTGTCGAGGACAGGCACTGCTCGGAAGTGTCCGTAGACGTCACAAGCTCGGTGGCCAAGGACGTCCTACACGAATTCTTCGACGCCGTGGCGCGAAGCAAGACCGTGAGTATGCTGCACTTCTATCCGAGCGGCAACACTTTCGACGCCCTCATTGACGGCCTCGTGCACGTCGTGAAAGAGACACAGACGCTGACGCACATCCAAAACCTCATGACTTCAGATGGGAGCGAGTCGCTCGTTAGAGTCCTCAACGCCCTGAAGTCCAACCACTCGATTACGACTTTTACCATGTACGCGGAGCTTCTGACGCCCGACATTGCACAGGCTTTGTCCGAGCTCTTGCTTGTAAACAACACCCTGATGGACGTGGCTGTGTGCGAGTACTGGGGGATTACAAGCGAAATTCTCGGTGTTATCTTAAAAGGACTCAGAGAAAACTTCACGCTGACAGGGCTCATGGTGTCTTGGGATCCCGACGACGACGTCGAAGGCGTGTCCGAAATGGAAGACCTCCTCAAGAGAAACACTCGTGTCTTGGAGAAGGCAGCAGAGTTTGTGGTGTGCGACGGTCAGTACTCGGACGATGAAAAGGACGGGTACCGCGAGGGCGCAGACTCCTTGAAAAAGGTGTTCTCCAGCACGGGTCTTCTTGACGTTCTGGAAAAGCGTACTGGGAAGACTAGGGAAACATTGCGCAGTGACGTGGAAAGACTTTATTCCTCTATTTCTTAGTCATTTATGCTGACGTGGTATGTGCCTTAGCTTATTAGTTCCTTTTGCAGCTTTTTTAATTTTTTGCTCAGGTAAAGGGGGCGCAAGTTGCAAATGCCTACAATCACCAATTTTGGCCTTTGCCAAAACATTTTGTTGTTGCTATTATTGTTTACAAATAAAAAAAAAACTCATTATGCCTTGGCATCATTTTTATTGATATTATGCACCATTGAGCTTACTTCTTAACATTGCATTTTTTCATGACTCTCACTGTATGTAGAGGTGTGTATGATGTATTTTTTGTTTCTTAAGTTCATATTAACAAAAAATGGTGGCTGCACATACACAAAGTGATGGACACGAGGCGGAGTGGGTGTTTACGTCTTGTTTGTGCTGTTGCCTGACATGGTTGAGGAAATCTGTAACAGACCTAATGGGCAGGGTGCAGCTGGCAATACGATTGGCATTATGGTTATGCGAGAAGGGCTTGATCACAAACGGGCATATAAGATTCTCCCCTTTTGAGTAATAGAGACTGGTATACCCGTAAAACGACGTTCCTAAAGTTTGGATTAAACCCGGTTGATCACAGAATGAGGCTCTTGTCTGAAGCAAAGTTTTTCTGAGAGAACAAAACACTGAACAGCAATTCTTAATTGGCCTAGCTTAAAAGACGGCTCCGTTGTCAATTTTTTAGCCGCTAAGACATTTCTTCTGCTTCAATAGTAGACCACGAAAATTTGTTTCAAAAGCCGGTGTTTACTTAGCATGTATGAAGATGCTTGTCAGAACTTCAGCGTGAATCTACGCAGAAATTGCATGTTCTTGCCTCGGCTGACAGTGAAAGCTTCACACATTCTTCATTACAAATTGAAACGGCTCAGTTGCAGTGTGACCCCAGGGGATGAGAAGCGGAGAGAGGGAATTGCGGGAGCTCCATCATCTCATTTTCATACTGTTACCAGTTTTTAATGCGAAGCACTTCTTTAGCTGCCCGAAGCGCTATACGACTTAGGCTTCGTAGCAGGTAGACCCGTGCCGCTTGTAGACGGGGCAGTACACTCTTCTTTGCATTTGCGCCCAGGCTATATGAACAATCGCTCAATGCTGGAGTCGCGCTGATGTTAGTTACTGTGTCGTGAACTGTGTATAAAGACCGTATACGTTTTGATAGTAGCAACCATAAGAAAATGAAAAAAAAAATGAAGCTACCACATGACAGCATGCATGAATAAAGTGCTTGCTCAGAATATGCATCGGAGTTGCAATTAATGGTTCATCCTTTTTTGCTTTAAATGGGGAAAAAAAGACTGTAAAAATCTGCCCAATTAGTGTTTCTGCGACCACCTGATGCACGGGATATCTTTTAGGACCCTTTCCCAGGCTTTGTGCTGAAGAGCATATGTTTGATGCAGTGATTGGTGTGCTTGTTCGACGATCCTGCGACCGAAAATCCTCAAGATGTCAGGGGGGGAAGGGGGGGGGGGGCGTGCGAGAGAATGCGCTCGCTATTTTCGAGATTTCGAGGTGTTTCTTTCAGCACAAAACGGCAGAGAAGAGTACGTTACTTTAATCTGCAAGTACTGCCAAACCGCCATTCAATCGAGCTGAAGCAACACCGCAGCACACGCCTTTTTGCATAGCACGCGTGCATAAGTCAGCTTGCCACGTGAAGGCTAAAAAATGAGCGCAGAGCTGGCAGCACCTCTACCTTCGTCTCTGTTCCTTAGTCGGCGCGCACACGTACGGTGCGTGGATGACAGATGAGTCCGGCGCTTGGGGTTAACGCTGTTGCAACTCATATGGATTTCCGAACTTGCCGCTGAAAGTTCTCTATGACTGCATGCAGGCACGGATCGTTTTGTCCGCAGGCTTTTACATCTTTCCCAAAGTGGACTGCGTTATTAGCACGGGCTAGGCAACTGACTTCGCGAACTCGGCGTCTGTGCTCTCCACTTCAGGCGCGAACGCTCGCGAACTGGCGAAGAGAACAGCGCGCGAGAAATCACGCCGCGAACGCTGGGCAGAGTGTTCTCGAAAGTCGAGCTGGCCGACGCCGGGCACTCATCACGATCGACACACGCTCACGTGCGCTCGGCTGGCCTGAGTTTTCTTGGGATGCTCCACGTGGGAACTAAAAAAAAAATTAAACAGCGATGCGGTTAAAAACGCACGCTCTCACCTTGGGAAAGGCAAAAAAGTTCCACGCTAAGCTTCATAGAACATCTCAAAGCCACCAGATCGATTCCCTTTCGCGCCAAAGGTGCTCTATTTGTGCGCGTTTTGTTTACCTGAACATATAAAGCAACGTATAACGCCATGCTCCTACGTGGAAAAACTTACTTTTTAAAATGGTTATTTTCCAACGACTGGAACGCAATTTTAACCCGCAAAAGTATACCGCGATGCGCCTCGATCGTTTCAAACGCAGAGCCCGCATGCACGTGCCTGGTACGTCGGCTTCGCTGCACGCTCCAATGTCGCGCAGTGGTGCATGCTTCACAGGCAATACAGTCAGGAACAAACAAAATCGTTGCGAAAACGCGGAGAAAACGTCAGATCACAGATCATTTGCTGCGCAAAAATTGTTCACTATTTATAGCCACGAAGGAGTGACAAATGTTTTAGCTACAGTGGCGTTAATACTACACGCCGTGGTCGTGTTTCGCCTGTGAAACGCGAACAAAATTTTCCGTAGTGTCCCACCCGTAACGGCTTTTTTGCTGCCAGGTGGTAACGGTGGCGCAACGGCACACATTACTCTTGTAGAATATTATCAAAACAAACAATTCAAATTGGTGGGTTAGTGACGCCAGCGCTATTGTGGCGAGGCGGCAATCCCGGACATCACGGTCATTTTCATCACGCTCTGATCACTAGCTGCACTGATCCATCCGGAGGATCTACCTAGAGGTTCACTTCTAGCACTTTGGGTCCACTGTTGTTTAATTACCTGCGGTTACGACCAGCCGGAAGACTGACATCTCTTCCGCAGGAGTTGCAGGTGCAGCGACGATCACAGCCGTTGATCTAGGTACGCTCGTCGTCTTGAGAAGAGTTTCAGCTAAGAGGATTTAAGTGCATGTCTTTCAGCACAAACCTCAAATTGTTAGCGACTGTTGAGAAATGTATTTGCACTACCATATCGCAGAGGTCCTTGTGTGGTCTTGCAGGTACGTGTTTGTTTTAAGTTAACTCAAGCTTTTATTCCCCCAGTACAGCTGCTTTGATTGCAAGCAGTTCGCTTGCGTAGGCTAGCCATCATTTCAGCTCAGAGTGATTTCTTTGCAGCAGGCGAAGTATACTGAACCCAAGTTATATCGGAGGTTTAGTGGGTGATAATTGAAACGGTTGTGATAGCAATCGAATGTCATGCAATTGTGACGTCCATCGCACGTGTTAAATTTACTGGGCGCAGTGGGTGGTACGACGCCCAAGAACCCGAGCAATCGATGAAATAGCTTGTTCGAAGCACTTAGTGCTGCCGCTGAGTTGGTCCAAGTCCTCCGCACGCCAGTGGGCTGTGCATGTCGCGCATAGCAGAGCCTGTGTACATGTTATAGATGTCAGCGGCGTTTGACCCCTTCGCGCTTGGTGTTGCAATTGCTGGAGAGTTATCGGCAAAATAAAAAATTATATAATGAGCCATTCTACTCTGTGAAGGTGATAGAAGTGACACAACTTTGAACGAAGATACGAACTCTTTCATTGCGATCTAACTACGATAAGTAAATGAAAGTCGGCGTAGTGTAAGAGTCGTTTTAGCGAACAATTATCACATGATTTTTTTGTTTGGTGGGGGTGTGGTGGGGGAGGATCAGTAGGGATAAAACTAGTTACAGCTGTTTTAATTCTGATGCATACGATGAAGTTGGCTTTGTTGCAAGGTGTTTTTGCTAGCGTGCATAAAATGCACGATGCCCTAGGCTCGTGTAAAGTTTCGCTTTAAAACAGACGCCCGGGCCGTACCTGGAGTTACGAAATGACAGCATTCATGGCTGAAAAGATACCGCATGAACGCCCGCAGCATCATCGCTTTTGCGCGCAAACGTGGTGCTTTGTTACGTCAGATTAATATATGCTTTTCTGGTGTCCCTGTCCGAGCCGCCTGGTTTTGTTAAGTGCATAATGCGCAACAACCTTAGGCAAAGTTGTCATTTGGGGTGTTTAATGTCCAGGGTGTTTCAGGGAATACGCAAGTAATTTTAAAAATAGGCTTTCGGAAGTAAAGACGTTTTCTCTTGTGGGAAGGGATCAGGAGCCGTGGCGGGCGTAATAAAACGAATTTCATTGCTATCTATCGGGCAACAATTATAACTAGAATTTGTTAACTATTTAATATTGATTTAGGCGCGTGATTGTAAGGTGGAAATTGTAGAGGATCATGAGCGAACCCAATATCCAGCGTTAGATATGCGAAAATATAATTGCTCGCAGACCTACGGGTCGAATACTTCAGTCCTCCGGACGAGCGCATCTGGAGCGCGGCGGATGCAAAGCGCCGCAAAGCCATCCCCGTGTTGACGTCACTCAGAGCTGTACACGTCACACGTACGCCGCGCTTCTGTCCGTTCGACACAACATTGCCGCGGCCGGGCTAGAACGCGCGCGTCTTCGCGATAAAGCACGGCGTACGTGTGACGTGTATAGTAGTGTCACTAAAAACCGTATTTAGTGACACTAGTGTATAGCTCCGAGTGACGTCAACACGGGGGCATGGTTTTGCCGTGCTTTCAAGCCGCCGAGCTCCAGATGCGCGCGTCCTGAGGACAGGTATTCGGGTCGTAGGTCTGCGAGAAATTATATTTTCGCAAATCTAACGGTGAATATTGGGTTGACTGATGATCCTCTACAATTCCCACATTGCAATCACACGCCTGAAATCAACAATTAAAAATGTAATATACAAGTACTAGTTGCCTTAAATAGCAATTGGAACTCGTTTTATTGCGGCCGCCACGGCCCCTGATCAATTCGCGCAAGAAAACAATTTTACCTCCGAAACCTATTTCAAAATTATTTAAAGTCTTCCTTGAAACACCCTGTCCATATAAAGACGTAAAACAATCGCGTTCTGGATATTTCAGGCATTATAATTTCATAAAAAAAGATGCGGCCTGAGAGGTCAAAACTGGTTTTATGTAGAGCGTCTCAAAGTCAAAGCTTTGCATGCGTTGTTTAGGCGGGCCAGCGTTTAAGTCTCAAACAGCGTTGGTGTTCAACATTATCTTGATCACAGTTAGGGTGAACACGGGAGCATGTGTCATTCCATGCGCGGGAACCGCCTGTCGGTGTTCCGGGTAACTTCGTACGCTCATCACATAGCCTCGTTGCAAACGAACTGCGCATGCGTGCGAAGTTACCCGGAACGCCGACAGGCGGCTCCTGCGCACGGAAGGACACGCGCTTCCGTGCTCACCCTAACTGTGATCAAGATAGTACGTGCTCCATTTCCACACGTTCTACTTTGATTATTATGAACAAAGAGGTCGATGATAGCGAACACGACAGCAAATATTGCGCCAACTCTTAAGCTTATTCACTTTTTTTTTGCATGCATTCACAGTTGGCCTGGAAGGAATTAATCAACTCCCGGCAGCCAATTTGCTTTCTTCGAGAAGTGCTTTTGGACAACAGACCACGAACGCTCGTGTCCTCTTCGCCGCGCTTCTCAAAGGTCAACGCAACGCTTAAGGTCCACGGGCCCCAAGAACCATACGTCCCCTCGTTACCAACCTACAAGACCACTGCAATTACGCGGCGTGCTGGCGCCAACTCCGCAGGGCTTTTGCTATCATATATCGTACCAGTTCACGTGGCTATCACTAGGACTAAAGAGATAGGCTTACGCACCTTATTGTGAATATGTCCGAGGACGTGATCGGTGACAATCCTTGCCTCGGTGCAAACGAAGTTCTGAAGAAAGGACTCAAACGCAATCAGCGTGACGTGGTGGTGGAAAGCAATGTCAGTGCCGAAGCCGTCCAGCTCGAGTACAGAGACGACCTCTCAGTGGACGAGGCCGGGGTCCTTCGTTCCATTTTCGGTTCAGAAAGCTTCCCAGCAAAGAAGCTAAAGTTTTGGGGAACCCCGTTGAGCGTAGTTAGGGCAGTAGTCGAGAATCTCGAAGACGGTTCGTCACTGGAAGAACTTGAACTCTTGGGTCTCGACTGCGAGGGCCAGGAGTTCAGCCTGAACCTTTGCGGCGTATTTGGGAGTCTGCGTACTTTGAATCTCGCCTGCAACGACATTGGCGACTCATTCGCCAAGGACATCGCGGACTTCTTACGAAACAACAGCTCACTACAAGAACTTGACCTCAGGTCTAACGACATCAGTGACGAAGGTGCTACAGTACTCGCTGAGGCGCTCACAGTGAACGAAACGCTGAAGAAGCTGAATCTTAACCAGAACAACCTCACGTCGCAGGCTCTGGTCGCGTTTGCAGACATGCTGACTGTCAACTCCGCTCTAGGGCTAGTGGAAGTCCTGGGGCTGGACACAGACCTGGAAGAAATCGAGGTCCTCTTCGAAAGGGAACGCTATGCCGATGTCTTCAGGAGGATCTACATCCGTTGGGAGCAGGACTGTCTGCCGCACCTGTCCAGACTTCTCCGGGAAGACAGGCACTGTTCCGAAGTGTCCGTCGACGTGGCTGCTTCGGTGCCTAAGGACTGCCTGCGAGAATTCTTCGACGCCGTGGCAGCAAATACGACAGTGCGGACGCTCCAATTTGGTCCCAACGGCAACATGTTCGACGGCCTCACTGACGGTCTCGTGTCCTTGCTAACGCGTACCGCGACTCTAAGCCGCGTCCAAAACCTCATGCCATTGGACCGAGACGAGTCGCTTGTAAGAGTCCTCAACGCTCTCAAGGAAAACCACTCTGTAGCCAGCATCACCATGAATGTGGAGGTGCTGACTGCTGATATCGCGACATCCCTTGCGGAACTTCTCGGTACCAACTCTACGTTGAGCGATGTGAACTTTTACGGGCACTGCAAAATTGAAAGTGGTGTCCTCGATATTATCTTGGAGGCCGTAAAGAATAACCACACGTTAACGAATCTCTGGGGTGTTGAGGCCGGTACAGACGGAGAACATGCGGCTATGTCTGAAATTGAAGAGCTCCTGAATAGGAACTCTAGTCTCCTGTACAGGGCAAGTTGAGTTCGTTTTAGCCGGTGGCGTCGACTCTACCGATGATGGCGAAAGCCCCCAACTCTTGAAAAATGTGATTAGCAGTGCGGAAGTGTTCAACAAGTTAGAGAAGGTAACGGGTGAACCAAAAGTAGCGCAGGAAGGCGGCGAGTCACCGTTGCCCCATATTTAATACGCTTCAGACTTTCTGATTGGCGGCTGGACATTTTCGCGTAGCTAAACACTGGAGCTTTTTGTGTTCACAGGGCAATTTTAATGATAAACTATGTCAGCTATTGTGTAATTTTTGTGAATAAACGCTTTTATCCGACCTAATTGGTTAGTGTACGTATATGTATTTGTAATCATAAATGTTTATTTTGCATGTTTAGAACCATTAATTACTTCTTATATGCGTTACGTACTGCCCTCATCTCTCTCTCTCTCTCTCACACACACACACACACACACACACACACACACACACACACACACGCACGCGTTCCCGCCAGTTGAATCCAGATGGCTGAACTTGCCCATAGCTCTAATTGACGTGTGGGTGACCGGGTCACACACTTTTAAAATTATTCCAGCTCAAACACGTCTTTATTCGAACAAGATAATTGCCTTTCCGAAATAATCTGTCGGGGTGCAGTTACGGAGGTTTTTCTTCTATAAGTAATGCTAAGCTGTACAATACATTTGGCGGGAATTTCTGTTTGATGGCAGAGGAATTTGAGGTTTAACGGTTGTCTAAATTAAATGCTAATTAATGGTAGCTTGATTTGATAATCCCGCCATGCTCCGAAATATTTGAAAGGCTTTCCGCATGTCCCGACGGAATGTCGTTTATTGGCGTCAGCTGTGTCATCGGATACTTCATGAAGAACGGAAAACCTCTAGCAGCAACAATGTAGGAACATATGCGCTTAATATCCAATGTGTGTAGCCGTCCACATGTTGTGATCACAGGACGAAGTTCGTTGTGCGGAAGATTCAATCACACAAGCAGCCATCGCAACCGCAAAGGGCTACCACCAAGCATGAAGGTGAAATTTGGTGACGTGATCTTGCCGATTTGTCCTTTTGCATCAGTCGCCAGCTCGTGCTGTGAAAACTAGAGACCCCGTAATTATTTGCCCAGCAACGCCACAAAATACTCTATCGATTAATCCTAAGCTCGTATGAATATCTGAGGCTGAATTAATCGTGTTGACAGTAAAAACAAGCACACCCATACTGGAGAGAGAAACGTGAGGCCTCTAACAAACAAGCGAAAGTTATCGGTATTTTCCCTAAATGAGGATGAAGCTCAACCTAGTCCAGCAATGCTATGAAGTGGGCTTCAAAACAAAATTCCAGGTTTATTTGTGAAACACAATGCACTGATTATAATAAAAGAAAACAAAGTTCGGGAGACCAAAGGGAATCAGAGCAGACGACAGGAGCAGACGAGAAACTCTACGTAGCAGACGACGTCCTCACCATCGCTCTTCGACCAGAAAAATCGCTACCGACGCCAGCGCCACCGCGTTTGAGATCCCATAATTAGAGCTTGTCACGCACATGGTACATGGTCACGCAACGTTCCCTGCTGCCGCGTTCCCGGCGTAGCGTCAGCAAATGCCCTTGTTTGTGACGCTTGTGTGCTTGTGTTACGAACGACCGCATATTTTCGGATCGAGGGACATTTAGTGACGTAACGTTGATCACCCTGCGTCGTGTACACGTGAGTAAACGGGAAGTTTTGACAGCTGTTGACCGAAAGCTCGGCGTCGTACGTCGCCGCCTCCCTGGGGTCTACTGTTCACAGGCTGGCGACTGGCCTGTTGCGTCTTTGTGTCAGCAGTTCCCGCGCAATTCGAGTCTGCTGTGCTCAGGATGTTGTCTGGCCGCGATGTGCGCGGACTGCAGATTGCGAAGGTAATTTGGCGGACGATTGTCTGGGTAACTTCTGCTGCTGCGTGCGGCTTTACGATCGCAACGGGCGGCATATTTAAACGCAGAGGACGCAAGGGTCGCGTTTAAAAGGAACTTGGACTGGTTTTTAAACTGCCTGCTTTGCACTAGTGCTGTGTACGTAAGATGAGGTTGTTTTTTTAGCCGATATACGAAATATAAACACGTCTGCTAAGCCGTCAGAGCCAAAGTATGCCACGAACAAGTTGCGTGTTTGCGACGGAGCGGGGAATCACGCACGCTCGGCTGCACATTCGCTTGCTGGGGCGCTTTGACGGAACCCTCGGCCCGAGAAAATTTTGTCCCGGGTGGTCAAAAAACGAGAATAGTTGAATCAATTCGATGTGGCATGGCAAAGCACATTTCAAGCTAAAGTTCGCCGGGCGATGTTTGTTTGGTTGGTGCAGGAGGGGGTTTTTGTTTCGCCTCAACTCTCCTGTTGTCACGAATTGGGTCTAACATCCGGATTTAGTCGTTCTAATCCCCAATGAAACTTGTGATAGACTGCGGAACCACTAATTTTGCGAGCACACCGCCCGCCCCATTGGTCGGATAAGTGTTCTCAAAAAAAAAAAAAAAAAAACGAATCAGATTGCCTTCACATTGCTTAATTTGATGGTCAGATTGATGCCCTACCGCGAAAAAAAGAAAAAAAAAAAAAAACGATCCGAAGGATAGTGCGAGCCAAACGACGAGTTAAACGGCAGGAAAACCGGTAGACCGAAAACAGGGTTCTTATCTTATTATTGTTTGTAACTTTTTTATTATTGTGTTGCTTGCAGCCAGAAACGGTGCTGTGTGCGTTTGTAATTAACGTTCTATCAGTGCCATAAAGCCCGAGGCAAAGTTGAATCTAAATGTGCGTACTGGGTATTTTGTTTTCACGAGGCAAGGGCACGGATTCGACTGATTAATCTGCGAAATTAGAAGCGG